>NW_026019016.1:4224950-4291862 GCF_020466585.1 Dendroctonus ponderosae | reverse complement strand
AAATTAATTTGAAAAATAACCTTGACGTTTCGATAGCTATTTTCTGCTATCGTTATCAAAAGAACCTAAATGAACCTAAAAAAGAGTGTTAATAAAAAAAGTGTCCCCTATAACTCTTCTACGCACTATTTCACACCACACATTTATTTTTTGGGGTAGTGGCTGTAAACCTCCATCATCCATTGCGGATTTTCTGTTGCTCCTTATCGACGATTTTGTCGGTTCAAACAGAACGAAGCTTCATCGGAAAAGTAATGTTTTTTACTAGATTATTATCTAGATTTAGATTAGACATTTTGCATGCTTTCGCAAAAGTCATTTCCCCAAACAAAATAATCTTCAAATAACTGTTGCACAGGAATAACTTTGTAGGGATGATATTGGTGCTTTCAGACCAGTTTGTTCTAAAGAAAGAGAAAATAGCGTTTTACATCAAGTTCTTCATTTTCATCTCGATCGGAACGTCTAGATTTAAGCAAATCTCCCTTAATTGAGCTTCTATTCTATTCACTATCTTTTGAAGGTATGTGCTCTATGCTATCTTTAGCCTTGTCAGCATCTTGAGAGTTTCTGTCTGAGAATGAGACAGGCAAATCATTTGCCGCCGATTCAACACCCCAACGATTATTTTGTGCTGAAATGAATAGATGTGTGGTTATAGAA
Source organism: Dendroctonus ponderosae (assembly GCF_020466585.1). Taxonomy (NCBI): domain Eukaryota; kingdom Metazoa; phylum Arthropoda; class Insecta; order Coleoptera; family Curculionidae; genus Dendroctonus; species Dendroctonus ponderosae. The sequence continues at coordinate 4,291,199 of NW_026019016.1, read as the reverse complement.
AAGTCTAATCATGTTGGCTCGATTAAGGTGGGAAAACAAGTAAACGGCACCAAGCCGAGGTACCGTCATTATTTTGCACCTTGTTTACCCTGCGTATCGCAAAAATCGCATCTAATCTCGGGGTCGATGACGGATGGAAGGTGTGTCGCGGGGGTACCAGATGTCGGCCATCTTCAACAGCTGCCGCCGATAGCACGGGCCGCATCTGTCCCTTTGGCGGCTGCCCTAAATTTATTTTCTTCGTCGAGGCCTCCCAACTTCGTACAATGCACTTTGCACCTTCCAGGTGCTTTTCGAAGAGATTTTCAGACTCAAACATCGAACAGTTGCTTGCGGCTTTGTTACATCACGGTCTGGCATTACTGCTCTTTCACTACTCACAACTGCATTTTTCCGCTTCAAAACTCCAGCCAAGTTGTGGAATACGCTGGTTCGGGTGTTCAAAATTAGGTCTGCACTGAGTTTTCAACCGCTTCTAATGCCCATTTAGAGAATGTGAAAGCATTGAAACAGTATTAAAGTGGTTGGAAAAACATTTTTTAAAAAGGCGCGTCGGATTAAAAAGGATTACCCGGGATAGTTTGACGTCGATAAATATGCCAGCTTGGAATGGGTTTCGACGCGTTTTAGGAATCGTTGGATTCCCGATGCATTGTTTGCATTGAGTTTCGTTTTCGAAAAACAATATGCCGAGCATTAAGTGCCGTGTCGATTTCCGGGTCTTAAATTTTTGGGGGCTTTGATCTGAGTTTGTTCGGATATATTTAGACCATGCGACAGAGTATGAAACATTTCCGTTTTGGGGAATAGACACCGCAAAAAGAGAGTAGGAAAATCTTAAGTTACATAAGAAAATTACTATCTATTAATTCGAAGAAAGTTTCGAAATGCGAACACTTGTTCTGTACCGATCTGGCATCTGACCACAATCGGTTGATAGTTAGTTGGCAATTAAAGGGAAAATGACAAAAAATTAACAGAAAATTCTAACATTAAAATAACAGGAAACGTAAAGAGCAGAATGGAAAACATTAGTAAGCAAGTGATTATTTGTTACAAGAAGATAAATGGTCTAAATTTGGAAAAAAAATTATAGAAGCGCGGCAAATAATATAAACAGTTCGAGATACTAAGCTGTGGATGACACAATAAATATCAAGTCTCATAGAAGACAGCAGGCTGCATAAAAATGAAAATCATCAAGAAAAACAAAAACTATGAAGGTGCAGTTGAATGTGAGGAACTGCAAAATTATTGAAGACCTGATAGTTTCCACGTAAATATCAGGATAAAAAATAACTTACCGCAGGAATAAGAAATCAAGGGCTATTAAAAGACGCATAATCAGGAAAGTTACCACATAATCAGAAAACAACTATGTAATCTTTGCCTTCTGCACCCAACATCCCTAGAAATGCTAGAGCACAAAATGTAGCGATTTAGATAAAACTCATCCTTAACAATAGTGGTCGTATGCAGAAGAAAATGATATTGTCAACATCCAATTCATTCAGAAATTGACTGGAAAATGCCAAGCATTATTCGCTCTTAAATTTACGTACAGATAATCACAAACATATTCGGACACTCCGCGCTTGGTTGAGTTTCTCCATACAAGTTTGTTATTTGTTTTTAGCATCTATATATTGCATATATAATCTGGTGTATTTCATCTTAAATAACACGTTTTTCGTTGTCCTGATAAAACTTTCTCTTATTCCGATTGTAGACGCACTTTGTAATAAACAGTTTTTAAATACATTTAAATGACCACCTATTTGCAACTCTTCCCGAATATCCATTATAGTGTGAACAGTTTCAACAGACAGTTTTTATACGGACATTTTACTACTTCAACGTTGCCTCTGCCCAAAGTTGATGAACTCGGTTGCTTTATCGAAACTTTTTAAAATCCATCGTACGATTCTCCCGCGTTTTTTAAAATTATTCAATCGATTGATAAACAGTAACAAACATTTCATATTCGTGGAGACAGACATTGAAGTAAGCCCGGAATATTTTGTAGGTGTTAATCCAAAACGTTAAACGTTGAAAACTAGATTATTTAGAGCACATTATTAGCGCTCATCGATATGAGTTGGCAGAAGAGAACCAGATTGGTTCTATAAACGATCTGTAACCACTTTTCTCATCTATTCTCCTGGGCACAAAATAGCACTGATGTTCAGCAGAAACAAAATTAGCCGGATTGAGTATTTTTATCAGCACAATCGTGGGTCCCCTAGTACGCATCTTGATTTTCGTATGTCTTTAGCTGAAGAAAAAATCACATCCGGCCTCCAAAGTTTCTTCTGTCAAGGTGCTTGGCCTCAGGGAAATTTGGTGGAGCAGATGTTCCCGTACCTTGAAAACCGTGTTCAGCACGTGCCTTCAATGCAAGCTGCAACGCACACTCGCTTCCATATTTCTTTTCCATCGTTTTTGCCCCCTTAAAAGGTGAACGATTTAATTGACGAAACACCGAAATAGACTCCAAGGTACAAGGACCTCGAACTCGTCAAAATTATCTAAGTATAAATAAAGGCCCGATGAGGCCACTTAATTTGAGCACAGCCATCTTTTCGCATCTCAAACGCATGGATTAAAAATAATAGTTCATTTCCGAATAAAGACAAATTTTCGAGTGTCTGATTGCAAGGGACTGCAAAAGGTTTGAACAGCCTCTACACTTTTGCTATTCCAATTCTTTGTGAAAAGTCCACACACCCCAACCGTTTATCAGCAGCATTTGTGGCCATTTATAAACGATCAAAGCTAGGTAAAAATTCGCAGACCATGGAAGATCAGGTACAAAATCTCCCGCCCTTTTCTCTCGCCAAACTCAAACACCTTTTCAAATGGCTAATTTTTCCCCCGTCCTGTCTGAGTGCAATCACCCCAATTTTTTCGGTTCGGCCTACCCCGAGACAAGGACCTGGGGGCCGTGAAAGCCCAAGGTAGAAGAAAAGAAGCCCCTGTCCTAACCGACTAACAAATTAGTGGGAATTCCGAAGCCACGCCACCCCAAGGGTGTCTAAGGCTGTTATCAGTGGCGTACAGTAGCGCTTCATCAACACATTCATTTTTTTTAAGTTGACTATTTTCTTTATGCTTCTAAATATATAATCTACGCATTTGAAGTACCTTCGTAGTTGATCGCAATATCCGGTTCGAAGGACCATTCGGAAGAATGAATAAAATGAAAAAATCAACTGTGTTAACCACCAAGTAGTCATTTAGTGGCTGCAACGAAGAGGGCAGTTAATGCAGGCGATTAGATCAATTCTATGCGAGTGGTTTGGCATGAGGTGTAGGCAACATTTTCGCTGCTGATTATTTGATTTCCAACAATGACCATCGTTTGCCCCACAGAACCAACATCTGCCTTATAATAGGGTATTTATTTGCCTTTGGAAAGTGGAGCTGATTTTTTTAAATCCAATTTTTCGCTTTGATTCAATCTAAGGCTTGACTAATAAATCGCGATGGAAAATTTCGGGTTCGACAGCGAAAAAGTACGCGTCTCGAAGGGCCGGAAGCTCCTAATAGATCACAGTGTACAGGGGAATTAGGGGGATGTTGTCTGATGCGCCATCGGGCGAACGTCAGTGCATTTCGCGGAGTCTGGCACCTGCCTATGGCAGATGTTGGACATTTCCAGGGGTGTACCTGCTTCGTTTTACTTCAATAAATAACCTTATTATTTAAAGATTGGGATGTTTTTCGTCAGGGGCTGTAAGCTGTAACTCAGACTCTGCCCCTCTTCCTATGCGATTTTTGCAACTCGATCATCGTCCATTCTATTGACAAAATCTGTCCTTGCTCTTCTTCTAATCATGGTCCATCTTACAGTGTTTAGGACGTCACCCTTCATTTTTATGTCTTTGCCTCTGAGCGTCTTCAATTCTTCTTAGAACCAATCTGGTGATGGATTGGAATCGTTCTTCAGTCTTCGCTCTTTTTATCTATCGGCAATTATATAGGTACGAGCCGTTTTCATAACTCATAATTTACTTGTCAATTGTGTTTTGCTTTCCCTACTTTTTCTCCACCATATCATGTTTCGAAGAAATGCCGATCTTCATCACCTTTTACCTCACCGTCGTCTTTCAGGTTCATATTTTCGGGTCTTGCTTCCATTAATCTTCGGTACTGAAGATATTTTGTGGAATCATCGGCAATTCGGTTATGTTCTCTATTGTTTTCGAATTAATGTCATTTCTTTTGTTTTCATTATCATTTTCCAGAATCATAACTTCGCCTTTGCTCAGTAACATATCAATGCACTTGGCAATATTTTTCGTCTCCGATATGGCTATTTTGTAGTTTCCTAGATCAATTCCAATTTTGTCCTTCTGTAAGCTCAATTCTATTTTCTGGCATGTTTCATTCATTCATCGTTAAATTCAAGAGTGATTATCTGAGATGTGCCCTAGAAGCTGTTGAGCTTGCGACAGGCAAACAACACAAAGAGTCGCGCACCTTGCCTGACCGCCCTCCAGACTTAGTTCCACGGGATGTTAGGTTTAAATATATCCAGACTTTCGCGTTCGCAGGGGGTCCGCAGTCATAACACGACGTGGTATAAATAGAAGCCTTCTTCACACCTACGCGCGTCCCGACGCCCCATTAATCTGTCGCTCCGTCTGATTCGGCTTCGCATTCCGTAAGTTTATTTCCGGAGGAAGATTTCCTCTTGAATATATTCTGAGTCATATTGATGATTTTTGGAGGGATGGATTTGAGGAATCGATTTCTATAGTTAACTGTTAACGAAATCGATGGCCAGTAGGAGGATTTCTCCGTAAATTGACAACATTCGAACAGTTATTGAAATTCGACTTTGGCTGAACATGGTTGAAAACGCTGCATTCAGTCTTAATAAAAAAGTGAAAAACACCTTGTTGCCTCTAACGTCAGTTAGTTGGTCAATTTCTCGGAATATTTGTCCTATTTTCAACAATGGGGACACGGCATTGCAGATATTGGAACATACTTCATTGAGTCTAGTAGAAGTTTAGCGACACAGGTCGAAAACTAGTCTGGCTGTTTACCAATATTAAATGGGTCACTAACAAATAGACATCTAGTATATTTTTGTCCACCAGACGATTTGGAAACATTTCCGGAAATTCCTTTGTTTTAAGTAAGGAAAAACGGAGAAGAAACTTTTAATCCTGCAAAAGCTCTATTTTGATCAACGCCATTAAGGTGATTGCAATAACTTCATGCCAATTATTTAATTGATGTTTACTTTTCCATTCTTTAATAACCGGGCTTGTGTATTTTGCAACTTGGAAAAAAAAAGAAATGAAGCTTTTCTCTTAAAAAAAATTAATTAGTTTGCTGGCAAGATTAAAATTCTTCAGTCAGTAGTTTCGATCAAGTAAAACGCAAATTCCTTTGATAATCAGATAACCTTCATATTAAATTATGTCTTTTCACATTAGAGCTGCTATTAGGAACTTACAATATTTTTTTTAATCTCTTCAGTTTGTTTTGACTAAATTGCCAAAAAACACCAGTTCTCGGCATCCTCTATTAGTCCATTTGCATAAACTGATCATGTATTTACGTTTTTAATTGAAAGAAGACCCTTGATTTTTTGAAAAAAAAAGGATTTTTGGAAAATAAATATTAATATATTCGAGAGCATTAAGAGCATGTTTGCTGTTGTACCGTTCATCAGCTCACGTCTAATATTGTTTAATAATACGTTTCAACAATTTAACTGTTTTTTTAAATATTTTTCCGCTTCCAATGATTTTATGTTAGTTTATGCTTGCAAGAAATTTTCTTTAGCAACAGCTTCGGATTTTGCGAATGCAGTAGGTAGTCAGGTAATACCTCTATTATTGATCTGGGAAAGACCTTAACGATTGTGATGGGATTTTGACCAGCTCTGTGCTTGTCATCGTCAAGGCTTAAGAAGAGCACGACGGAAAACATTGGGAGTTTGACCGGTTCCGTTATCTCGCTCTTTTGAGACGATAATTTATCGTTGGTTAAAGAATCTGATCCCTCAGAAACAGTCGAAAGTGGGACAGAAATGTCGATTATTTCGGATCTGAAGGTTCTGTTGTGTTTTTCAATGAGATCATTGAACTGTTTCAGTTAAAGGTTCAGACCGTCCAAAAACAAAAAATGCTCCAAAAATGTCGATTATTTCGGATCTCAAGCTTCTATTGTGTTTTTCTATGTCCTCATGCTACCTTTAGAGCATTCTGTTCATGTTTTTCCAATTTTTATTCTTTGATTTCGTGGTTTGTTTTGATGAGAAAGGGAAAAACCCCATCACATTACAACATTTGCTGTCGAAGTCTATAAAAAATATCCCATTATCAAGTTATTTTCTGGAACACATCTGTCTTATTGGAAATAGATCAGTGATGATTAATCGTATCCTATGGTCGAGGTGAATTGAATTTAAAGCATAGGATCGATACCTTTGTGTGTAAAATACATTTCTGAGAACTGTTTCTCGCGATTGCTACCACATTCTTCCCGGCATTTTCTGATTATTTTCTCAAGGCTTCCACAGTTAATGGAAGGTTCTTCCGGAAACAAATAATGCTGCGTAGTTTGTTGCGGCCAATAAGCCAAAAGATAGCGAGCGATTAATGTAACGCAGGTATAATAATGGGTTTACTTAGCGTAAATACACATTTTCGGAAAGCAAACCTAAATGAAAATGATGCCACCTTTTCAGAAAGCAACGAATCAGACCAGGTATTGTCTTTTTTAAAGCATTGTGATTATTTTCGACGTAATTTCGTCAAATGAATTCGGTGACTGAAAATTATCATGTCTGAAATCAAAACAACATAAGTGAAAAGTAAATACCAAGATGGTGTTCAAGCCCAGAATCGGTTCTTTTCGGAGATTCAAACCAACTGGTTCAGGGAAGTAAACATGCGATATTTTCGAATGTAATGTTCGTTTCACATTTATGATGAACGATGGTTTTACTTGTCTCATGCACTCATGTTCAACACTCAACCAAATTTTAACACAAAGGCATTTTGCGTTTAATTCCTGCATCGCCTGCTCAATACTGATCAGCGTGTAGAAAAAAACTTGGCATTTTCAGTAAAATGTGTTGTAGAAATTGTAAAAAGTAAGTTCCAATTATCGAGCTGAAATAGCTAAATAGAAATTTGTGGCCTACCGCACGATGCATGATGATGCAGTTCTTGCAGCAGAAGCAGCATCTCTGCAGTATCGAATCTCGATGGTGGCCGCATTCCTGCTGGGCGCGGAGGTGACGGGACGTGCGGGCGGATTGTTTGTGTCCATCGGAGGCCTCGGGGGCATTCCTCAATGGCTGAAGAATGTCCGGCGACACCGTCCGCTCCATGTTGCCAAATTTTACATCTAACTTACAAACTCGTTAATATCAAACCTTTACAGTTTGCCAAACGGTGAAGGAACTTCATTCCTTCCACTCAATATAAGTATGTGAAGAGAGTTGAGAATTGCAGAATGACGGTGATAGAGAGTTAATAACGGTAGAAACAAAGCCATCTGAGAGTACAAATTTTTGTTCAGTTGACCGTTACTAACGGAAACAGTTGAGTACAATAGTTAAAAAAGATGCGAAACTGAAACTTTATTTCAGAATCAAGAACCTAAGAATGAATAAATTGATAAAACAGGTTGAACTCGCGAAGAAAACCTGGATATGTCGTCCATCGCATAAGTCTAGACAGCTTCTTCTAAAAACGTATACGGTTAAAGTGATACTTCTGAAGTTTTTCGCAATTGTTCATGGACTAATACTATAATAATCTCATCAAAATACTTGAAGTAAAGTAGTAAACCTGTTCTGATAAAAGGGAGCTTAAAGGCAGGCACTTGAAAATGAGTCTGCTAATCAATAAAGTTTTCTTAATGGCAGTAGACACGACGCACTTTTCCCCAACTTATTAGCAAATAAATTGGGACAAGAAATAGAGGCGCTAATAAGAAGATCAATTTCTGAACTGAACATTTGATGCAAATCAACAACTGTCCAGTGTAGTCAGCTTTTTGGATGGTTTCGATTTTTGCAAGCTGATCAATTTAGGAGAATTTCAATTGTGATCTCAATTGACTGCAGGTTCGTTCATGCTAAGAACGAGTTTCATATCTTGTTTTCATCAGCTAGGTAGTTCTTATATGCATTATGTTCCAGATATTTTGCATTTTGTAGCTTTCCAACGTTCGTTTTAACAGTGATTTTTGCATCATCAGAATGTGCTCCGTGGAATTGGGCGACTGTCTAAGCTGCTAATTAAGAAACAGATTATCCAATACATGGTTATTGCTATTCTTAGTATTTTATTGATTGCTGATATCTTGTGTTGCTTCCGCTGCGTATGTCTGCGTGCTATTAGGGAAGTTCCATATACTTACCACGTTTCCTGATTTTTTTGCAAATTGATTTTTATTCTATGCATCTTGTTCATTGCTTTCTTTTACAAGCTTTTTCTTTGTGTTTCAGATTTGACATTTAAAGAATGTTTTCTTGTTTATTCATCAATTAGATCTGTGCGTTTTATGTAGAAGATTCTACTTTTACTATGCGTTGATAGCCGATACCATGTTCTGCTTGGTCAATGGCTTCGGTTACATGGAAGCGAAACTTTTTGTAGATTTTTATAAGTTTGTGATCGATTGCATTTGCCTTTTCATGATCTTTTTCTAACTATTTCAATAGTGAGATTGTACTTTGCACTTTAACAAGTTCGATTGAAATTTGATTTGTTCGTGGAGCTTACTTTTGCTGATATTTCCACATTTTCTCTGATATTATCTTCCGAATTTGTCGCGTGCTTCGTCGTAATCACAAATCATCTTCGTAATTAAAATAATTTCCCTTGCAGTTCTTTCAACTCAATTTCCCCATACATCCGAAGACAGATAGTAAAACCAAATCGACATTTAAAGAATCAAAAGTAATAACAGAACAATTCTCGATATTGGTGCAAAACTGTTTAAGGTGGGGCAGGGAACAACGACAGTTCTGCTCTTGTTTGCCTTCGGTTAATGCAGTTGATAGTCGTTTCTTTGAGAGCGAAGCCATTGATCTAAAGCGACATTATGAAAACATATTTTGTTTTGTTGCTGATAAATTCTTGGCAACCTCGCAAGAATCGCATTGCACTAGCAAGGACACCGTTGCAGGTTCAAGGCGAAAATGCTACGAGATGTTTCATTGCAAATCCGAAGAAAATCCAAACGAAGATTCTATTACATTTCGATACTGGCGGTCAAATCATGATCACGCAATTCCATTTTTTCAGTCACTGGCTTTAACAAGGAAACGATCTTCAGTTGTACCGACCGAGACCCGACAGTGCAATATCAATTGGTTCTGCGGTGTTTTTTTTGGCTTTTTGAAACTTTTCACGCCCGGCTTTTTTATGGTACGCCTATGCATCGGTCGTAAATTTCCTAGGACTTTCGACTTTCCAATAAAAATGCCGAGCCTCAACGGCTTCCAAGTAAAAAGCTCAATGGGTGCGTGTGTTTTTGTCCGTTTCATCCTGCAGTGCTCGTAAACTACAATGTTATTTGAATAAGACCGTGTACCGACTGCATACACTTACATGTAACGGTTTTTCACATTGTTTGGATGTTTTTCATATAACAGCACTAAATGCCCAGAAATGTGATCTCAATATGCGGCAGGAATTTATTTCACCTGAACAAAATCATTCAGAAGTCGGCTGAAATGCGGTCGATATAGTTTGGTTTGTGGTAACCGAAGGAGTTGCATCAAAAGATTTTTTTCTTTGGGGTTCTTGAAGAACAATAATAGACCTGATGAATCCGGATCTGTGTGTTGTTTCACCGTACCATTAGAACGTTTCTTGATACGTACCTGCGATCAACATACTTATTTGTTTACTGCGTTCTTAAGGCCTTTTTAGGAAGCATTCCCCGGAATGTAGACCATCAGATAGCAAGCGCGACCGTTCAAAAGCCTTTTTAAAAAATCGAAACTGTCCTGGATTTTCGTCCGATTGACAAATATTTATTGAAAAAATATTTACTGTCAATACGATCATTACAACAAATACTAATTGTAAATAAGCGCGATATTGACACGAAGGATGACAGGGCGTTTGTGATAAGACCGAGTATTTGATACCGAGCGTCAATATGGACTTCCTGTTGTTGTTGAAAAAATGTCTGCAGCAGGTTATTGTTGAGATGATATTGCGCAAAAGGGTTCACAAAGCCGGATCGTCCGTAAACAAGCCGAACCAATTTTAATTAAATCAGACAACCATCATGTTTTTTTAATGTACCAAAATTAATACATCAAACAATTTATCGAAATGAGACTTTTATACATTATAATTCCGATTTTATTTAACCTCCGTTCTTATTTGGTACGAGATGGCGCTAGGCTGAAGAGTGTGAAGAGAACCATTTTACGGTTCCATTGACCACATTTAGTCAGGGTTTCGGTCGGTCTCCACGCTGAATCAAACCGCGATATGGATTTTTGTTATTTCCTATGAACTGGAGGGTAGACTTTTATGGGTAGTTGTTCCATTTAAAGCAATCATCGTACATATTTTTAAAAAGCATCGAAGAATCCCCGAACTCCTTGGGATTTTTCACAAAATTGCAGTGTTTATTGATAAAACGATAAATATTGAAATAATCATTTGCATTCCAATGTGTACACTATAATTAAAACCTGTTGGAAAGGTGGCATTCCAAAGCAGTCAATTTTAGTTAAAGCCGTTGACAGAAATATTAAAACGAAAAATATGCTGTTCTAATTCCAAGTATTTCAAGGCAAATGATATCTTTATTAGAAGCTATCTTTAGTTCACATGTGTTTATACATAAAAAAATAAGTGCATTGATTAGCTGATATTATTTCGAATTCCCTTTCCAACCAAACGGGAATTAGCTGATGATTTAATGGAATTCCTCTTGAATAGTTCTCTATGGGGTTTTTCCAAATAATATTCAAGACTTTTATCTACTTACTACAAGCTGGAATGTGTTTTCTTCTCATTTTAGTCCTATTGTTAGAAACTTTAGATTGCAGCCTGAAAGAAATGTTGATCTAGTTTGACTAACAACCTCAGTCGTTTTAATATCGAGCAGAACACACATTTAATAAGGCTGTTGTTTTATCCACTTGTGTTGAACGTGTGAAGAGACAAATTTCACCCCGTTTGTTGTGTTTATTTTGCTGAAATTTGCACTTTCAACCTTCTGTATCTAGAAAACGAAACGATTTTCTAAATTTATTCTGTTGAAATCTGACTCACGCATACTAATCTTATTTGCGACCTAAAGGGAGCTTCGGTGTTTAAAGTAAACTCACTGGGGTCTTTCTTTAAGCTAACTGAGTGAAATTTAGTGTCACGCAAGTAGCCATTTGCCAACACTCGATTCATCGGGAAAAACAAAACCCTAGAAAACATTTTAAATGGAAATGACACCAATTCTTTTTGCATGTCGTTTGCAAACCGTCCTTTGACGTAATTAATGCGTAAAACCTTTAAACAACGTAAACATTTAATTACGTCGCTTAAAACCGTGTAACGATTGAAATATTTTCATGACCAAACTCTTACCTTGGTGGAATTGTGCAGTTATGTCGTTCTAATTTCATTTTTTATCTTGTTTTTTTGAAATTATCTGCAACAAATCGCTGAGAAATTTTTGAACTGTTGTTGAAGCACCAAAAAAATCGTGCGTAGGTATAAAATGCGAAATTCAAAATAATGTTTGAATAGTACATGAATGGTAAATATAGTGAGTTTAGACATTATTTTAATGAATGAAATACTAAGTTTAGAAGGAGAAAGATTTACCTATTTTCATAAGCACTTTCCTGCTTAGGAGATAGCGATAGAATATTTTTACGTGAATATAATTGCGTTGTTTGTTAACTATAAAAGTTAACAGTAAATCTGCATTTGTCACACTGATTTCAGGGTTTAATTTGTTTTCTAATCTACAGTCCAAATTTGTCTTTATTGGCATCAAATCACGTCTTTGATCAATTAATTATACAGGAATAAATAATAATGTCGGTTGTGTATTTTTAACAATCACACTTGTGTTTCTTCTTCAAGTTCAAAATATTCTGTGACACTTATAGTCATTAAATCTGATATCATACATCACTTTACCGTTTCACCGCTTTTGCCTTCCGATTACATATTGACGTGGGAACATGTCAAAGTAGTTCCTGGAATCACATTTAAAAATGAACTCGCAGATAACATTACATCAGTTTAGTAAAACAGTAATTTTTCGCGAGAACATGCAAATCGCGATAACAGCGGTTTCCACATGCTAATCAAATCAGGAACTTACCGCACTATAAATTTAACATTTTTGGTTTCGAATGCTATAATATCTCCGTTTTAAAGGAGATCCTTGAGGTCATAGGAGGTCCTTGAGGTTACATTGCACTCCTTTGATCAGTAATTTCGTTTGTCTTTTGCATGGATGCATCGTTAATGCTTGCCAGATTAAGTTAGATTGTAATTATGGTTTTAGTTTTTTCTATTTGAATTAAAAATATGGAAAGTATGATTCGAAACATGGATACGCCACTGCAAGATAAGATTAAGTATATTCTAATGCAGTCAACGGCTTGAAAAAGCGGATAAGTAATATGTAAACAATGAGGCACGTGCGAGGTTCATCTTTCTCTCTAGGTTCAACGATTTTTCGGAATGTCTCTTTGTCAGCGATAATGGTTTTCCTGGCAATTGCCGTACCAGCAAAACTGTTTTTTAAAATTATGTCCATGCAATGGTTGCAGTTGAATGGTAATACAGTAGGTACAGATTATACTAAAACTTCTTATGCAATTTTTCTTGATTTTTTGGTCGGAATTTTATACAAGCAGTGGTTTAAAAACATCCAATTCTTACAAATTCGTCTCATCGTCCCTTTGGTTGTCTTTGGAGTTCAGAAGTCACATTTTCAGTTTTTCTCCCAATTTGCTTTAAATGAAGACCGTTTTCATTATCAAAATAGAGGGCTTTCCAACTCTTCCTCAATTTTTCTCTCAACAAGGGAGTGAAAACGGAGTAATGTTGCGTTCACCTTAAAATTAAAATTTTCTATTTTTTTCAATCGAAAAATGTCCGTAATATTGTTCGGTTAATTCAATGATTTAAGCTTTCGAGGCCATTGTTTGAAGTTGGTGAAATTTTCACGCTAATTTCAGGCTGAACCCAGCTGATGAGAGCTAATAGGCTCGAAACCGGTTCTGGGGGTGTGTGAGGAGTATTTCAAAAGCTCATGCCGGCTCTGCTGATGCCGAAAGCTTTTCATTGTCCAAACTGATCATGTTTCATCTATTGAGTAAACTGCAATATATTATCTCACTCTAATGTGTGCCTGAAAAGTCCAATTATAAATAAAATAAAACATATTCAAGTAAACGTAATGAGTCTCTGACTATGCGCAAAAGAATATTTTTTGCAAAAGATTGTCCTGGCGTTGATCACAGTGACACAATTCATGATTTTGATCAACAGCATATAAAGTTGAAAACGCCGAACACCATACACAAAATCCTGAAGACTTTTATCTGTAAATTGTGAGACCTTTCCCACGGTGATCAGTCTGCATAAATGCTACGTTGCCGCGCTTGTTTTTTATGCATTTTTAAATCACTGGATCAACCTTTCATGACAATACAGAATACAGAGCGATTCCTGATGGTTTAAAAATTCGTAAAAAGTGACGTCTTTTTGTATTCCATGCATTGTTATTTTTTTTATTTCCACATCATCGATTTCTGAAGTCGTTTCTTTCAAAGTTAAATAAAATTGAAGCGTTTAATTCAATTATGAGAGATATGGAAGCACATGTTTAGTGCCCGTTCAATAATAACTTCAGGCTGTAACTGATTTAATACCAGGCCCTATTTCCATTTTATAAAATAAGAATCCAATTGTGCCAAGCGTAAGAAGTGCACAAATAACGACAGGCACAAACCTTATGTGGTAGTGCCAGTAGGGGCAGCCCCAAAGAAAAATGACCTACTTGAAACAAGAGAATGCTCTGATTACATCTAAGTGAGAATGAGACCGTAATAAAAGGATACAGCTAATGTGGGCCGAATGTTGATTGCGCTGCTTGAAACGAGTTTTCAGAAGTATCATCTTTTTAGTTAACTAAGCAGCTATCGGAAAGTTTGCGAAGTAAATTATTGTCACGGCGCAATTTAAGAATTGCTCCTATCTAACATTATTTAAGGAATGTTAATGAGAATGCATTGGTTTGAATGACTCTTTCGCTGATAGCCTCATCCATAATAGATTAATCAGCAGGCAAAAATGCGCCAATTGCCAAATGATTATTGATGAATCATGTGAACAAAACCGTCAATGAGCACAATCTTTTCCGAGCATTTTCGCCACATCGGCATTGTTTAGCTCTGTGTGGGTCGTCAATGAAATATTCCCTGTCAAGACCTAATGTACACTTCCTTTAGCTTATGAAATTTACAATGCTTCTCTCGTCGTTCTATGAATGGGAATTACTATCTAAAGTTTATCAAGGTCAAACGATAGTAACACCACAGACCGCATGCTGTAGCCGTGGGTTATTCACCATTGAAAAACTGAGGAATGATATCTAACGGACATCGTTTTATCGAATTTAACGATGTCGGTATTTGAGATTGATAATCGAGCCCAAAATGTTTTCATTATTCAGATATTTCCCGTTTAATCAACCAGCTACTTAAAAACCTTTAAATCATCAGCGTTAAATGCAATTCTATTGATTGCTTCAAGCATAGTACAGCTGAGTTGCTTTGAAGCTTCAACTTCTTCATATCATTTTGGAACCGGTTTGAAAATCGGAACTCTTGACTGATGATATGGACAAAGAGCATCAGCATAAGCTAAATATATTTTCTTTTTTCAGGTAAGCCGGTTAATTAGTTCTATGCAATACCAGATTTCGGTAAGTCAAAGATCAATATGTCAAATTGTCTGTTCTCTTGTGCGACATTACACATTTTGCTTTTGCCACAATTAATCCTAAAGCTGAGTAGATCAGTTCTATATGGCTGAGGCTGTTTTCTCTCAATTTTTTTTATTTGGGATTTAATGTATTTATTTATATAATTTAATTTAATGCACCTAAAGGGCATTTGACGGCACATTTAGGCTCAAGTGAGAGGAAAATTCCAATTAGTAAGGAAATGAATGCCTAAAAACGAATTTATTAATAAATTGTTAAACAAGTGAATGCAAATCTGTAAAAATTCTCACTTGCTTCTTTAAAGCTTGGTTTTTGTAATTTTTACTGGTTGCTGAGGCGAGCAAACCATTTGTGAACATGCAATTCACACTCGTGTTTGCAACACCTCAGGAATAATTTTATTGAATTCATTTCGATAATTTTTATTTGGACATTTACATTTTATTTTATGTCATATTGACTTAATTTTATTTGAATATTAGGTTTTTAACGTTGTTTGAAATACATGTTACATTATTAAAATTAATATGTATAATGTAATTTAAACTAGAATAGAGGATACATTCTGGTCACGCTTTTTCCGAAAATTGTAAATTTGAAATCGTGGAAAATTTTCAAATAAATCTGAATTTTACCAGGAACACGCAATAAGCTTTTTAAAGTTTTGCAAATAAATACTTGTTGGTTATGTTCTATGTTGTATAGAATATAGAGCGTCATATTTGGTTCACTTTTAAAATGTTTTATACATTTTCAAATCGACTATTTTAGGCATTTTAAATATTTAAACTGTGCATTTTGTCCCCACTTTATCTTGATAGGTTGCGGAACTAGAGCACAGAACATAATGTGCGTCAAGGTAAGTTTTTAGGAATGTTAGTAGGATAAGTAATAGAAACTGCTTTCTTGTACATGTTCAAAATTTTACAAATTACATTTGCTTACGGCCTGTTTGAAATGCGTTTTGAAGCCGACGACTTAGTCCTCAATAGATCATTTAATCTTCCAAGATATGGTCAGATACTAGGAGAGTAAAAAACTGGATTTATGTCCAACAATTCGTTTTTTATTAGTCTGGTTCTTCACGTATTAAAGATATTTTATGTATCTGAATTTTGGGTTTTTCTTATTTTTCTTAGTAGTTTTATTTTAAAAGAAGCATATACTGAGTGGCCGTTTGAAACAGACCCAGTCTGGAGCTCCGAAGAGAAATTATGATAAAAAAACAGAATTAAACTGCCCCTATCTGTAACCCTTTAAGCACGGGGTGTGCTCAACCTTCAAATTTTGTTAATTTAAGATTTGATAGCTGAACACCTCCTTGCTTAGAGACTTGCAGATAGGGGCAGTTTAATTCGAGAAAAATGAGTTCCTTCCCTTGAAAAAAAAAATCCTCAAAAACGTATACCTAAAGGGTTTTTCATAAATTCTCTTACGGGCTCAAAACGGTGTCTGTTTCGTTTGCCAACGGCCACCCTGCCCCCGGAATACCGGATAAGCAATGTTGGCTCAGTTTAAAGGCCGTTCATGACTAATTGAATGGAAAATATCTAAACTTCACACTTACCTACATTGCCGCAATGACCAAAAATGAATTATTGCAATTAAATAATTGGATCATGAGGCACTGGAAATTTGGGTCCTGCCAGTGCTCTATAATTTCAGCTAGGAAATTGCCCGATTTTGGATTAGAAAGCCAGCTTTTAAGCTCTCGTTTGTCGTAAGAAAAATTGGTCTTTTGGCCAAAAAATCAGTTATTTATATTGTCTCTTTTGATTTGAGAGAATGTGCGCCTTGCCGCATCTCATTATACGCTGCATCTTTGGTGGGTTGTCTTTTTTTCGTTTTCCGATCGGCTCACATCATTGATGCCGGCGGTGGCGTCAAACCAGCATCCTTCCTTTCGCCCAAAGTACACAAACAATAATTTCGAACCGATTATCCCATCTCCGAAAAAATTCCATCGCCTGAAAACGAGAGATATTCTCGCGGGTCGCCGCTCTATTATTAAGCGCGGAGTCCGAAAGGAGCCCCGAAACCGATCGGCGGCAGCCCCTTTTTCTTTTTCTTCTTCCTCTTGTCGATTACCGTTTATCACGTTCCGGAGCGACATTTTGGCGGATTGGAAATCGATCGATAAGTTACTATACAGAGAGTGGCAGAACATGGGTAATTGACACTAAAGTGTTCCCAATCATTTTGCAAAGGGCACCTGGATGAACAATTGACAATTGGATAGCTCAGCTACTTCCGGGAACCGGAACAGTGAGTGAATAGACCGCATCTTCAGTTTCGTTTTAGTGCCGGGCTGGACGTCAAAAGCTAACAATTAACGCAAAGTCGCGTGTGTATTTGATTCAATCACTGACTAGAAAAAACCTTGTTTGATTAAGTGCGAAAAAAAGTTTCGCTTTGCCATTTAAAGTGGAAAATTATGTTAACGAAGGGTTTACTTCTTTCCAGGGGCAAATAACAGCAACAGGTGTGGGTTTTTTCTTTCGCTTCGGGAGCTTTTTGCAGAAGCAACTATTTCATATGCATATTTTCGTGATAAAAAGGGCGCCAGCAATTAAGATACCGATTTCTTTTTTAAGATGAAAGGCAGGCAGTGTTAAATTTTGCAGTAAAATGTCTCAAAATCAGTAGTACTGTTTGTGCGTCTATGTATGGGTGAGAGTTCAAAAGCTTGAGCCTGTCAATTTTTTTTGCGTAAATGCAATTTTTGATACCAAATTTATTTGTACATGGTGGTCCGAAAAGACGTTACGACCAACAACTTTATTTTTTCAAATGAAAGCACCTGCTTTTTAATTCAATTTTACATTTTTCCACAGCTGAATGTCGACATTACTTCTGGGACTCACTCACTCACTGGGGGAATAAATAAACTGGAGGAATTCCGTTCGTCTATCAATTTGTGTGAAATTCTACCTTTAGTTTCTAGGTTGTTTTCTGCTGCCTGCAGACAGGGTGAGCCAAAATTAGGTTGCATTTCCTACGACCAACAATCGTACAAAAACTGTTTACATCCGTAATCGATTGGTTTTCGCGATACAGATATTTTAAATGTTCTTGTAGTTTTTTTGTTTACGTTTCTTGTAATTTGCTTAATCCTTGCCGTTTTATTTACCAGAAAACTTCCTTTTAACATCGAGCCCTGATATGAGATGCAAACATTCTTGTGAACATTAAAAACTTGCAGAGATGCAAACATTCTTGTAAACAGATTTCTTTATATTTCTTAAAGTTTCTCTGGAGTTGTTTTACCAACATCCCGCTATTTTTCCCGTTGGCTATCGGGGCCTTCCTCGCTCGATTAGAAAACATTGATTGTTTTATTAGTTTGTTACTTGTTGTTGTTGTTCCTGTCCCTGTACTTCAGTGGCGTGTTGTCGGTTTCTTTCAGTCCATGCAGCGGCGGCCGCATTCCACGGCTTGGAATGCGACCGTGCGATCCGCGTTTCCGAGAACTGACCAGTGACCACCGACCTGCCTTCTTCTTCTTCGTTCGAAGCCCGCCCGACCAAAAGAGCTTTGGCCCCCGTCTGTTTTGACGACTCTGCGGAAAAACTAGAGATGAAACGTTTTCAGAATAATGAAATTTTTATTTCAACTTCTTTCAAGGCACAGAATTCCCTAGTTTATAAGCTCCTGTATGAGTTGTTGTCGCAAATCGAGTGTATCTGGTTCATTAACATTGCTAATTGATTTTTGGCTTACCTCTCATTTTTTATGCTTAATGTGTAAGATGGATCTTCTAAGGGTAATTTTAGCGAAAAAAAGGTATGTTTAATTCGTATGAAGGATCTTGGCACCAAGCGACCAAGGAAACACTTTAATTGAAAGAATCTTGCTGTCGCGAAAACGCAAAAGAATAGTTTTTCTTTCGAGAAATATATTTAGTTCAATCAAAGTGCACTTTGAAAGCCCACAGAGTTTCCTATCATTTCTCGGTTTTATTTTGCCAAAAGTGTTAAAACTTCAAGTTGCTCTGGCTTTAGCCCACATGAAACTAGAAGGGCGTTTTTTCTGAGTATTGAATAAATAAACTTTCTCGTCCAATATATTCTCTTCATATCCGCAACATTTTTCGCAAGATAACTCTTTAGAAATTGAATTGAGAAAAAATTGGAATTCATATTCAGCAAATTTCTAGATCTAAATGCTCAAAGTTTTCAGCATTCCGTCTGGTTGTTTCTCAGAAAATCCAATTCAACTGAAGAAAATGCTAATTTATGTTGATTAAAATATCGGATGCAAAAAACTAATAATCAGATTGTGTTTATTGTAAGAAAACATCTCTACATAATGGTTGTTCCTTAACTGGGGATGCTTGACCCAAACTTTGAAACGGACGTTTCAAAGTTATTAACCGCCCAAGTGCAGACAGCGAACATTGACAAACTTCTTCCGCTTTTTCGGTAATCTGCTGCAAGAATCTAAACTTTCAAAATTGAACCAATCCCACCCTGGCGCGTCTTCTGCATTAGAAGTTGGACTTTGAACTCCGAAAAGCAAAGGACGATGTCTTCATATATGTACCTGGATTACCAGGAATCTTACCCAAAAGCTCCATTAACTTCCTAAAGACCCAGGTAGAAATTTGGGATTTATTGACCTCTCGTTCTATTTAAATGTGTTTCAAGAGTCTGAATAAAAGATACTTAATTGAATGAGAGGAATGATCTCGCTTCTCGGAATCAGTGTTGCTTGATTTGTTCCCCTACTAGGACAGGTATAACTTGAGGATCAATGCAAAAGTATCTAGAAAGGATTTTTATTGAAAACCGACATGGAAGTTTGTTTGGGAATTTTGAAAAACTGCTCGATGTTTTCGTTAATTTGTAATTTTATCCCGGTTTGAGGTAAAAAAATAATTTTCTCATTCCATTTCATGCAACAATGTTTATTCCAATCAATCGACTTCATTTAAGTGCATTCCACTGTGCGCATTATTTTGTATATCTCCCTTGTATATGAATAATCAAAGGAATCGTTTATTAATGAACAAGTTCATGAATTAAATATCCTGGAAACAGTTGCAAATGTATTTTTGCCTTTTATCTTGCTTTATCATACTCCAAAAACTGATGTTCTCGGTCGCTGACGTAAATACGTTCGCGATGACCGTTTCGAAAGACGGTCCGGTATTATTAATAACAGTTTCGAGCAATTCACGTTCACAACAGCAATTCTTGGAAATGTAAAAGGTTAATTTTTGCACAAAGCTAATAAACGAATGCAGATTGGGTTTCACAAAAAACACCGTGTCTTGCTTGTGAAGGTCGGGGACATTTGGATTAAGTTTTTGAGATTTTCAACTTCAGACAATAACAGCGCTAAGTATATGAATGTTTTCAATAGTGGCTTGTTTTTTTGGTTTCTTAAATTATTTTCTGATGCTTCAGAGTTATTTTTCAACATCATGTAGGACTTCAAATGGTTCCTACAAGTATACATAATAATAATTATACATACTTGTGGCTAAACGAAAAAGGAAACAATTTTAAGAGTATTAAGAAATGCTAAGACACGCCACTTTTCATTGAGCATGTTTTCGGAATATGATGTAATTTCTATCTGCAATCTTTTTGCCAAGGTAGAGGCTCCACCCCCAGAATTGGGCTGCCACGGATTAATCGTACGATTTATTGCAGACTTAGGGCATCTTGGAAGTTATTGCCGATTGTGAAAATGTTTGGGTTATTTGATGTTTGCTAACTGTGCAAGGACGATGTTGGAAGCGATTGGCGAGGTAGTGACAAGGAAAAAAGCAATTAACGAACTATTAGACAAACTAAAGCAGAAAAGTATAGATTAAAGGCATAAAAATTCCTCTATCCAAAAATAATGGCGGCCTTCTCTAAACGATTAGTAGTTTCTAGGTATGGATTTAAAGCCAGATTGGTTTTCATTATATTGGTTGAAATTTTCGCTTTTATCGTAATCCTGTCTGGGAAAAACCGGTCCGGAAGTACAGTAATGATTTTTCTTATCAATTTCGTGACAGCTCTAGAGAGGTAACGAGCATTTTCCATTAAGAAATTGTAAGAGATTTTGCGAGAGAATTTGTAAGAGACATTGAAATCGACATTTTAGGAAAATATTCTCTCGGAAATGACACTGTGGCTCTTTAATCAACCTTTTTACTGGAAATTCGTCGCTATATCATATGCAAAAACTCGAACTATTACCTAGAATCCATATAGAAAATAGTCATACATTTTTTATGAGTCGCAGAATCCGACTACGATGACTGAGCATTTTCTATCTCGATCGAACACTCACTTGGCAATGTTCTAATTGAATCAGCAATAATTCATCATTTTTAAATGACAAATTATCGATGGACTGATATTATGTTAATCTGTTTACTTTGAGCTATTAGACCAACACGTTTCACTAATTCACTTCTACATACCTACTTTATATTCTATTTGAACGAAGAAATTAAAAAAGCTGTCGATTTGGAGTATTTTTTTCGGTTCTTTGACTCATGCCAAACTTCTATATAATTTAGTATCTACGTAAGCGACTCGAACATTAGTTGCAAATATTGAGGAAATTTGAAAAAGTCTAGCAATGCCACTCTTTACTAGAAAATATAAAAAATAAAATATAATTTATAACATCTCTTTTAGATTTCCGAGTCACCGGCGAATATGAACCGCGTTTTAAATAGTCGCATTCAATCCGTGTCATAATTAATGCACCGGTTTCATGTGCAAGATATATCATGTCGCATGCAAGACCCTGATTATTTTCATGAGTGATTAGTATATTCAATAAAGACGCAAAGTTAATGAATTGAGGTTATCATTATACCCTTATTTGATTGAATCAAATTAAAGACATTGTGACGATCATTGTTGTGCTACAATACAATAAAAACCGCTACATCTTTCGCTTCAATTAACGCAATTTTTCCTGCCTGAAGCAGATTTGGGTAGATAAATGCAGAGAAGGATTTTAAAAGCTTATCGTCTAAAATTATGTATTCGTCTGGAGGAAAGTTCGAAATCCAAGCGTTCAAAGGTGAAGTTAGTGCTGAAGAGAAATATGAGCGTAAATAAAGCCTAAACCAAACTTATTCGTGCTAGACCATTATGCATGACTAAACCAAACTAGACGATGACTGTAAAACTCTAATACTTAACTCGTTGACCGTTAGTGAATGAACTTTGGGACTCATTAGTGTCAGGGCATTTCCGACGTAATTAACTCGGGTCACTGCTTTTTTTTGTGACGCAATCGCTGTCTGAAGTGTCGTTATATTGCTGGATGCCTTTAATATACCGAAGTGTTTTTGCTCATTTCGATGGGCAATGGCATGTGTGTTTAACGCACTACTGTCCCCCTAGTCAAAACGAACTTTCCCATAATCAGCGCCGTGTGCGTAACAAATCCCACTTTTCACATTTTTTCGTACACAAAACAACAGTTTCATACTCATATCGCTGGCACCGTTCCACGATTCGGTGTGTGGGTGACGCGAAAACACAATCTGGAGTTCTGGACACATATTCTCGAACAATTACAGGTTCACGCAAATTACACTCAACTTTACAAGTCTGACCCACAAACCTCACATTTCAGTTTTGAGGTTTTGGCTAAATTATCGTGATGAAAAACCGCAACGAGGCTGGTTAAATCAGCAGCTATTGTGGCTGTGAATGATATTATTTGAGCATTTCCATTCTTAACGTCATTTTTCAACCGTTTAAGCCAAATCCACTAAGATTTAAGATTTATTCGTTAACTGACACAGAAACTTTGTGGCTTCCGTAAATATGTAAAATGAAACTATTAAAACGCTGATGGGAAAGTTATTACGTACGATGAGATCAATCCTTAATACATTTAATAGTAAGCACTGGATTTGAGGATGAAATTGCTAAAATGGGCTTAAATAAGTATCATCATCATCATGATCATGATTAAATCGGCAATCTCGTCCACAGGATACACGTTTTTCCAACCGGTCTGCACTTTTCAGACATACAAGTGCATGAAAATAAGTGTCTTTCGTGGCTTGAAAATTCAAAAAATTCCCAGTAACGCTGAAACCGACAAAAGTGAACATTCAGTTTTTTTAAAGATTAACTGAAACTCATAGATAATAGATATATCCTATTTTCCTCAAAAAAACATCATGGAAAATCTGGCAAGAACCATTTTTCAAAAACTTGATTCTTCGCACTCTTTATTCGGAAATTATTTAATGGAAAAAGTCATCCAGGGACAATGAAAGGATGATAAACGATAAACGGAGATAATGGCAATGAAGTTAATATAAGAATACTAGAGGCTCAATTTGAAAAGTCGTCTTCCATGAAGCGCCTAAAGGAAATTACAAATTCACACAAGCCAAAGCAAAGAAGATAAATTCTAATAAATAATAAAACTATGAGGGGAGAAGAAATTAATGACTGGCGCATAAAACAACAGGAAATTATATAAAAACGGCAGTTAAAGAAAACAACTTCTCATGCAAATGAATCTAACTGAGAATAAAGATATCCACATTGTGATAATAAATGAAGCGTACTTAAAAGAAACTATCAATATACAAGGTGTTTCAATTTTATATCCGGGAAACGGTGATAATACACTGCACGGAAATCAGTAGAAACTTTCATATAAAATATATAGAGAGTGTGCCACTTAGAAATTTTATTTTGTTTTGACTTTCTGACTCAGCAGTTTTGAACATTTTTACCTAAATGTATTTCAGTGATTCACAATGTTTCCGACTAAATGAGTGGTATTTAAACTTCTGGTAAGAAAACAGATAAGAAACCAGAGAGTTTCTAAATTGAAAATCGAATTTAAAAAACTGTTGTTAAAATTCAGTGGCGCTCCACAAAAAAACGTTTGGGGTGTACACACCAATAAAGTATTGAGCTGGGAAATGTGTATAGTCAATTAAAATAAATTAAAAATGTAGATTTATTGGCGGGGGACAATTGTTATTATAATCGGAAGACTTGAAGAATCTGAACTTCCAGTCATTTTTTCTGTTGAGTAAAACTCTTGGTTCTTCACAAAATGTACTTTCTCACGTCAATTGCCTTCATTTTTAATAATTGTTAATTGTTTTATTATGTTCACCTTTTGAAAGTTGAAGTTGTTAAACAGTTACATGTTTTGTTGCACTGAAATTAGTCTGCACATGAAAATAATGGGTACTTCTCACACTTTGCATGCATTTGAGTCTGAAAAATTGTGCACGCTGTCCGAAAGTTGTTGTGTCTGTAAAGTGGCGGCCACCGACGACTGGGGGACACTTACGAAAATAACAGCAGATGTATGTATGCGATAAGCAGCGAAAATAATTCCAGACAATATTAATAATACATCATCAGCGTCGCAGTATCCAATCCTTCTTTGGGTAACGAATCGTAAAAGTATCATATTGAAAAAAGTTTGCCTTTTCGAGACATTGACATTCATGCGTCGAAAGAACTCTTACGAAGAAAAGTATTTAATCCAATCCTCACAGTCGGCTTGCTGTTATTAATTTTGCGAAAACTCAACTTTTTTTAAGCGAAAACCGATAATTGCTTCAAGTGCAGCTGAAGACAGCACATCGAATTGAGTTCATCTCGCCCTAAATCGGCACTATTGTCTTTGAGGATCAGTGTCAAGTTGTAATTTGTACTTGTAACTTCGAAATTTCGTATGATTAAGTCGAGAGTCGCTTCTTATGGGTTTCTAGATCCTAATATTTGACAATCCATGCAGATTGTTTTACTGGAAATTGACTCTTCTTTTGAATCCTTCTGCTTTTACAGACTTTGCATGAGTGTGCAACAAATCCAACAACTTGCCGTAACATTGCTAGCTAGGCATATGGCTAGTGAATGCTCGAAATATCCGAATTCCACCTCTGTTCAATTTGCAAGGCGCTTTCTTAAATGTCTTTCCATATTAAGTAAATTGCGTCGTTTGTTTTTGATAGCTTCCGCGATTTCTTGTAATGTTTTCTTCATTTGTAGACTCATTGAAACGCCCACAGGCTCTCAATCTGTATTTTTTGGCTGCTCAACAAATTACCAGAACAATGTCTATTAGACCTCATTATATTGGTAATTTTCTTAGATTCAGTGGTCAATTTCAATCCACAGGTATTTTGGATTCTTTTTCTCTGTAGTCATCAAATGCTTTTTCCAATCATCCGCAATGCTAAATGACACGTTCAGGACTTATATTAAATCCACCAGCTAAGAACTTCCTTTTCCTAGTGCCTCCATGAAATTAGTTCACAATTGTATAGTGGAAGAAGGCGAGCGTGCAATGTTGATAATGCTAAAACAACTTAATTGCCATCAAAATGAGCAGAACCGGGACCACCCGGAATGCTCACAAACCAGGTTTTTACTTCTTCAGGCTTCTATGCTGTGTTTTCTCCACTTTGATTCCATTTCGTGAAGCTGTGGTTTGCATCAAGTGGGTTTCTAATTGCAAAGTGCCATTTCTAATAACAGTTTTACCTTTGGTATTTATTGGAATTTGCCAAGGTGATGCAAAAACTAAATTTTCATTTCCCCATTGAAACTGGCTTTGGAAAAAGTGCAATTCTATGTTGAATTATTCAATATCCAGCTTGGATGTGTGATGTAACAAAATGGGGAATCTGGGTTAGACGAAATGCATAAATATCTGAATTTTGAAGTGAAAATCGGTGGCCAAATCGTCTATTCTATTGGAAAATTCTTGGGCCCGGTGGCGGCATCGTTGGCGGCGGCACGCCCGGTTCGACGACCTCTGCAAACGCGTCTTTTCCTTTTGCTCTATGCCGCATCCAGAGGGTACTCATGCACTCAAAGGAAGAGGGATGCTAGAGGGAGCGCTGAAATTCGAGGCATAATTCATGTTATGTGGTCGGCTATTGATACTGAAAGAGCGATGGACGGGATAAGTAAGACTGAAAATGCACAGAGATAAGGTTGTGAATGGTAATTGAACATTTAAGTGTCGGATTTGGTCGCGTTAAGCATTTTGAGGACAAGTTGCATTAAAATGATACATGTTTTGTGTCTTTTCATGTTAGATAACATGCTTGTGCTGGCGTCGTTGACACAGTCTGGTAATCGGTAAACCCGAAAACCGAACATTTTGGTATGTGGGAAGTCGTATCGAAAAAATGCTTTTTTGCATTTCCGAAGACTTTGTGAATATTAAAGCGCGTCTAATAAAAAGGAAGCAGCTTTTGCCTAAACATTTTCTTATTGATTGAAGTTTGAATACATATTTGAAAAATTTAATACATTTAAGAACATCAGGAAATTTATAAATTGTCCTCTGAGTAAAAACAACAAAACTATGATTATTTAGTATTTTTGTTTTATGCAAATAGGTGTACCTAATTGCATCCTAATTCGTGTTTGTTAGTTCTGATCAAGTTTTTAAATAACAATTTTCGATCTTGTGCAAACTAAGGGTCGGTACTAAGGTTGGAGTAACTCGATTCTTAGAGAATTTTTGTCTCTCAAAAGATAAGTATCCATTGTTTTCCAATGCTCTTCTAACTCATCTAGTGCGTCGTTTCGCTGCAAACCGGCATAAGCTTCGTTATTATTGTGGCATCTGTTTTAACACCCTGTATGTAATCAATTTATTTTCAAAGATTTGAAACTTAGGTATTTGCTGCGTTTAACGGTTTTCGATTTTTGTGAATAATGAATTTATTAACAACTTCTTGGTATGGTCATGGCTTTTTGAGCACCTGCACACTTTATTTTTCTTTTCTGTTATATACAGGGTGATTCAAAGTTGGCGAAATTCCTTAGGGGTAATTCCAAGGGGTAATAGGGGCTCACTTATTGAGTAGGAGAAAAATATTGAAAATTGTTTTTTCGATCATTTCTAGAAGATTTTAACAGTTGAAAATCGAATTTCAACTTTGTTTTTAAACATTGGTAGCATATTGGAATACTTAAGCATTGAGAAAGAAAAATTACGATCTTTGCTTAAGAAAAAGCTACGAAGCAACAGGTATTTCCGCAATGTTAAGTAGGCAGATTACCTTGAAAAACATTGTTGCCGTTTTTTCACATAGTTTTTTGCAAATTTCTTAGTTTTTAATAACAATTAATTTTTTTTACTATTTTTTCTGTTCTGAAACATCGCCAGAGGAATGACGCCAATTTTGAATCACCCTGTATTTTCAAGAACCTACAGCTTCTGTGCTTCATATTTTTCGCCAACTATTTTCATTCGGGAAATTGTTGGTGAAATAAAGTGGACACACTCTTATGTATGAATAAAAGTGTATTGATAAATGATAAAGATTAACACAGTGCAAAAGTAGATTTCCGAACACGAAAACAATTCTGTATCAGCAGCGATTTGACGACGACTAACTAAAAAGGTTGCTCTCGATAAACAAAAAATTATGCTGCCTAAGCAATATGGCTTTG
The DNA here is from genome assembly GCF_020466585.1 of Dendroctonus ponderosae. NCBI lineage: Eukaryota > Metazoa > Arthropoda > Insecta > Coleoptera > Curculionidae > Dendroctonus > Dendroctonus ponderosae. The sequence continues at coordinate 4,263,804 of NW_026019016.1, read as the reverse complement.
TGGTACACTCTGGTCCATAATATATATGGCTGAACTTATATTGATAATATTAAAAGCATTTTGATTATAGTCTTATTCTAACAGAAATAACCAAACGTATCCGGACATATCAGCTATACTGAATAAAAAGTCAAGTGGAGAAGGTTGCGCGTCTGTCGTGCTAATGCATCCAAATCTGCAACAGTGCAATTATTTGCGACTCAAAGGTATGCTGTTGCGGTTTTATCGAATATCCGATATTGAAGAGATCGGCATGGGTTAGTGCAATGTTAAAGAAATGTGGATTGGTTGGACTGTACGAAAACGAAGTGCGTTAGTGCATCGTCACTCGTCACATCTGTTTAAACTTATTTTAGAAAAGGCAGCGATCCGATCGGGTGGAACGACTTCCGGAGTAGCGGCTCGGACCGACAACGAATTTCGTCCGCCGCGATAAGGGCGATTAGTGAGTGCCTCTTTGTCAGTCTCTCTTTCTGCTCGCTGCCTACCCGCCAGCTCTTACCCCTGCGTTGTTTTGGGTCGGTGGAGGTTCGTCGGGCATCGCCCCGTCTCGGCGGCGTTCGCGTCTCGTCGCAAACAACCGACGTTTCTCTCTTTCAGTCGCCGCCGCACCGTGAGAAAGTCGAGAGGAGAGAGAGCTCTATCGATATTGAGAGGCCGCGTGAAGCTGCGGCGCAAAAACCCGCGAAAAATCGTTTTCTTGCCAATGTAAACGGCCTTACGACGCGAACGTTGCTTTCTAGAAGCGCTACGCAGTAGGCGGCGAGCGCTTTTCCAGTGTTTTCGTAAATTCGGTGAACAGTGCAGGCATTTATCGAACAGGATGTACCTCAAAGGTTTGACAAACTCTGGTGAACACGTGTGCGAACAGGACAAAACAGGATGCGTCGTCGGATTATTTCCGCTCGGGATTGGTCTCGGTGTGCGGAACGATCTCCTCGAGGTAAGACGCCACTTCATTTGTCTCGTTCATCCGATCATCCTCTTAATTCGGGACACAAAGAAAAAACTCAAATTTTCCAATTAAGAGGACCGTGAGAGACTTTTATCCGATGGAATGCGTGAGTCCCGTTACGGAGCGACCAAAACATTCCCCCCTTCTACCGCTCTCGGATCGTTGTCCCCCTTTAATTGCGCATTACTGGCATATTTGTCCCGATGCGAGGAAAAGAGAATGCACAAGTATGAGCACGTCTCTCTTTTTAACGATTACGATGATGGTGCATTTGTTTTATGTTACGCCGCGTCTACTACGCCATTCATTAACGGCTCCTTTTTTCTATCAGTTTATTCGTTACCAGGGTTGCTGTAAACGTACCTACTAGTTCTTTTCCAACTTTTCAGTCTTGGAGCATGTAACCTGCCTACTACGTATCAAATTACGCACCCCCAGCTGTAGATCATATTGCATCTGTGTTTGTGTCAACACCATTTTCCTGATCAATAATGCCATCTCAGACTGCCTTCAAGTTCACTCGTGTGATTCTATCGAATCAGAAGCGTATGTTCTGTTTGATATAATGTTGTTCATGTGCAGAATATGTGAGAGCTTTGAGTGGTTCGCTGTCGTCTTCCTTTTAGGGCCATTCTATTCCAGATAGGGTGAAAAGGTCTTCAATCAACCGAACTGTGTCAACTCATGTGTTTTCTAACCTTTATTTATTTTTAAATCATGTACCGTCACTAACAACTGATTGCCATAGCAATCTAGACGCATCACTCTGAAATGTCTACGATGTCATCGCAAAACGTAAACAAACAGTTACAGTTTTCAAAACTATTCGACATTTGTTTGTTTATAACCATAAATATTTAATTTCTCTTCTGAAACTGGATTCGTTGTGTTTTATAGTGATATGCAAGTATTTTAAAGGCGTGTATACAGAGTAATTTACAAACAGTCTGCGAAAGCAATAGATCTTATTAAAGTGAGCGTCTACACCCTGTATATGTTTTGATCTAGTCACATAGTTTGATATTGTTTCTGCCTTATGGTGGGCGTGATTTCGTTTGTAGAAATGGATTTAGTACTAGATTTACGATAAGGAATTTGTTTATATTCATACAAAATGCCATAAACAGCGTTGCCAACACGATTATGATCGTCACAGATGTAGGTCCAAAACAAACTGTTTATAACGCCGGTTAGCAATATACATATTACGTTTTTTCAACATTGCTGACTAATCAAAAACTCTATCTGTAGTAAACCGCCAACATTGTAATGACATGCAGACGCCTCATTTTTTGCCAGTTTTGACATCTATAGAATTTTGCGGATGTCTATGCAGGCTTAAGTTTGTCATTTATTTTCTCAGAAGCTGGAGGTTTACTTTCGGGTGTTTGTTTAGGGCAGCTATATGTACCTTCACAATTTTCGATTTTGAGTCATCATCAGGGTCTTTTTAAAATGTTCGTAATTTGCAATAGAATTTTCCCATTGTTCCTAAATTTTATAGAAGAGTACAGGGTTATCTTCAAATTTCAACAGCAACGTCATACTTCTCATATAGGACCTAACGTACCTACCGATAGATGAGAATATATTGGGAAGTAACTGATGGAAAGGTAATGTTTAGACTGATGGAAACCCGTAATATTAAATTTAACGTTCAGTTCATACCTAGTTTGATGTTTTTGCATCGTAATATGGAACTTTCCAGGTATGCCTGGTACGATACGCTGGGATGCAAATCAAATTAAACAACGATATGGTTTTCCATAAACATAAACGACAGATAAGGTCGACGCGTTGGACGATATTTTGCGTCGTTTTTTATGTTCGGGGTCGGGCTGCTATAATAGTCGTCAGCCGAGGCGATAATGATTTGCGAAACTGATAATTATTTGAAACGGCGGCTCATTAGCGCTTTGCCCAGGATATTTCTGAATGCGGTCCTGATTAATGGGTTTTAATGAAAGCTGAAGCCATGAAATATTAGTCGCACCGAAAATTAATCCGCTCTTATTAATGATCGGAGTAAGGTGCTTTTTGTTGTCCTTTCCACCGTGCTTCATCTACATGCACTTCACTCTCTATGGGAATTTTCTTATAATCCCATTCAGATGGGGACTTTGAACCTGAGAGGCAACTTTTTATTCATTAAGATTAGGCGGGATTGTACCCGATGTCTCTGAAGAGTCTAAAGCCTAGTGGACAATATGCGCCTTCAAGAAAACTAGTTGCAATGGGGCATTTGTTTATGTTTTCTTCTGTTCGGTGCTTGCGATTGCCTTTGTAATTTTTAAAATTATTATTGTTTTTTTATGGTGATTTTCACATTAAACTGTTTTTTGATGATCTGATGCTGTTGATAAGTGATGATAATGATTGCACAATACGACAAATGTTTATGGTAAACATTGGTTTTGTAAAAACCAGTTCATGTCGAAGGGCAGTAAAGGTCATTTCGGTTCATGGGAGTGCAGAAATATACTGAGTGTTTTTTGTATCAGAGACACTAAAGGCTTCAATAAGAAGTTTAATTTTTGGAAGGGGAAGATATGATTAATATATGTACTTAGGTGAAATAATGGCATATAATTGCATTGATTTTGAGTAAAGATGCTTGAAAAGCCATTACAGACTTTGAGGGTTGACTAATATCTCCTTACTCGGCACTTTTTCACTGCATTTATTGGATTCAGTAGCGTCTCAATGGACAGTAAAAAGGCGACACTTTAACCTGTTAATTTAAATTATTTTTGTGCTTTATCGACACTTTCTAAAAATAGTTACTCACACGCAAAAATAAGAGTCTACGTAAATAAGTCAGTGGTGTTTCTGTCTAGGCCATATAATCATCAACTACACCCAAAAACCAACATCTGAATATAAAAGTATCTCATTTCGAATTCAAAACGTTTGAGTGCTCTATTTTGTTGATATTGTGTGGACCACTTCTTTTTATTAGAAATTTCAGATAATGCATTTTTCGTTTTCATCATGCAAGAAACAGAACACCAGCATTTGACTATGGTTGAGCAAGGCTGATGCTGTGAATCCATCACTGGCCATCATGGAATGAAACACTTGGAACTTAACAATAACTCTTTAAGTATGCTCTCACGCTTCGTTAATATTTCCGGTAAAATGTCGCCAAGGTGAACACCAAAGCAGTGAAATAATGACTTTGTTTTGTGCCGCAAAGAATGCGTTTGGTGAATTAGGTAAAACTATCTAATCATTATTGGCGAGATTGTTTCAGTATGTTCTGCCTTACTGCGAGCATTCCACTTTTGATAGTCATCAGCCTTTAAATTGCCTAACATCCGCTTCAGTTCGAGTAATTACAGTTTCTCTTTTACTAATTCCTCGTGGTCATGAATGAAGGACATGTGTCTAGAACGGCGTCTCTTTTCAAGGACACTCTGTAACACGGATAAAAAACCGACCGAAGCCATGACTCCGGAAGCGTGACCTCAATTTCGTTCGTGAACACACACACTCACACAAAATGGATCCATTCATAATCAACGAATATACGATCATATCAGGATGCGTAGGAAACGGTTTTTGGTATTCGAATTTGAACCCTTTCAGCTTGCTTAAGTTTCGAAAAACTTCCTTTAAACTATACCTTGAACTCGCTCATGCGCTCGGTATTGAATTAACGCTTAAGAAAAGAAGTCTGTGAATATCTAGAATCCAAAAAAGAATAGTAGTGTTAACATCTTGATGAGATTAAACTCAGCACGAAGCAAAGGGCCCTTAGAAGGTAATTTTTTCATTGTTTGATGAGTGGTTTCAATTCTTCCGCTCTTTCTCTTTCAAGTCGATTTGTGTTGCCTAAACCACTTTGCGGCAGTTTGCAGAGGCGATGGCTGCAGAAACAGCACTTTCGAAAAAAATATTTTCTCGTTGAAAAGGGTCTCAACGTTCATGCGTATAATGGAATCATAACGAAAAGCTGGATATCACTTGACATTTGGGGCCCTTTAGAGGAGGAAAACTTCTCTATTAAAAAAAACGACTTTTGCCCAAACGATCCTGATCACTTTGCAGGATAATTCCTTTTCCACCTTAAGAGATCGGACTAATTGAGAAGAGTATGAGATACATGCATCAGAGTGCATTGCCTCTTTTGCCTGTGCTTGTCCCTTGCCATGATGCCGCATCCTTTGATTAATCTGGTCAACGGTCGATTTGCATCAATCAACAGTGCTTGTACATGATCACTGCTATTAATATATTACGTATCTACAGAGTTACTGTTGAGTTGAGCTGGATTTAAAATACCGTATTAACCACGCCCAAGCTAAAACTTTTATCAGACGAATTAGTTGAAGATAATTTTAATTTATTTTAAGTATACTGAATGGTGCACAGTTTTGCTTAAAGTTACTGATGAGATGAACTATGAACCATACCAGTGGGTAATCCATCGGAATTTTTAAGATCATTGAGGTGATGTGTATAAAGAATTGACCTTTTTGGGTTGATCTACTAAAATATTGTGCATGTACGATGCAAATCGTTGTTATGAAGTTGGTTTTTCTTATAATTTGACTCTTAAACACATTGCTTAAGTTGCTCGATCATCTGCAAAAGGTTGCGGCGAATTGCCCAAAATAATTTATATGCAAATCTCATGAGCAACTTGAGTTGTGAAATATAAGAATATACAGAATTAGGTTATGCAAGTTTGGATCTGGACGAGTTTTCAAACATTAAGACATTCTCGGAGTCATCCTGATAAAAATGCACTGGGTATTAGGAGGATGCCTGACATTTTAGTGTTATAACTGTTTCTCTTTGGCAAATAACGTATAAATTGAGTGGAAAAAGGCCAATTGTGGGTTTAATGAGGAAGAAAATGGAAAACTAGACAGGGCACTGATGCGTATAGAGTACCAGTACCCATGTACAATTACCGAAATTAATCGGTTCACTATGCACGGCAACATTGTATGGACTTTTAACGTGTGTGAGTGTGCGTGTATATGTATAAACCGGTGGAGGAATGCGGGCCTCAGACAGAATCACAACAACATAGAACAGTCAATAACCTCTCCCGTTCTTTTTACGCTAATATACAAACTCGAACACGAACTCCAGTGGCGTGCTCACATGCCCACAAGGCCTATTCCTGCATACATCTTCAAATTGACGTATCTGGAACGTTCATATTACGTCGCTTCTGCTGCTGCTGCTCCTATTCAGCAGCGACGTTCACCTTGAGTTTGGTTTCGTACCATCAATGTACTGAAGTGCATCGTTCAATGTACTTCAGTATATTGATTGTTAACTCCCCCGTGTCTCGTTTTCTCTATCTGCTAAAGACGCAGTTGGATGGCAGTAACAGTTCACTTTTCTGCGTAGAATCAGTGCGAATTTTTCCGTTGTTTCTGTCCCAAAGTTTGAGCATCCGAATCGGTTTAATTGTGTTGGAGTTTTGAGCCAACATCAATTTATCCGGTTGCATTTTGGGATAAATCTTGACATTTCTACTCGACTCATTTGTACCTACATGTATTATTATTTACGCTGATTTTAACTGGAAACTTCAATTCTATTTTGTTGGCCAACAATTATGACAAGATTATTAATATTCCCGTTCTGAATATTTTGTGCAGTCAGAAAACCCCATTACCTTTATCGATCAACAGACAAAAGAATTCTGGCTGGTGGATTTACCACGTGTAGTTATTGTGATTATTTATAAAACTTGCGCGCCAAGCAATGGTGCCTTTATTGAGGAATTTCCTGACATAGCAATTGAAATTACAGCAATTGAATTACCTTCAATTCGCATTTTCCATCGCTTTGAATGGAAACCCAAGAAGCCACATTATGATGTCATCATGTTCGTTAAGAAGCATTCGTAATTCATGGTCGTCCCGAAAGCGCAACTTCAACAATCCTGCGGAATACCCGGAATTCCCCCGTGCGACGACCTTTGTGGTTATAGGTGCGCACTGGGCACCTGTCTACCACTGCTGTTTCTACCTCCATTATAAGGAAACGACGCCATCGCACTTACCCATGGAAATTGGTTATGCTCGATGGGATCCAATTAAAAAAATCCCCGTTAGCGTCAGTCTTCAACCGATGCCATCTTCATCATTCTCTGATCAACATTTCTTATCTTCACTAGACAATCACCAACATTGATCTTGATCTGTCTTCAGTATGGTCTTCGTATGAATTTGAACACTGTGGAAAAGGACGAGAAGCGAAAAGTAGGTCTCTTCAAGGGCATGGATGAGATCGAAGATGCTTTGGAGGACTGGTTTTGTACAGAACGTGGATCAGAACAATACAGTAACATGCTTTAATGTGTAGGCTCAAGAGAGAAACTCTTTCCGTAGTTCATGTAATGGGTAGTTTTCTTAAATAATGAGAGCTTATTTTGCTTTCAGTAATTCTGGTTTATTTGTCCTATGATGTATTTCATTAAATCATATTCCTTATGATGAGGTATTTTAAAGGATCAATTTAAGATCATTCCCAGTGGTTCATTTCTGTTCATCCTTTAATTGACTCAAATTTGTGTTCCTAAATACATACTTTAAATCCAGCCCACTAGTGATTTTAACAACTTTCACAACACTAGGGTGATTTTTGGAAAAATTGATTTAATATGGGCAACATGATCGAATAATTCAAATTATTCAACTCAATTCTGCTCATAACCCCTAATGCTGCTCCTGGATGATGAGCAGAAAACTTGAATTAAATAAACCAAATGATTATTGAGATACTAGTAACCTCCGGATTACTAGTATACCTACCGGACAAATTTTGTTCCGATGGATGGACAAATTCTATTTGACAACTTCTTTTATGTAGTGAGAACAGCTCGAATAAAGCAGGCGAGAATAGTGTTGGCCCGCGAACTAACAGGCCTGCTTAGAGCCACTGCATTATGTTATTTTGATTTGAAGATCATTTAGGGATCACAAAAGAAATGCGCTGGCTGAATGTGAGAACCGAGACGTTAAAAGATGACGCCGTGGGCCGCATTCCTCGCTTCGATTGGCGGCTCGCTCCAATCTTTCGTTCCATAACGATATTCGTTCGGCCCAATAGATTGATGATGATCTGATATTTCCATCGAGTCATTGTTGTTTTCGAAAGCGCTCGCTATTCAACCGTTTAATAAGCGCTTTTATCCCCAAAAAAGTCTATGGATGGTTGTTGTCACTCTGGTTCCCGAACTTGAAGCAGTAGGTCTGGGAGCATTGAAAACTTGTAACGGATAGCTGAAGAATGTAACATTAGCATTGCGCCGCCAAAGGAGAAAGGCAAGCAAAGTGACAAACAAAACGGTCACCGTTAGTTTAATGTATCTTCGTGCATATTATTGTTGTCTTCGTTTCATTACATTCCTTCCGACTGTCCTAACGGTCCATTTTATGACGGAGTAAGTGCAAAAATTGGTTTTCACATGTGTCTTTCGTCTAAATTACTACCTGCTTTGTTGAAGATTTATGCGAATTTTTGCAATTCTAGGTAGTTCTTTGCAAAAGATACGATAGACATATTGCTGAAGTATTAGGTAAGTATCTTTGAATTTGATTTATTTGATTTCATTGCCTGCATTTTGCAGTTTCTACTTTGATGGACAAATTTTCGGAGAATTCAACCAACAGAATTCAATTTTGCAGGCGCTGCTTGTAACTAGTGAGTTTTTATGGCTTTTTTGCCGTCGTGAAATAATTTCTTCCTGACGTTCCGCAAGCACGACTGCCTTGCATTTTCATGCTTCATCAGAGCTGTAAGACTTGATACTTCAGTTTAGTGTACACTGTCGAGAAAACCCTCTCTGAAGGTGCAAGTCGATGGTCCAACAGCCAGACCTATGTCGTTTTGTTGATATATTGGCTTCCTGGGTGGTAAAATTTAAATTAAATAATTGTGCGGTTGACAGAATTCTTGCTCATATTCATAGGTATGAAACCGCAAAAAATACGCAGAATCCCACCACAATTAATTATTGTGCATTCGCATACTTGACTGGAGCAATGTAGGAAATATATAAAATTCCCACGTTACTTTTCTGTGAAACGCAGCCATTTAAAAATGCCATCGAACTTCATATGCAAAATAATTCCATGAACTGCATGTGCTTTGGAGCATTTTTCCACCAAGCGGTTACTCGACTAGTTTAACCCTGTTAACTAGTCGCCTTTGATTTTTCCGTTAGAATCCTGTTTTTTTCTTTCGTATCCTTTCCCATCCTGTTTTGAACCCCCAGCCCACTGACCCGTTTCTCCGGTCGGGTTATCGATTGGCTGACGACACGGTTATTTAAATTTTACGATTTGGGGTTCAACGAACTATCGTCGGTTCAATATTTGGCACAAAACAAACGTAAAACCTACGCTGATCTGGATTATTCTAAACACCAGATTCAGCGTCATCTTCTGGATTAGTTTGCGCTGCTGGCGATCGCAAACCACGCGTCTAGCATGACTATTAGCACCGTCTATTGAGGAAGATCTTGTGGATATGGATCAAATACTCACAAAAGGTTAAATAATTTGCAGGAGTCTGAACAGTTGGCAATTCTTAGCCGGAAAGGTCATTCTCATTAGAAACCAAAGTTGTCTAACGTTCTTTTAATGTCGCATAATTATTATTATGACTATTCAATTAGTAACCTGATAATAATATAACGGATGGGCAGACATTCTTTGCCGACATGATAACCGCCTCGAAATGTGTACGGTAATCGTTCTGAGAAAAATTCTGCATAGTCCGCTGCCCAGTGACGTCACTGTTGGTATTCGAAGTACCGTTGCTTTTCCTGTCTATGAACGAACGTGCCATGGCGAAAAATATTCCAATAATATGAATGGCATGTTTGTATTTAGATATCTGTGCTAAACTGTTTAACCATTCTGCAACTGCTGTGGAATTTTCGTCTCTTTTAGCCTTGCCGCTATTTGCATACCCCGGTGGTCTCACCTAGGTGGTATGATCATTCGATCGGTTTAAACCTGATTTTAACTCTACACCTATTCCCTTTTCATAATCAATTTCTTGAGGAATTTGCTGAATTATTTCAGTTCATTTATTGTAACTTTCCAAATATGTATCTAGTTTTCGTAAAACTTTAATAAACGATCTACTGTGTAATATATTGAAGCCAATATTGTGACTAAAAGAGCAAGAACATTATTTCCAGTGCAATAAACCAGAATTTTAAGCAAACATTCTCTTTTGATTAAATTGTTTTTATTTATTCTCAGTGATAAATTTCAATCGAGAAATGAAATAAACCAGTCACCATCAAATTGCTCAGGATAATTCTCAATTATTTGCGCTGGCCACTCCTCATCGAGCAGACGATAGGGATGTTCTTTGGCTAAATATTAGTCGATGCGTTCGAACCGCGATTATTATTGTCATGCATTAGTTTCTGTTAATACGGTTGCCGTTTCTTGAGTGTTCGAATCGAGTGAAAATTCTCAACACTGAAAATTCCCAACTCAGTAGTTTTGAACGTTGATTGAATATCGAGAGGACGAAGTAAACAGTTGATCCTTCCAGGGACTTGATCAGCAAAAATATCCATAAAGACGTGATGAAACGTTAACTAGGCAGAATATGTTCCCAAGCAACAGAGGTGGTAGTGAGAACAGAAAACTCCAAGTTACTTAGAGAACAAAGGATTATTTTAAAATTTTTCGCCCTTTTTCGGTATTGTTCAATAGGTAGGTTGTTGCCAAGCTATTGAGTACTTTTGTGAGTTCAGTAAATGAGAAATATTAAATTATTCTTAGATTTCAGTAGTTCTTTTACAATTAATGTCAATATTTGCATTATTTCTATTTTAATTGATAAAGCGGGCGAATCTGATACTTACCATGAACAAAAGTAATTTATTGAATACAGAACCTAAATCACAATTGAAAACCAAATTTACAAGTTCTTAATCGCTGGAGAAACCTAAAAACGAGTTTTTCAATTATGTTCTTATGGCTCTTGTTTCAAAATTTGAAAGATTGGAAGACATCAATCTTCTTAAGATAGATAATTTTTGGATGAAAAGATTGGCTACTGTAGTTTTTCTAAATGTTATTTCTTTTAATCTCAAGTCAGAAATTTGGTTTTGCTTATGTTTTGCCAAAATTTAAAAATTCCTGGTGTTTTTTCAAAATTTTAAATAAATGTAAACTGGTGACTGAATGAACCATTTTTTGACTGATACATAGAAATATGATATGGTGACTTTTAGGTAGTGGAGAGTAAGATACACTTAGAGGAAATTTAAATGAGAAAATTTTTAGATCAAGAAATTGACATTTTATTCTGTGCACGGAAAAACTTCTGAAAAAAATGGACAATTTAAGTTTTTGGCCATTTTGCTTTGCATAGAATAAAATGTCCGCTTTCTGTCCTTAAAATGCTGTCTTTTAAATAACACTTTTCGATTATGCTTACTGGTAGGTGTTTTCTCGTCTTCTTTATCTTATTTTATTATTGGCTTTATACCGGCCCTGCCGTTAACTTTGTGCTTCTTGCGTCTGATGATGGTTAGTTTGTTCACATGTTGAATTTTTAAATTGCTTGTTTGTTCTTTGCTGAGCATCAATTAAACCAATCCACTGTGGAAATAAGTTAATAAGTCCGTGTAGATAACGTTTCTTCTCTAATGGCATGTTTATTGGCATCTAAGTTCCGCGTGTGTTCTTTCGTTTTTGTTACTTCATTGCGTTTTGTTCAAATCTTTATAATCCGTTTTTAATCAAAGGGCATCTTTTGACTGCTTCCATATACGAAGCATCTTGCATACTACGCAGTAGTCGTCAGTTTATTTTGGCAATCAGTGAGAACTTTATAGACCGAAATTGTATACCGTTTGATTGAGTTCTTTTGGCCTGCCATTGTTGTCTGGGTTGCTTAAATCCATTACAAGTCCAGAATAATTTATGTTGCAATAAATCATATCGGATAGCACCTACCAGCATTCGAAAATTTTTATCGATTAAACACCCGAATCACCAAACAAAACTATTTTGAACAATTAAATTGAGAGCCATTGATTCTGATTTATCCATATTGAATTGAAATCCATGAGGGTTTGGGCATGACGAATATAATTTTTGGATTTTTTAAACGTTGTCGGACGGCACGTTCCATTTTCTAGTTTAGTCATCTAGATATCATAAATATCAAATGCAAATTTACGGAAATTAACTGCCATACGTTTCGAACAAGTCATGCTGTCATTGGTCACAGATTTGAATAAATTAGTGTATGACCGGAGGGTAAAATAGGCAGCGTAATGATATATTGGATAATTTATAAAATATCCTATAGCACATTTGTGAAGCCGACAGGCCAATCAACTTCTTTTATTCATGTCCAGTACACTTCTTTCGAACACACATTCATGTCCAGTACACCTATTTGATTTGTCAATGACAGATTAAAGATGGTCATAAAAGGTTCGAAAGCATGGACTTTTCAGTGGAAATTTAAAAATTACTCTGGTCACTTAATGGACTTTTTTTACATCGCTTCTAAGTAAGTTAGTTCAATAGTTTCTATTCGAGGACGCCATTTATATTATAGTTTCTGATTGAAGCACTCAAAAAATTTGCCTTGCCCAGCCAAGGGAGTTTATTTTCTTTCCTTTAAATGGATAACTACCTACTTATCCTTTTTCGTTGAAAATTAACCCCTAATTCCTTTGCTGAATGATTCCTTAAATGGACAGAAAAATTCTCTTTTTTTCGCTCTTTGAAAAGCTCATTATTTACTTAATTCCTTCATAACCATTTACTTAGGTTGAACCTTTCAGTTTCCCCTGTCTTTCTCAGCTCAGGTGCTTTGTGGGCCGCTCGCTTTGAATTAATTCTTTGGTGGGCGCAAACATGATTAATGCAAATTTTTCCATTTTCTTTTTATTTCTCCAGAGATTTCCTCTTCCTACAACGATATTATAAACACATTTTCATATTTCTGCCGCCACAGTCTGCCCACATTTGCTGTTTTTTAAGTATGTAAGGACTATTTTGATTATTCAATTTAATTAAGGCAATAAGGAGCCTCGATCTGGCTCATTTTTGAAATTAGAGCTTGTCCCAAGCAAACCTGTGTTTTGGAATAATTTTTTGTGAAATTTTCTTGATGTTTATTATTATTGCCTGGTTTAAGAGCGAAAATTAAAATTTTTGTTCCCTTGATAAACTGCAATTGACCTATTTTATATGCTAGTAAGTAGGTACCTATAACATATTTTTAGTCCCAACAGAAGGCAATTTTTGGAGGGATATTTTGCAATATTATTACTAATTTTAAATCAATAATCTATCACAGTAATTTAAAATTATTTTTTTGCTTGAATTCGTTGAATCCCTTCTCCTTCTGTGCGATGCTTTTTAATTTATCTCTACCTGACTATCAGCAATTTTCAGTGTGCTGGACCAATGTTGCCAACATTTCTAAGTCGTCAAAGTATGTTTTCCGCCCCCTGACCCTGTGTAAACCTACCCTTAGCGTTTTGTCATCTATCTTGATCGCGGCCGGCCATTTCGTGAATTTCTGCAAGGCGGAGTCTACACCTGACCAATCAGGCTTCGACTTTTACCGCGCTATATATTCGCAACGTGACGCTTGTCTAGTCTGGGCTTTAAAAGACGCCGATTTCCATTTGGGAGCCACGCTGCCGCTTCTAAAAAGTGCTCAACCATTGGTGCCTTGTTGCGCGATTTGATTGTTGGATTAAATTATTTTAAATGTTGATAAGGCAATCTAATTGTGTAGATTATTTTATTTTACTGGAAACTGAAACAACAGTAGACTTAGATTATAAAAACGACTTCACCGTTAATAAATGTTTACTGAAGACTTGTATGTTGATTCTTGTTGAAATATCAAATACATACATGCTTAAGTTTAAAACGAAAAAAAAATTAAGATAAATAATATAAATATCAATGAACTACTAAGAAACTTAATTGATTTTTGACCGTGAAATTTGAGATTGAATATGTAATGAATGTTTTAGAAAATTATGTATTTCGTTCTGTTTATTAATTAAAGTAGGTAGGTTTTAGACCATTGCAAAAATGTTTGTATAAAGGCAAAAAAATTAGCCGTTTTAATTTCACATGCTTTGAGGGTCGTTTTTTATAAATTTCAAGCATGTTGGATTGATCATAATTTTGGTTTATAAGAATTGTAAATATATAATTGTTTTGATTGTGCTTCAAGAGAATATTATCTAGTGAAGCAAACATTTCTAGGAATATGCACTTGGTTTGATAATTTACTAGTCGAGTCTCAAGAAAAGGGCTTCCTGTCAAGCATAGATATTTCACAAACTAAAACTGTACATTTCCATCCACCTACTACTTTGGTGGTCCTTAAACGTACCATCCAGCTTCTTAAAACGTGCCGGGGGTGATTCACATCAGGTACCGCCGTCCTATCGTTCCCGTATTTATTATATACCCAGGGCCAAAAGTTAGGCCTTCATTCTTTAAATTTGAATGAAGTAACTTAAATTTCTAGGTATTTTAATTTCTATTCCTGGGAAAGTTATTCCTTCAAGCACGGTTTTTCATGTGTTTTTACGCCTATCTTGTTTTTTAATTCGAATGTGTGCCATAATTGTCTTTGCCTTAGCCATGGATTTGAGCCAATTACACATTGTCTTTTCAGGAAGTCCAAAGTCTTGCCCAAGATCGCTGATTAATCTATTAAAATTAACTAGCAAATTAATTTTTTTAACCCCAATATTGTACTTCTGTTTTTTCAAAGTACAAGCAAAGGTAAATTGTCAAGGATTTTTTGTCTTGACTGGATCTCATTGTCTAGAAATTGAGAAGAATGGAATTATGATTTTGATAAATTAGTTTAATTTAAGTGTTTGATTCTTCGAGATTTAAACATTGGTAGCCATGTAGTCTGTACCTATTGGTTACAATTAAATTAACATGGTGCCACATAATCCTCCTTATTTAATCAAATGAAAACGCTTTCTTTAATTTCGCCCTTTTTTTGTTGATTATTTGCTAAAACCGGTGAAGAATGCCAATAAATTTTCTGACAATTATCAAAACAAAATGCCAAATATGTGATTTATGAAATTATTTGATCTTGTTTGATTATTTTATTTCATGGTTTTGAGGTTTTCCCTTTGTAAATTTTATTACATTTACAATGAATTGTACGAATTACGGGTTTTGTGTATTTTCAATTTTAACATTGTTTTGATTTCGTAGATTTCGTTCGATTTTATCAGGAAGAGTCCAAGACTGAATGAAACAAAAATATTTGTAATGGGTTTATTTTCATTTTCTCTGATTGGAATTCGTTTTTRAAATTAAACTTATTACAAAAATTATTTTGCTATGCCGCACAGAATTTTTTTCTTACTGGATAAGAATGTCAGAGAGCATTTGGTTTTGTTGTTTTTTAGAATAGTGCATAATTTATAATAATAGTGAATAATTTACTGGCTGTTCTTTGTTGATCATCTTCATATTTCCATCAAATAAATCGTTTACAGTTATATTTATCAAAAAAATTTGGTTTGAAAAGTTGGATTATAAGATAAAATATAATGGAAAGACAGACCAAAATTATGTTGATTAAGTCATGATTATACCTGTTGAAAATAAGTTGATTTTATGCATAGTATTGTTAAAAGTTCAATACATCATTTTTTGTACCCTCGTTTCTCATTTTTATTGCACCGTGTTAATAATAATACGATGACAATAATACGACTTCTAATCCTTGTGCGAATCTATTTTTTCGCAAAAATGTGCAGTTTGTAATGTACATAATCAGGGATTTAAATTATTTAAAATATATTTGACCAAATGATGTGCAGGCGGGTTTACCTATTCTAATTACTAATTTCTATATTTTCAAAATTTAGTGAAAAGGAGGTGTTTTACTATTATGCGTGTTGATTTAGATAGTAGATAGTACCCATCTCAGTTAATTTATAAAATTTCTGAAATTACTATAATGTTTTACATTTCAAAGGAATTGCCACAAACAGTAATACATACAATGCTATTATTTGAAATATTTTAATATTAAAGTGATTGAATTGTAACCAAATTTGATGTGGACCTAATTTTTAGAGTCCAACTCTGGGCAGCCATTCAGACCATTCTGGGCTTTTCTCAGAATCGAGATCACCAAACAACGCGTTATGCGGTAGGTACTCGCCCCCCCCTCCAGCGCCCGCACCTTTGGATTTATCGGCGTTCTTCTCGTAACGCGCCAATCGGCGCCCGCCAAAAATTTGGGCGCGACGCGCGCATCATTTACATTCCCAGAATCCGCCTTGGCATCTGAAAGAATCAGTCCCAACCGTTTGATGGTTAGTTCCCGCCAAAATGTTGGTACTACAGCAAAGTACCCACGTGGGTTTTAAGAGTTTTTTTCGTTTCTTTGTCGCCCGTCTTGCCACACAAACATGGCTGGCGCTGAAAGCGCGCATGGACACTGATGTTTGTGGTACGTGCGTGCATGCAGACGTAATGGTAAGACGTAATAACCTAGAATTTTCAAGTGCGTATTTGAGTAAGGTTAGAACCTAGGTCTGTTCGGAGTTTATTTAACGATTAAAATGCTTCATTATTATTCTGAAACCATGCGCCGCTGGTGTCATCCCAAATTACTGGTACTACTACGTGCTAAGAATATTGCATTAGTCACTAAATAGGAGAAATATCTGAACTATGGATCATCTTAAATCTCCCATCCTGTTGACTCACATATCCGAATCTATATCATTCTATTTGGTTCGCTGTCTGGTGCATCTACATGTACCTACACGGAAAGCATAACCTCCAAAAGTCTATGTGATCGAAAAGTTTCTTGTGCGGGTTTTGGCGCCAAAACACTGTTGCATATCAAGCAGTATTCAAGAGTTATTTTATGCCAATCCTGGTACGTACCGAAGGCACATCCTGTTGTTTTAATTTTGACCAATTTCGTCATCCTTCATCTCCCGGAAGTAGCCGCATGTGAAATCGTTGATTTAGTATCTAAGTATGTATTTGCCTGCGAAAACTGTTCAACGGCTGTCAACCATTCAGTGTTAATTGTCTTTTCTTTCCTGTTTGGATTGGTCAAGTATTTTCTCTTGTTAGGATTTTAATGTTTCCGCTTTGTTTTCTCAATGACCATTTAAAGGGTCCATGGTCGATGGGTCCAAAATGTGTGTGTTAAAACTGTTAGGCACTGGTTATTTTCGCCTCCCTAATTTTTTAATTTGTCTTAGGAGTTCATTCATGGTACATAAAAATTAGTCCCTAGTAGAATCTGATAATTATATTTTATTTTCAGACAATGTTTGGCCAGTCTGCTGCAGAATATCTTCAAAAAGACACCTTCCGCCATCCTTACCAAAGAACTTCCGGAAATTATGAGAATACTCACCAAAGTTACCGATGGTAAGTAAGTGAAATGCTCTGATTGCATACCTATTTCAGGTCGCTGTAAATCCTGCAATTGTTGATTTTTGCTCGTTTATATTTATTACTGTTATTTTTTCATTTAAAAGCATGCTTTCAGTAGTTTTTCATTTGTCCTCAAACTGGAAAACATCCTGACTCTTTTGTTGATTTATCCGGTTATGTTTGTTTTTATTATCGCAGTTACTGTGTACGTTAGAACTGCATGTAGATATGGAATTTGCCCTGACGCAGATTACTGATTTACATAGTAATCCTATATAGTGAACATCTGTAAGTGCATTCAGTCTATTCGGAATATTTAGGAAACTGAATGAAATGTTCTTTCGCTGCTCTTTTCTAGTTTGAAATCAGGTTAAAGTGGGTATTTGACCACCAGATACGTTTTGAGACAGTAATTGTAAGCTTTCAGTGAGCCAATCGGCCTTATCCGTTGTGAAACAAATTATTATATTTATTGATGACGACCCAAGATTTCCTTATCTTACTACAGGAAAAGCAAATGTGGCCGATCAATGACACATATTATTTGCAGTACGATTCGTGTTGTAGGTAGATGTGTTTTGCAAAGGGCGCCAGGACACCTGTTGTTATCGGCCCGTATCGACAGTTTTTGATCCTCGTTTGGCAAACCGTTCAAAACTTCTTGGAACGCTTTGATCAAATAAAGCCGTTATTTTTGCGATAGCAATGCTATACAGTTTTTGGGGAATTATTGAAATTTTAGTAGTTTTCTGGTATCTGAGAGTTCACTAGCCAATTGCAAATACGTATTTTTGTGTCTCGTCTGCTATAAAAATGTGTTTTGTTACATCTTTAATCACATTTGAACATATTTATTTTCAAACAAGGATAACACCTTATTGCTACTTAATCTACGGGTACTCATCTTTAATATAAAACTTAGGTGCCCTTTAATCATCAAAGTACCTGCGTTAAAGGACAACGGTTTATCCATAAAGAAAATCGGTTTCAGCTTCTCTGAACGAATCTACCTGCTTGCTCAAAATTATTTATAACAATGGTAGGTGACCACCGACTCAACCGTTGAAAGACATTCCTCTGAAGCATGTTTCTAATAAGCAGTTCACATTGTCGCAGTTTATTTCTACAGCTTGGTTGAAACTGGAATTACACACAAACACATTGCCGAATGACTTCAAATCTGTTTAATGTTTCTGCTTAACTTATATGTTTTAATTAGTACCTATATATTTTTGGATCAACTCACTTTCGAGAAAACCTACGCTGATTTTTACCTATTTTGACTGCATAGGTGAAATCACGATATTTATTCATTTATTGTTTTGGCTTTGCTTAAAACAGCAACCGTTGATGCTGTTATCCAAAAAAAATTACGTCAAAAAACGTTTTTTGAATGATTTGTTGGCGCCGGTGCCAAAGGCAAATAAATGACGCCTTCGGGTCGTCATAATGTGAGTAATCGCAGAAAATTGCCGGACTGATTGTTTCAATTATTAAATGTGAAAACCATCGCGTCATATATAGTAGCCGACAGGTTCTTCCGATTCTGATGAATGGACATTTTTACTCAATGAAACAAGGGTATTAACGCGGAGTTTTCTTTTTCATTTTTAATAATGTTTTCGAGGCTGTAACACTCGTCATCATCATGATCAAAATATTTTCCATTTTATTGAAATAAAGGGGCAAGAAATCCATTTTATGTAGGTACACAATACAGTGACCAAAAGTACAGACGCCCATTATTTGAGTTTACATTTGTTAAGTTGTCTTTTCTACTTTATTCATTAGTTAGTAGTCGGGAATGTCTGTCAAGGGTTGGTGTTTCTCGCTGTGAACGCGTCTTAAAGTGAATTTTTCTATTAAGGAAAATATGCTACTTATTTTGTTTTCATTCTTTTTTCAATTGTTCCCTGGGTTATATTCCATCGATTTGTATTTTGCACCTTTCTGTCACCTTGTATACTAGGAAAATAATCGATTAAAGCGAGGGATTCCCTGTTTATACAGGTGGAAATTCTGTCCCCTTTTTCCATCATGTTGGCAATTTTACTACGTAGTAGTAATTCGAACATGCATGAATTAGTGCAGCGTTGACGAGTTGCATTGGAATTCAAAGGATTTTAGCCCAGACAAGCCTGGATATATTTCTTGTTCCCTAAATTCGGTATTTTTCTAAAATGGTTTGTTGCGCAAATGCGACACCTAGATTTCTTGTTAATTTAATTAATAGTTTCACTTGCCTTATTTTTACCCTGCACAATTATTCTTCTCGATCTTTTTGGAAATCTAGGTTGCTTATTGCTTCTAAGATCCTCTTTAAATAAGGGTTCCATTCCTTTGGGAGATTGTTGTTTATTTCTATGTGTTTTGTACTCTGAAAACGTTGCTATGATCATCAGCACTTAGTTTAGTTCTTCAATTAATTACATTTGAATGTGTCTCATTTATTTTATGCTCCTACATATTTCATTTTTGTAAATGTCAATTTTTGGATATTTTTATATTTTTGTTTTGCAATCGAAACTTCGATATTTATTGTTGGCGAACAGCCCTAATTGCTGATGCAGGTTTTATCCAAACTGGGGAGTTTTCTTCGGGCTTTATGCTGCCCTGGAATAGAACTTCTTCCTCTTGTTTAGCATCTCTTCTTTAGCGGTTGCTTTGCTTTCGAGCAACCCAACTCTGAAGATGCGAGCCGGAAGAATTTCCACCACTGCTTAAAATGGGAAGAATACTTCAGTTTCAACTTTGTAATGTTCTTCTGTTATTCAATTTCTTCCTCAATTTTTCGAGCACTATACCTAATATGAAGCCAACAGGCCAGGAACACTAAATGCGACTTTTCCCCAACTCCACCACATTCAAGGTCTAAACTGGGTGTCACTGAATAACCTAATATCTCGCTCTAAATGGTACGATACATCGGATACAGACGACATAGAGATCGTCCTATTTCTGGAGCGCATTGAACCTCCGGCGCTCCGCCGTTTGGCTCACGGTGGCATTTCCGGCGTTGGCAGGAAGTTGGCACACGTGGATCGCGGCCCCCCTGCGAACGCTCTGGATTAGATCGGCATGGTGTGGGTTATTTTCGACTCCCGATGATGAGAAATCTGGGACTTTCCGAGTTTAAATCGTTCCACCACGTGTTTCAGGCAATTCAGGCCTCAGGCGAAGAAAAAGGGGTTTTTAGGAAGGATGAGCGTTGTTCCGGATGTCGGTATCCATGAAGTATCCTAGTGATGACAATATTACGGGGAGAGTCCATTGAGATTGTTTTAAACCAATGTCCGGTTTTATTTGGAAGTCTGTTTGGTGTGGCACATTTGAATATGCTCACGTGAGTTAAAGTGCCTTTTAGCCCCTCACAATATACACGCAAATCCTGCTATCAATTTCGTTTATTAGTCCTCATTTTTGGAACATTTCAAGCATTGCCCGGTTGCGTTGAGCCGGGCAAGAGTGCCCCCTTATCGTGTCGTTTGATAAAAGGAGAGCGGTTTTCAAAGATTTCCGTCCCACTTTCGCCTCCATTTCACGAAGTTTAATAATGGTGTGTAATGCTCATTCGGATTTGCTGTCATCCTGCGCTTTTTACCGTGTACTTTGATTCATTAAGAGTAGCATGGAACATGACAAGGTGCGCCTAATCTCATAAACTCTTCCTCGGATCGTGTGAACCGACGTAGGTGGAGTGTTAAGAAACGTTGCCAGCGGAGTTTTAGCCTCCCTTTTGAAGTTATCGATCGGTCTCAATGTTGCCAAATTTTGTTTCCACTAATGGAAGTCTCCAAATTGGCCATAGAAAATCATCCAGATGTTCATCGCGAACATCAGCCGCTATTCGCGATTTATGTTTGTTCGGCTATCTCTTGTGTGGATTATGCGAAGATTTTATGAACGGGAGTTACAAATGCATCATTAAAAATAGGCGTAGATTTATGCCAATTGCAAGCACTGATTAATCATGTTTGTGTTCAACTATTTTGACTTATGTATTTGTTAAGCATTATTAGGGCTGTTGCATAATCGGCAAAGTCTAAATGATTCCGCGGACAATATGGAGTGGTACGGTGTAAGCCTCATGTATTCTGAGTAATTTGGATCTGTTTATCCTGAGCCATTCGAGAGATATTCATTTTTATGACCGGACACGTTTTCCCCGCCAATTTAACTACACTAGGTATTTTATTTTCGAAGGAAATTTCGGAAAAACTCGCTGTGAGCTACATTTTATTTCAAATTGAAAGCTCTGTTTACTTTCTCTGTGTTCTTTTTTTAACGCGAAATAATTTTATTTTTTGTTTTGTTTCTTGATGGAGAAATAGAAAAGCAATAGCTAATAAACAGCTCTAAGCTTCTAATAAATTTTAAATAGATTTCGTGCAGAAAAGTGACCGGCCATCAAAAATTTAGTACTTCTCGAATGGCTCAAGATACACAGACTTTTAAAGGTCCAAGTTGCTCAGAGAATACGGATTTAAACTATGACCAAGACTATCTGTCACTATTTGTGCTTATCTTATAATTTAAATTATGTCCAAGAATAGCGCTAATTTGATGCAAATCACAGTGATAATCACGCCTGAAATTACTGTTCAAATCGGATTTCCGATTGAGAAAATATAATGATAGTAATTGATATTTTTGAACCCCCTGACTTGTGCAATTATCCAATAATTGTGCACAAGTGCGCGCTGCAAAACGTCAAATTACTCGTTGTCGAGTGACAGTTGAGACTTGTTTATTTATTGGAGTTGATGACATTTATAACATCAAACAATACTTACATCCTTTTTGATCTGTTTCTATTTCGTTAAAAGCTAGCAAAAGTTGATTAGAACAAAACAAATCACAATCAGATGTAGGCAAAGACCAATGTGACACCAATGTCAACAAAACAAGTGTCAAATTACTACGCAACTTGTACTTATAATTATGGCCACCAGGGGGCGTGTGGACTTTTGAACTCGCGAATTGTTGCAATATCAGTTCTGACAGATGAATGAATATCTGACAAATTTTATTAATTTACGAATATTTTTCTAAAAAAACAATTGTCTGATTCCTGGTCTGCACCGCGTCCATAACAATAATGGAAGTTTAGGAACGTTTTCTAGCGAGCCGAAATAACGCGGCCATCCAAAATTGACGGAGCCCTGCCGACCGACCGACATCGTTCTCGACGGGCGACGGCGGCGGCGACGTTGGGCGGTGCTGCGCAAAGTTGAATGAAACGGCGAGTACTACGCTGAACGTTCAACGATCTCGAGACCCCACGCAACGTTGCCACATCTAGGCCGGTTGGCAAAGGTCAATAAATGGGCTTTTTTAGATATATCATTTTTCTTATGTTTTTATACGCCGACGCTTTAAGTTTCCATCTATGTCCCCATAACTCGCTACTGGTCAAACTGGTGAGTTTTACTGATGCAACACTTTTTCGTTGCTCCCACTTATTTGCCTAAAATTCCATGAATTTTGCTTCATTTTTTAAATTTCTTTAGTAGAAAAAAACTATTTGGAAACTGGGTCACTTGCATTTTTCCCCAACAGTAGTTCAGTTTGAGTAGTTGAGAACTGTCACGTCTCGTGATTTGTCAAAACTTGGAGGTTATGTGACATGTCACGAAGGTCCAATGAAAATGAAGGTGAAATGAAAGGTGAAATATACTTATTTTCATAGTCCCATTGATGTTTTTAGAGAAACATTCACATATTGCAACAATTCAAGTATGTCGGCAAATTGGCTTAATTGTACAATGAGCACGTTTGCAATTAAAAGCCCATTCATACGTTATTAGACTCTTTTGTTAAGGAGCTTTTCGGTATATTTGAATCATCTTTGGAAATTTATAGGTCTTGAATTTTGGGCGCCTTGACGCTTGCTTAATTTAATAAATTTTTAATAATTTTGACACTTTAATGACCACAATGACACAATGACCTGTGCTGGTTTCTTAATATACAGTGTTTGAAGTGAGTTTGTTCGCCACACTCTGATGGCGGTGAGGTCTAAAACTCGCAATGGAAGATCATTTTCTTAAGATATTCAAGATTCAACCATTTAATGGTTGCAACGCTTCAGACCGTCCATGGTTAGGACGTACGCGATTTCTAATTCATCTATGTCTCTCTACTATCTTTGTCTCCCTTGAACACGCACTTTTTCTGGTTTACGTAGGTCGATTATTACACATATTTTTTATATCGCTTATTGCGACGTGTTATATTGAAGAGGCATTTGTAAATATGGTAACTTTTTCGCAATTCCGGTGTTGCAATTATTTTTTGAGCGCCAAAAAACACACCTGGTTATGTTACTAAAGGTTTATTGGAATTTGTAACAACTTTAGTATCTACATTCACTTTCTCACATACTATGCGATTTTTTCGAATACCCAAATGCCTGGAAATATTTTCTTTCAACGAAAATCTATTTATATTAGTAGCTATTTGATTAGTTCTTCTCTTGAGGCAGCTGAAAATGTTGACCAGATTACACGGGCGATCGAATTCGCTGGCGCGTTTTGAATATATAATCTGCATCAAAATGTCTAAACGCCGTTTTGATTAATTTTAAACATTTAATTGATATATTTAATTCTAACATCCGTTTTTCCCTACAAACAGTAGATCTTCTCCATGTGAACAGGGCAAAGCAAAAATTTGCCTTTAGTAGCAAAACAGCCTCTGGGGTTTACCTATCTAATTTAAAACCACCCTCAGCCATTTGACCTTTCTATAGGGCGTCCCAAAACAAATGGGAAAATCTTTGTTTGATGTTGTAAAAATTTACGTCATAACGAGAAATTAGTATATTATTTTGCAAAGACGACCAAAGAAAGGATTAAAATTCTTTGATTGACCAACTAAACTAAAATTCTCTAATTGCCTTCTGGCAAACTAATATTGGAAACATCGTGAATTGATAGCAGCCAAATCTCATAAAGGCAGCGTTAATCTGCGGGTTGTCGACACGCTAAGTTTGGTTTTAATTTTTTTATTGCTGATTTCCTGAAGAAAGTGTAAGAGGCAAAGTTTGGATGAACCAAGTATCCTAATTTACCTTTCTTCTAAGTGGTTATGGAGGGTTTTCAAAACTTTAATCGTGAAACATCAAAGGGGTAATTTATTTAGAATTCAATTAATGAAAAGTCGTATTTTCTATTGTCATATTTGCAACACGATAAGGTTAATCAATCGCTTATGGTTAACTAACTAACTTTTATATATTTTCTTTCATTTTTAATTTCTATTTAAAAAAAATTGTAAACAATCGCTCTTGTACGATATTTTTTCAGTTAAATTGACTTGTAATGTCGCCTCTTCGTTTCAAAATCTAACCCAACCGTTTTTATTACTATTATTATTAGCTTGATGCTGTTAGAAAAATTACATATTCTTGTAATTTGACAGTTGACAAAAATTACATTTTTGACTAGCGGTCAAGTAGTTGCGCATTTTAGTCAAAACTGATATTAACGGCAAATTTCGGCTCATTGCAAAATATAGTATAGCACACGTACATGCTTCAAAACGCTGTTCCACCATTAATGTTTTGCAAAAGTCGTCGGTATTTTATAAAACATCGAAGTTAATAAGCATTGAATCTCTTATGCGCCATTTTGAAAAGCCGCAACCAGACAGCGCTCCTTAAATCGTGGTTTGCTGAAATTTTTAGTGAGAAACGCAATCGTGCATGTTGCACCAGTTTAGAAGGCGATAAATTAACTGCTAATTAGCGGTACCTATCGAGCTAGGCCTAGTTGGTTGTTTCATCTTAATATTCAGTATGCAAAATTATTATTCTCGTATTAGCACCTGTTGCGTGGTTAGCCAATTAAAAATTACAATGGCAACCTGTTATCCAATCAGAGTTTACAATCCCCATCGGCACGTGCTCGGATATTGCAACTCCTTTTTAGATGCCTCACGGTCTTGTCGAAAAAGTATTTCATTCATCAATTAGTAGATTATTGGTTTTTATTCGAGATAAGGCAAAAGCATATTGAGTGAAGAGTCGAAATCGGTCTTATTTGCCGGGAAAAATATGAGCATTGATGGCAACGTCGCCCATTTGCCGGCCGGCGCGTCACAGTTACAATAACGCCGCGGCGCGGCAATGCGAAGAAGTGAACCAACAGCATGGTTTGCGAGCGCTTGTGATTTCTTCGCTGCATTTTTAGTGAAAAAAACCACCAGAAACCGTGTGTTTTTAACGAAAAATAGCAGGATTTTGTCGAGAGTAAGATTAGCTTCAATTTTGTGTCAATTTAGTGTGTTTCTTCGAGTTCTACGGCGTAGTTTTGCGTGAAGCATTTCCGGCTAACCTGCAAGAATATTTGGGCCCCGAATCAAAATGGTGGAAATACCGCGTGCTTTCTGCCATTTGCCGCTTTTTCTTTGGATAAATGCCCTCGCCGGTTTACCCGAAGATGTATTTTTCCAACGATTTCACGAAAAGTAGGTTTTGTTCTGAACAATTTTTATAGATATTTTAGGTTTTCGCTCCCAAGTTCCATTCACTTTAACGTCTGATTGTCAAGTAAATATAGGTCTCAGTCTAGAGCCAAATAATATCGATATTTGTCAATTCATGTCCAATAAATATGTGATTTTAATATTTACTTCTTGGTTGCAGATGACTTTCTTCAGGAGAATTTCTTAGAGAAAATTCCAAGTATAGCAGCTGAGGCCCTAGCAAACTCCGACAGAGTAGAAGCACTTAAAGATGTGATTGGAGACTACTTGCTGCCAGTAGTGGTGAGGAATCTAGGATGGTCAGAGACAGGTATCAATCTCGCAGCAAAGGCGGTTTTAGTGGAAATGATGGAAAAAGGCTACGTGACACAATTTCAAGCTGAAGTTAAAGTATGCCCTGCCATTTTAGCCCTCCAAAATCAACTGGACGTTAACACTTCAGCTATTACGGTAAGTTGGCCTAATTCAATTGGGTTTTAAAGACTCGTTCTCTTAGACATTAAGTGATCCAACGCATTCACCATAGCATGCTGTTTCATTGTGAAAGACATGGGTAGTGAGATGTTCATTATTTTTTTTTGTCTCACTACCTTGTCTTTCATGAGGTATCAGCAATTTCCACCACATTTGTTTTTTACTTGACAACCATATTCAACTAAAACAACAGGAAGAGGAGTTACCATTGCCCATCAGAGTTGGACGTTTTAGATGCTTCAATTCTATCACAGCCAGCTTTGATGAGCATTGTTCACTTTGTTGCATCACAACACCATATTCGATGTCGTTGTCTTTGCCCTGTGATCGTCAATTTGGCTGTGAATTCTGGTTTTTAAATATGATATCACAGCCACTTTGATGAGTTAGGTTGCAGACATTTGCATCATTTGCACCACCAGCATTGTTATTTATGTGTCAGTCTAGTGATGGTACCTGGAAACAAGACACAAGGAATTATGGCTTGTGGCAAAATTCTTATTGTGCGTTGAATAACCGAAGACAGTCAATCAATTGAAGAAGTTTTGTCCGAATCCCGTCAATCTGTCTGTGTACCGTGTTATAGTTGGTATCACAGCCATTTTGACGAGTTTTGTGCTTAACACTTAACCAATGACCATCTTTAGCTGATCGAAAAGTCGTGGGATCGTTCGAATAATTGTCAATTAGATGCCTGTGTCGCTCATCAATTGGATGTGAAATGTTGATTTGATACCATATCACAGCCAGCTTTGATGAGCGGTGCAACATTAATTCATTTGCCGATTGTCAAATGGTTTTTAAAAAATTCGTTGGAGATTTTGTTGCATTCTCGCGCTTATCAACTGGATGTGAAATGCATTTATGAAGACATATCACAGCCAGCTTTGATGAGCGTGAGCATACATTTTCGTCTGCATTAACCCAGGTTAAGTGAGTGCTCTATGATTATATTATATTATATTTTTTCCGTTTATAACATTTCTTGCATAAAACAGCTAGTACAATGCGTATACCTTACTTTCAGCTTATGAGCAAGTTTATTCGGCTCTTAGGCAAGGACATCGCCGAAAGGATACTGATGAAGAGATTTATAGAGCTGTGTTCAAGTCATTTATTTTACGTACGAAAGTTAGCTGCTTGGCAGTTTGGTCATTACTGTGCGATTGTGGGATCAAAAGTATATGAAGAAAGTCTGGTAAGCTTATAATTAACTTTTCCATACTTTGATATTTATTCCCTTTTGCACAATGTAATTTGCATGATGAATTGAGACGACGGTCTTCTGACAACATAACTGAAGTTCAATTTAGTCTCTCTGATCCGTTTAACGTTTCGCAATTTGAGATTGGTCAGTTGAAGAAAATCTATTTATTGGTTGTTTTTTGTTACAGTTGCCTTGTTACTTAGCATTATGTGAAGACGATATGTGGACCGTCCGAAAAGCATGTGCTGAAGTTATTACGTTCGTTTCGTGTGTGTGTCCATCAGAACTTCGAAAGTCTCTGCTTGCTCCAGCTTTTGGAAAACTGTTGCGAGATAAATCTAAATGGGTTCGAACCTCTGCCTGCCAAACGTTAGGAGGTTTCATAGCCACGTTTGCCGACCCTCCATCGACAAAAATTGCATACGACATTTCAGGCGATTTGGTTTTAATGAATCTAGAGGGTGACTATTTGTAAGTATTGTCCAATCTAATATAGCCAATCATAATGAATTGTATTTTATAGCATCCAACCACCCTGCAAAGATGGTTTTTCAAACGTGGTCACGATGGAAGAGGCATTTATGGCTAGCTCCACAGAAGATGGTTACTTACATTATTACGATGATTTGGAAAAAGGCGCTTGCAATGAAGTAACAGATTTAGATTCTTCAGAATTGGGAGGAAGGCCAAAGTCATGTGTGAGTAATGGCTGACGAGCTGCAGAAACTTGGACTGACGTCAAAAGCCATATAGATCAAAATCATGTAGAGTTGTTTAATTACGTAGAAATAAAGTGGTTATCACGGTGGTTTTCATTCTAATAACTTCTAACTATTATTGAAGGCATATAACAGCGGCGCATTCGTGGAAGCACTCGTAGCATTCAATGACTTGAAGCTGGATGGATTCACCACTGAAGCTGGATGCTCCAAAGAAAATGGAAATGCAAATTCCAAAATTGAGACTGAAACTAAAAATGAGGTAATATTTTTTACATTACATTCCAAACACGTACAGTTTTACCTCATGGGTGAGATGCTAAATCATCTCATATTACAAGTAAATTGAGTAATATAACGAAAACTACTAACAAAGCTTATTTTTCTTGTTTTAACTGATGCTCTGTTATGTTGATGAGTGCACATCAAGATCATTTTTGTAATCTGGATGATAGTGGAAAAACATTTTTCTTGATTTGTACTTTGCAATTGCCTTGCATGCTAAATCTTCGAATGTTCAATATCACAGCTCGACGGTGACTTGCTTGCGTATAACCAACATAATTATTGGTACATAAGTCCACCTGAACTCGATCTCAACGAACTTGAGCTGACGACTGATGGCGGGGAACAGGGGGATTTGAACGAATCTTCGGAAGATGTTGTGGTAAGTTCAGTTTTGATGGAGTATATGGGGACTCGATTAAGGGCACTTCACTTGATTAATCGTGCTAATTTTTATGGATTTTTCTTCTGTGTTTTAATGTAATGATGTCTTTCATCAGGAATATACTATACATTTCTCATCAGAAATGTTTTGTGGAATTTCATTCAAGCAAAAGTAGTTTTTATTTGAAAACGTCCACTTTTCGCACAGAAGCCATGGTCATATTATCGTTATTAATATCATTGTCCTCTGAAATTCTTGTCATTGGTGTTATTTTTCACTATTCTTCGCTTTACCAGGAGTTGAACTATTAATTAATTGTTATTATTTGGGAAATATGTGCTAATCCAGAAAAAAATACGTTTACATTTTTAATGCAGACAAAAACCGTCAACACGGGACATGGAAAATGAAATAATGTGAACAATTACGTTACACATCCTAGTTAAAATATAAAACAGGGGTTATTAAAAATGAGGGGGGTAAACGTATTTTCGCCCTAGTGTTGAACACTATTTTTTACTCGAATGTAAAAATAACACGAACAATAGCCCCAGTGCCATAAATTAACTTTAATATTCATGAGTTTTGATAAGATTTTTATTACTAGTGACTCAAGTACAGTTTTTCGCTAGTCGCTGTTAGTTGTGTTAGCAAAAGCGGAATTTGTCCTTTGCCAGCACCTAATCAACGAATATAATTTCTTAATTGCATTTTTCCACTTACCTGACTGGGATTTTATGATGACTGTTAAGTACTTAACAGTAAGTACAATGTGGTAGGTCATTTTTGTGAATATTTTGCTTTGCTTTTTGTATGATTTTTTGAAAACAGTTTCTTCAAAGGGCATGGCCAGCATACTGTAAGTAACGATCTATTTAACATTCGACTGCCAAACATATGTTCTTTAAAGCCATTCGAACTACATATTATCTGAATTGGCGATTAATTATTTACTTGGAAGATGTTGCTCTTCTGAAACATGTTTCGATAATCTTTTAAGCGCCGTAAATCGAAATTCCGTAAAGTGTTTGGCGCCAAATTAATTTACACGTGATAAATTTTGTAAATTATCTGGCGTTATGTCATTTCCTGCTGGAAACGTTATCGGCTATGACAATTTATTCAGTTTATTAATAGATGTGATACGTGGAACAAGTCGCAAGTCGGTTACACGTCTTTAACAATAGCTAAACTAACGCTGGTTAAATGTAGGATTTTATTAACCGGGGATTTCGAATCCCCAAGTCACAACTAGAATTTTATTAATGCAAAAATATGTTTGTTCTTTAGAAGATTGAAGCAAGACACGGTGAGTGGGGTCTCGAGGGCAAGATATAAAACTGATAATTATTTTTATACATTAGCAAAACGAGAAAAATATTTTAAATTGCTCTTAAAAGCGCTTGAAAGGCATGGTGGCAATTTCATGCAGGCATATTTTTCTCAAAAAACCCCTTCGAATAAACCAGCTTTGACTTAAATGAGTACTCATTAACTCATACAGTTTCAACTATTTACCATTGTTTTTAGATATGTCATGCTCAAAAATTACCAACTAAGATTGAGTTAGGCAGCGATGAAATTGAGTTGTTGGATGATCGGCCCAACTCAGTGCAACCTTGCAGCGATAATAAGGGTGATAATTTAGATAATATAGGTAAGCCAAAAAAAGTAAGAAATTTATCACACAAAGTTCGGTTTTGATGAACCTATGCACCTGCACAACCTACACAGTGGGCCAAAAATTTCCGCATAGCCTTAAATATTCCCTAATTTTTTACTAACTATTTTCTCAGCCGGTGATCCGACAAATCATAGCTCTGTTCTTGGACAAAATTTAGGTAATAAGATAAGCAAAAAAATTATGTATTAAATGTAATAAGGTGTTGAAATAGTGTCATGTTTTCTTGGTCAAGTTTGAACCTTTCTGCGGGCAGATCGAAAAATTATCATAGCGCAGATCGAAAATTGGCCGATGTTGCTTTATATAAAGCCTTATGTCTGTCATTTGTAACTTTAATCGTCGGTTTATCCTGATTCATTTCAGAGATTCTCCCCGCCAAAGTTATTTAAACTGAAAAATCTCGTGTGTGGAATGGAGTAATACGCAAAGGTTTACAATTAAATTTTGTCTGCACAGCCTTTTCCGAGGAAAATTTGTAATGTCAGTTGATGTGACCGGTCATAAAACTGAATATCTCTGGAATGGCTCAAGGTAAACTGACCAGGCCTAGGTGAATTTTTAGTCTCTGGTCTCTTAAATTTTTAAAATTTTATTTAATTAATTTTAATAGTAAAATAACTAAGGCGACAAAAGCGCCCTCTGAAGTGAATAACTTGAACTAAAAATCGACGAAATCTGTCTCTGAAAAGAATAAGTTGAACTAAAGCCGACCGACAAAAGCGCCCTCTGAAGTGAATAAGTTGAACTAAAGCCGACAAAAGCGCCCTCTGAAGTGAATAAGTCGAACTAAGAAACACGAAAGCTCCYTCTGAAGGGAATAGCCCGAACTAAAATCGACAAAAGCGCCCTCTGAAGTGAATAAGTCGAACTAAAAAAGACGAAAGCTCCCTCTGAAGGGAATACGCCGAACTAAAATCGACAAAAGCGCCTTCTGAAGCGAATATGTCTAACAAAAATTGACAACAGCGCCTGCTGTAGTGAATAKGTCAAACTGAAACAAACGCCAAAAGCCAATTAACAAATGGGATCACCAAAATACTTTTTACAGTTAAAACTYMGGGAATATTTAAGCTATACGGAAATTTTTCGAAGCAGTTTTTGATGATTATAACATACAAAGCGATATCTAATGAAGACAACTTTGTATAAGGCAGACTATGATTGAACCGAGAAGTTGAACTTGTCTTTTCTTCTGAGTACACACTTGTTAAAAACAGGGTTTTTTTTTTCAGTTAGTGATAACGGTAATGTAAGTAGCTCAACAACGAATGAAATAAAAGGACCCACTCAAACAATAGTTCCCCAATACCTGATCGACAGTTTCTTGTCTATGGCAAATCTTAGCGGTCGTCCACATGGAAACGACATGTCTGTTCACTGTGCTTACTCAATGCCGGCCGTTATTTCAACATTAGGACGAGAATATTGGCCTCTTGTTAAAGACACTGTTCGGGCTTTGGCATGTAAAATCTTGAAACGTAAATGCTGTTTTCCGATTTTTTAAATAGCTCTTGTTTTCAGGTCACTTGTCGTATAGGATTCGGCGGTCAGTGGCCAGCAGTTTATGTCCACTTGCGGTAATTTTAGGCTCAGAAATAGCTTCCGAAGACCTGTCCCCGCTATTTGTAGACTTTTTAGCAGACTTGGATGAGGTGGTAAAAGTTTGGCACACACTTGAAACTTACTTTGAATACGAATATTTTGCTTCTTCTAGGTACGGATTGGTGTTTTGAACAATCTGTTTGACTTTCTACACCTGGTCACTCCTCAAAAGCGGGATTCATTTGCCGGAAAACTTGGGATTTTAACGAGAATGAACAGTATATGGAATTGGCGGTTTCTACAAACTTTTGCAGAACAACTAACGCGTTGTGTACATTTGTTTAGTCCTGCCGATGTCGCAAAGTGGCTTGGCTGCATGTATGCTCCGTCGCTGCTTTGCGAGAAGGTGGCAGAGGTTCGACTTGCTGCTATAGTTCTCGTAAGTGGTTTTATATAAAACTATAGTCCGGTTTCCTCGATTCGTATAAGAAAAATCCAATATTTTAAAAAGTTAAACAATTTGCTGTGATGAGTTTTGACGACGGTCTTCTGATAACATATGTGAAGTTAATTTAACGTCCTACTGACAAATACTAAATTCGTTAAGTTAATTGGAATTTAAATGAATAGATGCTGAACTGTTTGTTGTCTCCCGATCATAGGTTTCTGAAGTTCTAAAGCGAACGAACGCGGACCTCACTCTGTCCGCCAAGCTTCTGACTTTACTGTCGAAAAAGTATGCACATGGAACAAAGTGGAGAATGCGACAA
Source organism: Dendroctonus ponderosae (assembly GCF_020466585.1). NCBI lineage: Eukaryota > Metazoa > Arthropoda > Insecta > Coleoptera > Curculionidae > Dendroctonus > Dendroctonus ponderosae. The sequence continues at coordinate 4,230,869 of NW_026019016.1, read as the reverse complement.
ACGTTTGTCTTATTATGTACCGAAATTCTAAAGCGAGAAGCTCTTTCGCCTCAAGACTTTGCCTCAGCCGAAACCGGAATGTTGTCCGATCTATTAGAGCTCAGTTGGGACCCTGTCGTAAACATTCGACTAGGCGTTGCTAACTGCATTGTTAAACATCTCATTACTAATGGTAAGTACTAATAGAACCATTCTTTAGCTTGCCGTTGTACATAATAGTGTAGGCCAGCACACTTATTTTTGTAAATGAAGGAGAAAACAAGTCACAATTCTAACTAGAAAAATGTTTGGAAAATTTTTGTCTGTGTGAAAAGAAATGAGAAACACGAAAATCCTCAAACCAACACTAAATATGTTCATAAACTGTACGCTTCTCAACTTCTGCAGGTCAATAGAGTTCAAATCGAACGTAATTCAAATTATTTGTTTTGTGCCATTACGAACTGTAAACTGGAAAACTTGTTTCAGATTATTTCGTGAGTAATCATTTGGACGCGCTGAGCGAGGTCTTGAGACGGTACGAGGCAGATAAGGAGCGAGATGTTCGAATGGCTGTGGTGGATGCCGTCTAGATATTATGTACACTGTTGAATTACAACATTCTTTCTTTTCTATCTCAAGTAAATTGAAATGCGTTTCATTTAATTAGAGGTGTTTTCCCCTCACCACCAATCCTGGATAACCGTTTATGTTGTTTTATACGCTAAGGCGTCTAATTAAGCAGCATTTCAATGATGTAAATAGACGCTTTAGTGTACCTATTTGTACGTATTGTAATTATATAAAAACGTTTTGTTATGAAGTGATTTTCTAAATATGTATTTTAATAATTTTTTTGATGAGAATGAATGTATAAATGTAATTTGATGAATAAACACTCTTTTACTAAAGTATTAGTTTTCCTTCCACCGGTGAACCGCTTTTCGGCTCTCGATTATTTCTCACTAACGACCACTATTTTATGACAATTTTATTGGGCATCGTACAAAACTTAGTCAACATCATTTACTATAAAACCAACCGCTTTATCGCACTATTTACCTGTGTCTTCTTTGAGTCCAACAGTCCTATTTACGACGATCTGGAACCATATAATTTGTGTAAAACTCAACCATGAAAATATAATGTTCTAAAAGCTGAAGAAGCTGAGAATCACGTTTGAAGTTCAGGGTTGTACCGTTATTTATAGAATATATCTTGCTAAATCAACTACGCGTTAGGATTAACCCTTACTCAGAATTACTTAAATTATAATTACTTAATCAGAACTTAGATCACAAAAAGTACGTATTCTTTCTTACCTTGTTTCCGTTCGTGTCCGGGTCTACTGCAAAAAATCCTGTCCTCTCGAACTGGAAATTATCCAAAGCCTTGACGTTTGAGAGAGACTTATCTGCGTAACTTTGCAAAATTGTCAGAGAATCCGGGTTGCAGTCTGATAGGAAACCGTTGGGTACTTCGTTCGGATCTTCCGGATTTTTGTGCTTAAACCTACGAAACATCGGTATATTAAATGGGAATACAACAGATAGAACGTTTCTTACAGTGACGAATAAAGCCGCACTTCTATCTCAATAGGATTGGCCACCCAGTGAATGAAAGCTTTGGGTTTAACTACGGCTTTCTCGGCAGCAGTGCATTGGCAAATCACCTCTGAAATATCTCCCGAATAATTTCTCTTCAAGTCCGTCACTTCTAGTACATAGCCGGCGTGTCTCAAACCTACAGACTGCGCCTTCGTTAGACGCCTATAGCCTTTTTCTCCTTCCTGAAGCAAATTCAAATAATATTAAAAGAGCCAGTATTAAGCATGAATTGTTTACCTCCATAAAATCGCTTCTTTCGATATAAATTACCCTATCGAACGTGACATTATGGCTTCCCAATTCTAGCTTGTTAGGAAAATCTGGCACCGATAGGATTACAGGGGCGGAATTAGGATAATTTTCTATGGTAACTTTGAGTGGATGTAGCACTACCATATGTCTGTAACAAATAAATAACTGCTTCTTATTTCAATCGAACCCCTCCTTTTCGAATGTACCCGACTGGTCAAAAGTTGACACCAATACATGTTGTCTTTTATTTTTTAGTAATAATTTTCCTACATACCGTGGCGCTTCGTTATTGAGATAATCACGAACGAAAGCTTCCAGCATGGATGGGTCTACCGTACTTTGAGCTCCGGTTACGCCCAATTGCGCACAAAAATTATTAATGGCTTCTGATGGATAACCTCTTCGTCTCAGAGCCGTAAGGGTGAACAGTCTTGGATCGTCCCAATCTAAAGTACAAAAGGTCAATTTACATTTAACATGTATCAGAAGCGAACATTACCTTTTACTATTCCCTCGCTAATGAGTTTTGCAATTTTCCTCTTCGAAACGACTGTATAGTTAACATTCAATCGGCCGTATTCCCACTGCACTGGGCAGTAAATGCCTAAAGCGTTGCATAACCAATAGTAACTCGATCTCCTAAAACAAGTAAACATTGTTTTAATATTATGTTTTGAGTGTTATTTTCTCACTTTCGAGGGAAAAAACATTTGGAAATGAAAATACTTAAATTAAGGCAAAGTGCAGCATTTTGCTTTCAATTTGCAACTTTCGTCAAATTCCGATTTCATACGTTTTCCAAAATGTATAACAAAATTTGACAAAACTCAAAAATGTGCAAGTTTCCCCCGATTTAAGCGACCTCGCGTATCTTATGGGTTTCGAGATTCCAATGGAAACATCAATGGACAAATCTTAAAAAAATAAATTGCTACCTCGACTGAAATTCCTTCGTACAGAGAGAATGCGTGATATGTTCGATACTATCACAAAGACAATGGGTATAATCGTAAGTTGGATAGATGCACCACTTATCTCCTGTTCGATGATGGGGCGTAAACCGTACCCTGTAGGCTACCGGATCCAACTTGCCTTCTTCCAGAGTGATTTTCATCCTAAGAGTGGCTTCGCCTTCATCGATTTTCCCATTTTTCATATCCTAGAAGCACCACAACGAATAACTCCCAATCTTTCAACTAGACCCAGTTTATTCACCTCAAATAGTTGCAGGCTCTCTGCTATTGGACGATCCCTCCAGGGCGACGGTTCTGGATTGAACCCCTTCATTTCATCAGCTGTTTGATGACAAACGTACGCTAATCCTTTGCCGATTAGTTTTACAGCCCATTCATAAAGCTGATCGAAATAATCCGACGAGTGGGTTACTTTATACGGTTTGTATCCTTAAGGAAAGCATTGCCATTTTGGGATCAAAGCGTGGCGTTTCATTTACTTACCTAACCAGGTGACAATATCGTGAATGCCCGTAAAGAACTTTTCCTCTTCCTTTTCGGGGTTGGTATCATCGTATCTTAAAAAACACACGCCGTTGTTGGCGGCTGCATACCCAAAGTTGATGTTAATGGCTTTGGCGTGGCCAATATGCAAAATACCATTCGGTTCTGGAGGAAAACGCGTTCTGACCTGGTGAAATAGAACAAAACGAACTTACTTTTCATGTGAACAAGTTTATGCAGATTTTTTCACGTGAGAAAAGTTCAATTACTTTTGTTTGCACACACAAAAAAACATATTTATAAAATTAAATATGCATCATTGCACAGAAAAACTGATTTTGGCATATGGTGCTGAGAGAGATGAGATATTGTTAAATAATTGTCCAATACGATATTGCCGATGGTAAAAACGGTAATTGCTATTTACACCCATTTTCATCCGGTTCATAATGCAAAGTAGGTTTGATGACACCATAAGAGAGAGTTTGTTCGAAATTTAAAGAAGGCAAGAGACACGGACAAGACGTCAACTTACTTTTCCACCTGTGATCTTTAAGTGCTCCGCCAGCAACCTTTCAGTATTATTAGTAACGACATATCCATCGGTTTTAAAATTCTCCCCTGGGGCATGGAAGCTGATTTTCTTCATTACGTCCAAAATTGTTAGGGCTTGAGCTGCTGGCACATCTGCAATTTACAAAAAAATACGATATACAAAACCGCCCATGTAAAGCCGAATTTTTCACAGGATCAGTTTCCTGTGGGTCTAGTTTCTTTTAAATGAATAGTACAAGACATACCTTTAACAACTTCTTTGGTTTCTTTGGGTTTGCATTTTGCCTTTGCATCAGTTTTACTGGGTTTAGAAGCCTTCTTATCTGCCTTTGAAGCCGGGGCTAAATCGGCTTCAGTTTTAGGTCCAAGTATGTCCAGAATTTGAACATCAATCTCATTTTTCACTGCTTTGCCATCTATAGGAAAAAAACTAATTTTCTTGTTTTGGTCAAGGGATTAGGTTTAAACTGTGCCATACCTGCCCATGGCAATTCCTCCCTCACTTTCTGCATCAATGGGCCAGCATTGAATTTGTATCTTTTCTCCATCAATTCACCCTTGAAGGGAATTATATGTTTTTCTACACAAGCCTCCACTTGTTCAGGAGTGACTACTACGCCCACGCCGCAGTATTTTTCTAGCTCATTGGTATCAATTAGATTTATATGGGACAGAGCAAACTCTATGGCTTTATCTACTCTTAGAGTGTTGTCCAGCTTTCTGGACATGATGTATTTTACTAGAATTGGCAGCTGGTGGTGAATTTGGGGTTTTATCTTGGTACCCAAGTGGTAAAGAAGAATACCAATTGGTTCTCCTGGAACTTCATTTTTTATCTGTAAGATAGGAAAATTAATTGTTAACTATGTTATAGACGAACGTAACAGCGTAAATATAAATATACACTACTTGAATTGTAAATGCTTACTTCATTTAAAATAGAAAGAAGGTTTTTGGTAACTGTGGTATTCTTCAACGTTTCTTTGGCCTTTTGCTGGCTTAAGCCCAAGCGCTGAAAGGCCAAAATCGTTTCATCATTAGATGCCATATTGCAGCTTCAACAAGTATGGATTTCTTATTCTTCGCCGGTTTCAAACCTTTCACCTTTTATAATTAGCAAACTGATCAACTTAAACCTTAAATATGATCCCCTCTGACGTAAATAATAATTATATGACAATCAAACGTGGATTTCGTGACGTTTGTTGCTCCCAGCATCTTTATCCCTTTCAGATTTATGGCCCAATCCACGTTGCATCTTTGTTTTTAGAGGGGAGGAGCGTAGGAATATTACCAAAAAAAACCACGAAGAGCGCTTGGCAACGAAACTTCACATGAACCTCACTTAAATTGTCATAACAGATTGTAGGTTATAATTTCTATCTAAATTTGTTTGGGAAAGTTGGAACTTACCCCCTACGGAATGTTTAAACTATTGCGTAGAAGGTCTCAAAAATTAACCCAGTGCGCTTTTAATCAGTACTGTTGCAGTTTCTCGGAAAACGCTGAACTCAAAGACAAATTGGTAGAAACTAGCCCAGAGAAACCCGCAATCAGATTGAAGTCCTTAAACCAGAAAAAACGAACAGAAGTGACCAAAGAAGATTTGGTATGGAGAACACCGTGGCATCAAAAGAACGTAGAATATTACTCTACGCTAAGAACATTTTACACGGTAATCTAGTTGTATACTAAACAGTGCCCCATTTACGAAGGAAACATTACTTCAGGAAGATAACCAGATTAGCCTGCTGAAATGGATACAACAGCCTATCGATTTGAGTCCTGCTTCTATAAAAAACTGGTACAATAGGCTGAAGGAGCAAAGGGAGAAGATTTTGCAGCGCTACATACCAGACAGGCACAGTATATTAGGTAATGTATCTGATAAAAGTAGCTAATTAATACATCTTTATGATATAAAGTCTATATAATATACCGTTGTCGCACTACTGATTTGGGCGATTAAAAGAGAACTGCTTTCAAATCCTTGGCTCGAATATTAGATTATTCCAACTTGTATGCGTCCTCAAGGGCGGATCCAGGGGGGGTCATGGGGGTCACGACCC
>NW_026019016.1:4224686-4224919 GCF_020466585.1 Dendroctonus ponderosae | reverse complement strand
CCATTCAATTCTCTATCCAACGATGCCAAAACGAATTCGGTGGCTCGAATGGTTCTTGAGAAACTTCGAAAAAAGCAGCGTTATGTTCACGTGGATTTCGCAACTCAAAAAAAAAAACCACGCAAATCTAAAACTTCTTGAATTCAAGCCTTTTTTGAGAAAACTGCCAACATTTCCCCATCCATGGTCCACTTTCTAAAAAGGCCATTTATTTCTGTCTAGAATGATGTACA
>NW_026019016.1:4216083-4224224 GCF_020466585.1 Dendroctonus ponderosae | reverse complement strand
TGAGAAACTTCGAATAAAGGCCATTTAGTCATCTCTGGAATGATGTAAAAACGAGCGTTCTTGCTCATTTTGCTTCCGAGAAACATGCAAAACGGAACGGAAAGCATGAAATTTTGCAATAATCTTGCGCCACCCTTGCACAAAACGACGATATTTTTTCTAATTTCATAGATAACAGAAGACTGTATTTTTACTACATAACCCCCCCCCCCTGACTTTAAAGTTGGATCCGCCCCTGTGCGTCCTATGAATACTTACTTCCATTCGATGACCGACGAAAGTAAAAAAATAAATAAAACAAATTAAATAAGATAGAAACAATACAATGATATATTACTCACTTATATTTCTTTCGTCCTTCTTATTGCACTTTAGACGGTTTTCGGAAGGCCACATTCTACTCTAAGCGCGACACCACGCTCAAAAGTTACTCTGGACTTTACTACACTCTAAACTCTCGGAAAATATTGAATTGAAGAAAGGAAAAAATTCTTGACAAAAGGATGTTTTCATTTAAATTATGCCCAAGTTATGTACATTTTTTAGAGATTGCTTTATCTATTTCAGGTCCTGAGTTGGCTTGCGCACATTTCATCGTCTACCGAGGCGGAGCCGTGAAATTCCACAACGACGATAAATGGATAAAAGCCGTTAATGGAGAGTACAGTTTACCAAACCGGTACAGAACTGACATGTACTTGCAAGCCATAGATTGCTCTAATACGTCTTTAAGATACGAGGGTCTCGACAACCTTAGAGGGCTTCAGAATGTTGAGTGGTTGAGTCTCAACGGGTGCGAGCACATAGACGATTACTGTATGGATGTAATTACAAATATTTTTTCGCATAGCTTGGTTTACTTGGATATTAGGAACATTTTTAGTATTTCTGAAAGGGGGCTGGGCGCCTTGTATAAAATGAACCATCTTAAAATGCTGTATTTGGACGATATGTTAAAGGACACGCGTTATGAACTTACCTGTTTACTTTTAGAGGAACTCAATTCGGCATTAGAGATAAAGAGCGACGTAGTAAAATTTGAAATTGAATAAACCGACCTGTGTTTAACAGTATTTGAATAAATGCAATGACAAAAAATACCTCCTTTAGTTGTGTATCTTTATTAATGCCTAATTTTATTAATAAATAAACATTATCTGGATGTATATACAGAAAAACACACAGATTTCCCGCCAACTTGGCACGAGGCGCTGCTATCATATAATTAATAATTGTGAAAATGATCGAGTGATATGTATTAAATACAAGAATGAAACGGCTACATTTATAAAAAATGGTCGTGTGGAAAATCGGAATAGGTACCTACACATGTACAGAATGGTCAATAGAGGGGAATAATACAACGCAACTTTATACATTTACAAGGGGCTTAAGTTTAATTACATGGACTTTGTTTTGGGAGACTTTTTTAAAGGGAGCACCTAGATATTTCTTCAATGTTGATTTTACTGTTTCTTTTAGGCGCTCTGAAAGCAGTCGATTTCTCAAACTGAATCAAATCGTTGCCAAAAATCGATTAAGAACGATGTTAGAACGCCGTTTGAAAACTGGATGTTTTTAGTAGAGGTGGATAACTAATAGGAACAGTGAATCAAATCTATGGGACTGTTACAAAGGATGGGGACATCTATTTAATGCCTAATTATGCCTTCCTTGTTCTAGCAAAAGCATAAGTTACGCACTTGATTGTCTTAGTGCTACTCACAAAAATCTCAAATTATTTCTAGCCCTGTATGCTCTATTGCAATCTATTCACACAATTGCATTTTAAGTGGCAATCAGTGAAGCTCAAGACCAAAACTATTTTCATTTCGTACATTTGGTAGGGTAAGAAGTTATTTATTTTTAAAAGAGCTTTTGTGGTTTGCAATGGTTGATTTTTCGGGTTGTACTCAAGTTTTCGGTGGTTTTTCAAATTCCTTTATATTTTTCTGAGGCGCAAATTAAGAATTTTGTTAGGGACTTACCGTATTATCATCGCAAAAAACGTGCTACTGTTCGGGAATTTTCGAATTTTGTGCCTGATCATGTAGTGAGAGTTTTCATCGTGTTCGTTAAAAGTCCTGATTGATTTTGTACAGTACACTTAGCCCAGAGGTTTAAATTGCGATAATGAAAAGCCACTGTTATCTGCAAAGAATATAAAGGAATATGTTATTAAAGAGGGTAACGACGGAAGAGCATTAATTGAAACCGAACTGAAAAAAATTACGTGTTATCAATCGAGTTGAATCGAGCAATTCTTCTCAGTTCAAACGAATTACAGCTTTCTTACTCAAAGAAAGTTTATGAAAAAGTTAGCCTTTAAATAAAACATTTCCAAAAGAAGATTACGAAGGAAAATCTCCTCAGAGCACAAAAAGCTTTCTTTTTTTGAAAAAAGCTGAAAGAAAAACCAAAGATGCACTGAACAGAACTCGAACGAAATTTTTTTGAAACAATGAAATAATATATATAATCCAAAGGAAACGACGCAACTTATGAAAGAGTCTACGCTGCTACCATCAAATACGCACATATCTTTAACCATGTACCCTCGAATGCCAATCTTCAAGAAATTCTACAAAGGAAACCAATCTGATAATACTTAAAGAGAAAAAAATTCATAATAAATGAGAGCTAGAAGAGTGAGTACACGGAAAGTAAAAATATATACAGAGAAGGCCTGAAATTTTCCGAATTGCGGTTTTAAGTTTTTCGCGTCACGCCTACTAAAATTTGAATTTATAAAAAATTACACAACAGTAATAAAATAAAAAATGTCAGAGTTAAAATTTAAAATTGGCTTTAGATTGTACCTTTTCAATCGTCATTGGCTCTATATTTAACAGCAAATGCTTCAATAGATCCTCAAGCAATAGCTTGGAGATTTTGGAAAATGCATTTTAACAAAGTTTCTGTGTATTCTTCAAAAATCCGAGGTGGAACTTGCTTTCTTGACTCAAACGATCTAGTTTTAAAAGCAATCTAAAATCTGCAAAAAATTAGTTCAAAGATAAAAAATGTGAGAGATGAAAAAGCTAGTTTTTACCTTACAAACTTTGATAAAACTGAATGTTGAATGTATTTATCACTGCAATTAAAGCATGGCTCGCTAAAGATTACTAGTAAGAGTAAGCTTCACTGTTTGAACTTGAAACAACGAATAATTCTGGCTACCGCATTCTTTACACATTCACAGCTGAAATAATCATAAATTTTTGTCTAAAAAATTAATTTCATGACTATCATTAAATATTGACAAACATTTTGTTCAGTACTTAAAACTAAAGAAAAGTCAATTAATTTTACGCCCTTATTTTCACATCTTAGAAACTACGAACAATTCATATTTCCAAGTATCTATCGCTATATGTACAGACAATTCTATGTACACGAAATCCTAGTTACTTTATGGCACTGAGGGGTCTTTAAAAGGGGGAAAAGAGATATTTAAATAGCAGAATTAGGCATATTATCGTTATCGTTACCTGACACCTATTGTATATAATTGCATTATTTTTAAATCACAAATTTGACGCTTTATACCGTAGAAGCTCCCTACAGGTGTTCAATTTTTTCTCAAACACACTGTATGTAGCTACTTTAAACGGTGGAATTGGATTTAAATCAAAGAGCGTGTAAGTACGTCGATAATTCGTCGCTATATCTTAACCATGACTTACTTTATCCTAAATCTTACCTACGAGAAGAAAAATGTACATTTATACGATGTTTTTGGTGGAATTTTGACAGAAGGATTACAATGTACAGTGTGAGTAAACGAAGTAAAACCGAACTGGTACTTGAAAAACATTCTCTTGAAGGAACATAGGAATAGACGAGGAGCGCGTGAGGCTGACGACATTCTTATTTTGTACAGTTCTTGAGCATTTTTTTCAGGATTTTAAAATGTTAGTTACATGTTTTTGTTAAACTTTTTACATCGTACACTTAGCAAGAATTACATACCGCGACTTTATTAGGAGAGGCATCATATACTTTTGAAGAATTACCCCAATTGTCATAACAAAATATGTTTTTTGTATGCACATTGATTTTGCAAATTGTTTTTTTTAAGACGAACAATCTGCATTTTATTACTATTTTGGTGTCACTGATTTTTTCCTGATTATAGGCTGATTTATGCTTGAGACTCGTTCAAGTTTAAACAGTTTCGATTAATCGCAATAAAATTGGAATTTGAAATGGGCTATTGAAGCCACTTTGAAAGCTAAAACAATAAATTTGACGTTCAGCGTAAAGAGGTTTTTACATAATATGCTTAGAAGCATTATTAAAGTTACTTTATGGGCAACGCTGCAAAAAAAGCTGTTCTTATTGGAAATATTATTCTGTGAAAAAATGTTGCGCATTTGTATATAGTTTGCCTCTCATTGATCGTAGAATATTTTTCAAGTATGTACCATTATACGAATATTTATAGAATACATTGACGAATATTTTCAAGTTTAAAGCTGTCTTTAAACTTTTTAAACACGAAATTTTTCTAAATCCACCTTCAAATGGCCTGTTTTTATTGTTAAACTCGTTTGTTCATAGAAAAAACGACGTTGATTACGAGTGAATTAATGTTGGACATAAAAAGCGATAAACTAAGATAGATATGAACTATCCATCTTGACGATATGATGAATTACAAAGGTTGCACAATATGCGCTGTATCACATGTAGGGTTGTAGAGCAGCTATAATGAAGAAGACTACAAACAAAGAGTCTTTTTCACAGGATATTTACGCCCAGTCGATCTTCCAAAAATCAATTGTTATAATATGTTCTATGTATATGCTTCGTATTGTACAGGGTGTCAAAAAAACGTGTTACAGCATCGAACAACTACGGTTAGATATGAGAAGCAACGAAATGTACAGCGCTGTTAAGGGTAAAAAAACTACGACTAATCGATGCCGTGGATGTTGTCTGACACCCGGTAGATATATTCACTATCTAATACCTGTTTCAACTTGAGTCCCGTTACACCCAAATTCAAAGAAAAAATACCTACACACTTAAGGAAATTAAGCTTTAGAATGATTTTGGAGCGCCTTTTTCGGAAAACCACTGGCTGGTCCGAACGGCATTTTGGTGCTTATACTATAGGCGAGTTGCCGTTGGGCATAAATCCCAAATTTTTCCTCTGAAGAAATAGATGAATCTCGGAAAATCTCGGTCGGTCAGCAGCGTTTCGCTTCCAACACTCCCCCATCAGGTCATAGATTTCTCGAGGACATAATGCTGGCCTTGGCAGAGCACTATGAAACAAAACAATATTTTTTCATTAACTTCCTCTAAAACATATTAACAAGAAACCCGATATGTCAATCAGATTTTGAAGTGCCGTTTTATGCCATTGGTTTGTGGCAACCTAATCTTTAAATCTCAATAGATAACAATTCACATAATTAAAAGTAGTTAATTATTACTCTATAATTTTTGGCAATCAATTTGTTGATTTTTGAATTTAAAACACGAGAAATGTAGTTCTCCATACGTTTTACGCAAAAAGCCCTTACGATAAGACTTTTTAACTGTTGCTGTTCCAATTTCGACATGTCGTGAAACTTTGCTTTGATTTTCGCTTATAACTTTGTAATAACAAATTTCTGTTCGAGCCCAATTAGCGACAGGCAGTTTTTGAGAGTCTATCGAAAGGGTTCTTTTGACAATTTAAATAGACTCGACTTCCGAGATTTAAGTGAAATTCTTCAATTGAATCGGTGTTCGCTCTTTGAAGGGAGAATTTTGCGTAACGCCTGAAGAAGAAAACATGGTCTCAAATCACCCTATAGAAAAGGATCTTTCGACTTCTCCCATACCGTTGATTGTTTTTAAGAAATATAAACTGCTTTACAATTTTACGTATTTTTTAATTGGGGTAATTTGCCTCACTTACTTACGCTTTAGATAAAATGACACCAATATGAGTTTACTGCTTTAATGGACAAAAAACCGTCTCAGTAAAAATATTCAAGAAATTATGCAACTTTAACGTCCGGTGTTTTCGCATCCAAGCATTTTAAGACATCAAAATCAAACTTTTAATTAATTCCCAAAATACTCGTAGGTATATTTTGGCTTAGGTGCTTTTTAAATAGCATTTTGTAACCATGTCTTTACTCGATTGTTATTTTTTAGTATTTGCATTTATTACAAATTTTTTAGTTAACGATTAAAAAATTTAATGGAAAAGTCTTAAGAAGCACATTTCTTCACAGGAGACTACAACGATAAACATGCCAGGGGGAAAATAATTAAAAAAGACTTTGTTCCCATCAAATTTTGAATGTCAAATTAATTTATTTATTATATTCAAAATATTTCCTTACCGTCTGCAACCGTCGTTCTGGTACCAATGGCTGCAGTTTTCGACAACTTGTTCACTGGTCAGTTCTGCATAGGGCTGTTGGGTGCACAACATCAAAATCTCCCATAAAGTAATGGCGAAAGACCATACATCACTTTTGGTCGTATGCTTGCCCTGGAAAGAAAATAATAAATTAATCATACAGAAAGTAGCGATTGACTAACTGTTCGCATGCTCTAAATTTTTATAGGGCCCAGGCCAGATGACCAGATATTTGTTACTTTTCATCTCACGGAGTGCTTCAAGTGAACTTACCATTAGTAAGGCTTCCCATGACATCCACCTAATTGGTAATCGGGCTTTTGTATCGCTCATATAATATTCGCTTTCGTATCGATCACAATACATTGCGTGATCTGAGATTTTTACCGTGTAGTTTTTGTCTATGACACAATTCCTGAAATATACAAATTTAACAATTAACATTTAATTAGTTCCCAATTATTGCTAAAATGTATATGTGGAAGGCGATTCCTCCAACTGAAAACTTGCTAATGTGCGAAAACGAATAATAAAAAAAAATATGAACAAGATTTGATGGAAAAATATATGAAAATTAGATTAATTTCGTAAATTTACCTGGCAGCTAAATCCCTATGAATTAGATCTAACGATTCTAAGTACTTCATTCCTGATGCTATCTGCGTCGCAACATATATCAAGGATCCATAACTGAAAAAAACCACAAATATACCTAAGTAATTTCTCTTACAATTCCATCTTAATTCGAATAATAAATAGAATCTCTATATTATCATCGCACGGTCCCTTTATTGCATTCAAGTTGACTTAAAAATTCTATACAAACAACCGATACTAATCTACTACTCAATAAGGCGTTGGCGCTGCGCTGAATGCAGCGAGATTTCCACTTAAATCACGGCTTCGTTTTAGCAGGACAAGGGGAAAGTGGAGAAGTGCGCGGGTGTGTAAAGGAGCGACTAGAACACAATCGTGTGGCCCACATTGTATTATAATTCACTGGCCGCGTGAGTCAGTAGGTTATTATACCGGTCGAATTTACTTGCGAAGTTCGCATTTCGCTTGCATTTTTTTATCATTTATTATTGTAACGCTAATGCCAGGTACTGTAGTATTTTATTGGCGTTTTGATAATAAAAATACTTGAATTAAATTATACAATTATTTTTTGGAAGTTCCAACGGATCAGTTGGCACTGTTTTGGATCACAATGAATCTAGCAAAACCTTGTCCAGCTGAGTGTTAAAACCCGAGTTCTTTACGTGCACAGCAAATAGATCATTTCTCTAAATATTAAACTTAATTACATGACACAATTCGGTGGAGCTAAGAAAAACAACCCTTTCGACCTTATCCATCCACCCTTGTCACCACAGCGGAGGTATTTAATTACCATCCGGACATGAAAGACGACCATTCATCATGTGCGAATGAGATTTGGAGCTTCAACCCGTATGTATATACGATAAAAATTCCGAATTAAAAGTTGCATGGATAAAAATAATACAATTAGGAGTTATCTCAGTCAACTCTTTTGTCTCCCATGGGAACACGTCATAAAGTCCAGCAAAGTCATTAATTATTGTTATTTTGCAGGTTTTTCGGTTGTGTGCTTTTTGTGTGCCATGATGCTCAGATGGGTTCGGCTGATAGTTTCAGCTTTGCGATTTTAATTAATTTTAAATGTGCATTTCTACAACGATTTCGTTGATTTTCACAAAATTAGATTAGGAAGGCATCTTTCGGATGAGGGAACCAAAAGCGCAAAATCAGA
>NW_026019016.1:4213722-4215351 GCF_020466585.1 Dendroctonus ponderosae | reverse complement strand
TGAAAAGTTTATCAGATCTACAGATGCACCCGCACTAAGAGAAAAATGTCGAATTCAAAGTACATATGTGACCGAGAAAAATCGGTCCACCCTCCCATAAAAAGATATCACTTCAAAAACGCAGACATTTTTCTAGTCTGGGTGGTTTTTAATGGAAAGAAAAACACTAGCATGAAACAATAATTATGAGATAAACGGATAATGCGAAATATTTCGTACTATCCATTTTGGAGTAAAAATGGTTTTTTTAAAGCGAGTATAGTAGTTCCTTCCTAGAGAAATCTTGCTTGAAAGTACATCGTTTTTAACAAATAATTAACCAAACAATTTGACCAGCAGTTGTAAATTGTAGATAAGCTCGCAGTCTGATTAAAAAAGTTTTCACCTGCATCTCGTATGCAGGCATGAATAAAGTCTAATAAATTTATGATTTTAAGAGTCGCTGGACCCATATTCGACCAGAATCTCTAAAATTATTTGACACACTGAAACCGTAACAGAGAGTGATTATTTTTCTGCTGAATGGCTTTCAAACGACTGTGTACGAACAACTTCGAAATTAAAAAATAAATGGAAAATATTCTCTTAAAGGCTGGCTCAAAGGGGCCGAAGACCTTTTGATCTCCGCCTGCCTAAAGACTCCTCAATTTAAGATCTATCAGAGATTGAATATTTAGGCCACGGGGTACTACTGCGTTTTTCATGTCGTTTTTAGTAAATAATTTTTTTCTGAAATTCAGTAATTTGCCTTCATTTTATTAGACTGTAAAGTTGTTATTTCACGTTTGTCTTTGAATGAAAATAGGGGAATTGGCTGACATCCATAGAGAGCTGAGCGACATTCGTAGGATTTATCCGTAAATCCGTAATCCACTTTCATCTTGATTTTCATAAGTTTAATTATTGCGAAACGCCGGCGAAGTGCTGAACTTGATAAGGCCCATAAATTCCGCAAATTAGGCGCAAACCCGAGTTAATGGTAACGTGTTCTGTACAGACTGACTCGTGACTGGGATACTATCAATCCTCTGGTTCTAAAAAACGGATAAATAGTGATATTTACCGGCAAACATCATCCTTAGTGAGCAGTTTATTTTTATGCTTCGCAAAACCGCTTCCCTTGGCTACGATAATCTAATTATTCGTCCCTCTTTGATCCAGGCTAATTAATCTAATTAGTGTTTCCAAGTGGATTTGACAACTGTGAACCTTCTCTGCACGCCAATTTGGAATTAGCGCCATACAAAACACACACACGACGAACGAAATGATACCCTTGTGTTGAATAATGACGATTTCTTAAGGGAACGTCCAGATACAATTTTGATTACATGGGACATCAAGTCTAATGGTAATGAATATTGTCCTAGATAAGTACACGCAGTTTAATCATTAAATATGAATATTATCCTGACTGTTCGGTTGTTTTTCAATCATCCACACACGAGTCAAAAAACGCTCTGAGATTGGCAGCGATTAGTATTCAGTAATAGCGGAAATGCAAGAAGGCTCAAAACATCAGAAAAAATTGTAGATAAGTTCTATATTGTTGAGGCGGATTCATTTTTTTACAAACTTCTTTTTGAGTATTTCGCCTCAAAAATTTTTGTCTTTAAAAAAGACAGAATT
>NW_026019016.1:4206970-4212723 GCF_020466585.1 Dendroctonus ponderosae | reverse complement strand
GAGGAAATTCTGCCTTTTTTAAAGACAAAAATTTTTGAGGCGAAATACCCAAAAAGAAGTTTGTAAAAAAATCAGAAAAAATATCATAATTTGTAACCACAAGCTTGAAATAGAACCAAAAAATTGTACAAACGAGAAATTCAGAATCGTGCCAAAACGTGTAGAGAAACTGTATAGAGAAAATGTGACAAAAGATACGATCTAAAAGTCGCACAAATACGTGTAAATAAAAATATGTGTATAAGATAGAATGCAATATAACCAGCAAATAAATGTGAGTGTAGAGGGAGTGAGGTGTGGAATAAGGAGGATAATTAACCATAAAAGCAGACAGTAGAGCGGCCCCGAGAAATTAAAACTGAAATAATAATAAAATTAGAGTCTTGAGAAAAATGGGTATCAGTTAAAAATGTTCAAATTTGTGAAGGATAAAAACAATTCATGAAATATAGATCAAGCATTTGTCAATTAAAAAAACCTGAATAGAATTTGTAGAAAAAATGAGTGAAGTGAACAGATGTTGTACAGTAGTTATACTTACTTAAAACATTTGAAAACGAAAAATCGGAAAGACAATATCATTGGACAGAAAGTTTCCGAGAACTCCTAGACAGCAAAGCGGTAAAAAGTAAATATAGAAATAATGAAGAGTTAACAAAAAAATAGTAATATTGAATCACTCCAGACAGCCGCAAATTAGTTGACCTTTAAAAAAATGAAGAATCACCAGTACTTATAAAAACGGAAAATTAATAGTGTTAGTTTAAACATTAAAATATGAAAACAAAAAGAAAAACCCTACCACTGAAAAATGACTGCCATCCAAAAATTAAAAATAAGCGGCCGCAATAATATAATTACTTAAAATTAAGGGTAGTGTTGCAAATTTATCATATATCAAGGAACTAGAATAATACTGAAGAAAAATATGAAAATGAAATGAATGCAATCATTATTAATAAAGCAATTTCCGAAATGTATATAACGAACATCAGTCTGCACTCTGCGATAAGAACTGAGGCTAAAGTCAGTGTTATTTATAAATAAAGGAGTTAAATGCAGTATTACGAGTAAATGCAAAAAAATTGAAGAATAAAGTAGGAAAATTGAGTGCAACACATAATCAGTATCGATATGTGTAAACGAGGCTGGTTGATTGCAAAAAATAAACACCTTGTAGGTACGTTTTGGCTGCAATCATCTTACGGAATAGACACTGGAAACTCGGAAAAAAAGCGGAATCAATAATATTTGGAAGCAAATAAAAAACATTGAAAAAATCGGCAATCAAACAAAAACTCGTTTTTGAATCTTATACTACGTTTAATGATACGGCTGTTACCTTACAATTTTTACAATTTTATATGGGGTTTTTCAAATGTTACCTTAATTTTTCTGCGTATTTTCAAATCTTTAGCCCATCGAGTTTGTAAAAATATGCTATTGCAAGGTACAAAAAAATAGTTTTTTTTCCTGACACGCTTGCAAATCCATATTTTTCTAGTGCTCTCCATTTTGCCATTATTTTCCTGCTCTATTGAAACGTTCACGAGCGCTCTATGTGTTTATAAAGCAATAACCACGCTGACGGAGCATTGTTATTAAATGTGCCGGAAAATACAGACTACTTCCAACTCTCCAAAAATAAAAAAATAACGAAAAAACTATGTGGCAGCGAATATGTCCGGGCTAATAGATGGTAGTTTTCGACATTTTTTCGATTGGGTTCAGTTTGATCAAATATGGAAAGCGGCAATAAAAGAAAATTAAAAAACACATTCTGCGGCAAAACGAATTGCGAGAAATGTACATTACTACATAGAGTGATTAAAGCAGGACCGGAAATTAAGTTTATTGTTATTTGTTTGGGTTCGTGAATATTCTTGTTGTAGATATTTACTTATTCCAGTTATATTTAAATTAGTCATTTAAAAGTTATTCAATCTAAATCAAGTGAAAACTTGAATATTAAATGAGGCCTATTTAATCTATTTAATTTTATGATTTGGTTCAAAATTAAATACTACGAATTGCTTCAATTTTATCGCTCAAGTTTCTAGATATTAACTCACTGAAATAAAAACAATAATTTTGATATTCCAGCTCCTAAAGTAAATTTATTGAAATAATTAACGACGGATTAATTTAAACGATGTTCTTATAAGAACTCCTTTTCAAACTGAGGTTTTGACTTCTAGTCTAGTTTCCATTACAATTTTTTTAAAGAAAGTACTTTCGCTCAATATTTGGATATTAACTTTATTAATTAATTTTATCAGTATTGCATGAAACCTAAATAACTTCTGTTTTATGGACAGAAAATTTAAATAAAGTTCCTAAATAACTGCTTTTTATAGACAAATAATTTAAATTAAGTTCCTAAATATATGGTTGGGTACGGAATTAATAAAAAAATATATGTAAATTATGGATCGAAAATCACATACATATATAAATAATTTAAATTAAACCAAAGGAAAATGTGTTCTGATACTTTAAATGTAAACACTCTTTTTCACATAAAATTGCAATAAATTCCTCATGGAATCACATGCGTACATTTTTTAATAAGCACTTAAGAAAACAAGTTTGAATTAGCGAGTTTGGAACAGTAGCAGGCCTGGATATTTAAAATGCAAACATACATGTCTGAACCAGTCGTTTAGTTTTCTGTTATATAAAGCCATAAAATAATGTCCAGTTTCATTTCATACCCAATATATGATTTATGTGGCTTTGTAAATTTGGCCGATGCAAGGTAATTAGATCGTCCTTAAAATTTGATTAGCGTTATGTAAAGCCTCTACACGTTTTTGCCATTAACAAATAACCAAGTAACGGGGCAAACGAGCGGAAAGTTGCTCAAACATATAAAATATCAACAACTTGTGGCATTCTCCACCCAGTCGGGTGTTAATAATTAAGCTCCATAATTATATTCGAGCCAATGAGTGTTTGGCTTTGGGTTTTCGGTAGTCCTGTCCGGAACAAAACCACAGAACAGCTCCCAACTATGAAGCACTAAAACCTTTTGAATTATTTCGGAATGGAATATACGAATATAACGTGGAATGGTTGAATTATTCTCTCACTACCCGCAGGCCTCAGTTCCGGCCAGTTTATTATGCATGCATCTTGGAGGCAGACAGCAAAAGTATATAGTCGCTTAACTCTGTTTAAGCATTTAAAAATTAATTCACTGGATTGTATTTGATAAAACTGTAATCTTTATTCCTATGTTTTCAATCTGCTGTAAAAAAGCGTTTCTAAGTTTTTGTGATCAACAAACTCATAAACAGCTAATGGAAAAATGAAAAAACCTGCAAGACCAACACTTGATAAACACGGGGAAATAGTAGGAGTAGAAATAGAACTAATAGAAAGGAGATTTTAAATACCATAAAAGTTGTACGCAAATTTGTATAAAAACGATCAGACCTTTTTATATTAGAATAGATACCAAAACATTTAAAAGATAAAAAAAAGGAAATGAAAGTTGCTATTAAAATGTGTGTTTATGTTTTGTTTTTCATTTGAAAATCTAAACTCTACATCCATGTTCATTTCTCAAAGTTACAAGCCACTTTGCCTTTTCAGATTTCTTGAATCAGCAATTGAGGTGCAAATATTGAAAAGAGTTAAAACACTTCGGTCTCGAATTATCTTTCGGAATTTCGGTTGTCTACAATCTCAACTTTCAAAAGTCCTAAAGGTGCATCAATGTCCTCTTTTATCTATATTTACCTTTTATCTTATATCTACTTATCTATGCTAATAGAAAATGTCCCAAATTTAATTTAGGCTCGCGGATCACAAAAAAATATTCCAGATGTATAATTGAAAATATTTCAGTTATTAATACTATTGCAGATTGCAGAGTGCCTGATTCTCCTTTACCAACATAAGACAAATTGAGCAGAATTTAGCATCAAGAAGCCAACGGTGAAACCCAATGCCGTTTGTTAGAGTAAATAATGTACAACCTAAATCCTACTAAACCCAAATTCCGGATGCAGAATTTCTATAAACGCCATCACAAATGTCTTATGCACTTTCTTGCTTAAATGGAATTCTTTCGCAGCAATATACGAGATGTTTCCGTGATTGCGTTTAATATCCGGAAAATACTTGCCGAAAAGAGTGGATTTCAAATAAAGTCGGAATATTGAACATTGCACTGTTGTAGGTAGGTATATCGAATATTCCTGTTTAAATGACTGCAATAGCGGATATTTGACTATTTCTATTATCTGCCTTTTCATTGGATTTCCAAAAACCAGGTATACCTACTAGCCCCTCAAAGCAATCTGACAATATAAACTTCATTCCATCCAATTTTCAAATTTCCATATGGCGGAAGAAAACTGGGCACATAAATTGAGTTTATTTAGTTGAAAGTTGGGCAATAAAACGCCGTTATGACTCAAAACAACTTCCAAGATTGCTTGCGGCCTCTCCATACATTAAATCGTAAAATTTTGTTATCATATCTTTAAATTGAGAGCATCAAAATACTTTTAATTGCTTTTGACGTAGACGTCTGCATGCTTTTACCCATTTCCATATGCATTAATAAAGTTTGAGGTATGAAAAGACCTATTTTGAAATTATACTTAGCATTAAATTGGATAGATTTTCTTTTAGTTGCTATTTAGCCAGAAGTAGTGCAGTAATTTTGTTTAAAATGCAATAGGTATTTCACCGAAAATCACATAACAATTTAATTATGTAGAAGAATGAAGAACGCTAATAATCAAATAGTAAATACTGGATGTCGGCACAAAATCTTCTTCCTTCAGTTGCAAGAGCTCTTATAAATAATTTACTCCAATAAAGCGATTCATGAAAATAGTGTACAAGGTTTCACATTAAAAGCTTGCTCACCTGACGGATGGAGCTACAGGATTTCCATCCTCAAATCCTACTCTAGAGGCTAAAAACTTCGGCAATTCACTTCCGTCCGCATGCTCCAAAAGGGCGCACATTGGTTCGTCTTGGCTGCAAAGGCCCACCACTCTCGCCAGATTTGGATCCCTCAAACCGGCTAGCCAGGATGTTTCCTTTAAGAACTCATGCCTGAAAGGACATATTTTGCTATACTTAAAATATACCAAATAAAATGTTTCAACAGTCATTTGACTCTTACAGAAGATATTGTTGCCGACTGACGCTGGTCACTACGCTATGAATGCAGATTCATTTAAGAAAAAATGGTAAAGCGAAGTGTTTTATACAAAAATTTCGACAAATCTTTGAAATGTTTTTGATAGATTTTAATTTGATTATTATTTCTTAGGTTTATATGAGCTATACTTCCAAGATCGGAATATTAATCAACAACGTAAAGTGATATTTTTTGGTACATTGATACAATTATTTATTTTATTACTGTTGTTATCCAATATGTTAATGTTTATATCTCCTGTAATAAATTCAATATGTTTTTTTATCTAAGCTCTCTAGGTACTCATTCAAACCTATAATAAAAATTGTCGTGTTAGTTGAAGATGAAGTTGAAGTCTGTATATTAATGTTATTCCCTAAGAAAAGCTATGTATCTTAAAAGTGTGTCGTATCTAGGAAATTTCCGATAATTTTCTCTAAATCTCCATTAGATAAAATGGTTTAGCATCAAAAGTTATGTCATGAAGATACAAAAAGGGCAGCAGAACTAGGACTGGAATTACTTAAACACTGGCTGGATTCTTTTAAATTAAGTCTAAATATGCAAAAAACAAATTACATTGCATTTT
>NW_026019016.1:4174251-4205971 GCF_020466585.1 Dendroctonus ponderosae | reverse complement strand
ATTAAGTTAAGTTAAGTTTCAAACCAGTGTAAAACTTCTTTTAAAATATATCTGAGTATATCTGAGTAGTGCGTAGGGAATCGTTGTGGGTTAATCTATCCGAACTTCATAAAATAGCCGCCATTTCTCCGACAATCGCTAGATATTTGGACATTTTTTTCGAAGGCCAGCAAGGCTACTGACATAAAAAAATTGAAACTCACTTTACCGCATATAACATTGCAGGTTTCTTATGATAGAGGACTTACGAGAAGGTCAAAAATAACGTTAAAACCCATTTAGATTTCAAAATATTACCTCTGTTGACCATACTTTCACAGATATTTCCTACTTTAACAAACTGATATAAACCTGATACAAATTGGCATGTTTCCTGGACAAAATTGCAGATTCGACCCCATCAAGAGGCACATTATTGTATGAAATCCCGTCCAGAGTGGGACACTTGAAATTCCATGTACCGGTCGGGGCTGATGCCCTTGGAAATACAAAGGCCTCTAAACCGGAGGAGAGGGCCGGGATAAAGGAGCATCGCGACGTCAACTTTAATTTGATATTTCTCCAAGTTATAATCTGAGTCAATAGGACTTAAGCGTCGGGCGGAATAACAAACAGCGGACCGAGTGAAATCCCGCAAAAGTGCACGGGCGCCATTTTAAGGGTTGAATCAGGAGCTGTAAAGCCATCAGTTTGGGGTGAACGGTATTTGGGTGGGATTTCGAGAAGCGGTATTTTATTACGATCTCGCAATCCTAGTTAAGGGTATTAGATGACGCGTTGTTTTCCACTGAAATGCTAAGCACTTAAAATCATTCAGGTGGCAAAATGAAGAAGATTCTAGTTTGGGCTGCTTTTGATAACGTAGCAACTTTAGAATGCAAGTTAAAGCAGAATGTGTAAAAACTAGAAACATTCCTTAAATTATGTTCGGTACAAAAAAGTGAGCATTTTAACGCTCTATCGGGCGATGACGACTTGAGCGTTGCATTTCAACCGGTTCTTCAACTATAAAAAACACACGTAAAGAACGAACTTTCCATATATTGAAGAAAAAAACATTATACTTTAATAAAATATTACGGGAACATTCTTGTTGATCAACATAAGCAGAAATGAATAAAGAAAACGTTTTAAGTATTAAAAAAGTACAAGTAAAGAAACTAACCTTTTGGAATCACCACATCCTCGCCACAGACTTTTCACAATCACCAGTTGCTTTTTATGGAAAGAGGAGCCACCATTGAAGTCTGGAAGGCCTTCAGCTTCGCACAAGTGAACCTGAATTAACAATATAAAATCGGTCTCGATAACTATCTTTAACAGCAAACGTTTTATCAAGAGTTCAATTTGTCAATTGTTCAATCATTACATCAAACCTAAATTCAAAATTTAGTTGCAAAAGGACGGTTTAGAAATAGTAAAGACGGTTTCGAATGCAATCGAACCTAAATGAAATTTGGTCAAACATTATCTAGAATTTAAAGAATTCACAATCAAACTTGTTTACGAAAATTTGTTTTTATAGACTTGTTCTCACTCTTTTTTCAAAAACCCATTTAATTTCAACTCTTAAAGAAGCTGTTGGTTTAATTTCCATTTACAAGCTTGACGCGTGTTAATTTTAGAGTATTAAAGCTTTAGGTTTATTTTTGAATCGTCGCGTATTTGCATAAAACCGCACATTTCATTGCAAATAAAGACAAAATGAAAAATTCAAAGAATTATAAAGTTTTTGCCTCACTATCCAGCAGTTTTAAGAAAAAAATCTTTCTGTTTTCCATTAAGAACATTTTGTAACAAGCTTATGAGATCAATAAAAGCTCACAGTTTGTAATTTTTGATTAAATATGCACGATAACACTTGATGAGTAAACAGTAAACGCATCCTTATTTATTGCTGATATGAGAATTTCGATGTAAAACTGCCATAAAATGAAAGTTTCTAGACTAAGCCCAAGTTAAAACGAACAATAAGAAAACAAACCAATCACCTAAATCCATTTTCATAAAAAAACCTTCCGACTAGTTCATTCAATGCCATTTTAATTCGCGCAAAGCACAGACGTTTTGAGCCATTTAATAAAGTTCTTATAATCCGCGCGTTCTGTGCTGAGGAATAAACAAGAAATAAACTGAATAGCCGATCGAACGAACGTTTGGGGCGTGTTCCCTTAATCTGGCTGATAAACTCTTCCATGTTTATGATTGCATTACAAACACAAATTTATTCGGGTTGGGTCGTCGCAAATTGCATAAGAAATATTGTTGTGCATTTCCTGAATTTTAACTAGGTCGCAGTCTTTATTCCGTCTTTTTATCGATGCAACTCGATTCGTTTTCGTTGTGATTTTATTGCACTGTTCAGCGAAAGAAATATAAATATAATCACTTGCAAGCTTTATTATCATAACTATTTAGTGGAGAGAGGATTCAATTATATTTTCGCATCTGTTAAAACGGTCAAGGGTTGAATCGATCGAAATACACGCATCGGGTGGAAAATAGATTTTGGCAGAAAACGAAAATAAGAAACAATCTTAACTACATCCTTAAGTCAAAGGAAAATTGAATAAAAACAAGTTCTATTTCTAATTGAAAGAGATCTCGAAAGACATACATAATACATTTTTTGAGAACAATTTTAACTGTTCAACACTGTAATTATAAAATAGTGATTTCGGAAATATTTCCTAGATATTTGCTGTTTCTCAGTTGATGTATCTCCTTTTGCCATTTCGGAGCTGATAAAAGCACAAGGCCCAAAGAAAGCGAAATATCCACAAAAGAAATCGAGGTTGTTTCCTTATTTAACGTTCTGTTATTGGACGTTGTATCGAGACGAGCCCTCGGGGCCCAATAACTTTACAAAACTCTACCTTTTGCCATCTTGTCTTCAATATTGACTTATCCGGCAAATTTTCAGGCTAAAGAAACCGTTTTTTTGCCTACATCTTTTGAGGCAGAATATAACACATCAATGGGGAATTTTAAAAAAATTTGGATATAAATATGGAATAGTAATAGTCGGCAGAAAATAAATAAACAAAACCGATTAAATCAAGTGATAGATAGATAAGTTTGCGTATTAAAATTTCCAGCAAAAAGTCGACAAACATATCGTAGAACATTAATTACCATGCCAAAATCGCCTTCTCCTAATTTCTCCAGCAGTCTTAATCGATGCCTGGGGAAATCCAGCAGATGAGCTACTCCCTCCAAAGGGGGTCCCTCTGGAAGCTTTATGGGGGTAAACCGGCCTGGGGTAAAATGTTGCTCTCTGCGCTCGCCCTGCAATCAACCAACAATCCATATAAAAAACGCTTAATAAGCTAAATTCATTGCTTAAAATAAATCATAATTACAAATCGAATACACCTTTAAAAAGGGTGTTCACAATTGTGAACTATGATAGAAACTGACGCGTTCACCTTCGTAATAAAATTGATCGAACATCCAACTGAATAAACCTAAGTCCTAGGATGTATACCTAGACAGAAATATGAAATTTTTGATACAATTCCACAGTAACGGGGCAACATATTTCACGATAAGTGCCCCCTAAAAGCCCTTACCTAAAATTACTTTTCCAAATGGGTAAGAGAGAAAAACGACCAAACAAATAATCGGAATTTATAGCTTATGTTATAATTCCGCAAAGAACGACCAACATCCAGAATAAAAGTCCTTTCTCCGGCCTCACGAGATAATAGAAATTTTATTACGTCCTTACGTCATTTATCTTTTATCAAAATAATAGACAGTTTTTGCACGTTGGGCGCAAAAATTGGAATCAGAACCCACATAAAATACTTTCTATTTGCAAGAGATTTTTCCGCATTGCAACCTCATATGCATCTTATTTCAATCTCCTCAAATTCTTCTAGTTAGTTTCCTATAATTTTTCTAAATAAAGTTATTTTAGTGTGATAAGATTGCCAAAGTTTCTGGCCTCCTTTGCATAATTTAATAGAATATGATTGCGACATTTCCCAAAACTTTCACGCGTGTTCAAAGGTATGACTTTTCCCGAAATAAGACCCTGTCGTGTCGTTCGAAAAGTCACTAATAATTCTTGGAGACGAGTCTCTACTTGTTGCGTGCGTGTGTCTTCCTTGTCTTTCGTTCCTGCGGTCTCACGAGACTGTATATCAAGAACGAAGGGAATAAGGAAAGTTTAAACTTGCGGGCAACTGAAGCGTTCCAACTTTTAATATCACCAGAAAATGTTCGTTTTTTTTATTAGAAAATTTTCACTGCGGCCATTTATATTGTTTCGGCGTGAAATCGTTATTTAATTTCGTTGCGATATTATTTAAAACGTTACAAAACCTATACACGTAAACTATTTATCTCTTTCGACTGATAAATTAACGTACTGGTGGCTTTGGAAAAGTGCATTTTCCAGCTGCTACTGTTTGGTTCTGACAACCGGAATAGGATTTTAATGGAATTGTGGAAAAGTTTTTAATTTTATTTAGAATTTTCGACTATTTATTGTGAGGGCTCGAATTTGATCGAAATAGCGGAAATTCGCCTTTTGAGACAAAGTCTGTAACTAATTAATGCTTTTGGAAATTCAAATGATGTCTAATGACGATATATACTTATTTTAGCAAATAGTTCACAAGCGAATAGTAAGATGTTTGAGCACACTTAATGTATAGGGTGTGTTCAATAACACCTTTGCATGCTCGTGTTCACCATCAATCCCAATCGCAAACCATGTTCCAACAACCAAAAAACTTAATGGAAATTAAATTTCTAAATCTGCAAAGCTACAGATTTATAAACTGTGAAAAAACTGCGCTACTCATGTGCTTCGCTTGTTTTGCACATTTGTTGGCTATTTTTCAAGCCACCTTTTGTAGACAAAAATGCCGTTTTAATCTCTTGAGCCGCCAGCATCAGTGGGGGCCCGCTTGAGCGTCTAAGTCGTCCATTATTCCGTATAGACGCCAGCGACGCCACCTGAGCACTACGAGTAGTGGCTTTATTGAGAAACCTCCCAGGGATGCATCCAGGCATATTTTTATGGATTCGTACTATAGTGCTTACCGTCCGGAGACAACTTTGAGATTAATATTTTGGCCAACTTTTAATGTGTACACTGTTTAATTTGGTCCAGCCAACAATCTTAAAGCACCGAACTTCGACTCGGCAACGACCTGTCTTCTATATAATAAATTGATGCAATAAACAGAAGACATCGTTTCCGCAAAATATTTCATAATCGCCTCGAATTCACTGTGGGAATAATTGATTGTATTTCCATTATCCGGCTCGGGCCTTAATAACTGTAGTATTCCCAAATGCAATGCCCTTTACGGAAAACACGGTCCATACTCTGTCCTGGAGTTGAACACATCTGTGTCCTGGAGTTGAAACAGGAATCGCCTTAGAAAGCAACGGGTTTCTCAAATATGCCACTTAGTTCTCCCTATCGTGGGATGTTCACTTCCCCTAACTGACAAAAGGGGGAACACATATGGGTAGCGAAAAACGAATTGTTATGTTTGGATAATTGCAAGGAAAAGTTCGCTGTCTGCATAAAAAATATCGAAAAAATCCTCGTTAAAACCGAGTAATGGTTAACGAACTTTAGTGGATATAAGTTCCAGAGTTCCAGACTGAGGTTGAACAACGTTTTTGTTTAGTTGAGGAAACTGTTAGAGAAAAATGGTTTTAAACCAGATCTATATAGTTTCAACTAAAAGCGTTTTCTGTTCAGATTAAATATAAGCAATGTTCAGATAAAGCAAAAATAATGGTGTCATCTGCCCGTTTGTCACTAATTTATTGTTGGTTTTGTGCGTTTAAACATACTGCGGCTTCTGCACCTTTCTCTGATAACATGTTTCATGTAAATATATTTTAAAATTCACCGAACACAATATAAAACTTTGTGTCATTCGTTTCAACAACTTGATTTCCTCGGATTTCTCTCTGCATTTTCCCATTCTTGTTAGCCAGTTTGTCCGTCGCATCTGACTAATATCAGTGCGTTAAAGTTATGCTATTTGGCTTGTGATTCTTCAATTTCACTGTATTTGCTTCGCAGTTCTTTTTCTTTGCTTCTATTTACAATTTTATATCGCTTTTTATTGACAGATTTTTATTAGTGGAATCTGATTTCAGTAACTCTTTTTCACGTTTTTTTAGTGTAGGTATTCCTCTGATTTATAATTTCTTATAACAATGTCAATTGGAAGTATGGGTTTAAAGACATCGTAAAATAGACAAACTTCTTGAAAATATATTTTTTCTTTATTATTTGGACACATAACATTTGATATTTACTGCTGTTTAACTGGCCATCGACACAGTCTGAGGGTCATTCAGAGCATCGTTTCGAAAATATATGAATGCAAAATTTTCTTTAAAAATAAACCTTTATTAATGCATCCGACACTGCTTGACATATTTTAACGAAATTTTGCAGGATTTCATCGCTATCGATTATGTTTTTGAACCATATTTGATCAACATTGACTTGCGTACCAGCATAAAATTTAATGTTTATCAAAAAAAAATGTCTTTAGTTTGTTGGTTAATGGCAAAACATATGATAAAAAGCAAAACACATCATTTCGAAGCGAAGAAAATAAAAATCGCATTAATGCAGGTCTTAGAATCAACAGTTATTTTAATTTGAACTTTGAAATTTTTGGTAGATAGTCATTGTTGGATTTTACTTATACAAACTTATAACTCAACATTGGAGGGAGGAACTTACACAATAAAATCATTTGTTGTTCATAATTTCAAACTTTGAATGAAAATAACTGTTGCTGTGAGGTTTTGAAAGCGTGCATTAAAACGATTTTTATTTTTCCCTCGCAAATGATGCATAGAACCAAGAAACCCCAAGAAAGGTTTTTTACTTGAAATTGAACAAGCAATTAGCGGTTTCAATTAGGGTTTTCATTCATTCATTCTTTCCAAAATATTGAATGTCATGTACCTGCGCTACTCGTGGACCAAAAAATGTTTCATTCAATAGAAACATCAAGCGTATTTCCTTCATTCATCATATATTCATGCATTTTAACACATTAAAACTCCAAAACCTGCGTGTAAATTCTCCCAGATTATAAATAATATACTGTTTATTATACTTGTTTAATTTTGTATTGAAATTGGAAAAGTTATCTGAGGAAAATCGACGTAAACAAACGGCCAATGTTTATTCCCCACTTCACCATAAAATTATGGCTTTCCTGCCTGGAACTCCTTATGGTGCACATGTTACTTTCCCCATTCCAATAGAACTGCGCCACGCCTTTAAACTGCCGCTATGCAGAGTCGTAAAAAGCGCAGCTAAAATTTGCCCGTAACGTAAAAAAGCTCAATTTATACGACTCCCATTTTAAGGAGTACCGTAAAACATTTAATTTCAAATAAAATTATCGCACATTTCTTAAAAAAAATTTCCAAGAAAATATATTTTGCATTACTCCTTTGCGACTAACGTGCTTAAAGTTGTCACCCGATGTTTCGGCTAGAAGTGCAAAGGACAACATCAAGGGCTACCGCGCAAATACTGTTCTTTTAGGTACATTGCTTCTGGCCTTTACTATCTACTCTTCATGACCTGCAGCTAAGTTTGGGAATGCTGATCTCAAATAAACCGTTTTGCGCAAAACATCTATCACAATAACTTATGGGGCAATTCATTGGCTTAAAAGCATTCTCCGGTATGTAATATTTTCGATGGTACAATAAAACTACATAACGAACGGGCTCGTATTTTTTACGGACGTTCAGGCGATAAATGTAGGGGTTTATTGTAGCGCGGGTTTCATGCATTACAAATGAGCAAAAGTTACAAAAAAGTGCACTTTCTTAAATGGACCTATGAATCTTCTGATGCATATTGTACGCGCTACGTGACAGCGAGCGGTTATACGTTTGCCGAATATTCAAATGACAAAACGCGTCTTTAACTGCTTTAAAACTCACGAAACCGTTGAGACTCCAAACATTATATGTGCCATATATTAAATTGTATTCTCAAAGTTGAAGCACATCCGGCTTTTGTATAAATTATTTTGTGTAACATTTCAATTTGTCAGTTTTATATCGATAGTTCCAAAAAGCAACTAAAAATCTTGAATATGGCTTCATAAATCACAGATCACTAACTTGCTTAGTAAATACAAGAAATATGGAAAATATGGACAAAAGACGAACTCTTTTCAATTCAGATTTATTCTTCTTACCTTAACAATATCAGTAGCGGCGTAGTAATTCTCCGAAGGAATGACTCCATTGGGGGTTCCATTAGGCGCTTGGTAGTTTTGGACGTCATAAGTAGGAGGTCTCGACGTAGGAGGAGGAGGCGCAGCCAGGTTGTAGAAAGAAGGTGAGGTGAATTTCAGCTCTTCTTGAAAACTATTCACACTGGTAAAGTCTGCAAAACAAGTCTAGTGCTAATTTTGTTACGTTAAGTTTTTCAACTAAAAGAAACTAAAATATTTTTTTCAAAAATAGTTAACTTGAATGAACGCAATTTATTAATTTTGAAAATAACGTCCYTGGCTCAGTTACTTTCAATGCAATACAACCAACAACTTGTTACACAAGTACCTTGAAGAAGTCGGATMTAAGACYCATAAAGTTCTTCAWAAACATGATTTTTTTTTWAATATTGAKAAATTTTTAACAATTYGATGGATTTTATGAAACTCGMTGTGAATGTGTTTTTATGTAMGATTGATATTTKTGGAAATTAAGTTTTGGTYTTGGTACAAAAAYTAGCTTGCATGTTCCAGCAAATCACCATCTAATGAAAKATAAATTTCAWATTAAATATGAAAAAAATATTAAATATTAAATTACAATTGAGACAACTGCTTTTGATGYTCAAAGGAAAAGCATSGTCAAGATCGTCGTCAATAGYCAATTATCTAGAACTGAGAAAGCTGATTGGCGACTCTAAAAAAGCGTTGAAAAATAAGCGAAACAAGGCGAAATTATCAAAACAAGTACAAATTACGAGATAATATTGCAAAGCCAGGGACTTATTGCAGGCAACCCAATTAAACGTTCCATTTTAAAACGTATTTAGATCAGATGCTCGTATTCTCCATAAGTTCGTACAGGGTGGCAAAATGAAACAAAGCAAATTTTCTGGAAGTGCGCATTGAGCAAAAAACCCGTTTTTTGGAGTTTAACATCAAAGACACAAAAACACAGACCTCATACCTCTAAACGGCTTTTTATTTGAAATACTCGTTTTAGAAGAATCACATTAAGCTTGAAGTCCATTTAGCACATAAAAACGAAAAGATGGTGATAAAGCTTTTAAGAGCAAAGTAAGTTTCAGAGATTTACAGCAAAAAATGTTSMGWRWTTAAAWWKYRWAGCTMTWMACTTTTGGCTTAACTCTTAAGAAKATTTTAGAAGTAGTGATTTYTGCTTGACCTTAACTACCTTAAGGTATTGGTGAGTATTTCAGTACGTTTACTAATTCCGAAAATAGAAACTGCTAACGGATTTTAAGATGAATTTCAAAGGAAAATGTAGAATACATGGCCGTCATCGAATACAACACACATTATTAAAGGTGAAATATGCCTAAATCCTCCCCAGATATTCCCTCACGTGATACAACGATGTTTTCCGTTTAAAATCCTTGACGGACAACATGACATCTCTCGTGTTTGGGGATTTAAACGGCTCCATTTTGCAAAGAAAAACGTATCGTCTCTCCGGTTAGAAGCAAACGGTTTATTATTTATGCCCGACAGGTGAAATATATCAGGGAATAGAAAATGTCTTTTTTCTGTTGGCATTTAATTTGAGAAAAAAAATACGAGCTGGGCAATTGAATGAAACTGATCCCCTTTTCTTTTCAATTTGATGTCGGTTCGGTTTTGCTAAAAAAGTAACAGAAGACGGAAAGTTTAATGAAACAAGACACTCTTTTTGGAATTGTATGTTTTGAGTTTATGCATCAATTGTCTATTAATTGCTCTGCTAAAAATTGTCCACTAATTCTGGTAGGATAATCTCTTTTCCCGGAGAAACAATGACCGAAAAAGAACATTGAAACCGATTGGAAAATTTAATTCCACTTAATAACGCCCCAGCGGTTACATTCTCGTCTCATCCCAAAGTAATTAATCTGAATTCATAAACTAGAATTAATTTATTAGAGTAGGTAAATACCTACATGTACCCGCTGGTTGCCTTTTAGTCTAATTCACGTTTAAGGGCCGCATAAAGTACATTTCATATTTCCGGAAGGGTTGAGAACTGTAATCTGCTCGAATTTGCATTTAAATGTTTGAATTAATTGGTTTTCGGTGTGCTTTGGGCCAGCTCTATCCTTCTCGATCTATTCCTCAGCGATTCCGTTTTTCGTCACCCAAAATAACGACATTTTATGCCATCAAACTTGTTAACACCAGCTTCTACGAACCCTTAAAAGCTGAAGAAGCAAAAATCTAAATCTAGTTTAATGCAACACGTAAATAGCATCATAGGAAAAAGTAATCAATCAAAGAAAAGGTAATATAAGCTGACTAAAAAAACGATCGAGCTGTGAGATTTCATCACCGCACATCCACATTTGCTATCAAAAAAGCTTTCTGTCCGCTTCTGGAGGATACACATGTTGCTAATATTTTGTTTGTATTTTACAAAGTTCTATAGAAACAACTAAATTTTTAAAATATAAAACTCTCTATAGCAACGTGTTTTCACTTTAACCACGGCACATTTTGATTGATGTCTTCAGTAGAAAGTTCAAATTATTGAAAACGGAATTGCGCATCTGCATATCCTCAAAAAGTAATAATAATTTCAACTGAAAAAGGTCGCCATTCGAAAATCCCGAAAATGTCTTTTGCACATTACATCGTTTCCTTAAAATGCTGCACCTTTTAAAGATTAACCCGCACTGCTTAGGACTCCAGACATAAAAGGCGAAATTCCATTTTCCCGAATGGCAAATCCACAGGTTTTCCGAGGAAAATCTGAAATTCAAAACTGCCAGTCTCGTCAGATCGTTATATGTGAAATTCCTGAGAGTAGTGTGAAGTGCCAACATTTCCATATGCCGGTTCCAAGGAGAAACTAAATATTTCTCGCTGTTTTTATTTCAGCCAAATGAAGAGAAATTCTGAAAGCTGCTGAAACTTACAATTTTGAAATAATTTGGGACCAGTAAAAACGTTAAAGGATACATTTTTTATTGAGAGTTTGTGAAACTATTCATTTGTCATGTTCATCATCAACCATTTTTTTAATACCGACCTGTATGGTTGACATCTGTTTATTAATTTTACAGACCACATTAATGTGACTACACTTTTAAAAAAATATTAGTCGTTTTATCACAAATAAATGTCGGTTTTTCCCGAACATCTCCGGCAGCAATAGAAAATTTTCAGCTTTTAAAACAGCGTTTTGTTCAGCATTAAAATATACAACTTTGCCCTAATTTCCCCGACGTATTCAACTCGTATACGTCTCACAACAACCCAATGCACCTCGAATTTTTAACACCCTGTAGGGGTGTTACATAAAATGCTTACCTGTATATTCTCCACTTTTACTGGAAGCAATACCATCTTTCTTCAATAAGCAACCGTATTCCTGCTTGCCATTGGGCAATAGTTTGTAAGGCTCATGGTATACTGAAGAATTCTCGCTGTCTGACTCTTCACCGTTGACATGACCTGAAATAAATCCATTTTTAAAATACAGATATTTGAATGTGCTTTCTCCAAGCTAAGCCCAGTTGAGACTCATGATGCTTAATAGGTGCAAAACCGATTGAGGGAGTGCCTACTTGTAACACAGGCAAAGGACAAAAGCCTTTTATTTAGATTTATTTAGAAATTAATTTTATTAAATATCTAAAGACTCGAATAAAGGGTCAAAACGTCGGTGATTTCGAGAGTTTAAAAGGAGTTTTTAATCCAGTCCCAAACCAGCCATTTAAGCATTCTTGCAGAATAAAATAAAATAGAAACATTCTTTAAATATTTTAAAAGAGAATAATAGTTTTATATGAAATAAGCTTCTCAGCTTCCCATTGAACCATTGAATACATAAAAACAAGATTATCCCCTTCGTTACGTCATAAAGGGATCTAATTATTTTGGTGGATGTTTTGCCAGACTATGACCCAAAATCGCTCAGATTGATTTAAAAGTGAATATCCGTAAAACAACATAATGATGCAGGAAAAATTGTTGGCTCTTACCATATAAATTGCATTTCTTTTGCTTCTTGGCTGTTCCATCAGCAACAATAGTACCATTTTTACTCTTCACTGAAATCCTCGACCTGGACAGGCCGTTATTGATAATCGGTGTAGACAAAGTTTTCAGATCCTTCATGTTGATGGTTGTGGGCTTGGTGCTGCTCGATACCAAGGAGGTGTGTTTGTGCAATAAAGCAACCTGCAATTGAAATATTCGCATCAAATCAGGCATCTTTAATCGATTTTTTTCCTTAAAATACTTGCCGTATGTACCTTCTTTTTGCCCCTTCTCACCATCAGGAAAACGGTGCAAACCACCAGCAGGATCACCATCGCCATCACCCCAGTGATAAGACCGATGTAGGCTTGACCAATGCTGGTTGGGCTGGTAGCAGGAGTTACTTCTTTTCGAGCATGTGTGGTTTCGCCACTGGTGTTAGGGGAGGCGGTTGACATCGGACTTTCTGGTAGCAGGTAGTACCTTTCCAGGTCATCAACAG
Organism: Dendroctonus ponderosae; assembly: GCF_020466585.1. Taxonomy (NCBI): domain Eukaryota; kingdom Metazoa; phylum Arthropoda; class Insecta; order Coleoptera; family Curculionidae; genus Dendroctonus; species Dendroctonus ponderosae. Next base: position 4,193,257 of record NW_026019016.1, on the reverse strand, counting down.
TGAGGTTGTTGGAAATTAACACTGGAAAATAAGTCTGTGTTGGGATTTTTTTTATTCAGGTTTGTTGGCTGGCTGGAGCTTGTATTCTACTAAGCAGTAGAGTGCAGAAGTGCCAAGTTTCATTATCAACAAAATACACGGAATATTGCTTAATAATAATATAATGAATAAACTGATTTTCACATTAACAACACAAAAATTACACACAACGAACACCCCGCACAAAGATGAGAAGAGCAAAAGAAGACCACCACAAGCAAAAGTGTGACGGAACAAACGAATTATAAGTAAAACACGGCAGTTTCAACATTTATAAAAAGGTAAGAAATTCGCTTAAACCGTTAAACACAAACGGCTCCATATATTGTACGATAGCAACAGGAAATTTTAATAAATCAGAAAAGTTCTAGAATCCTAAGTAGAAAGGCAAATTCGTTGAGAAGAATGAGTTAAGTGAGCCTTTTCCTCAGTCTCTGTTTAAAATGTAGGCTCAAAAGTATGTATTTTTTTAAATTCCGGTTTGCTCTGATGATGTATTCTAAATGAATCTACATGAATATTTTTCTTGTTTAAAGATGCAAAATACAAATGTCTGTGTTTCACGTTGTATCATTGCGGTTTGCCGCCATTGGCGGAGGATGAGGAAACAACTGAGTATCTCAGCGCAAATAGCCGGAGGATTCTAGGATGCGGAGGCACCGCCATAAAGACATCCATGCACGACGATGTTTGTCTTACAAATTGAAGCTTCAGCGTGCCGAAAACGTCCGTTTATTTAGCTACAGGAACAATTAGCCTTTATAAATTAGATTCGACAATTGCCTAGGCACAAGACTGTGTATTTTAGCATCTAGGCGAGAGCCAACAGCTAGTTATTGTTTGTTGATAGAGCTATCTTTTACAGTGAGATCACGCAATATGGAATAAATTCGCCGCATGAGTTGGAACACATTCATTTACAATTTCGGGTTTTGTTTCGTTTAGCGATGGTTTTATTTACTCCATCTTCATGTCTTACTAATTTTTTTCCAATTTATTCTACTATTTTTTGTTTTTGAATTTATTCAGTATATTTGTCGACTGGCCAGGTTGGTACCCAGATCTGTCCCTATGAGATTTTTATTGATGGGGCTAACTGGAATTCAAATTTCACTTCAATAAAACAGCAATTTTTCGGAATATTCGGGTATTGACAGAATATTCGAGTGTTGCCAAACAGCTATCTGAAGCAAGCGCGAACCGCCCTAGAGTTAGTTAGTTAGTGAACGAGCTAGCGAATTAACGTTCAATAATAGTGCGATTACTGTTGGTTATAATTCGGGCCGTACTTATTAAATTGTGTTACAAACAGAGCGAGTTGCTTGATTCTATGGAAGCACAAAAAGGCGACAGTATTTATGAAAGAAAGATGACGGACTGGCAAGAATTGAGATCGAGAAGAAATTGGGGAATTTCGCTGGAGAAAAAGGAACTGATCAATGTAATGACTAGGAAGATCCCAGGATAACAAAAAAATGACAATTTGAAGATGGCCAATAGCTCATATTTAGATTTTATTGACAGTACGATTTTTAACATCATGTAAATTGATATGGCTTCAAGCTTTGTTCTTCACATGTTAAAAAATAGCTCAAACTAAGAATGAGAAATTTTATAACTAACACCCCTTATAAAGGAAATTTTAAAATCAACTAATTTGTAGTTGGGAAACTGCAAACATGTGTTTATTGTTATGTGCATAATTAGATTACAGTCCAGTATTTAGCTTCAGGTAGCCTAATGTTATAGTAATTATTACATAGCCAAGGGGCGCGAATATACGTAAATTATTGTTATTCCATATGGTCTTGCCTAACCCGAAGCACTTGGGCAGAACTCGTTGTTTACTCTGAAAACGTGTCATCTTGAACGTGTTGATTAGATTCAGGAAGAGTTCTGAGCGAGATCGAAGACAGGCTGCTGAAATGCAGCTCTAAAAATCGATGGCAATTGAAACGGGGTTCCCCATCAACGGGTTTAATCAAATATCGACTACTATTCACTTAACGAACTTTTCTTTCCCCGTCATTAAGTAACAATCTCACCTTTAATCGACGTCGCGAAAAGGAACGGGGGCTTTAATCGCACTTTTTCTCTATTTCCCTTTGATTTTCTTTCAGTCGAAATGTGTTTTCCGAGTTTTATTTCGGCGGAAAGCGCACAATTACAAATTTAATGCACCCGAGAACTTTGACTAAATCGGTAATGGATTGCTTCGCGTTTGAATCGAAAATCCAATTTATTTGTTTGACACGGATTGAAAGTTTTTAAGGGGGGAGCGACGCATTTTGTGTTCTAGGATTCAGTTGAAACTTCCGAATGCATTGATTATTGATGGTACACATAAATAACTTTCTCGGCTTTACTATTATCATCATTTCATAGGTATTGAGACATAGGAAACTATATCTAAATATTTATAGATATATAAGCTTTGTTAAAGCGGCAAACAGAAACAGAATACATCAGAACTTCGCAAAATCTATGCGACAAGCTTTAAGAACACACAAAATGGAAACAATCGAAAAAACTATAATAAATAACACATGTGCAAAGGTACTAGTTGAAAATTAAACAATGAAAAAGAAGAAATGAATAAGTTTAAAATCAGAAGAGAGAAAACATACATAAAACACAACACAACAACACGGAGATTTGGACGGACTATTGCTACATTCATACCTGCCTGCTCATACTGCATATGAGCAGGCAGCACCAAAAGTAGAGTACGTGCGAAAACTTTGGTTTGAAGATCAAAAATGGCACCCGACAAGGCAAATTTTTTCACAACTCTGGTAGAATATATGTCTAAAAGCAGATTAGACAATGAAGACACAAACGCGAATTGGGAAGAGTTCAATCAGCCACGTTTTGGCTACTAGCGAAAAAGTAGGCTTAAACATCAACTTTCCCAAAAGGCAATACATGACAAATTTAGTCCCTGCTGCGACCTCTGAATGGCAAACTTTCAATAAACCAAGAATAATAGTAAAAATTATTTGAAAATAATCTTCGAACTGGATACGAGGGGCCCAAGACCGAACAAACGTCTCAGCTTAAGAGAAGCTTATGTTCAGAAGTGGACGAATCAAACTGTTAGATGAGGATTATGCTGATGATGGCTCTAAAGTGCCCACGTAACCGTTCAACCCTCCAGTCTTTAAAACAATAAAAGTCCCTAAAAAGAAACAAAAAACGCAACTATTTAAAGGGATTGTAAAAAAAGTTGCAAGGAAGCAAAAACAAGGCAGGTTTTGAAATAAATGTATGCTTCACGTTCTTTTATCCGCTGCTCGACTTTTATGACAAAACATAACAATAATTTAAAACCACATAATACTAAAGATCGGTCTCCTATGAAAACCAAATCTGCGGCGGCAGGTGCAAGAAAGCCAGTGCCACCATTTTAGTCATTTAGTTAATGAAGACACCATTTATGGAGCGGTTTAAGCCGAATTTACGGCAGCTTTTAAAATTTTCATAATGCACACAGACCATTTCGGTTAGACATATTGCCGATATTAGGCGGATCGCTTATAATTTGAATATTTTATGAAAATTAATTTCCATTATGTATCGCTTTTGTTTCATTAACAAGACATTGTTGGGCATGATGGATGCTCCGATGTTAACCATACGAGGTTTCGGTATAAAGCCACTCCATTACTACTTCTTTTCTTTAATATGCAGTTATTTAATTTAATTTAATTTTGCCAGCGCTTGGATTTTTTGTTTGCAACTGATTTATATTATATGCAAATTATAATCAGGAAATCTGCATTAAGGGCTACAAAATTCGATTAGCCGTAATTAAATTTACTGATCAACATGGAGGAGATAAATGATGTTGACAAGTGATTTGCCAGTTTTGGTGTACTGCTGGACGTTTAGATTTTATATTGATTCAATAAATGCGATTTGGTTTATTGTTCGAATTTAATTTATTTTATTTGGCTTGCCAATTTAATATGCTATTTACTTCACCTGAAATGACAAATTGGAAATTAATTCCAATATAAAATTTACTGCAATTTTCTTTAAATATATGTACATACATGTACGTAATTCTGCTATAAATGTAAATATCAACTCGTTTAACGTTACATTCAGTAAATTTCAAATTAAATTCCATCAAATTTAAATAACTATTTATTTTTTATAATTAAAATTTAAGTGGCTTAACTTTAGTGAACCGAACATTATTAACGATCGCAAATGGTCAGCTTTTCGTTAAAAAATGTACGTTCATTTTGTATGTTTTCAAGTACATTTTCATCATCTAATAAAACATTATTAATGTTTTAATGCTCGAAAACATGATTGGAATTTTCCTGTTTTGAAAATGTTTCCTGATTCTAAATTAAACAATCTAACAAAACTTGGAAAGAAGATAGCAATCTAATTCAAAAAATTCCGTTGTAAATTCACACCTTTATTTTCATAGTTATTATTTACGTATTGTAAATTTCCCACTAACTTATTTTTTATTCCAATTCATCAATATAAATTTCAAAATCCCCAACTTATGTAAAATAACACTGCCGGATTGCGTCTTCCAAAAAATGTATTCCCGCTTTGATGAACGAAGGTAATATTTTATTGCGACACCTTAACCGTCTTTTGTCGTTGGCTAAAATAAAAATTCATTACGAAAATGTGGGAAAGTCGACGCGATCATTAATAAAAATTAAAACGTAATGAATATGGTCTTGGAATTATGAAGTTAAAAAACGTCATTTACCCAGAAATGATAATCCGGACCGGTGGAGTTTTTGTATGGTAAAATATACTTTCATTATTATTTAGTACACTTTTTAGAAACTTTGCTTAGACTGTACAAAAATGTATTTTACAACTTTACTGATACTTTGGACTCTTTAATTGAAAAATGGCACTCCGACGCAAAATATATCTGAACATTTACCAACAGGTAGTTAAAATGTTTGATATTTATCTAGCCATGTAAATAATAATCCCGTTGCGAAAACTGTGCTTTAAACTGGAAACTTTGGCAAAATGGCGCCCTTCATTAAGAATAAATATCAACAGCGCCGGAGGTATTTATCATAATTTTCAGGGTTTTATCTTAAGCTTACTTAACAATATATTTAGAGTTGGGTCATTATTTATACCTAGCCTGCTTTAAAGGGTATAGTGGTGGGTAAGGAAGATAGATATACGGATCGTTTATTACGTGAAACCCCCTGTTAATGAATTATAAACTCGCCTAAGCTGGGTATGTTGAAAATTATTTAGAAAACTTGTCCAGGCTGGCTAAATGTGCGCTCATCGCCGTAATAACTTTAACTGTCATAATATGGGAGTCCATCTAATATTAGAGCAGCCCGTCGGTTTGGAGGATTATTCCCTATGTAAATTGGGCCTACAATTTTGACCTCAGGGAGATAATAGTGGCCACTTGGAAAATGCACTATTCAGGCTTCCAGAGTGACCTCTATAAATGCGCTCTAAATTTAATAGTGCCAGGAATCGAAACTCTTGCAATGGGAATTGCTAACGACTGGCTTTCTGCAGGAACTGTTGAGTATTTGCCAAGTTACTGATGACAGTAGTTTAGAACTGAGTGAGATAGTTAATGATTCCTAAGATTCATGAGCAAAAATTGGAAACTGTAGGCTTCATGGCTAGGTTTTCCAGTAATTTTATCAAAAAATGTTAGTTTATAGGTTTTATTTGTGGTTGCTTCCATCAATGTTTCGAAGCTAAAATTTTGCGGTGTTCTCGCTACTGGGTTTAGGAAGGAAAAACGAGCTGATATCAAAGGTTAAACTGCAAATAGTCACCACTAACATGTCTAATGTTTCCAGAATTATTATAGCTAGAAGAACTGGCTTTGTAAAACGTTATCAAAAGGTTCAACTTTTTCCTATATTCTCTGAGTTTTTGCGCACCGTGGGTGGTCAAAAAGGGGTTTTTAGTTTTATTTTGTCGGAATTTTCAGTCTCCCCAGAAGGCTAATTCAAAGAATTGGGGTTTAACTCACCCGATAAATTCAATGAAGTGCAAGCGGATAAAATCTGTTGATAGAACATTTGAAAGGAAATTTTTGATACCGCTTATTAGAACTCAAATATAGTTTTCTTGATATGCAAAACTCACATGATTCAAAGGCCATTTCACTGATCAGGATCCACTGGTCGGCAAAGAAGAGCCGCAGTTTAATATACCTGGAAAAAGACAATAAAACTGTAATTAGATTTGAAATTAAATTAATGAAGTTGAATTAAAAGCTAGGGTTTTCTTTACCTCGCGGGTTTGTTTTTCAGAATAATTGTAACATTTCGAGCAGACTCTCGGGTACGATCGGAAGCAATCTCTACTTTAATTGGATTCGGTTGATATCGGTTTCCGTCTAGGCTAAACCAGACTTCTGCCTTTGAAAATACCTGAAAACAAAAAAAATATATTAAAAGCATTAATCAAAATTATATTTAAAAAATTATTCCTTTGCCAAATGACTTTCAATGCCAAAACCATCTGGGAGATAGTCAAACAACAAGGAAGCAGAAGCAAATAAGTACCGCGAATGCTGGAAGGAAGCATGAAAATTAATAACAGCGAAGAAAAGGGAATATGAACGACGGGCTTCAAAGAATTCTACACGGCAGTTTTGTTGGACAAATGAGGTTTTAAGACCAAGTGCATCCCGACATTCAAAATGATCAAGGTCCTATAAGAGAAATTGAAATGAAGACAGTGACACACAATACATAAATACTAACATTAGTTATTATGAAAATAAATTTGAAATATGACAAAAAACATGTATAAAGTATCAATCCAATCAACTAAGCTGGAGATACATGAAAAATTGTCTAAATCACAATCAAACGAACAGTAGCTAGTAAATGCTCTTCCAATACTATTTTTACGTCTTTTACAATTCCCCACTCTCCATAAACTCAAAAAAATCGAAAAAACAGTTAAACATAGACTGGCACAAAAAATATTGAAATGGCTCACAGCATAAAGCCAAAGTAAGCAACCATTATGTGAAATTAAAAAGCTGATTATTTGAAAACGTTTTTTTGTTAAATTACTGTTTCCGCTCAGGAAAGTTTCTATGAACACCGTTGCCTTTTCAATTAATTAGCATTACTGTAACTGCTGTATTCATTCTAAAGGTACATCAGCTTAATTAGCTCTTCCATTAATGACGTGGGGCTTAGGATTGCGTCGAAGAAAGAGGGAGGAGCGGAATTTCTAACTAGCATCAAAAGAACGAGAATCTTTCGAAAACGGCTTTCGATTATTTTGAGATCTACATCGTGCTATGATCATCTAATCGTGTTATGATTATTTTTTGTGTGCGACAATTGCAACAATCAACAAGCTTTTAGCTTAAAAAAAGACACTGTGACCAAGAAAGACGGAAAAAGTAATCTTTTTGAGCCTTTGATATTAATTTCTTAAATCATTTTTTGCACTTGTGCTTTAATGAATACATAAGAGTGTTTTTAAAAGTGATTTTCAATATATAATCTACACTGTGAGTACCAGCGTTCAAAATACAGGTTCCTGCTTGCAATTTTTCCAAAATTTCTTTAAAAGCTGACCAAAACATAGCTGAATGTTAATTTAGTTGTGTTAATAACTATAAAAAATCATAAACCGTGTTTGAAATAAACAATTTTCGAAAAAACCTAACAAAACAATCCGTATTGTGCGCTTTTTGTGTTTCGAGAAAAATTTTAGCGTTGCGCCTAAATAATCATTCGCCTTGTAGCGTATTAATAACTGAAGGAAACATCCCATCCGCGCTAAAAATGAAACATTTTGCAAATAAAAAATAATTAAAAATATATATATTTTGGTAGATGGTGAAGCAGAATATAAACGTTTTTGTGTATTGAAATTTTTGTTGGGAGTGGTTGAGAGAAAAGTGCAATGTGTGCTTACAAAACGAAAAAACCTTAGGAATGTCACCAAATTTTGTGGCAAAACATCCTCGAATGTCATTGAACAAACCAGATGTTTTGCAGTCGTTTTTGGTCCTCCGGAGGGCACTTCTTCGTCTAAATTATAATGAGACATAATTGAATTTCTTCAGGAAATTAAACGCTCTGTAAAATTTTCCCCTTTAAAAAGCCGAACAAAGCTCGTTTCGCAGGACAAAACTAAATAATTTGCCCGGATAATAAAGTAGTATTTACTTTGTCCTGTGCTCGAGACCAGGCAGCAGGAGGCCAGGACTTTAATTAAATATTTGACGGCTGATATTTGCTTTTTGTTCTGTCAGTGTACGTTGCCTGTTTTTTCACCAAAGGGGCTTAATTCGTTTGCGACAATTTTTATTGTTTCAAATCGTTTTATTGAAGCGTTTTATCGAAGTCTTCCGCTCTTAGCTCCCATTGTTTTGACTAAAGTTAATTAAATACATAAGCTGTAGTGAAAGTCGGAAAAACCAGTCACATAAAAGTACTTTTCGTGGGGGGTAAAACAAGAATATAAACAATCAAAAAACTTCTCAAATGCAATATAAAAGAACAGACAGGAACTTCCATCTAGATTGTGCACGAGTTAAGCAATCCTCACTTCTACACAGCTAGGGACGAAGGCAAAAGGAATTTTTTTCGCTTTTTACATAAGCCGAACGAAGAAAAATCTAATTAATATTTCAAAATATTCGTAAAAGGGAGCAGTTCTCTCGCCCGACCGAATATATCATCTAAAAGGGAATAAAATATCAATAACTTCCTTTTTATAAGGGCCTCACAAAGCACTGTGTAGCATGAAAATAATAACAATAATGGAAAACGGAGAGACGGAATGGAGAGAAATACATTTATGGTAATGGACAAAAGGGCAAAATGAAATTCGAAATTATATTTTGCGACTTTAATTTTTTCCCGTCCAGGTCCGGGGACGAAATGGATTGTTTATCTATCCATGCATTATGGATTCCGTCTGGCGACAATTTTTTATATATAGTTTAGATAAAAGCTTTTAAGGTATTAGGGCATATTATGTGAAAAGGTAGCCGAATTTTTGGGAATTATTTCTGATAGGCTTTTTCATATTTGGTATATATGGCAATGGAAACAAGATTTTGTAAGTCAGAATTTGTAAAAAAATGGATGGCAACGTACAAAATTTAAGTTTGAAAGTTTATGACTTCGAACAGGAAACATCGACTGAATCTTGCCTACATTTTTTTAATGGGTTTTTAATTATAATGAATCAAGTTGTTATAAAATTTGTTACAGAAGCAGGGTCGGCAAGCATAAAATGATGCCTGTGAAGCAAAATAATCGCCCCGTTCTTTGATGTTCCTGACTCTCATTTGTCGATATTATTTTCGGATATCGTTACACTAAAACAATGTTTCCGATCTTTCCTCTAAGATAACCAAAAACTCAGAGGTATTTTATACACATTTGAATTAATTTAGCCGTGCTAAACTATTTGTTAATATACTTTTTTTAGAAAGATTTTGAGTTCGGAAGTTATGGTAATATTGATATTAAGTAAGAAGTTTTTGAAAGTATCACCACCGTACCAGGAGGTTACAAGCCAAGGTAATATTCAAAAAAAAACTTTTTATTGATACAGTATAGAGAGAGCAAATCCTGTTGGCGATCAATTACAAAAAATTGTCACTTATCCTGTTCAGTTTACATAATGGTACTAGACTAATTAAACAATAAAATGTAATCTAATTCGAATGATATTAGCATTATTCTCTATCGTATTCGAAACCGACAACAAATACCCTCTAGTTCGGCCTCTGTATACAGATGTTAATTAATAATGCCCATAAAGCCGGTTATATTGCATAGTTTTGGCGATATTACATTTGGTACTATATTCATTTAATTTACTTTCCATTTTGGAAATTGATATTGAACGTAATTATTGCCGTGCCACCAACAGCTCTAAGTGAAAATAGATTTTCTCAATAGCTTTTCAAATACAATTGAGAAGTTTCTCGCCGTTGGATTTTTTACTCATGCAAGTTTTTAAATACGTCTTAAGTGGAAGAGCGAAAGAAAAATTCATTGTCACTGCAAGATTAGAAAGTAGTCAAATGGGCACAAAACCAAAGCCTAAATTCCGGACGGAAGGAAGTCATCTAAAGCTTGATTTAATTATAAAATTACATTTCTGCCAATTTTAGTAAGATTTTTTGACAAACTAATTTATGGGACTGTTTGAGAATGTTGGCAAGATAAATCGTGTGAGACTAGAAATTAGGAGAAGAATTAAACAAAATCCTATTATCAAACTGACATGTAATTTTATAAAGCCTCGCAGTCGCTTTGTAAATTTTTGTGGCCGTATTTGTGCTAATTCCTTTGCCTGTGTATGTTAGTGATCGGAAGTGTTTTATTCTCTTTATCGTTTCTGTGCTAATGTTTCGTGTGTGCTTTTGCGAATTTGTGTTTGTGTTCAATTGTAATTCCTTGGTACTTTTCAAAGTTTTTCAGTTTTGTCGTTTGGCCGTCTGCAGTCTGTTTTTAATTATGCGTTCATATAGTTGGCTCAGTACTGGTAGTAAAGTAATTGATCGCTAAAATTTCATATTTAATTCAACGTTCTTCAAACACCAAATCAAAGGTCAATTGCCACAAAAAAATGTGTATTCTCAAAGCTTTTATGCGTGTGAAGTAGTGGGTTGAGTTAACTTTTGTCAGAATCTATTTTCAACAAATATCAATCTAATATTGGCGAGCTTCGCTTTTTCAGGTCTCTACTTCATCGTTCCGAGAATTATTAAAGAAGAAAACAAACATATAAAAACTTGGCATGTTCCATTAAAGACCCGACCAACTTCGCTGATCCTACTTTGCAGGATTTGGATAAACTTTCTGACCGAAACTGGACCCAAACTTTAGTGAGTTGTTTCGAAAGGAACCCGCTAATCGGCTTCCGGAAAATCTGCTTATTAATAAATAATATTCCCTAATGGCGAAGTTCAGAGATTAAATCGCCCCTCCTCAAAACGGCTTTCGCCTACTGTCGGACGTTTGACTAAAAAAGTCCCAGCTAAGAACGAAAAACTATTTGTTTCTTGCTTGGGTTGTTCATGTTGATAATGACGTCAGGCCGGATGAAGTACTTAAAAGATTTAAAGAATACTTAAATTATTTGCTATAAAGGCTGGGCTTTTATTATGTTAGCAAATGGAGAAAAGTGAAGATCCAGTGAAGAGTCTAACGGTGGAGGAATTTTTAACTCTTTATGCATTTTTGTCGTTAAAACTTTCGATTCATTATTCTCTGTGATCAAATTTTCTATTAAATACGTTAAGACTACATTCAACAAAATTACCCACTTTTAAATATCATTAGCCGTTTAATTGAAATAATTATTATCTTGAATAGGAGGGCGTTATTCGAGTTCTCTTTGTATTTTTGGGGTTGTTTCAATTCAATTCGAAATTAAAAATTAATTGTGTCAGCAGTTTGCACCTTCGCATTGTTGACCCTATTTCCAAGAATAATTAGTAAAATTAAACGAACAAAGGGAATCGTTGATAATGAACCAAAAGCCGTTTAACAAAAACTCGAACATTATTCGTTTTGTCTGCCCAGCTTTGCCATTGTTTGATATTCTGACGAAAGAGACAAAAACACGCGGCAAAGAATTACACAATTTTCTCTATATAATTTTTAATTTAAATAAAAACTGGCGTTTAATTTAAAGTGAAATAACATTAGCTATAGTATGGTTTAACGGCTATTTGAGTATTTCTGTTTAAAAACTTCCCTCCTTCAGGGTAGTAGTAGGTTTAGTACATTAAAGAGCTACAAGCTTGCATTGTATAGAAAATCGAAATCAATCTCTTACCTGCACATTGCGGGTGAACATGTTATTGGCATGAAGGTAAACGGCATTAAATTCTCTAATTCCGTCGAATTCCACAGTGATTTCTAGAGGTTGACCGTTTCGCCCTTCGCTCGACCAACCAACCCATCTGCTTCCTGAAATAAAATTATTTGAATTCAGTAGCCCCAAGTGGGGCACTTTTATCTCACTTAATAAGAACCAATTTAACGCACTTAAATTTGCGTTCGCGGTGCTCTTAGCATGACGATGGGGATCCTGAACTGAATCAATTATTAAACAATATGCTGTTTAATCAAAAGAAAGCAAACACAGCAAAAACCCAAAACTTAACTAAAATATTGGGCGCGAGTGGCATGTAAATATAATTAAATAATTAACCATAGCCGTAATTAAAGTACTTCATTTAAAATTAATTTGGTCGGAATGGTTTCCGCTCGAAATTGGTTAAAACTTAACTAGGAAATGTTGTCCGTTTTTCCGCTCAAAATTCAACTCTCCAACCTTGCGGATAAAACGTTTTTATTTTGTTATTCGATAATTTAATACAAAATTCTATACAATTTTGCCGCTGGCATTAAAATGTTATGTATTCATAAAGAGCCCTTTCTCGTCGTTCAAATTTCAGGGCTTTAAATGCAATACATTTAAAGTCCTTTTAATATGATGCATTAATACAGTTGAGTTATATAGAATAGAATAGGGAGTTATTTTTTACATTCTATTGCGCACTGCAGTCCAGCAAAGAGGAAAATACATTCAAATCCCTCTACATTGCGAGCAAACATGTTGATAATTGGACTGAATTTGTATGGAAGAATAGATAGTTTTCCAACACAGCAAGAAAGTATAAAAATGTAAAATAGGTAGTGGTAGTAAAGGCGATATTTCTAACGAAATATGCATTTATTGCAGTGCCAAAGACGTTTACTTTTCCTGCACATCCATTTCCATCCGCTGCACAGTTATGGCAGTCGGCCGAAAAAGGCATTCTTCTTCGTTTTAATAACCATATAAATATCCAACTTGAGAAGAGAAAAAACGACATCGAAACGGGTCACATCAATAAGATATTTTAATGATCATTTTTTCGTTGTCTCGATTGAGACGTTGAAGAATCCTGTCACACATTTAAAGACTTTGTTATTTGATGTGCCAACTGAGTTTGCACTTAATGAAGCGCTTTTTGCTTGCTGACATGGAAACATCTTAATTTCAAGAGGCATCCTGAATTGATGAATGATTTCAACGAAAGAGTTAAGAAAAACTAGTTTATTCACTCCAGATTTTTCAGATTCTCTAGAAGTTCAGATAAAAAAATATAAATTTTTGTCTGTAAACCGCTCTCAAGCAAATCGCATGTAAAAGATGAAAAGAAGGAAAAAGTCATTTTGATATTTGAAAATAGCAGAAAATTTGCTTTAGAAAGTCGATCGATCAACAGTTGGCAACTTACAACCGAGTCTTTGAAGATTCTTATTGCGGATGTTTTAAACAATTTGAAGTTAAAAGCGTTTAACTCAAAATATACTGAGAGACAAAACGTAGTCATTGAAAACGTGTCAATTTTATCTAGTTAATTTATCAAACATTTCGATGATATTTTCATAAATTACGGTTTATTGAATGCCTATACATATTCAGTAGCTTTCACGAAAATTGAACTGAAGAAATCACGCTGTGTAAATGATAATCAAAACTTAAAATCTGAATGCAAAAAATATTTATTGCCCATCAAAAACATAATAAAGTTTCAAGTTAAAATTAGGAATCAGACATCCATTGTTGTTTGTCAACCACCTCTTGTTTCTATATCGTCCCTGTGTCTTAAGCATAATATGCGCTTCCCGCCTTCTTTTTAAGCATTTTAAGTTCTTGTTTGCATCTATGAGCTTTTCTACTTGGGCTTCCCAATATTGTTGCAAGCCGTTCCTTATTAGCTGAGATTTGTAAGTTATTCTTGTGGTCTATTTTCTCTTGAAAGTGTATTTCTTTGTTCGATTTTTTCTTTTTGTTTGCTTACTGAGTTTTTATATGCTATAATATTATTTGTGAAGTGATGTTTCTAAGTTAGGAGAAAATGTTTCAGTTAGTGATATGAAGTTACACCCACCGTTAAAGATTATATATTTAGACACAAAAAAACTATCATTGGCTCTTGAAAATATAAGCAAGTTTTAAGTTCGGATTGGATACTTCATTTGGCAAATTGCAACTAGACGATGGTGAAGCTTTATATTGCAGTTCGAGACTTCCATAAAATAAAGGCTACTCAAACTCCTCAAAGCAGATCCAAACCAAAGTGCTCTCAGGATATTATTTAGTTTTCAAATTTTCGAAATTTATTAAACTGTTATTTGGACTATTCAACGTCTTGATCCATTTGAAACGTGCCAAATTGGATAAAACAAGGAAAAATCTGACTCGGCCGAAACCAGTGTTCGAGTTTGCGAATGTCACTTTCATTACTGGTATTGTGAGTTCGTGACCGCCCATACCGATGAAGGTGATAAGAGCTATTTGAACTTGTTCAAAATTTACTTGGAAAATTCCGTTATCTTTCGCCAGCAGCGACGAGGCCCTTATCTTGATGCTATGTCGAATATATGAATTTTAATGTTGGACTTAAATAGCCCATTTTCACATGGGTGTAAAACTGCAAACACCGGTTTTTCTGTGGCCCAAATTGCGCATAAAATCATGTAAATTTTTCAACATGCTGATAATTATTTTTGCGCAATTGTTGAAAGCCTGTAAGCGTGCATTAAATCACTTACCCGATTGTTCCCCACTGAGCTGTTTCTGGTAATCGTTATCCCCGTAGAGGCCATCCACCAGTTGTCCGAGCCCTCCTTTCATGTCTCTACCATCTAAGAGGCCGTCATAGCTAATATCCTCCAAGTCAATATCCGGCTCTCTAATTTCTCCCCTTGGCGCTTCGTAACGCAACACGCTTTCTGCAAAGAAAGAAAGTCTTTAAAATTTTAAATGTTACACTATTGATGATTTGCAGATATTTTATGGGTTTTCTCGTCCACCTCTGGCTTACTTGCCATAATTTATGATATTTTAAATACACAAGTAATCGACAAATATTCACATAATGTTCTTTTGATGGCTTGCCAGACCTCTACACCTAACCCATCTGGATTATTTCTTCACTCCTTATTTGAAAGCCAAACTTTAGCAGCAAAAGAGTTCCAAAGTGCTAACCATAAGAAAGAATTGAACTAAAGAAGTTAAAGAATTTGTTACAAAAACAAATTAAAAAATGGATCATTTGCACCTTTTCATTTGCCACCCTCTCAAAAATTTGTCTGTGGTGCTGAGAGAAACATTGACTAGCAGAAAACAAAAGGGGCTAAACAGCGCTTCAAACAGAAACCAAATCCCTTGTAGCAATTAGAATGTATGCAGTTCCAAAGTTAGGACAAATTTGGCGGTGTGAGGTTAATTTTGTTGAGAGGTTCACGTGTTATTTGTGAGGAAATTATTTCTCATTTCCTTCAATATTTTGATGTACTGTTTATTATTTCCAGTAACAAAAAGTTCCAAATGTATTATTCGAAAATTTGAAATGTTTCATTTGGCCTACTTTAAATTTAAAATACTAAAAGCTCCATCCGAATAATAAAAAATATTTTTTGATTTGTGCTAGAAATAAACAAAACGACGATTGTTTAAATTTTCGGCCAAACTGTGCATCGTCGCATTTCCAAACATTAATTTGCATCAGACGGATGGAACACGGTATCAAAAAGTTTCAACTGAATCGTTTAAAATTCAATCAAAACTCATTTCTCCCTGGATTTTGCCGCGACTCGGATTATTTTCGAAATTTTCTTTGATGCCATCAAAAAGCTCGTTTGGCCAAAACGGCAATTTAATTAACCCAGTTTTAAGTTTTCCCATATTTCCCTGTTGCATTTTTTTGCCCGGCCTCAAAATGGAAATGTACCGGAAAATTCCAAATCAGTTAACCGAAATCATTCCTATTGGGTTTTGCTGGATAAAATTCGCCAAATCATAGAACAAAATAAGCAAGTAGCACGTTTTGACTACGGGCAATTTAAGTTCGGCCGAAGTAATTACGACCCTTTTGCCGCCCGATACCTTTTAAAAGCACATTTTTGATCAATAATTTGCCTCAATTGGATTACGAAGAATAAGTAATGGGTGCTGTTATTAAAGCCATGCACATTAGTTAACCTTTTGTGAGCTCATTCCGAATAGGAGCAAGTAAGTAAGAAAACGGTTATTTTCCAAGACAGAATAATCTTTCCGAAAGTAATATGTTGAGAAGATTGTTCAAGAGTTCAGTTATTGCTAAAAAAGTTTAGTTAGAAACGAGCCAAGAGTAATCAGCAGAAAACCGATAGCAGGAAAACTAGACCATCCCAGGTCAAAGCGGTTTTCTTGAAAAAAGAGACATTTTCAAGTAAAAAAATACCAAAATACCAATTTTGTGTGTCTAGCCTAAAAACAATCGAAGCCACAGATAGCCCATTAAACCCTCTTGAATTGCTTATATTCTAGACGAACTGGACAAATTAAGGGCCTGCAAAAGTTAAGTTCATTGGTTTATTAGCTTTCGCCCCAATCCAAATCAAATCAAACAATCCCCATACATCATACCGCTCTAATATTTATTAAATTTCCCATCCCCCGTACGTTTGGAAACTGCGGGAACGAATAAATTTATTTGAAAGGCTAAAGCCGCACCGGCCACCCACTATTTCGATACAGAGCGACGTTTATTTATTTATTTGCTTACGAGGCATTTGTTTAATTCGATTGTTTAAATATTTAACAAATGCCGGTCCCCTGCTTGATTTTTTGGCGGTTTAGAATAATAATTCGATGGCGAAATAACGTTGTGCATTTCGAAAAAGCTTCAATTACTCAAAGGCATGAATAAAAACTCGATTTCATTATTTATGAAACGTGTTCTATTAGTAAATATTGGGGCGATTTAGTGACAGTCTCAGACATTTAATTCTAACGATCATTGAAAGAACGGCTTGTGTTTCAAAATGAAATAAAGATGTCTAATTTTCTAATCAGTTCAAACTAACATTAGTAAAAAAAATACGAAAGCTGTTAAGTAACTTCAGATAAGTTTTTTCTAATTTAGAGAATGGCATAAAGTAGAAATCCCAATTTAAAAGTACTTATAAAACCAGCCCTAAATCGAAAATAAATTAATTTGGGTTTTTCGCATGCGAAATAAATTTCGATAACATGGCAACTACAGCAGGAGCTTATTTTAACGTATTTTTCAAGTAAAATAAATAAACAGTGAAAAAAATTAGCACGAACTCACACTAAGCCACTCAATAATCACTTGATTGCTGATTTAAAAGAGGTTAGGATTTTTTTTCAAAGACACCAAATAAATCTCATCAAGGAGTTTTAATATGTCTAAATAGACTTAGTGTGGAGCGGGTGATTAGCCTGATACTACATTACAAGGTGCAAGGAGCAAAATGAATACGGGTTTCATAATATAATTTTTCAATATCAAAGTTTAAATAAAATTTGGTTTACTTCGAATAGCTTCTTAACTGGGTTTGCTATTAACACAGACTTTTGGGGTTGGTGATTTTTCCAGAAATTCGATTTTCCCCACGATTTGGCTTGAAACATGCAAAAATTCCTTAGCAAAATGGAACTTTTCTGTCCCTTGTAATATTGATTTTTTTGGCCACTCCCTATTTTCTGATGTTTTCTGCAGAAAAATACGAATGTTGGTGAAAGACGGTATCTTGTCGCATGATCGAGATACTTTATTTTGAAACTTTCAGTCGAGCTTTCAGTGCTGATGACATTAAAGTTATAATTTTTTATTAATTATTTTATTTTTGTTCAATATACTTTTGCCAGTGATTCAGTACTTTACTTTCAGAATTTTTTTTGCTAAACAGCTCTTGCTTTGGATTTGTTTTGGGTGCGTTTGCACTCTTGCTGGTTTCTCGTTTCCTTAAATCATGTATTATGCAAATCAAAACAACCATGAAACTCACTCTACAGATCAATTCTCTTGTTAAGTTTTTCAATTAACATAACCGTAATCTATTAGCTGAATTATGTTCTTTGAAGAATCAAGATCAGGCTCATTGAAATCTGTTGAATTATCTGTTGGAGTCAGGGAAATACGGGTCAGAGATGTATAAAGGCGGTCGAGTTTCTATCTAAAAGTTGGCATCTTTTGTAGTTTAGACTGACAATGGCGAGCCGGGTTTTAGTACTCAGAAGCAAACAGGAGCTAATTAAATATAAACACACAATGGGGGCCCTTTATCTCGCTTTGGAAGAGATCTCCGAGCAATATTACGTTTTCGCATCTGTTATCACAAGTTAAACATCCATTTTACAGTTGGTTTGTTCTCTTTTTGATGTGGCATTGAATTTGGCCAATACGTATTTTTACCAGGGTTGGATTTTATCAATTCACCTCTGCTGAAAACAATTCCGACCGATTTACGTGCCCCTGTAAAGGATGAATTAACAGCAAACAGAAAAGGTTCGATGGAAGCAGCTGATTTTTTCACTTTCCAGTTCAGGAAACTGTTCCCCATAAGTTTTCGTGGCCATAAAAGTGGTCTTTCGCCCGCAAGAAAGTGGTTTTGAGCCCCCGCACAATTGACTATTTTCCAGCAATATGCACAAAAGTGGTTTTTAGGGGCCCTCGGTTAATGGCCCAATGCTTTCTCGCACGCTTGTTAGGCCTCTAATAAGCGATCGTAATTTTAAATTGAGGATTGTCTAGAGGATCGCATACTTTTACTACCAGTCGGGACCGTTGAGGAGGTTTTTTGCCAGCGAAAGCTATATGCGGTTTGGTATTGGTTGATTCAAGTGTCTTTGAAGCTTTTTCATGTCTGTGGCCATTTTTATCATCAACATTTTCAAGATTTAGTGTGAACTGTGGAATATATCTTGGAGAAAGTAATATTCGTTCTATGATCAATCTTTTTCACTGGTGTTTTATGTCACATACTGACTATTTCGACGATATGATGGTTACAAGAGCGGATCCAGGGGAGGGGGTCATGACTCCCCCATTCAATTCTCTATCCAACGATGCCAAAACGAATTCTGTAGCTCGAATGGTTCTTGAGAAACTTCGAAAAAAGCAGCGTCATGTTCAAGTGGATTT
>NW_026019016.1:4158892-4174115 GCF_020466585.1 Dendroctonus ponderosae | reverse complement strand
CATTTTTCTAATTTTATAGATAACAGAAGACTGTATTTTTTCTAGATAACCCCCCCTGAGTTTAAAGCTGGATCGGCCCTTGGATGGTTATTGTAGAAGATGTTGAGATTTCGCTTTGATTTTGATATAACACATACCTGATATTCTTAATAAGATAATTCGTAAATACTTGCTTGCCATTCAGACCTCGATGAAAATATTCACCATCTCGAAAGCACAATTTCTCTCTTAACACCGGCGCTATTCATTTTTTAAAAATTAGAAACTTTACATATTCTAATAAAACTTGTTGCCGTTGAACCTAAATACCTTTTTAGTCTGTAGAATAGAAATTCCCGGTTTGGAGAACTGCGTAAAACCGGGCTCACTAAAAACCCTTTTAACGGACAGACGGGGCTGTTTGGACGACTTGTAGCGAATGGTAGAGATAGTGTGAGGAAATTAATTAAAACAAGGCGAATTTGCATACGGAATGGTTAATATTAATTGCTTTATTAGTCGAAACAAGTCTGGGCTTTTGGAGGATTCGCGTACGTATATTAACCCGGACCATAGGGAAAGTGCTCCAACTTTTCCGTTATATTCTATCCGACTACGAGTTATACAAAAATATGGATACATTTTTGCAAAGTTGCCAAACTCGAGTTTCCGTTATTTCAACAACGACAAAAGCTGTTTTAATTGGACTGTTGACAAGACCGCCAAAAAGGGCGATCGTAATGACTTGAATTTTTTAATTCAAACCGAATTGCAATGCTTTTAACCTTCCATCTTAAAAGCAATTGTAAAATGCTTCTGCAAAATTTTCTTATTTCGACGCCCTGTACAGTTAAGGAAGTTCTTATCAAGTTGCTGAAAATTCAGCATACTTTAAGCCCAAATCCCTCGAACAAAATCGTGACAGTTCCGATGCAAACGAACAAAAAAAAAGGAACTCATCGCACTAATTACAACGGGCTTTGATTCGTTAAAACGCCCGAAACAAGACGAAAAACGTCGGAAAGAAAGGGAAAAAACAGTTGTAATCTGGAATTTAAAAAACAGCATATTTATAATTTAAGAACCGTGAAAAGTTTATTTTCGAGCTTGCCACAGTCAAGGGTTCGAAGTTACTTTAACTAAGAGAAGGAAAAAAGTTTTTTTATGCCTTTTTGCCCTCCTGAGGACTTATTAAGTCTACAAGGAGCGGCGGAGAACTTCGCATTGCATTTCAAGGGCTTCAATAAAAGTTACGGTGAAAAATTAATTACAAACACATTTAGAAATTAATAAATTTGAGCGTTTTTCATGGAAACTTTTTGCAACTTTGAGAACGTCATGATGGAATTTAAAAGCTATTTAAATCATGTGAAAAGAGCACTTTTGACTGAGAGAGTTTGATTTAGTTCATTCATTTAAACTATCTTTTAGCTGTTGTATCGTATTATTAGTTACATTACTCATATTGTTTTGTTTAGATTTTTTATGTGTTTTAAACATCCCTCGCCAAAAAACAGATAAAGCAAAAACTGAAACTAAAAATTTTTCTCCTGAATTCCGTTTGCCAATAACGAGCAAACCCAAAAATAGAATGAAAACTTGACATACGTATTGTATTTCCAGACAGGCAGAAGGTTTACTGCTGAGGCCTACAGAAACAAATTATGTATTTTTGCCCAATCCTTTTATTTTAAGACAAATCCTGAGCGAGTTCTTTTGGGGAACATTCACTTGAATTTGAATAAAAACCTTGATTGAACAGTGCTTTTTAAGTGGGCTTAGAGTGTGCAATGGAAATAATAAAAAGGGACATATTTCCGAGGAATTACAAGGAGAAAGGGGCCTATTATAAAAATTCAAACCATACATGCAGGCAGTTAAAAGCAGAACGGTCCTACTTTATTATGGCAAAGCTCCAGGGATAGTTTAAGGGATATTATTTGTTTTTCCTGGCAGTTTTATTGGTTTGTTATTTATGTATATGGTAACATTTTTGCTAATTAGCACAATCCAAATTTTTGTTAATAAGTGATTAGCTTTAAATTTTTCATTTCGATTAATAGTTCGCAATACTTCCATACGGGAATTTCTAAATGTTGATTTTGGGAAACAATTTGAACCTCATCATTTTCAAGATTTTCCTTTGAATGAACTTTGAAAAATTTGAAACTTTGATTTTTGAGGGACATTTTATAGCCTAATCTATATGTGTCCTTCAGTTGCACTGGAAGTAAAGTTATATATAATTTTGATAGATTTAGTGAATAGCGAATTGAACATAAGCCGTTATTTTCTGTGTATGTACTATAAACGAGCAAAAACATATCAAATATCTAATTTATGTTTGCTAATACTGAAGAAAGTAAATTTTTGGAAACTACAGAAGCTGCTGCTCGATTCTTTGGAGGTATTTTAGGCACTTAGTAACTAAACGCATACCGTTATTTTTATTACCGCATTTACCTTCAATAGCTCTCAAAAAATACCCCATAAGCAATACCTTTCAAAACTTCCTCTAAACAACAATACTTATACACTTTCGCTTGTGCGAATAGATCGAAATTGGAAAAATATCCATTAAGGTTGATAAAACAAACCAATTCTCCAGTAAATTATTCGAAGCAAACACTTGGTGGCCCTAAAACATCTGGCCGACATAAAAAGTCTCCATTTCCATCAACTAATCCCTGCTAAGCAAATCCGGTCCAATCGACCCCTCGAACAATACCGAGCGATTGTTTTCTCAATCATTATCAAACATCTTCATGTTATTCAATTCGAGCATATTATTCAGTTATTCAATTAGCTGAATAAGTCACGTGACTGCCTGATTAGTACCCGGGAGTATCTCTCTCTTAGACCGCTTCGCATATGTTCTCATCATCCCGAATAGGAAGTCCCTAGGGAAGACTTGACTAGTGCTCGTTTCAACCCCTTCCGCACCGAAACGATACAAGGGGTGCATATTGTTGTTCCGGGATATTAATACTTTATGGTGTGGCTTATGAATATTAATGCAGTTGTAGATGAATGGCAATGTCTTTGTTCGGACGGTCTACAGGCGGAATATCGAAGAGAAAAAAAATTGAATGTGCCTTCACTCGACTGAGAACAGTTGCAAATTGTTCCAGTTTCGGTGAGTTTAGAAAGTTTAATTTTTCGAGCATTTAACTGAATATTGTCAAATAATTTACCAATCTTTATACACAAAAATAGACACTTAATTCACAATTTTAAAGAGAAGTTTAGTTTAACATCATAAGAAGTAATTGCTCCCATCCCTCAACTCCTTCTACAACTTCCTTGATTTTCAGCATGTACTTAAATGTAGCAGTTCAAAGTTCAAGGAACACTTTATTCACCTTCCATTTGAACCATTTATCTCATTTTTCTAAATACCTCGACTCTAGCGATAAAAAAACAGCCAAACCTAGTAGGGCATTTTAACAATTTCGTAGGCTTTCCGTTTTATTTTAGCCCAACGAGGAGCTTTCGCTCATATTCACGTAAATGTCAGCACATTTAGGAGTGAAACCATCCCGCTGCTCGTTAGCTATTTAGAAAGGGTTTCTTCGGCGTGTATGTATATTCAAAGGCACAACAAAGCGCTTAAATTGTTAAACAGTGAACGCACTTGACTTCACTCTGGTGCCAAAAGGGCTTAGAATTGGATAATATCGCGGAACTTTCAGCAGCCTCAGGAAGCACTTTCCCTATGGATTATGTCCACGATTTCACTATTTCATTGTAGAGTTGAAAGCTTGACCTTTTAAGTTTATCGCCATTTCTTTATGACTGTTGTTTATTGAATACATTTCTTTACAAGTTACAAGTTATTGAGGATAAAATCGAGCCAAAAGCCAAAACCATTTGTCACAAATGAAATCAAATGGAATGAAGATGACAGAATAACAAAAACAGATTTTAATTAGGTGTTTAGCAATTCCAGGTTGTGTAAATGAGAATTGAGCGCGGTAATTTGCGCGGGTTAACCAAAATATTTAACTTATGAAATGAAATGTCTTCCAAACGGGGCAATAAGAGAACTAAAAAAAAACGTGGACTCTTGACTGCTAGCTTGAAGACTTGCTTGCACCCTCTGGGAAAGTTATGTTGCAAAACCCCTACTGAATCGCATTTTCTTTTTCCAATACGATGATTGAAATCTGGCGTCATTGGATTGCAGGCTTTTGGCATAGAAAAACTGTGCTCAAATTCCAGCATGTAAATTCAACCGCACGTGCAAGTTATCCCAATCATTCATTATTCCATATTTTCTTAGGCATTCGTTAATTTCCGGATGGGGAAAACAAAAGCCATAAATAATGTTAGCGGTACACGTTTGGGGGATGGATTTGACGCCCCTAAATCAGGACCCGTCGTGTGCAGTCTTACGTACATTTCCAAACTTTCGCGAAAAAAGGGCGGAGATAAAGGGTTGAATTTTTGGACACGTGTTGCTTCCATAAATATTTATGAACCTACAGCGGTGCGCTTGAAGACATTATTTCTGCCCTTTGAATGTGTTCCGTGTTATGTCGCCTTTTGTTATTTTATTAACCAAAGGGGTGCACCTTCAGTTTGATTAAATTAGCAATTTTCAAAGGGCGCTAACAACAATTATGAATGTGAAAGTTTAGGAGTACTTACGTTCCCAAGGGCAGCCGTATAATTCCACTCTCATGCACACAGTTCGGGGATGTTCACTGTAAGGAATGAATCTCACTTTTGATGCCACAAATGGCAATTCGAGTCGTTGTCGCACTACTAAGTAGGTGTTGGTGTTGCCTGTCAGGACCTGTAATTAAAAAACCTCTTCAAATCTGCGTCATTATTATTCAAACTTGTCATCATTCTAAGCCGACCGATTTTAGCTTAATTAATTCACGAAATCGAGCTAAGTTAGCTGATGTTGTTTTTGCCATATTTTCTAATATTAAACTAGTTATGTGACTTAAGCATATGTTGCAGAAACGAAAACTAATTAACAAAATTGCAGTTCTCTGATTGAAATTAACACGGCAACAGTTAACAGAGAAAATGTTTGCTGATGTTGTACCGAACTGAAACGGCATATCCCGAACAAAACTTTCTCGAATTCTGACCAAATGTTTGACAAACAAGCACACACCGCCGACAAACAATATATTCCATTCGATAACGCAAAAGTTTTAGAAAACTCGTTAATTAAAAAAAAAGCTAAAGTCTGCTCTAAATGTTTAATAGCGGTAAATGAATTATTACGGCAGCGAGGGGGCGCCGGAAAAAGTTGTTACCCAAAATTTAATCTGTTAGTCGTCGGTGCAATTTATGAAGTTAAAATTAAAAACTTTTATAATAAAAAAAATCCTTCAAAAATCCATTTGCGCTGGCCGCGGGAATTATTAAACATTTAGAAGATGTATGGGGTGGATTGAGAGTTAAAGAGGCAGACTATTCAGTTGAAAACCACGAACAGAATATAGCAATGGATTTTTCAGAATTGATTACTGGACCTTGTTTACGACATTGCATTCTCTTGAGCAGAATTAGGCAAAATTTTTTAATAAAATGAACAAAGCCATTAGACTGCAATATCCAGTTTCCAGGTTTCCCCCGGGGCGCAATATCTGAATTCGAATAGAAGTAACTTTATACAGTACATACACACGAAACATGTATTCGTATTGCCAGCAGGGCCATTTTACAATGTAACATTATACTAATGAGTTTTACGTGCAATACCTTTTCTTGCTGGAAAATAATCGAGGCGCAACTTTTATTTTACGGTTAAATTTGAACAGCGATATTCCATATAATAGTGGGAATTTGCCTCCGAAAACAATTCCTGCAAAACACCTGCTCGTCTAAAATCACATATCTGTATTCTATTTATATCAAATTTCTACCATAGGAATCTTAGCTGGCATTTGAAAAATCCAAAACTGTAATTTTCATGGTTTTTTATATAGTCATTGCAACACCAACTGGCCGAATGTGGACAAATTAACTAATCTTATGGGTAGTAACTAAAATCACGCACAATATAGTTTCTCTGTTGATAAAATTATCCAGCATAAAAGTCTACACTGTTTGAACACCTTTTTCGAAAAAGCACTGCAACGTAAATAGGTTTGGAGAACAAAATTGATTATATACTCAGTAAGAGTATATGCATGGATGTCTCACACAAAAACTAATGGAAAGAAGGATATTGGGAGTAAGTCAAAGCCAGTGGAACCGAAACGAGAAAATACGATACAAATAAAAACCACATAAATCATGGAACGAGTGGAATGGCAACACTAAAGTGGCAGTGAGTACGGCAAGAGAAACATCTGACCAATGGACATGGAGGGTAACAAGAAGCAGATGGAAGGTCTGTATTTAAACTTGCCCAAACCATTAATGCATGGAAATATGAAGGAATTAAAATAAAATATTCCATTAAACGTCTTCCATAGAAAATGATAGGCCATTGAAATGATTTAGCCCAAGAATAGGTAGGCATATTATAAAATAAAAAATTCCTACATAGTTTTTTTGTAACTAAAGGTAATCCCCACTCAGCTCGGCAGGAACAACTGGTGTTTACAAATTAACTTTTACAAAGGGATCAGTTGCCTTCGCAAACAGCCCTTCTTGCCTAACACCGTGTCTTAAGCCGTCATCACCCAAAACCCCTCATATATTCATCTGACACATTCCTGCATGTCCTAGGCAAACTTCCACTCCTGCAAATGTCTGGATAGACCCGAAGCGTTTAATCATACGCACCGATCATTTGTCAGTCTTATCGTGTCTCTTGTCTTTTCTCTTGTTCCCGACCGTCTTTTCTTGAACTGGAAACTGTGGTCTCTTCATATTAACATGCGCCATTTCTAGGCAGAGCATTTTATAAGTGCACTAACTCATATCGAACTGTTACGAATTTTAAAGAAATTTGTTGCTTCGGACGCTCATTCGAAATTTACAATGCTTCTCAGACTGAATTTGTTGTAGTTTGGACGATGCCAACATTACAAAAGTTCGCCTTGTGAACAAAAGATCCACCCTCTTGTTCTATTATATAAAAAATAGTCCAGCCTCTCATTAGTTAACTAAGAAGATCCAACTTCCTTCAAAGTTAAAAAAATTTGGATAATAACATTTCCTTCGTTTAGAAATCAGAAAGTCAGCAATCGGCTATATGGTTATCCTATAATTAATTTAATTTTGACTAAATAAACAAATAATTCAAAAGTATTTATATTAAATTAATCGAATTATTAACAGCAGTTACAAAACACATCACATCGCATATCAATTATGTCGTCCGACTAAACATATTTTTTTATAGAAAATCTCGGCTTTCAGACTTTTAGCCACTTTATTAAGACTGCACATCTACAAACACCCCTAAACGTTGATATTTTCCTTCAGAAACTCTTTATCCCAGTGTCTGCAGGTTTAGCCATGCCTTTGCCGTTTCAATTAATTATATCACTTCGAAAATGGTTCCCATTTTTCATAAAATAATCACTTTCTTATATCCTCTTGTTGTACGCCATTTATTACCAAATATATATCATTTACTTCTTGTTTGTTACTAAACATCAATTTCTTTCTTATCGCGATTCTTCCGCTATGGCAAATCGTTCTGTACTTACTTGTACTTGTACCTGTACTGGCTCGCTAGAAAAAAACGTCTTTGTTCCAATTCCAAATTAGGAAAAACTGCTAAAATGCTTTAAAATTTGTAGATCTAAATTTAATCCAATATGCATTATTTCAATCTCCGAAAATTTGCGTACTGTTTGAAAGCGAAAATTGTTTATTTTTAATTTTCGTTTGCGCTTTCAGTTTTCCAATTTGTGAAACATGCTTTTGGCTTTTTCATTCGCCTTTAAATCAACACATTGGCTGATTAAATCAACTAATTTGAGAGCTTTCGTTATAAAGCAATCGAGGCGGGCGATTTTTACAAAACATTATAAACCACACACACATGAATTTATACAAATTTAATCAGATTTCAGTATTGAATAAGGCGGTGGTGGGGCAGACCAAATGTGAATAAAATTAATTTGATTTTGTGTTATTCGATGGAACAAATCAGAGACAAAGCTGCAGAAAAGTAAATATAACCGATTGTTGGTTGGGATGAAATTTGGAGAGCTATTTATGTTGTATAAATAACGCTGGCATCCCTGCGCTCAAATTAATCATTGTGACAATGGACATCGATCCAACCATTTGGTTATTAATGCTGCTGTTCAAACCACATCACATTTTCAAATGGAAATCATTGCCTATTTCTCTAATGGCAGCAGCTTTCAGAAGCTGACCTTTTTAAAATTTACTAATTAACTTAATTAAATGTTTTCAAATTTATTATTTAAAATAAACTGCGTTTTAATGATTAACTGCTTTCCAATTTACAACTGCACAAAATAATCTAACTGAAAAGTTTAGATCAATCTGACACCGAAACTATGAAAAATCAATTCCAAATAAGATAAATACTGCTGCTCGTGCTGCATATAGACTAAGGATTGCCAACGCGTAAGTTTTGAGAAAAATGAACAAAACATGAGAACTACAAAGTATGCAAGGAAGAATCACAGGCCATAGAATTAGTTAGTTAGGGGCTATTTCCTATGCTATTTGATCCGCAACAATTTTAGTTATTCGTTTGTATAAAACTTCAGAACACAGTGAAAGTACGAAATAAAACATTTTTTTCAGTGAACCGCCCAATAACTTATGTACGATTTGAAACGTAAAACATCAGCTAATCGCCGATATTGGGCCAAAGACACAGTCACAGGTGCTGGAAAGTCTTTTATATGCAAAAATGCACCCTAAATACAACCTCCATGCTCTATATCAAAGCCGCAATGCGGTTTTTTATATTACGGAACACATCTGGGTCCAAATAAGACGATTTTAAATTTATCATGTCTGTTTGTTTCGCAGCATGAAATGGGAAGATACCAGAAAGTTGGAATTGAGTGTAATTGGACGCATAGAGCTAAAGAAATTTAAAGCATTTTTCTTTTTCTGCCGAAATTTAAAGATATTGCAAATGATGCGAACGTTTCAAATGAAAATAATAAGAAGTATCCACGGAAAAACACTACACGACAAAATCAGACGCAAAGGCCTTAGACAACAAAGCGAGATTAGGACATAGGAAGAAGGATGAAGCACAGAAGAAAAAGTTGGAATAAACGCACAAACAGACAATAGACTTGTGGGAACCGCAAAACTAAACAATCCTGCAGGAAAACGAACCCAAGGCAAACATCTAAAACGCTGGATAGGGTGCCACGTCCGAAGAGGATTAATAGGTCAAAAGAGGCATTTAAAAGGAAAGAAGAAGAAACGGCATTGTCATTAATTGGAGAACAATCAGGAAACCTCAAATCGGTTAAACCCTGTGAAATCCAAGAAATTTCCAAGTAGGTTCTGGAGAAAGGTGTGAGGCAAAGGTGTAATTGAAAACCATTTCTATTTTAATGCAGTAGAAGTTTCTGGATTTCCTCACAATATTATCTGAGGCTTCCAAACAAACTTTGACGCCACCGTATCCTCAGCCCGACTAACAGCCATTTAAACTAAGAAAACCAAGTAAAACTATTTTCGTCATTATGCGGATTCTTATTTCAAAAAAGCCAGCTAAGAATCAAGTGAACTGCCGAGTACTACGCTAACCTCGTTAGATGGCATCGCGCTTATAATTTTATTAGTTGCGTTTTGCAAGTTGAGCTCGCCGGAAAAGTTGATTAAAACTTTTAAAACTAATTTGTCACCCTCGCCATTGATACGTTCTAATAAGGAACCCATAAATCAAGTTACGCTGACTTAGATCTCAAATTTTTAATTAAATGTCACACTCACTTTTGTCGGCTTAAAGTTTTTAAGGTAAGTTGCTAAACGCTCATTGCTCTTCTCTTAAACAGTTTGCTTCGCAATGTTCGCTTGCAGAAAACTAGGGAATTTTTCACAACCATTTATTTTACCTAAATGTTTTCTGTCTAAACTTTAGTTGTGAAAACTGCGGGTTCTTTTAATTTGCATCAGAGTGCAATGAGTGTTCCTGAAAGGTGTTTGGTGAATATCTTAGACCTTGTTTTGTCTCATTTCAACCAGATGAAATTTGCTGATTCTCATATTCTTCCGTTGTAAACAGGGTGCACCAACATAAGGGTAAATTAATTGTATAATTATATAATAGATACCTTTTCTCCTCGAGAGTCTTTGTAAGTAATCCACTGCCCCAAAGAGCTCCTCCAGTATTCAACAAGAAAGGCTTCTGTGAACTCTTGACCTTGTCCATTCCCAAACCGGCCTTGCGTTTCCGTCCACGTCATCAAGTGGTTCTTCTGCAAGTCCACTTCCAGATATTCCTTAATGTCGCTGCTGATCTGCGCCTTTGGACACCAAGCGCCTCCATTCTTTTCTTGTCGAATTCTGGAACAAAATTGATCAAATTCAGAATGTTGACTGGGCGATTCGATGTTTTTAATATGGATCTACATGCAGACGTTTCTAGTGTTAAATGTAAGAAATTTCTGTAATTTCAGCCTTTGTTTGATTATGGAAATGTATGTGTAATTTTAATAAATTTCATAATTTTTCTCGGTAAATTAGCTGCTTGGTACCTTGAAGGAGAAAAATGTATAATAATAATAACAAACTTGTTGACCTTGCCAATGTACCCGTTATATTATCCTACTTCGAAAACTTTGTTAGTTGACATATTCAAAAATGTATCGATTTTCACTAAAGAAAAAAATATACCGGGAGAGCACAAAACATTCCACGGATGTTCGATGACAATTGAAGCTAACCAGTAAGGCGCCATTTCAATGAAACTGGTAGGCGATAAAACGTTTCCGATTTATTTCACTCGTCCGAAACTACGAAATAAAGTAGTATTAGCCAAAGGTAAAACCGCAAAAACCACATTAGCAGCAGCCGATTCGCCATTAGGGCGGTTTTATTGGGATTTATTTCTTTCGTGGGAGCTGCAGCCCACCCTCTAGACACTTCCACTGATTTAAATCTATTAGCCTGCTAGAGATTAATGTCCCAGTCTGCTGCTTGTTGGAAATCTATACGATTTTCTCTGGAAAGGTGCTCTAGCTAGAGTAACGCTTTATACTCGAAATGACCAGAAAGGTGCAAAGGCACGTTTTCGCTATTTGCGTATACGGTTCTCTTAAGGTCAATTGCCTGTCCTTAACATTTACATTTACTTCACTAGCCATTCTTGTGATCAGTCAGTAGATTCATTTACTCAAATACCAGCCAAAAGTCAAAGCATGCAAATTAGTTCTTAAATGTAGCAAAAACTATTATCAAACGTTTCTTTTCCATGGTAATTTACGACAATTTTAAATTTAATCTCTGGCAGAGCCGGAGCGAGCTGGTTGCCTTTATGCCTCGGCCCATAAACTTGAAATTAAAAATTTCACCGGCAAGTTTCTCGACTTACAAAATAGTTTGGGTCGCTCGTTAAAGCATTTTAATGGGCCAAAGGCAGTCACAATATGTACCCAAATTGGTAGAAAGTTTGCCTTAGGTTTTATACGAAAAGTTTTGAGTTATTTGAGGCTACGTTTCCGCAAGGCAAAATAGGGTGAGTTTCAACTAAGTCTATGTTAAAGTTTTACTCGCCAATGTGTTTTAAGATTCAATTCGACTCAATAAAACGACGAAAAATGCTCCTTCTAAAAGGAACAATTTCAATAAATAGTATCGTTTGCGACAAATTAGGAATACTTTCCTACAGTCTCTTTCAGGTGCGTATTTACTACACCTTTGTTCTTTATTCTGCTAAACTGATTGTAAATCGACCATCTGCTCATGTTCTCCCATTACTAATCGAACGGTAAATTTGCTCGATAAATTAAAATATTTCCCAATAACCAACTAATCACGCTACAATCAAACAAAAATACAACAAAATTAACAAATAAATTAAACGGAATCGCTATAGGGGTAGTTTTGGCTACTTTCGTGGGGAAACTCGCATATGGCGTCCAGACGGAGTTTGGAGAGAACGGGGGAGGCGTAAATCAAACAATTTGGAGAGTTTTTGGATGGGGATCGTAAATGCTAAAGGATTTACTTTCAAATTAATTGCGACTTAAGGTAGTTCCATAATGCATTTATTGTCAATTTTTGTTATTATTAGACGTTTATTTAGTGGGTTAATTGCAAAACTCTGAATAGGTGGGGCTGAGCATTGATTACCGCATATCACCCTAATGGAAGTCCCTAGTTTAATCAATTGCAATGGAAACAAAAAGGATTGCAATCGAATGCTTTTATTTCTCGACACTGCAATACGTCGGACGCATCCGTACGAACAATTTCGTGAAAATCAAAATTTAATGATACGTAACACATCATTTGTGCTTTCGATTAAAGCCAGGAGAAATGTGGCTATTGACGATTAGCCATGGCTAACGCAAGCAAATTTTTTGATTTTACTCATTTTGGCTGAAAATATTTGAATTCAATTAATTGAAAACGGGCAGCAAAATTCAAGGATTTTTAATTCTTATACGTTTTAGAATTCGTAGCATATTCATTTTCAGTGTTCATTTATTTAAATAGAACATGTTTGAAACTTGAATTTATTAGAATGTTTTTTTTTTATATGAGCGAGAGGTATTTTCAACTGCACTTAACAACTTTGCTTCAGAACAGGTTATTTAAGTTTCGGCAGCAAAATAATACTCTAAGAGAATAAGTTTATTCATAAATTAATTGCACACATAGTACGTTCGTAGCGTTAATACGGATTCTAAGATAGTTAACTTAATTCGCACAGCCTGCAGCTCAGTAGCCCATTATACGTAGAACTTTCCATATCAAGCTGTTCAATGAAAGCTTTTCTTCAAAAGATTTAAAGCTTCTCAAATGACGTTTGCTAAATTAAGTGACAATGATTTCAAGCTAAGTTAAATACTAAAAATAATAAAAATCTGAAAAACATGCATGGAGGAAATAGTGCACAACCCAGCAAACGTTAGTATGAGGTATTATTTATGTCGATGTGGCCAAACTTCAAACGATATTGCCATCACTTAATAAGACTTTAGTTTTATGAAAAATCTCTCAAAAATATTAGATTATTAGATTTAGCTGTTTCAATTTACTATCTAAAGTTTTATTTAAAAACAGGATCTAAAAACAGTTCAGATTTCGACATAATTAATCGCTTATAACAGAAGTTTGTATTGGATACTGTATTGTAATTTACAAATCAAAATTAATTCCTGGGTTTCAGTTATTTATTGTCTCTATGACTCTAAATGACTGAAACCCAGGAATTAATTTTGATTTGGAATTGAAACACAGTCAGGAAAGTATGTACAAATTGTAATTTACACCAAAGATGTTTACAGAAATGAAGAAAACTAAGTAGTTCATAAACTATGAGAAAAGAAACATAATTAAGAAGGAAAATATAATTAACAAAATAAATATTGTAAAAAAGGTAAGGAATCATTCTGGAATATACCGGGTAGTCCTAAATAAGTGTCGCAAACTGAAACAGTAGATTTCTCTAAAACCAAAAAACTTCTATTTTAAAAAATGTCCTTCCAGTCTTTCTAGATCTAGAAACCGTTTGATCTACAGGTTTTTGTACACACATTACATGCACAGCAAATTCTGAAGCGGCGATAAATTTAGTATAAAGCTAATTCTCGAAAATTAACTATTTTCCAGAAAAATGGCTTTCTATTAATCAAAACAAATATTTTGCTAAAGTATTGAAAATCTTTGGTAACCTAAAAAAACTGATAATAATAATTGACAATTTTAACGAATTTTAACAACAAATGAAACGTTTTTTATCAGTTAGCGACTTAAATTTACAGAAACTGTTTAATCTTTAATTTTGACCCCTCTGAAACGAAATTACGGAGATAAATTTTGAAAAGTAAAAAGTATTTCTTTATTTCATGGAAAATTTATATGTTTTCTGTTGCGACATTTATTTAGGAACATTCTGTATAAAGCAATATCTATTATTATTACCTTTATTCCAAACTACGCAACACTAAATTAAACATATATTTTTTTAAATATTATTTTAAAGTAAAGATTCATATCCTTAGGATCTTTTGTAAAACCCGGAACACTGAGCCGGATCAGCTCCGATCCTTCCATTATTACTGGTTGTAATTTTAAAAGCCACCTATTGAAAATGTACTTTCTATCTGCTGCAGATATTTTCTAATTTTCCCTATCATTGCACAGACTGAAGAAAATCGATTAAATTATCACAACCCAAGCACAGAGCATTAAGTATCCTTATTAAGCGCATTTTATCAGGTATTAGAGAATGTGTGTTACTTAAAAAGCTTTTAACCGGGAGTTAACGCTTGAAATGTCCAGGTACGTTTACCCGACAAGGAAAATGCATTTCCGTAGGTAAATTCGTTAGAGAAAAGTTACGATATTAAGCGGAATTTATGACGGTTGGAGCATTAACTCTGGATATTTAGAGTGCATTATTCTAATTTCGACAATAGCCTTTAAACAGGAGAAAAAGGCTTTTTCGATATTGCAGTTTTATGATTGAATATATCCCAAATGGTGGTTTAAGTAATGGTATTCTAAATTCTGTGATTTGGATAATTTATTTCTCTTCTTCTTTCGTACGTTTTTAGGGATTCGGGGTTTTTTGTTTCCTGATATTCTCAATAAACTGAACCAGGGCGTTTTAGCCTTAATGCCGCTTATCCTAGTGTGCTTAACGCTTCATTCGTGGCATTTTCTAAACCCGTTCGTATCTTGTCGTTTACTGATGATTTTCTATTTGTGCTATAAATGATCTTTGCAAACTCAATGCAAAAGTGCTAAATCAACTAAATTTAAATCCGGAAAAAATTACAAATGTGAAAAGAAACTGAAAAACTAAACAAATACTAAAAAGCCTCCAATTTTCACAGTTACCGTTAATCTTCACTTAGCTCATAGTGAAACTGAATTTGGCTTTAATTATCCAGTATCACGAGATATAAATATGTAAATTATTTGAACCCTCACAAAACAGAGCCGGAGGATCGAGATTTGACTTCTAATGCGGAATCATTTGAGCCGCTTACAATGCGCAAAATAAATGCCATAAATCAGCCGGGAAATCGTCAAAATTAATATTAATTTTATTCGTTGAACGCGTTTTTGTTCAAGAATTGCCAAGATGCCCATAAGAAATATGTTTGTGAGGGCACAACGTGTTATTAGGCCAGACAGACAT
>NW_026019016.1:4149203-4158842 GCF_020466585.1 Dendroctonus ponderosae | reverse complement strand
ACAGACATGATAAATTCATGTTTGGTGAGGTAAAATTAGCAGGCAGGTATAGAGGTAACACTCATATTTCACGTTGTATCTCCAAACTAATGCCTCGTACCATCCCAAATAGCGGTTAGGAGGAAAAATATCCCGAACAGGCTAAAGATCCCCCAAGAGAGAAATCCTCAAGTTTATTTTCATCGAATAATATTACACAACGATGCCGTAATGGCTTATTCAGACATAGCATATAGCTGGAATTTTGTTATATGTAATACTATGGAGCTGAGATGTGAAACGTTCAGGTGTGTTTCCCTGGCGACGAATGGTTTCTCCCTTGTTGCCAGGAATAAAAATTTTATTAGGGTTGATTCTGTGGATAGAATTCCGGCCACTCAAGGGACACTTAAATTGCTAATATGTTTTTCAGAATTACTGGACACAATTTTGTTTGGTGAAGCACGAGAATACCGAATAAGTTCTTAGGTACTTGGGCAACACTCTATGATAGAAGACAAATTAAAAGTGTATTTCTCCCTGTCGGAATTAAGGAATCATTTTAACCAAATACTTCTAGCTTATATCACCTGTTACTTCACAATATCTTGTAGATTTTTCATTAAACACTTTCTTTTTTGCATTTTATTTAATAAAAAATGTTTTGTAATATTCCAATTGCACTTTCGTACAATTGGAATAAATACGAGGGCAGGGAAGAACTAATTAACTAAAATTTCTGCTTCAGTAACGTATACAAAACATTGAGTGTTACAAGGCATTTAATTCGAAAATGCTACAAACAACAAGTTGAAATAAAACCATAAAGCGAGAATGATAAGCGGAATCTATGGAAGAAACGTGCATCGGTAGAGAAAATGGAATTCTCTAGTTGCGGCAGCGTCAAAGTTTTTCTATTACTGAGTTTAATTATTGAGCCATCAGAAGCAGCAAGGTAGTCGAGTTTTGACTAAACCGACATGTTCCATATAAACAAGAGAAATTGAGTAAAATGTTGCAAGTTATTGTTTTTGATAGGTCGCTCTGATTTATGATTTTAATAAAGGAAATTCTCTTTCCGCGAACATATCCGAACTGGACCCACTAGTAAAGACTTCTGCGAAGCCCTAAAGTAAGGTAGTAATTCCGTGAAAATCTCCGTATTTACAAATATGAGATCTGTAAAACTCCAAGTTAGAGCTGAAGCATGGAAAATCTAAAGTTGGCTTTTACCGCTTTAGTATTAAATTATTTATCCAAAAAAGCTTCAATACAAAGCCCCGAAAGGATCATTAATTCAACAATATTTGCTTAATTATTTTAGAACGTTAATTATGTAAAATCAACACGTTTATTTCGACAAATTAAAAATTAAAATAGACACCATTCTCCACTCATGCTAATTGAAACATCTATATTGGAAAATTTCTATTAAATCCAGGGAAATGTTCCATTTATTTATATTTTTTATGTTTTATTTTTTTATGCAACATAACATTACAGATATCTGCTCTCGTATATGGCGATGTTCGGATGCGGCCGCGATTTTCCCATTTTGCTTCACCTATTCGTACGTTTACTTTGAAA
Organism: Dendroctonus ponderosae; assembly: GCF_020466585.1. Lineage (NCBI taxonomy): Eukaryota > Metazoa > Arthropoda > Insecta > Coleoptera > Curculionidae > Dendroctonus > Dendroctonus ponderosae. The sequence goes on along the minus strand of NW_026019016.1, from coordinate 4,157,276 downwards.
AGTTGTTTCGAAATCGATACGCCGCAACGTTTTTTTTTGCTTAACGAAGTGGGTAATGCTTTCAAACACAACATGAAAATTTCAAGTAATGGATCTTGAAGTATCGTTTGCTTATAATTAAAGTTTTTCCCAGTTTTTGCCAGATGAGATGTTAGAAAACTTTGCCATTAGGAAATGAATTTCATGTTGATGGAAAACCCGTAACCGCAGATCCGGCTTGTGACAATTTTCTTATAAAGAAATGAGGAAAACCCGGTGTTTGATGAAGCATTATTTCACTTTTAAAAAATTACAAGTAAACTTTTATAAAAGTTATATTTCTGGATTTTCCTGTTCACCTAATTAGTACAAATTCAATCCAACTTCTACAGATAATGAATTTCCTTTCTGAGAACTTTTCCTAAGTTATTAATATTTTCTCAATATAACTGAACGGAACAAATCAACCTTAAATAAATCTACTAAGGCATTAAAAGTTAAAGGACGATATTTTAACTTTTGCCTTTTTATTATTTATGGGAACCGAATAAGTTAAGGATTTTAACTGTTCTGTCGATAAAACTGGTTTGCGATAGGAAACGTAAAACAGTTTTTAAGTTTCTGTTGGGATTAATGCAATCTATTTAATAATCAAATGGAAACGTGTGTAAGTCGAGTTTTGCATGTGTTCCTTCCAGTTGGGACAATTTTTTAACGAGAATTATCTAATTCGATTTTAACAAGAATATATTAATTCAACAGCAAAATATATAGATGGGTTTTGAAAAATATTCAGAAACATAGAAATATTATAAATAAAAACAACTTAAAAGCACTTCATTTTTTTATGGATTTACTAGCTGAACAGACTCAAAAGCAAGGACACGTAAGTTATATGAAATAAATTTACAAGAATTGCATTAAACCGAAAATTGTAAATTCACATTTAAAGCTACGTTAGTACTCGACTGTTGTCAATTTCTACACAATTTTATAGCATTATTCCATTATTAACTCAGCAAAATATATTCCCGCAAAATATTCAAGATGCGTCGAAAATGGCCATTTTCATTCGGAAGTATGTGAGTTTTATCTTAAAGAACCTTTCGGCCTTTCAACGCGGCCAACCACTCGCTAATCCCGTGGGCTTATGCAGATCGAAGACGGGAAATGTTTATATTCCCGGGATTATATTGTCGACAGTTGCGAGTTTTGATACGATAGACGGAGGCCGTCGTTTTAAATAATCCTTCGTATTTACATAACAGTTTATTTTGCTTCCCCAAACCGCAGAAAGTGAAACGCCGCTCTTCTGCCGACTGTTCACCCTCTGTTTCAAACGATGATTGCTTGCGATTAACAAACGAAGGACGCATTTAATTGCATTTTCCATAGTGAGAAAGTTTCGATATAGAAAATTTATGTGCTTAATGAGTCAACTTAATGCAACTAATCCTACTGCTTTTTTCCTGCCGTAGGTAGAAGACATCAATTATAGTAAGAAATTTGAGCTGCGGTGCGAAGAATGTTTATTCTAAGAAACTTGGGTTTTAATGTAAATATTTTCAATCATAATTTAACATTAAAAGTAATGAGTCTTATATGAATCAAAAGTTGCCTTTCAAACTAGAAATAATTTTGATTTACCCCTTGAATTCTAGTTTGCTTCTAGTTCTTAAATTATCATGTTCTTTCTCGTCTTGTTGCTTATTATAGCCAAATAACGCGACATCAGCTAAACTCGCTTTAAATGGTTGTGTTTTCGTGGTGAATTTCTGCTGAATTTAAAATATTTAAAGAGCTTCAATTTGGAGTTTCAATCGGAGAAATTGAAGCCCGGCTGTGCAATGGAAGCTTAAGCTTGCTGAACTCAACTCGAACTCGAACTCGGACTAAACTTAGCAGCCCAGCGATCTTGCGCTGTATAAATCAAATGCATCAACAGTCAATTAATTTAATACAACGCAAATTTACACACTTAAACCTCCTTGAATCTCGAACTCAAGTTGTGTGCCACAGGTAAACATGACACATTGATCTAATTTTATTCAATCCGGACTGAGTATGGAGCCACATTACTTAAATCCTGCAGGAATTGCGGTAACCAAAACTAGAAACCTTTATAAATGAGCTTTTGTTTATTCATAATTCCGTTTGTAATCGCCAATCTCATTTTTAATACTTTGCTACTAAAGACAGTATTTTTTTAAATTAATCATTGTATCAATCATTGACGTGATTTCCAAATGTATTGATGTCCTCTAAGAAAATTGAGAGGATTTTTGAGTCAGCAACAAATTGTTTTGGGGGTTTATCTTTTTCAGAACTGAGATATTTCACACAAAATCAATAATAATTAACGAAACATGCAACTTTCGCATCTGGATCAAAATGCAGTCTTAGTGTGTGTGTGTGTTTAAGTTGTAAAGATTGCTACTCTAATTGCGAGTACTTTGTTCTGCTCTTTCTCGATCAGGGTTTCTCCATCATTATTTTATCCAAAATTATCCGAAATTCGCTCTCAAAAATAAATTTTATAATTTAAGAAAATTCCACCATTTAGTTATGTGTGCGATGTTTTGGTCAAGGTTTTTTTAAATTAATTGAATCATCAATAATTCCTGAATCAAGCACAGAAGGACTTTAATTCCAGTTCTAAACCCACTGTCCAAAGAAACCGCTTGAGTTTTGGGGACGCTACCAGACAAGTAATTTTGGATACTCTAAAATAATGATAATCAATATTTCTATTATTACGTACACGTTTTCCGAGTTTACAGTTGGATCCTAAGCGTCAGTTTGAACATTTAGAATCCAGCATAGCTAACCCGTTTTCAAAAGTTTAATGGATCTCAGACTTTCGATAGAGTCGCCCTGATACTTGCAAAAATTGGCAATGACTATCAATTTCAGCCAGCAAAGTTTGCTTTACTCCCAAGGTGCTTCCTGCTTGATGGCTGACCATGAGTTGACAAAAAAACGCTTTGTGCAGTGCCTTGGAAGTTCTCCGTACAAAAACCAGCATTCAGGATTGATTGGAACTGGGAACTTCTCATCCGGATACCTTCATGCAGAAGATGTTAACCGCAGTCTCAATTGCACCAACAACGGCTCTAGCACTAATTACCTTCTGGATAAAGTTACTCGTAGTTGACGATATCGGTCCTTAGAATAACGAACAAAAGCGGATCTCGATCAAGAGCGAATGTAATTATATGCATTGCTATGCGAAGCACGTAAAACACGCCCGATCCGTTTAGCACGGATATTAGCTGGGCCAGGACAAGCGTTAATTTCGACCTTTGGGGACGTTAATCATCGGGAAAAGGACCCTGGATAGATTATAATTATGGATCGGACCAAATTTACATTCAGCACAACTCTGGGCCCACGCAAACGGAATCAACTTCAACTCAAGCCACTTAAGCTGATCCAGTTTTTCCGCTTTTCTCGATATTCTGCAGTGTTTGGCAGCAGGGCTGGATTTATCGATCTGGCCGGCAACATCTGACGTGTACGAGGCAGCACATTCCATCATGTTGCACTGAAGCAACAATTTTGAGCCGAGAATGCAGACCCGGCCAGCGAGTTACTACTTTAATTCAGAAAAATCCCCTTGATGCTTTACAATCTCTGGCTCTCTCTATATCAGTTTATTTTTATTGCTTGCAACTGGAAAATCCTTGTATGCGGACGATATGTGGTCTATTATACTGGCAGATACTTGCAGGAAAATTATTATGTTCCTTTCATTTCTCCAAACAGGTAGTTTCAGCAAAGATTGCTTTTCTGTTTAAGTGGTCGATTCTCTTCAGATTTATGACTGTGGCCTGCATAACTAAAATTACTTACTAGTCCAACAAGCACATGAGCTAATAGCAGCTTCTACTGCAAAACTTTTGCTGCTTCATGTTGCTTCCAAACAACAGTTTTCACTCTTCAAGCTCCAGTTTCAAAGCTATTTCTGATGTCAACATTTGATTGCATTATTTGTTTATACTCCACTCAAACTTCCTCTAGTTTTCTTCTTTTTTGCTAAATTTTTTTAACTTTAAATAGTTTGGATTGGAAATGTATTTCTAGTCACATTTTGTGGCCATATGTTTTTTGAATGATCAGTTTCATTCGGTTTCGCTTTGTCCAAGACAATTCTTACATCCACTGTTTCTTCTACAACAATGACTTTTTACCCCTCAACGTCTCACGCAAACCAATCTTATACACCATATAAGATTAATCGTTAGACTCCACTGTCTCCACTGGCAATAAACAGGCCACAATACTGAAACTGTATACAATCTTAGAGGCATGAGACACAATGGCAAATGACTGGGGAGAAATTTACTTTCAATAATGCGGTGGCAAAATATTCGACACCAAATTTGCTGAATGGCTAAGCAGCAATATAATGGCTGTGGCAAACTTGGAAGTTGATTGCTGGAATTTCGGCAAATACAGTTTAGTCAAGGCGGACAAAGGAACCGCTGCAGTCGAGACTTGTTTAGTATAAATTAATTGCTAGAATGTACCATATTCAACGCGAATTCTGGTTTCGGTTAAACTAGTTGAACGAGTTAAGTCATTGTGATTTAAATTACTTTTTGGAATTTTCCTGCATTTTTAAGGGTATTTCTGTACACAAGTCATCCGCCAAAAAAAAAAAACGAAAAGTAACATAACGATAAAATAACATCGCGGTTACCCTTAACTTCTCAATAGTGCCATACGAAAATTCAGCTGAGCATCTGGAAATTAACGTAGATGCAAAGCTAAAGTGGAAAAAAGATATACTGAGATTTAAGCAATTTATTTTCGTCCATCAAATTGCCTATTATTCTGGTTTGAATGTCTGCCTACTCCCTAGAACTTTCTGATGACACGTTCTGATCCTCACATTTTCTCTTTCATCACATTTTCTGAATTAAGAAAACCTAAAGAGCTATCAGATCCTAATTCTCCGAAATGATGACAGGTAAAAAAAATTGTTCTTACCACTGCCCAGACCGACTTCCCAAATTGCTACTCTACAAGCAACTGAATTACATAAAGATCTCGATATCAAAATGGGACTGTTAAAGAAAAAATAGAAAAATACTATAGGAAATTGCGTAACCACAAAAATTACGAAGTGCTTCAGCTGATAGACACAAGTTCCAAGATCAAAAGAGATCAGAAAACTGAAACGGAATGAAAGAACGAAACCATCCAACGTGGTCTAACAACCAGCAGATTAAAATCTGATTTTGCCATTGGGTAACAAAACAGGGCAACTATTTGGGACATTTAGATTCAGACCAGATGTAATATAGTCAAAATAAAGATCTTCGAATATTGATTTGGAGAATTTGTAGCAATCAAATGAGTTTCCAAACTAATAACAATTTAAAACCAAAATTTGAAAAGGTCTTACATTTTCTAGTCCAATGTATCAGCAACCTGTTACTTACTAGTTCCTATTAGAATAAGGAGACATTCAAACAAATTATTCACAGGCAAAGGGAAATCAGAACATCGTCACTCTCCAAGGGTGGCAGAGTTAATATTTGGACAAGTACGTGTATTCTTGTTCCCAAAGGAGCCACCAGTTATCCAGGCGTCGCGCATTATTGAAATTGAGCCTGGATCCAGACAACTAGGGAGTCTGCATCAATTAGCCAGGAACAAACTCCCGTTGAGTCATTGGATTGACGTTATATCAAAATGTGGAAAGTTTTCCAAGCCACATGCTGTGTATATGCTGGCCGAGCCCCATAGGGATTTCAAATTTCAAAAACTTTATGGCTTACCAAAATATAAAGCAGTAAAGGAAAATGGAGCAAAAACCTAATTTGGCCGTTTTATAGATTTCAACTTCTGACTGCCTTTAGTTACACTTCGCTGGTCGACTCGTATTACAAGCAAGGGTCCCATTAAATTACTTTTATTTTGATCCGTTTCGCAGATTCCGCTGGAAAGCAAGAGTTTACAGTATGAAACCTCTAGGAAATTCCGTCTCGAGACGTGTCCAGCATGCCAAACTCGTTAAAGATACACAACAGATCTTCCGTCTGGAGAGTTTCGAGTTAAATTTCATCCGGGCAAATCGAGGCTTGCATGCATTTTAATCGATCTACATAGGATTTTTGTTGGCACTTGGAAATGTCCTGCAATCTGCTTGCTTAATAATTGACAAAAATGTCGAGGAATCATGGAGTGGAAAAAACCAAATGAACAAAATAAATACGATTTCCGGAAATTTACTGGAAATATTCAATTATAAGCAGTATCAAAAATTAAGAGAAAACATACTTCAGTATGAGGGAGGTACTCATCATTTCTAGGCATTATCCTTTTTATGAATAATAAAAGAATAAGCAATAAGCCTTTGTTAACTCATGTGAGCGAAATGAGCAATAACACGTCCTTTGACCTATTTAGTAATGTTTTTTGCTTTTTCGTCTATTTTGTGCTTATATCAATTTTTTCAGCTTATTAGCGTCTTTTTTTATTTCGCAGTTTTTTAGGACAATGCAACCAAATGCTCAGTTTAGAAGAAATATGCATATACATCAAAATTGATCAAAATCGCAAAAATAATAAATAAAAAACCTAAAATTTTGCGCAGTTGGATTTAAAAAAAATCATATTTATCTGATAGTATACATCATTTCTCATCTAGCAAACTTTTTTTGTCCAAACCCATACAATCATTAAGTTTAAAAACTAAATTCCTTGGATGGGAGTCGATAATTGAGTAAAAACCGTTAAAAATGCACCTTTCCAGCAGCTTCTTCCTTAAAAAATAATTGACGTAAGACTGTAAAGTCTCCGGAGAAAGCGGAATAATGCTGCTTAAAAGCAATTTAATGAACGCCCAGCAAACTAAGCAAAAAGTTTAAAATCTGACATATTTCCTTTCAGGTTTTTCTAAATATTTCAATCACCAAACAAATAGTGCAACTAGTCAATTTAGATGCAATTTCCGAGCAGCCTTCCTGTGTAGTCGCTTTCAAGCTAGAGCTGGAATATTTCAAAAGTAATTTATGTCCATTAAGGGATTTTAATAACTCTCACGTCAGATCCCACCTTCAGGATTTTAAGGGAAACTAAAATAAATGACGGAATATTTAAAGACGAGAGCTGCAGAATAGTAGGAAAGACAAATGGTGGGTTGAAATTATGAGAATGATCCCGTCTGCTTAAATATACATTAGGATTTGTTTGAACGGTGTAGAGATTCTGGAAAAGGTTTTTATTAAGTTCTTTTAAGGCCTGGTGTCTCATAAAGAGCTCATTTTTATTTTAAGCATTTTAAATGCGTAAATGTCTTTCGTTTTCAACCATTATTCTCTCTGCAGTGGCCCGATGTCGCTCTGTGTGACTTGTGATGCACTTCCGAAATTTAAGGTAACCCTCCGCATTCCAGACCGGAATCCTAATAGGACAATAATAGGGGATGGAAGTGATATTCACCCTTGAAAGTGATACACCCTGCAACCATTACAGTGGCCTTAAGGGAATCTTTTTGTATAGATGGAGGTTTGACAGGAACTATTATTTCTTGGAAATAATGGCAAGACGTTTTCTAGCCGCAGGAGATTTTGCGATAAAACTCCAACAGAAGTGTAATTTGATTTAGACTCCATGTATCGATCTGGGTGTTAAACGCAGGAAACGAAGCTGAACTGGCACGCCATATTAGCAAATAATTAGTGAAACCAAATATGAAATACAAACCAAAATCAGGAAGGGTGCTGGAAATTATGGCGTGTGTAACATTCAGAATTCACGTCCTGTCAGACCTTTCCAAGACAAACAAATAATAATGTATCAAACACACCGCACCCCCAAACCTGATTTAACAAGATAAACACGATAATTTTTGCTACCTTTCGCACATTTGCGCCTAGACAAACAACCAGCACATTAGATTCTCCCTCAACGCAAATATTTGTTGGTGACATGCGAAATTGGTTTGCTAGTTATTTCCAAGAAATACGACGTTATTTCTTGTACAAGTTGATTATTGGGGTCTCTCTATCAACTTTGATGTTTATTTATCAATTTTCCAACGCATGGATCGAGTGAAGGGTATCAGACAGGTTCACATTGGCT
>NW_026019016.1:4127008-4148984 GCF_020466585.1 Dendroctonus ponderosae | reverse complement strand
TATTTTAGAAAAACTGATGATGGTGGAAAAATACACCGAAACGTATTTTGATTGATAAATAGAGACAATAAATGACTGAAACCCAGGAATGAATTGATTTGGAATTGAAACACAGTCAGGAAAGGATATACAATGATGCATTTAATGCTCTGAAACCGTCCTTTAAAAATTGCAATTGAAAAAAAAACATATTGATTATAGCAAATTTGCTGTATTTAAAGTTCTAAAAGAACAGCAATTGCATCCGTTAGGAAAGCTAGAGACTCTTGCGCGCCTGGATTCTTCATCAGMTCGAAATTTYTGCGCGAAAAAAAAATAATAAAGTTAAATCTTCTGTCACGTTTTAGGGATGTATTTTTGAACGTTTGTTGTAGCTTTGCGCCTACTTAAAAAAGTATTAGTTTTATTTTTTTATGGCTCAGGTTTACTGTTATCGTATTAGGTMGTWATTGTTAAYGTATTAAAAACAAWTAAAAATACGCGTTAAGGTATTCWATTTTTTTGCATGAAAACGGCGCCCCATACGAAAAAAGGGATAAAAATAAGASCAATTTTTTGTCASAAAATGAACGAGRAAWTGAGCGCGCTYCAATCATGARCAAAAAGTTCTTAATTGCAWYTGAAGAAATGCKCAATGACTACCTCWTTAAACCCACCWAATTTMTTRGCTTCAGAGCATTAAACACATMGTCAATTTTYAAGAAAAACTTTAATACCGCGTGTCTCGGAAACCAATTATTTGCGAACATACGTTKAAGCAAGCAAAGTCATTATTTTTTCAAACAGAATCACCCCTTGAAAATTTGTYTATTTTCTTAYCTACTAACAMCCTGTATSCAAAWGCCAGAATGTTAGCAATGTGGCCAAAAGTATATATCTAAAATATATTTTTACWTATTAGCGGTCAAGTGAGTAGTAGCGAATTTCATTATTCGATCGAAAATATCCACCAAACAKTACAAAAACAAGTTTTTTAAATCTGAATATCAAGGAAAATTGTTCGCTCGAACCTCTTTGGAAAAAATAATTTTCAACATTACTTTTTCATTTGCAATGATTTGTCAAAGGATTGCAAATTTAACGCAAATGCAAACGAGGAAAGAAAGCTAACGAGCGCTTAAAAGCATCAAAGAACAAAGTTACAGTGTTGTAAAAGTTGGGATTTTGCGACAAATTTCATCAGCTTTACTGGTCAGAAAAGAACATCTAGATATAAACAGACGGTTAAATAAAAACAAAACTGCAAATAAATCTCGCTACAACCAACGGAGAAATACCCTAAACTAAATCAGTGTTTACTGAACGAAAAAGCAAAATTGAAACTGCACAGATAAATGAATTATTGCTAGTTTCAATTTGCTTCCTTTTAAGAATTAGTCGTAAAGCCTTTATTTGCGAAATCAGTATTATCTGTGCATGCGAGAAATGTTCGCGAATAGAAAGACCAAAACATACGTGAAAAATGCGAACCCGTTTTAATTAAAAATCTGAAATCTGCTTCCAAAAGGATCGAAAACATCGAAATATGGTACATTAGTTGCGTTTGTTTAGCTACTGTAAAAGCTTTTAATGTTTTGGCTTCAAGTTCCATTTGCAACTTTTCAAAACAAAACTGTCCTAAATACAAAATCCCAAACACCGTGCATGAAGAGAAAAAAAAACACATCAAAAAACGACACATCAAACAATAAAGCCGTGCAAAAAGCAGACCGGTATCCGTAAAATGTTATCAAGAAAAACGTCGCGCTCCCGAAACAAATGACTTCAATTAGTTGACCATTCGCTTACCTTAATTCCTTCTGCTCCCTGGGGAGGATGCGATATTATCGAGCGAAGGGATGAGGGGGTGGGTTGTTATGACAACCTTCGGAATCTTCTCAGACGAGGTGTTTCGGTTTCGGAACAGATTAAGTCATTGTTTGATTTCTGGGTCATATTTAACGCTGATGTGCTGTTTTGTTCAGCATTTGTCGAAAAGATGTTAGTTTCACATGGAGACCAGCACGCTTTGTGCAACTTTGGAGACAAAAAATGAATAGATCTTTGAAAATTTCGAGTAGATCATGAGCAGGGCTTTCCAAAACTATTCGAAAAAACGAAATGAAATTACTTTTGAGATTGAGAGAGATTTGCGGGTTGTAGAAACTTTCGCAACAGAGGTTTTACTTAAGTCGGGCTGAGTCGGGATAGGGCCACTTTTTGGCTACATTTTCAGCTTTCATGCTGACCACCATCTTCGCCTTCGCCCACCACCTGTTACTCTCGCCTTCTTCTCCAATTTGTGCCATTCCAAGAGCTGGATATTTCAGTTCGGTATTTTAATCATTATTTTTGGCTACTTCTACACACTAACTTATAGTAAATGGAACAGATTTCAAAATTTACCAATATAGCAGTTTTTAAATTGCACTTTAAATTTACACTTGTGGACAGCCAAGAAACGCAGATTTGTAGATTTGATCCACAAATCTTCACATTTAGGCCAATAGTCTATCAGACAAATAAAACTAATGCCCATTATACCCCATCAATCACTTGGCTTTTGTCAATTTTATTTCCACAGTTACATGTTCGCCAATATTGGCGCATTCTTTCGAAAGTCGAGACAAAAACGGGCCTTTCGTGACGAAACATTTGCGCTAATGAATTTTCCAGATATGTTTCAATAAATTCGGTATGACAAGACGATTAATCTCGCTATTTGAGGTTTGCTACGATCATCGGCCATCTGTCGGTTTTATCGTGTTTCGTCTGCTTTGATAACTGATGGTAACGCTGAACGATTAGTTCCTCAACTTTCAACTAAGTACCGAACATTTTTCCTTCGATCAAGAAGTGTTGCAATTTCAGATGCAATTAWTTTTAAATGGYTSAACCATACGRATGCCGGTGTACGAGGCGTTTAAATTTTGGTAAGACATTATTGTTTTTCTACTATACCTAATTTGATCCCATTTGGATTTAAAGCAATTGCTCCTTGTTGTTGCCCTTAGATCATTTAAAGTTAAAATTCACTACCTCAGTCAAATTAATTATTTCCCTTTTTCAGACGATCGCGAATATTTCAGATGCAATTATTTTTAAATGGCTCAACCATAMGAAYGCCGGTGTACGAGGCGTTTAAATTTTTGTAAGACATTATTGTTTTTCTACTATACCTAATTTGATCCTAYTTGGATTTAAAGCAATTGCTCCTTGTTGTTGCCCTTAGATCATTTAAAGTTAAAATTCACTACCTCAGTCAAATTAATTATTTCCCTTTTTCAGACGATCGCGAATATTTCAGATGCAATTATTTTTAAATGGCTCAACCATAAGAATGCCGGTGTACGAGGCGTTTAAATTTTTGTAAGACATTATTGTTTTTCTACTATACCTAATTTGATCCTATTTGGATTTAAAGCAATTGCTCCTTGTTGTTGCCCTTAGATCATTTAAAGTTAAAATTCACTACCTCAGTCAAATTAATTATTTCTCTTTTTCAGACGATAGCGAATATTTTGGATAGTGAAATTGGAGTGGAATGAAAGTGAAGGGCCTATGAAGCTGCGAATGCAAATAGCCGCAATTGCTAAAATAATTCTCCACTTTCAATAACGCCCTTATCAAACTCTCCATTATTTTGGCATGCTTTATAGGGCAGTAAAATGACACTCCCATAAATTGTCCCTTGAAGAATAGGGCAATAATCCCATCAGCAAAGGACGGCTCTCCAAAAAGTTTTCGACCCAGATTCCGATGGACGGCGGGCAGCCCTTGACACTCAACTCGACGTGGAGGGCATTTTACTGAACAAGGAAAGCAAAGAGCAGTCCATTATGGTAATAATATTCATCGCATTCTCAATTTGATCGTTGGGAATCTTCTACCATTTTACATATTTCCTATGCATTAGAATAGCGATTTTAAAATGGCTCGTTTTACGATGGGGACTTATTTTCTTTAAGCTTGTGAAGTGAAAACTGTGAAACGTGGCTCAGGATTTATCTCTGATTAGAAACGCAATTTGTGTCGCAAATATACAAGTAGTGAATGAGCTAAAATTACAATAAAATGCCGATTGGTGTTGGGCAATTGTACATTGTGTATGTACATGTGTACATTTCTAACTTCTATTGATTTCTGATGTAACCCGAATTAACTCCTTTAGACCTATGAAACAACTTACAGTAGAAATATGAAATGGTTTTTTTTTATAGAAACACTCGCCAGGGCTAAAATTGACTATTGTGAACGTACCCACATGAGTGTTTCACGCTTATGGTTTTTCAAAAGTCCTGCCAAAATATGCAACCGATCAACTCCAAGATATTATGTTGTTACAATGTTGTATACAATAACGTTTTTCTTTATCAATGCCTATTGTTTATTTCGTACTTTCATCATATATCCAGCAAATAACTTCCTGGCACTAAGTTAGATAAAATAGTGCTTGGGAAAAGTTTAAAACAACGTTACCTTTTTAGAGTTTCCGAAGTTATATAAGAGTTCCGGCTTTCCATATTTTAATTTCCTCATGCAAATGTGACCTAAATCCTTTCGACCTAATTTCTTTGGAAAATTTTACAATTTCCCGCAAACTTTGCAACTGAGGCTCGGGTATATTGTCTTGTTAATTTGTCATTACCGCTCAGGAGGAAACTATACATTTACCTCGTTTCGTAAGCTGCATTCTGTACGTAAGAATCGTGAAAAGGGGATAATTTGAATCATTTCAAAAGTATGTCAAACTACTGCTAAATTGCAATAAAAAGCAACGTTAGTTCTTATAGGACTATAAACCATTTGCATAATGCAAACGTATAACAAATTTATAAAAAAAACAATATTTTCCTGAAATCAAATAACACATAAATTCAACACAACAGTCGTAACTGATAAAAATGCAGTTAACCAGCAACTCAGATTCTAAGCGCCATACTACGCGGCCTAAATATCTCTTTCTTATTTCAATTACGAAAAAACATGACCCTTTAACTTCACAACGAGTTCGTAAACGCAAAACAAAAATCGAAGAAAAATAAATTTGCGGAGACTGCATCTGCCAGCCACGATTTTTCGAAAGTTAATGCATTTTTATGTAAGCCCGCTACCACTTATTACCATTAATGAAGAATAAAAATTCCAAAGCAGGCGGAGTAATGAAATTTTAGTGTTCGTTTTTTCCCTTCGTCGAAAAAGCATTTGCTCTTTGTGTTCTGGCACTGTGCCGACAGAACCGCCGGCTCGTTTTGCGCTATTCGGATTTTAATCGGCTAGTTTCACATCTAGAAAGTTTCATCATAGGCCAAGATTAACGGCGTTTATTCCGACATTATCCAACTGAATTCTGCAGTAGTGTTATTAATAAATTTATTAAAATAAAAGTACTTATAGGCAGATTCTATATAGAACTGCTACTCAGAGGCGAATCCAGCTTTCAAGGGCGGTTATGTAGTGGAAATTCAGTGTTTTGTTGTCTATGAAATTAGAAACCTTATCGGTAGTCCACATAAACCCCAGCACAAGCGTGATAGAGATGGATAGAGAATTGAAAATTCAATTCCGTTAGAACGACATGAGTGGGAAAATTCAAGTAGTTTTCACCTAGAAAACGAAATTTGAATATCAGACAGTTAGGCTAAAGATTATGCCACAATTTCATGTTTTTCCTCCCGTTTTTGCTTATTTTTCGGAAGCAAAATGAGCAAGAACGTTTATTTTTACCATCATTCCAGAGATAAATAAATGGCCTCTTGAGAACGTAAACCATCGCTCAAGCAAAGAAGGCAGTTTTCTCAAAAAAATTTTGTTTCAAGAAGTTTTAGATTTGCGTGTTTTTTTTGAGTTGCAAAAGCGACTCAAACATGAGGCTGCTGTCTTCGAAGTTTCTCAAGCCCCGTTCGAGTCACAGAGTTCGTTTTAGAATCGTTGGATAGATAATTGAAAATTTTTAACATTCAACATTCCGCATATTGATCTAAACCATAAACATAGATGGTTAGTTTGTTTGTAAAAAGCTGTTTATATTTATCTTCAAACGTTTCATAAATCTTATCAATCACAATAAAAAACGCAAAATATTAATTTTTCTTGATTAAATTATTGATGCAATTGGTAAATTCGCATACTTAAAATGTTAAACCTTGCAAGACTCTTTCCATGAAACTCTCAGAAATGTGTCTGACAAATCTCATAAACTCGAAAATATTTAAAATTTTCATATTCCTTTTAATATGAAGAATCTATTAAAATATACTGTTGATTTTAATGCGTCATACTTGTAAACGAATTTTGTGAAAATAAAAATATTAAAAATTAAAAAAAGGAGTTTCAAAAAATTGTCCTGTATTTGACAAAACAATTCCTATTACAGTTCATACAATGAAATTATGAAATGAGGTGCTCACGGGATTAAGGACAGAAGAGATTAAACAAACCACAAAAAAATACGTATTTTTCTGCCACCATAATAGATTTCTATCCGATTTATTTTCTCAGATGGATTAATGCAATCCAAAATACATTCTTGGGGTTTTCAAAAAGGTTTTCCGTACCAAGGCGTACATTTTTTTATTTAAAAATCAAAGTGAAATTAGTGAACTTAGTGTGCATTAATTAGTTCAAAATATCGGAACTGTATTGTCTCATAATATTCAGCTTCATTCTGAATGAAATGGAGTTATTTGATGATGAGAAAAAAAACAAAACTTTCTGGCAAAAAATAGAACACCAATGACAACAGAGAGAACAGCTTGAAATACCCGAAAACAAGTCCAACATTTAAATATTCCATCAATTCCCTGCAGAAAATTGAATTGAACAATTGTCGACGTTTCAATTCGAGCTGACTCGATGAATCAGCTTTTATTGCTGTTAAACTTTCCGAGCTGCAAATGCGATACAAAACCGTTCTTTCTCCGTATTATAAAACACATTAAAATCCAGCAACAGCAAGCCATTTCTCCTGAAATTATCCGGAAAGCATATCGAACCGTTGGTAAAGTGCTAGTCGAACACCTTTCCCTGCGATTCGACGAAAGCATGTGTTGCGAAAATATTATTGAAAGTCGCACAGAAAATATACGACTTTGCCTTTTACTTGAAAACCCTTTTAATGTCACCGGAATCGAGCGTGCGATTTTTGGAACGGAACCATTACGTTTCCGGAAGTGAAGGTTTTGATTTGCTAGCCAATACGTGGCAGATTAAAAGGTAAACTTGGAAAAATGCATGCAAGAGCCAGCCTGATCGTGAAAAACCTGACCCTTTCGCAATTTTAATCCACATGTAGGGGAGCCACAATAAAATCTGGCTGTGGAATGCCTATCCGTTCATATGGTAATAATTCGTAAATAACTGGGATATTTTGCGCAATGGAATCCGATAAATTAAGCAAAACTGAGACCCCCGGAATGTCGGGGTATAATAACTCTTCATAGCTTGCATTTCCCACTGTTATTGGTTTCCGTGTAGCAATATTGGCTGGACAAATTAAAAGTCGAGGAATTCGGTCCAGAAAGATATTTGACCGGATAATGAAATCTGGAAGCCAATTTCAAGCCGTTTCTAGGAACTGGATTTGGGAATCTATCAGTGTCCACATTTCATTAATGCCCGGCAATACGAATTAAAATCGATTGCAAATAAAACATATTTCACCAAGAAACTTGTACAGAAATTCAAAGAAGAAGAGACCAAGAAGAATCTTCGATAACTCGTATTAACGCAACATTTAATTTCTTTTGAAAAAGCGATGCATCTAGTAAAATCTGCTACGGTATTTGATATTGACTCTGCCTTTAATGACCGTAAAACATGCTTCTCGGAAGTTCCAGTTAAACATATTGCCGACATTTGATCGCTCCTTCCGTAGCAACCTGTTTCAAAGACTACAAACAGGCAAATAAATGTTATATTTTCTTTTCGTCCTTTGCATTTGAAATAAAATGTTAAAAGGCTCGATCCATATGTTGGCGCTGCCTCGTCGACGCCATCAAAGGAACGAATGCCACTCATGCACTTAAAAATTACTTTGCAAATTCAAATTTGTTTTGTGTAATATGCGAATTATATTTCTTTGAGGGGCATTTTTATGTTCGTTTCCAGTTTCATGTTATTCACAAAGCCAGTCGTCGGAAACTTAGACTGTGTCCCCTATAGTTGCCTATGACGAATTATCTTAAAATTTTAGAAGGAAAGTTTCTAACACAAACTTAGCTCTAAGAGATTAGTTGATTTCTCCGATCTATTCAAATATGTTAAAACAAACTTAATAAACTATTATTTATATGGTTTCTTTTAAATTAATTTTACTGTTCACTACCCTGATTATCAAGCAAGTAGAAACAATTTCTCCTATATTGCCAGCACCCGGGTAATTCTAATAAACAGTATTTTCGTGCAAGGCAATTTCCTCGATTGCACAGTCTAAAAATCCCTTTAAATACTGTAGAACAGAATTTAGGAGATTTTCTTCATTGCGAATAGAGCGAAGTAATTTGTTTAATTTTATACGATGCTAAATCTGAGTTAGTGTTGTTGGTCCTATTGCAAAGCGAGAGGTAAGTCCTTTCAAATTGCACTAATTTGATAAAGAAAAACACTGCGAGAAGTAAAGGAACTTTTCTGTTAGTTAATTTACGAGTCTCACGAGTCTAAATATCTGTTAAATAAACGGCTAACAATTAAAGCAGCTTTACCAACCTAAAGCAAAATGTTTCCGTACGTTCAAGGTAATATATTTGAAAAAATAAATAAAACCGACCAGATTAAAACTACAGTTTTTAGAGCTCTAAAGTGCTTTGGAGAGTCCGCTATATAGCGTAAGTCGATCCGTCCACGTGTAGAATGTATTCTAGAATGTAAAATATTATTCTGGATGGCCATCAAATTTAGAAGTCAGTATTTTACGTTTTTAACCTGAGATCAAAAGCCCACAGTCCATTATAAAATTGCAATTTTTTAAATAATTTTTCAATTTTAATTTTGTTAAAGATTTTATAATTCAATAAATAATGAATGCATTTGCAAAAACATTTTCAATACAACTTTTTAAGTCCCAACGGTAAATGTACAACATTTCTTAGGTAATATATAGAAATATTTCTTAACCTACGTAAAGCTTTTATCAGCAAGTCAATTTCAACGCAAATGTTTCTTGACCACTTTTCTTCGCATGTTAATCCCTTTAATCCATTAGCTTGTGACATGAAATGGCAAGAAAGTACAATTATTAAACTGTTAGTTCACGATAGCTTTCGTGCGATAATGCCGGGCAATTTTCGTCGAATTACACTGGAAAACGCGAAAATCACAAAATCGCATTCGCTCGTTGGCGATCATTAATTTGAAGAACAACATCGGGCAAATGATCCGCGAAATTGATGATGTTGGGTTAGTTGGCGGAGCTGGCATGCCATCGATGATCAGTGCGAGTGGAAAATCGCTTCATTTTGTGCTGCCGTATAATCTGTTTAAGTTGAAACTGGTGATTTGTTGGAAATTAAACCGAAGACGGCACTGCAAAGAGCGTAATATGACGGTTATTAGTTTTCACAAATGAGCCTCGTTTGAGAGATTGAATCCAACGAAAGGCGAGCCATATTTGAAGATTACTGTTTTCAGTCCCACCATTTCGAACAAAACCGTTTTAATGAAGAGAAGAAAGCGTGAAGACGAAACGAGTCGAAAGTGGGAATTAACTCGGAATATATACTCAATGTCCATCGAATATTACCAAATATTTTAGTAATTTCTGTTCAGACCCAAACTTGGAAAAACAAATTTTGTGAACATATCGTCACCAAATTATTTCCGAAGATTAAACTTAAAAACGTTTTTCCAAAGGAAGAGTATTTGAGATAAAGGCTTAAAAAATTGTTATGTATGAATTGTTCTCCTCCAGTGTGAAGCGGCTTCCTCAAACACAATATCGTTATTTTGACGACACCATACAAGTGCACATACAAAATATCATGTAAGATAAATAGTAAGAGTTAAATGTGAACCTAAAGCCGATGGTTTGCAAAAGGAGACAGTGAAAATTAGGCAAGAAGAAGTCAATGAAGAAACTGTCTTCCGTAAAAATTAATCCATTGTTTAACCAAAGACATCTGTTCTGGATATTATTTAATTTCAATTATGGGCACTAGTTTATTGTTGCAAAGTATCAATGAATTGATGGCTCGTTTGGCAATATTTTTGTTTCATCTTTCACTTCTAATTGCTGAATTTATTAAATGTTCCTTTATTCAACGCGGCAGGTTGTTTGAATTTTGTCAACAAACTCCCAAGAACATAAAATGGTAGCTATACAAGCACCTAGAGATGATCCAGCACAAATAATAACTAAATTCGGCTATATTTTTAGACAAAAAAGTCTGGGAGAGAAAGAGAGGAGAAACAGAGAACCTGAGTTGATATAAAAAGTTAAACTTAAAGCGGATATATAAGAAGCTCCAGTAAAAGAATATCAATATTTCAAATATAAACAAAAGCGAAATAAAAAGACATTCAAACCAGCTCTGGGGATAGTGGCGTGAACGGATGACTAATATATCAAAGAACAACGAATAAAATGTGGACAAAAGAAGCAATAATAGGCGACAAAAGAAACAACCTCATTGAAAGAAAAATACGAAAGGAAGAGAAACAAAACAAAAAATTCAAATGGCCCAAAATAACCTAGGAGGAACTTTGCTATTTTGAAAGGCAAATAAATTATTTTAATACCAAGTTGCTGGACCCGTTTGATTTTTATACGAAAACTTAAAATATTATAAAGGGGTTTTCAGAAACCGCAGCACATGAAATTTATACTTGTTTTAATACAACACCGTGTAGATTTCCATAGATTCAGATTCTACGTCAACTTGTGAGCAGATTTTATATAATATACGCTCGAATTAAGTTCAACTCTTTACAAGCAAGATACAAGATGGATCAAATATCTAGTAAAGCTAAGTATATTAATCTCAAAAGTGCCAAGATTAAATTAAAAAAAAGACACAAATTTAAATTCAACAAATTATTGAAGTATGTGTTCATATGTCCCCAATTTCGGGCATACACATTTTGCACATTAGTTATAGTTTCTCTGTTTCAGCTAAAATGTTTGATTAACATTTCTATTATGTTGTAACAATTTCCTTAATCCTATTCACCATCGGTTGCTTTCTATGGTTTAATTTGTCTTTAAAAACCATCGAAAAAAAGAAAATGATCAAGAATAAGTAAGTCGTTAAGAACCTCGCGGGTGGATGGAACCAGAAAACAGTGGAGCCAGTCGACGAAAGGCACAGGTTTATATCGTAAATTGTTCAACATATACTTGAGGAAAATTTTCGTATTTATTGGTAGGAGGCATGTCATGCTTAAAGAAAATACGCGATAGTCTATTTAGTTTTAAACCGCGAACAACTTTCGAATGTAACTGTGAATAATAGGGAAACCTGCATGGGCACGAAAYAAAAAAAGAAGATGGGGCGGGGCGCTCATTTTATCAGCTTATTTCGCCGAGCCAGATGAAGCATTTWAACTATTTCAGYTGCTCTTTKCAGCAGGCTGATCAACTRGTTTTCTAGTATTGAAAGAGAAACCTAGACCATTGAAATTTTTAGAAACATTTTCCTTGCAGGATGGGAAGTGATGCAAATCGAGACACATCGGAGTCATGTTAAGCGACTTGATCTGATCGTCTTACCTTGCAAACTTATTAAGCGAACCGAAAACCTTCCGGTAATAGGATTTCCCCTCGTGGCAGCCGAAAAAATGGCTGGTGTCTTTGCCTACCGCAACTTTTTCCATTAAAGTTGAGCAGCCCGGCCCAATTCTCCATTAATAAGATGCGCATTAGCCATGTTCCAATCAATCAAATGCCGATAAGATCACGGCGTGCCGTGGCTAGGCTCCGCTGCCGTGACTCACATCAATCACTCGTCTTGGGGGCGTTCAAATCCCCTAGTGATTGCTGAGTTTTTTTTCCTCATGGAAACTTATGATTTTTCAGTTTGCTTACCATGTGGCGTAATTTAAAACTTTGAAACAAAAAGTTTTCAATTTTACAAAATGTAACCAAACATAAAAAGCCGGTTTCCGGATAATTTGCTTTAAAAGTTGAACGTATTTATTGGAGCAGATGAAAGTTTTTAATTGAAAAATGATATTTCCAAACCAGTTCCACCACGCGCCAATCAAATACAATCTCGAATCAGAATAATATATCAAATAACAAATTACTCTATTGAAACTCGTTATTACAGCAACGCACACACAATCAATCAATTTGCTATTCTGCCTTCAACTGGCAAGCAAATTAACCAAATTAAAAACCTGAATCATACAGGTAACAGGTTAAGCTGATTCATTTAACAAATTATTTTACTTAAGCGGGAAGTCACGCACCAGCTTTATAACTAACATTTGTAATCTTCATGCACGCTAGATTAGTGTTTAGAATTATGTAGCTTCAATTTAATTAAATGGATTGTCAAGTGGCTGCAATCTAGAGCCTCCTCTGACGCTTCAAGCATTATTCTAGATCAAGTGGGAATTCATTTTACTTACAACTGCTTGTATAGGTAGAAGGCAGTAGATTTCAGAACCATCTAATAATAATCATCCGCATTGTATCTTGAAAATAAATTTTAGACTAGAAAAAATGTATTTAAAATTAACGTTTTTGATCGAAGACAACCTGACCAGCCAAAGTTGCATGCCCAGTTTCCAAAACGATGGTTCGAGCTCCAAAAGCTCAAACTATTGTATGAGTGCGGAAAAATGGATTTCTGAAAGGGTCGATTAGAGTTGGAGGTTGGTTAGATGGAACCAGCCAATAAATGTGTCCTCATGAACCTTTATCAAGCCGATGAAGGAAGGCACAAAAAAAACATCTTTTAGCGTTTTCGGTCAGCAATAAAGCGTTTGAGTGCGTAATTTGGAAAATTACCAAAGTTTTCCAAACATTATCACTAACGCAGGGTTCCACTGCTTCGTCATACAGCAAGGAAAAGTTGAGCGCAAAGGTGCAATTAGAGCAGGGAAAATGGCGACATATGAAGATGGATTGTATAGATTTGAGATCAATTGGGTACAATTTGTCAATCGCAAACCGCAGTCGTTCGTATCAGAGACAAACCACAATTCAGACTCAAACTACAATTGTTCGGAGTTGTACGCGAACCAACTGCAAATGCTCCCATCAGCCGCGGGCCGGTTTCTGGCCCCGACAGTCACAATGTGTCTGTGTTGCAATTAGAGCCCCCATAAATTACATTAAACGCAAACTTGTAATTCGCAGACCGTTTTTCTCCGGGGCGTCGGCAACCAGCTGATGGAATACGCGTGTTTTCCACACGTAATGGAACATGTTCGTTCCGGAATCCCACCATTAAACTGCTGCGGTTGGAGTTCAACGAAACCAAATGAAATTTATGCAAAAAACGCGCTTTTTATGCAAAATATAAGACAACAACGTGACCATCACACACGATTAAATTATGAGAACGCGCATTCAACACTCTTTTATATTCCCTACACAGGAATGGCGCTAAACAGTCACTCAACATCTCATGCAGTGAGATTGTAATTTAAAAATTCTGCTTGCCATCTCTCCTTTTTAAACCGGTATTAAAATTCGGCAGACCTGCAGATCATACACATTTAAATTATGAAATTACGAGATAATTTCTTAGAGAGTAATTTTACGAATCTTAATTTGACTGAGGGTCATAATTTTAGATCCCAGTTTAATTGATAGGATTAAAAAAATGTATGGTGTCATCAAAAAAATTATAAAAGTTTCACATCTTTCAAAATCGAACAATTTGCAGTAACCATCTGTTTGTCTGTCTGTAGGATAATTGTTAATTTTGATAATAAGTTGCAGACGCTAATTAATTTTTTCGGCCTTTTGGTCTGTCGAGAAACTTATGCTTCAGTTCAGTGTAAGCTTTCGAGCAAACCATTTCTGAAGACGTAAGCCGTGCTTGTGAAACGTCGGCAAACAATTATTCGCCATACTGCGTAGGATGTTTTTCTCAACCAAACTAAACCATTTTGAAGCAAAAGCATGAGCCTTTTGTCAACGTTTAGCGAAGAGAATTTGTTCCTTTTTGAAATGCAGTAATTATAAAGAAACGACCATCATGCTTCATTAAATTATGAACAAAAAGGCATCATCAGCCAACAGCAATTTAAATCTGCTTCTCAGAAGAACTTAAAGAATTTAAAGAAGTGAAAAAAACAATTATTTCAGAAATAACATCTGTATTACGTTCATCTTCATGTATTCCTCTCTTCTTCTTTGCAGCCTGCGTCTATCTACTTCTCGATGAAGGCTTCCTCCAACATTTTCCAGATGTCCCTATCCCTAGAAGTCCGGATGATAGAGATTTCGGAAGATCGGTTATCTTTTCCAAGCCGAATTTTGGGGCCCAAATAAATGTCGTCTGACTCATCAGCTTTGATTTTGTTGGGTTCATTTCCAGTGATTCCAGACAGAGTTCTTTAAGCATGCTATTAAGCTCTTCACCTCCACAAATTGTGTTATGTTTCTCTTTATTTATTTGTTAGGAATTTCGTAGTCTTTGTTTTCACGGTCCATTTCTCTTGTTGATTTTATTAGCTTTTTTGTATCTGGACTGATTTTGCCCAACTCTTCCATTTTAAAGTATTTACTTTTTGTTGCCATTTGAATAATGTTGGAATTCTTGCTGCAGTGCAGAATCCAAGGTACGTCGAAAATCAGTTATGTTGCACATCCATTTCTTCCTCTCGGATCTTATATTTATTTATTTTATTTTTCATCTCCATGTATTTCATATTTTTCACGCAATATCAAATTCTTTTTAGAAGCAAATCAAACAGGAAGTTTTAATAATTTTAGTTAAAATATATAACACAATCAAGCTCTGCTTCAAACGCTCGTCGAAAAAGAAAAATATAGCAAAATACGCATTATGTAAAATGTAATAAAGTGAAGCGATCGCATTTTGATACAATGGCTTTTGATAGGAGAAAATCGCGCTGATAGAAACTATGAATATGTATCCGATAATGAACGAAATGATAGAAGAAGCAATGGCTCGGAAATCCTGCTCTTTAATTTGTAAATGGAGTGTCCCGACTGGCAAAGCGGTTTTCCGATTAAAGCTACGCTGGATGATCAAAGGGCTTTCGGGAAAAGCTTTACGGAATTTTCGGCGTTAAAGTCATTTGCTCCAAGACCGATGTTGGATACTTGATGTATTGTTGGGGTTTTCAACTAACTTTTTCTCAGAACTGTGATCATAAAAGACACATTTAGAGCTTAAGCGATTGAAGTTGCAATGGGGGTCACTAGCGCAATAAATCTTACAAATTTGAACAAATTAATTTCATTCCAAAATTTGTCAAACGGACGAGGAAACAATTAACAATTATGATCAGATGACTAACGGTTTGGAAATCCGGCTCTTCAATGTGCAAATCCAGTGTTCGGGCTCGAAACACCGCTTTTAAATAAGTGCTTTGATGATTCGGATCCTTGATGCGATTTCTGGTAATTTAACTTGCTTAAATTAAATCGCTTTGCAAGATTAAGAATATGTCACTTGTTACCAAGCAACATTGAGACAAATGTAGTTTTAAAAATAGCACATAAAAAATAAAAAAATATATGCATTACAAATCAGTCAAACTCCAGACAGCGAAACGCTAAATAGCATCGCAAGGTTTTTCTACGGTTTCAAAGCACCATACTTTATAAAACAGCGCACACTTTATAAAAATAATTTTCAATTTTTGCCAAACTTGTTTAAAAATGAGAGCGTTATTTATCAGTTTCGACAGGAAACGTTCCGGGCCCTTATCTGGAAACGACGCATTGTAGCTCTAAAACTCAAAGAGCAAAGAAAGACGTGTACTGAAAGACACCGTTCATTAATCTTGGGGCAAACCATGCAAAACTTATCGAATTTCCTTTCAAGGGCCAAATAAGAGGTTGGAAAGAACCGATTGTTTAGTACAAGAGTTTGAGTACAACATTTCAGATTCCGACAGTAAACTCGCTTTCTTCGGTATAGCAATGACAGAAAATTAAAGATTAGTAATCAACTTTTTCTTTCTTAACTGAACATATTTTTTAAATGCTTACAAGGTATTTCGTAAACTTTCAGGACTGCTTGAAAATCATGTACAAATAGTATTAGCTGGCGAGGAAAAAAAATAATTTGATTTATGCATTTTGATGGCTGCAAACGTTGAGCTTTTTTTATTCTATAATTCGCCTTCAGCATATAACCGTCCATAGAAAGACGATTAGTGCCGACCCCCATATAAAATACACATTCAACCATATCAATAATTGGCAACTGAAAACTTGCAAATGGAAAAACAAAGTTTTAGGGTTAGTGCCAAAGAAATGCTTAAAATTGCAACTTTATGGAAGCTCAAAGGCGAGCTGAAGTAGAAATTAAGTGAATTCTAAAGCATTAGGTGCAGAATGTTGTGCTTTAACTACCAGAATCGAACATTCATTATAACAAAGTTGGTTTTAAATTGCCAATTTTTTAAGTTTATTTGTCAGTGTGGGCATAAAAATCAGTAGTATATGAACAGAATGAAAATAAAACATAAAACTCCATTATCCACAGAAGAAAAATTAAAAAAACCTTTTGAGCCACTGACGTTGAAGCAGAAAAGGACCCAAAATGTGCAAGACGGTACAACCCTTTCAATTTGACGCCCCGAAGGGCTGAAAGTAAAATTTAGAAATTCAAATAAAGCACTGGCCCTTGTACTAAATGCTCGAACATAATACATCCGTATCGAAACTTATTATAGGCCTGTGGGAACAACTGTGAAACTTTGTTTCACCGAAAATTGTGGCCCTTATTCGAGCCCTGGGGCCTTTCTGTGGGAAAGACGCGTGTGAGGGTTGCGTATTTTAAATTCAAAGTTTTTTTCCGAACGATCCGGGGACAAAGCATGTTCAGATATGAAGTTGGGGAATTTTTATTTAATAATCTGGAAACGTTATTAAACATTCTTGGTTGGGGCTCAATTCTGCGAAGGCAAGCGCATGTTTATTTGTGGCATCCGAAGCCACAAATATTTGGTAAATTTTAATTTACCGTTTTTTCACATCCTTGAACAAAGCCGGATATTCGCTTGGAAATTTTACAGAGTGATTTAAAATCGGTTGCTTAAAAGGGAAAACCGTTTCTTTTTGGAACAGGAATAGTAAAATATTGTCGTTTGCCTGTTGTTGTATAGCATTTAGCAAAAAAATACAAATCAATACTAATTTTTCGTTTAGTATATGAAGCTTATTTTTAAAGGAGATTAAGTATGTACTTATAAAGTTTTTTGCTGACTAATTTAACAAACTGTTGCTCTTGTATTGAGTGGCAGCATGAAGGAAAGCGGCTAAAAGACAAAGAAAATAAAAACACAATTTCCACGGCTTCTAATAAGCCACCCACAAATGCAAATCGGCCTCCAATGTAAACCGGGCAGAGACAATGAATACATTTTCTTAACTCAAGCTCTCCAAATGGCACGAATGAAGTTGAAAAACAAACAAGAATCGCTGCGTATCCATCAAAGTTTTTCAACACAATGAAATCCAATAAACCTCACTTAAGACCGGGCCAAAAACCCACACCGACATATACCGAAGGGCTCAGGACGTCTTTTAAAAAAGCAAAATAAAATAAAATGGGCCCTAATTTTTCATCTGAATTGCTGCAGTTAGTCTTGCTTTGACAAAGCGTCCTTCAGGTCGCCAATATCTTATTTGCCTTTCTTCGATTGACCGTTGCGGATTTTCGGAAACTCTATGGGATTTGAGATGGCGATTTTCCCGGATTTGGTTGGCAATGATTTGGAAAGTTCTCAGAATAAATTTGAAGGGTGCATAGGAAAAGTTGCTACATTTAATTGACAGTAGTGGGCTTTATTCTACACTTTAGCCACATTGGCAAATTTTAAGAATTTGTTTCTTAATGATTTAAAAAGGAGATGAAAGTTTGAACAGAGCGTAAACATAAATTGAGCAAGAAATACATTCATTAATCCACCAACTGCTTCCAAGCGTTTGCAATTTTTGATATTTTTAGCTCTTTAAATTTTCCAAATTTGATTTACCTTCACAGGTTTACTCTCGTTTAGATTCGCCAATATTTGAACAGTTTTCTAATCATGCTTTTCTGTAAAGTATATATTTATTTCGGTTGCGTTCACTGCGTGCATTCGTAAATAATTGACTAACACACAAGGCTCATATTAGACCTGGTTTTAACGCAAAATAATTTGAGAATTTTGTAAAATTACATTTTTACAAATAACAAACTCCAGAAAAAAACAGCCAAAAATGCCAGTTTAAATACAATATATATTCGAGTTGTTTCAGAATGCTTTATGTTAGTTTCAAACAAACGTCGTTATCCTCGTTTATTACTTCCAAAGCTTCCGTTTCTGTAACCCGGTAATCCGTCACTGACTAGCAGATTTGCTTAAATCTAAACAAGCACAAAGAAACTGCCTTTGATTGACAAGGAATGTGCCGTAAAGAGTATAATTAAAGCAGTCGACAAAGAGTCCTCGAAATCATTTATTGTCCGTCTCGAAGTAACAGATACAAATCTGCTTAATTTGTCTCGAACAACTTCTCTGCAAGTACACAAAACCGTATTTGTTCAAAAACGCTACTTTCGAAAATAAATGGCTTGTGAAATTGTAGTATCTGTTTTAATCAGATTTCTTACATTCGGCTCTTGCTAGCAACTTTTCGACCAGTGTTTGAAAATGAGGATTGTTTGTCAACCCGGCAAAATTTGCACCTAGACATACCTGAGGCAAAAAAAAATTAGAATGTTTTAGAATTCGTTCCTGCGAGATAGAGTGCTATTGTGCCAATAATTGGGGATGTTTATTTTTTGAACAAATTTAAAAATATCTTTGAACTTCATTCGTAACAAACGGCTTTAGAATTTGCATAGCTTGTCCGATTTATGAGGGCTTGCAAACTTCGCCCATGTCTGTCCACAGCCCGTTCGAACATCCGGTATATGTGAAAGCGGGCTGAATGCGAAAATTTCGATTTCCGGATTTTCAGCTTAGTTATGGCCTCGGGCTCTGGGCCAATCACCGGTTCTAATGAATAAAGAACGACTACAATTATTAATAAGTGTTGCTGTGTACCCGACCTAACGGACTAATTTCCTGGACTTTTCAAATCACCAGACGATTTAATCATTAATCGGTGAAATGCAACTTTCGACGCCCACTTGGTGCGAATAGTCAATATTCTGAAATGTTTTTGAAACCTGATGTGAACAAGATGAACAAACGAAAAGCACTGAAATCCAAGCAAAAACACCTAAAGCGATTGAGCTAAAATTTACATGTCTGAGAGGCGCAGACTGCGTAAAACTAAAGCAATAAATTTTTTATGGAGTAATGAATTAAATTAAAGCTTTAAACTGTTCTACCGAGTAATAATTAACTATCGTCGAATATCAAGTACTCAAAACCAAGCACTCAAACTACTACTATTAAGCAAAGTCTTTCAAGGAATTTATTCAGTGACTAATATAAAACGTGGCTAAAATTAACGAAAATTGTTACGGATATAATAGAGAATAAAAAAAGTGGCAGACAAGAAAATGTACATTACAAATAAAAATTATTCGCAAGATTATTATCAGAAACAGAAATGGAATCGACAAGTCCAGAAAAGATATTGAAATGAAAAGTTACTTTAAGCAACAACTGATGTTTTTTGTACAAAAATAAATACATATGATGATGAGAGTTCTATGCGTAAAGCCAGGAAAATGTATTAATTATAATGTAAAATATACCAACCATTACAACACTGGCAAAAAATTAAATTCATCCAAAATTACAGCACTAACGAGTTCATATAAAACACGCACAGAAAAAGCCACCAAAAACCAGTTTGATGGCATGCAAAAACTTCCATTTTCTGTCAGAATATTTGCTCTCCATATATTTAATGACTAAAACGCGGACGCAAGAATAATTAAACAACTCAATTTTAATCAAAGTTTGGTTCCAATTTAAAAATTCATTAAATGAACTTTGAAGTTTCTTCAACAACAAAAAGCTATTTTTTCAGTTGCACCACTTTAAATAAATTTGTAGCTGTTTAGTTTTTCGTTCGATTCATTTAGAACGGCAAATTGAAAAATCCCTTTCTCAGCACGCGGAACCACGTTTAAATTGAAAACTAATTAAAAACCGTTTTTCAGCTGGATAAGTTGCGAGTTTTTTGCGTCTGATGCAGGTTTTTCCTAACGATTTAAATCAGATTGTGTAGTTTCCTGGTCATTTTCTACAGATTCAAGTTACGGAAAACTGCGTAATGTTTCAGATCGTTTTTATTAAGGTAAATATTTGCATCCTTAGGTTTATCGAGTCAAATGTAAATATTCCTCTGAACAAATTTTCAGCTCGTTAGCCTATTTAGTTTGTTCATTTACTTTTGCAAAGAAAATTACTCTTTTCCGGAGGAATTCTTTAACTGGTAAAGCACGCCCCAAGTAAACTACTGTTAATTTAAAAACTAATTAAAATTCGTTTTAAGCGAAACAAAATTTTCGTTCTTTTGGTCGCTCGTTTAGCGCGAAACGGGTCTAGTTTTTATTATCCCCCATTCAGTTTGTACGTCGTTGAAATTTTATCATTGTTTTATATAAAGTTTCATGCTTTAGCCACAATACAATAATTATTTTAAAAATACTCGGTGTACTTTGAATGGCGAGAATAATGAAACTGGAACAATATGGAAACCTATTCAGCTACGGTGGTGTTAATTAAATGCTTTATTCAGAAATTCTTTACTGTAAATTAACTATTTCGCACCACTCCATTTGATACAGTGAATACTTTGTGAGTTTAACTATTTTCTAAGTTTTTTTCTAAATTGCGTCAGTGACTTTCTAAAAGCCAAAGCTAATTTGTGTCGCAAATCTTTGTCAAAAAATGAAGGCACTTTCGCTTGCCTTTAGCTCGCACGACAAGCCACGAAAACAGATCTTGACAATCAATTGAAAAATGAAAATGGATTCGACGATTCTCTTTGAAAGGGACATCAGACCCAGATATCGCCGAGTTAATCTGGCTTTGAAAAGTGGCATTGACAGAGGTTTTGAAACTGATTGTAACCAGTTTTCTGGAAATAACCCCGAAAAGATTTTAAACGCGGTCCCATTGTGCCCGCTCGAAAGGAGACATATTTTCTAGATTTTTTTTCAGTTGGAGGTTTCAGATTGCCGTTCGGGCGAATATGAAAAGAGTTATGTGAGGGCATATTTGTTCTAACAAAGAAATAGGTCAGGAAGAGATCCTGAAAGGCGGAGCACATTGGCAATTGATTTTGACTAAAACCTGATTTTGCATTGCTTTAATTAAAGTGTACGCGAAATTTAGCTCTAAACCCATTCAATTTAGAAGCTCCAATAAACTGAGCCTGTTTCCGGCTAATTTAGAAAATTTTCTATATTCCAATTATTCTCTTCTTTCATCGAACATTCGTTGATAAATCTGGAGCCTTATTAAATAACTTTTAATCCACTTAAGCGTTTTGGAGTTATCTGCCGATTTCGCTCTAAACAAAGAAAGAGAGTTTCGAATCCTACCCGGAAACTTATTCAACTGTCTAATTAGAGCTCAGGCAATCTGCGAGTCATTTTTGCCAACAGTTGAGTTTATTTGCTTTACTTACAGGCGAAATGATGTATTTCGCAAAATGCCTGTAAGTGGGGAAGTTAGAAATTCGCTGCTGGCAAATCTGATATGTGTTTTGGCATCAAGCTTCAATAAGGAAACGCATAAGTTTCACATTAATACGGGAGTTAATTGAAAAACCATCAATAAACTCACAATTATTTTATTATGTTTTTTTTTGTTGAAAGTTTGAGACAAAGCTCGAGGGTTGAAACAACTATGTTGTAGATAAGTTCTATGTGGTTGAAGCGGATTCATGTTT
>NW_026019016.1:4122009-4126139 GCF_020466585.1 Dendroctonus ponderosae | reverse complement strand
AAAGACAAAAATTTTTGAGGCGAAATACCCAAAAAGAAGTTTGTAAAAAAATAATAGATATTCTTATAAAAAACGTGAAGAAATTCTGACCTTTGTCAAACACACATTTTTGAATCAAAATAACCATCGAAAAGGTTTTGGAAAGATCGATTTCTAATATCGATTCGATATCTAAATAAAACAGCACTATTCCAAAATGCTTACGACTTAAATATCCGTATAGCATTAAAAACCAGGTAACAAATATTGGAAACAGCAACTAAAGCTTTACTTATATTATTGACTGATGTCGAAAAGCTTGTTCTTCCTAAAGGTTCACATTCTCCAATCACACTAAAAAACGTTCCAACCCTTGAATTTCATCAGCACACTTCTAGTAAACATAAATCCGCTCAAAACTCACTTGAAGAAACTTGAAAACTACTATACACAAAAATAATTCAAAATCTAAATATAAATAATAACAGTAAAAATTAGAGCGAATCTCAGAAAAACTACAACCAAACACTTAAAACCGCAATATTTTCAAAGTACTGAAAACCCCAAAACAATACTTGAAACATGCTCTTTAGCCCCCATCCATCCCAAGAAATATTAGCTCTGAACGTGTGCCTAAGGGGAAACGTTAGTGACTGAATTTACGCACGAAAATTGCTCGACTCTCATAGCTCTAGGAAGCAATTGTCAGGATAAAATTCAAAAGCTTAATATGTACATACCTAACTATGATCAGTTTATACCTGCAGATGCAATTTGGAATATTCCAAGAACGCAGATGAAAAGTAGATTTAAAAAGGCAAATAACTAAATCACATTACACAGTTATAAACAAATGTCAATATAAAACATTCAAAAATAAACTTAATCCCGAACATGTGCAAAGTAAAGAGCAGAAAATTAAAAAGGCACATTGCAATAAATCAATAGAATCGCCAAATTAACATATCTTGTAAATTTTATTACACAAAACACACCTGGAACGAACTTTGTTTTAACTCATTAGAATGAACAACGCAAGCTTTAGTGAAGCATCAAAGAACTAAAGCTGGTTTATAAATGAACGATTTTCCCGCAGTCGCACCCTCTGTGGTTTAGTTAGCAAAAAAGTTAAACGAAATATTGTTCAGAAAATTGTGCAGTCCTCAAACGCCCGATTTCCCAAACTCGATACTTTGTATGCTTTGTTGCGTATTACCACTCAAACAAACCTAGGCGGCAACTATAGGCGAATAGTGAAGTTCGTAATATAA
The DNA here is from genome assembly GCF_020466585.1 of Dendroctonus ponderosae. Taxonomy (NCBI): domain Eukaryota; kingdom Metazoa; phylum Arthropoda; class Insecta; order Coleoptera; family Curculionidae; genus Dendroctonus; species Dendroctonus ponderosae. The sequence continues at coordinate 4,124,889 of NW_026019016.1, read as the reverse complement.
TATTTCATATTGTTGGTAGCAAAGTGCTCTTCAGTTTGCAACCAGCTAACCTTCGCTTTATAGACTGTCTAATTAAGTTCTGTGTACTGGCAAATTACAATTAACTCATTAATCAGCACAAACCAGATGCAAACGAAAATTGAACGCCCAGAACAATCAAACAATAATAGAAACGACGCACACAGCTTGTGCACTTGTTCAAATATGTACCTTTGCCTATGGGTTGTGCCTGATTATAATGAAATATTTCGATTTTATGCCTGAATTATTACGAATTTCCGCATTACCGATCTGAATGTACGTCGGCTGCGATAAGAACCGTATTCTGCTTTGATCAATGACTATTTGCTTTCCAATTCAAACTCGTTTAGCATGTATGAATGCTATGCCAATTGGCACTGTCTAGTTTGCCAAAAAGAATTACATATTTGGGTGGACGAATAATCAAACGTTAAAATATTAAAAAATAATTTCCAGGATTGAATGGGGAACGCTCAGGCTCCCGATTGCTACCGATACACATACAAGCGTATGAATCTTTTAGTTTCCAATTACACAAAATTGGTGGAATACCAGCTACGTTTCCAGCTATTCTGCATTGGATGTTCTGCAGTTTTCAGAATTTTTAAAGTGTTCAAGCTCAGTATATACAATTTCTGATTTCTGTTATATTATAATAGAAAATGATTAAAGAAACAAAACTGAAACAAACTTGCCACATACCAAATTTTGTATTTCTTTTATATTTTTTCGGGCTTTGTTTATAGGAAAAATTATGGTTCACTTAAAAGATATGAACGAGAGAATTTCAAATTTATCACACACTCACCAACAGGAAATGGGATTCAAAGGGCAAAACGGAAAATGGCAAATTTGAATGAAATAATTTTAAATGCGGGAGTTTACAAGGAATGAAGTACCTCAACTTTACTTGTGCAGGTGTCTAATTTAACGTGACATTAATTAGGCGATTATTTCTGTGTTCTAAGCACTCAATATTAATCTCACTCTCACTATCAATCAACGCGATAAGCTGTTGCATGGAAATAAAAAAGAACAAAACGATAATCAGAGAACATTATACCACTCAATATGCTTCATCGCAAACAAAAGTGCCTGAAATCACAAAAGGGTTCAGTCTAGACATCTTATCGGCTCACGGAAATGGCTCACAAAAGGACGAACAGAAAAGGGCCGTTTAAACTGCGCTTTTGATATTTTCTAGATACGGGATGAAGGTAAACACGAATTCCAGGCGACATAGTAAAGTCGGTTTGCTCAGCTCTCCAAAAGTATGCATGTGCATCCATCTGGAAAACGACTGAAGTTATTCAGGAATGAATATTCAGGATGGAGATTCCAAATTTGTTTACCGTATACATTAACCCGGATTTTTTTCTCGCCCGAATACTATTATTAGTAAAAAACAACCCTTGTAGAAAGCCAATCAAGCGGTATGGCCGCAAGGACCGAAGGATCCGATCGATGCCGGACCCGCTTTAAGTTTCACCGAGTTTTTACGGCATCTTGGATTTACAGGTTTCCAGTCGACTGACTCTGGATTGACCAATTTTTGCGGTCCGAGAGAACAAAACTTTTATTTTTAACGTTGTTTCGAGGGTTCCTTTAAATTGGAATCAAGTCAGCTGGAAGGATCGATGGAAATCTGTGTAATCTGTTGGATTGCGGCTTGTTTCTCGATGTTTTCCATTACCTCGCAATGGAATCATCGGAAATCATTTGGCTCATGGTCGTGTTGTTGCTCAATTGGACGTGCGGTGCTATATGTGGATTTTCGAACAGCTCTAAAACTTTTCTATGACTGTTATTGAATATCCCATCAGGTTAAGTCTGCTATTGGTAATTATTACAAGGGAGTTTGTAGGTAATTTTTCAATATACCTCCCATACTTTATACTGTAAATATCAAACTTTAGCTGGTAAACAAGTAGCGGGTGATAGTGATTTATCAGGTTTATAAATAATTACTTTGGGTCCAAGCTTCTATTTCGATCGAAAATTAGTGTTTGCCCAAAAACGCTGTAAGAGCAACAAATCATTGCCAGAAGAAAACCAGTTTGATGTTTCCTAGGGTTATATTGGATCCCAATTTATGTGCTGTGTACGAAAATGTCCTAGAAAGTATTCTAAAAAAGTACAGTGTCCAGTAAGTAGGACGATCTCCTGGGTGAAAATCTCTTCGATAGGCTCTAAAAACTCTAAGCAGCAAATTACTTTTATAATTGTGTGCCTCAAAGCACCTAAGTTGTAAAAAACGTGTAAATTTGATTGTATTTCTAAAAACCATTCAACTCGATTTTCGCCATGAAATCCATTTCTGCTTGCGTATTTTGAGCTGCTGAATCGAAGAAATAGTTATGTTCCTGCACATTAAATGAACAGCAATATAACTAGCTCACAACAACCAGCTGGAAAGGATGTGCTTTTAATGTTAAAACAGACCCCAATTATTCAGATTTTTATTTGCAAAACCAACTGCAAGGGCGGATCCAGGGGGGGGGGTCATGGGGTCATGACCCCCTCCATTCAATTCTCTATCCAACAATGCCAAAACGAATTCTGTGGCTCAAATGGTTCTTGAGAAACTTCGAAAAAAGCAGCATCATGTTCAAGGGGATTTTGCAACTCAAAAAGAAACCACGCAAATCTAAAACTTCTTGAATTCAAGCCCTTTCTGAGAAAACTGCCAACATTTCCCCATCCATGGTTCACTTTCTAAAAAGGCCATTTATTTCTCTCTAGAATGATGTACAAATGAGCGTGTTTGCTCATTTTGCCTCCGAGATATGAGCAAAAACGGGACGGAAAACATGGAATTTTGGCATAATCTTGCACCTAAGTGTCTGATATTCAAATTTC
>NW_026019016.1:4116251-4121488 GCF_020466585.1 Dendroctonus ponderosae | reverse complement strand
ATTTTTCTAATTTCATAGATAACAGAAGACTGTATTTTTTCTACATAACCCCCCCTGACTTTAAAGCTGGATCCGCCCCTGACCAACTGGTTAAAGAAGCTTAAAATGCACTTAGCCATTCGGTTAAGCCGCAATGAAAATTTGAAAATGGGGAAAAGTACAATTGACTGAAAAAACGGCCCTGATAATGAAGAAGTCTTTTGCGATTTAAAAAAACGCCAATGTGTTCAGTGCAATATGATCAAAAAATGTTCAAATCGTTCGTAAAAATCCTTTTAAGAATCGTGAAGAATACGTACACAATACACGCTTACGAGAAGAAAAATTAACAAAACTCCTGCGTTTCCAAGATTAGCGAAAATCGAACGACACGACCCGAGAAACCGAAGAAAAGTTCTTCCTGATAATCGACAATTATGCTTAACATTTACTTATACCAAAATCGGAAAAAATGAGATAATGAAGTTTTGAGATATCGCAGAAAATGGCAAAAGTGCACGCGCAGTAATCTAATCTTAATTTTCAAATTATTGATGGAAAAATTTATCTCCATAAAATGATCCATCAAAAAACTCACACCACCTTGAATACATAGACACATATGAAACCAGTAAAAAAATTGACGCCTGAAAAACGGTATTTTATCAGGTTTCGTGATTACAAAATCTCAATCGATGTTGTTGCGAATAAAATCAGTCACGAAGAAGTCGAGCTGCACTCGCCGTAGCCATGGGAACTCATATGCTCTATTCTTCGCTCCATAATCCTTGCATTGAACGTTGGAGTACTCAATCCGTCTCTATTTTGCAGCAGCACTCATGCCGTCCTCGAAAGTTGGCAAGTCTCGCGAAATTACGCCATCCTCAACGGGTAATGATGTCTTCGTCGACGACTTGCCATCGGCGATGTGCATTTCTTAATTGGGGAATGGGATATGTATATTCATATTTTGGATGACAAAGACGGATCCTAAGTGTCCTAATTAGCTAACGAATATTGCAAAGATTTGGAGATTAGATTGTAGTCTGGAGAAATGGGTAAGGACAGTCGGTTCTACATCAGCTATATAGAGTGACAGAAATGGCTTAGTTGAGAATTGCCCATTCAGCCCACTCTGAAAAACGAACGAAACTTTAGATTTATTTTTGAGGGTCTTTAACACTCAAACCAATATATTGTGGATGGGTTTTCCATTCATTAACTTCTTCGGCACGTTCTATGGTCTAAATGTAGTGTTTTTTTAAACACATTTTCAACCAAAGCTACTAAGAAAATAAAAATAATTTACACTTAACTCACAAAGTAACCAATGGTCAATATGATACATCAAAGGTTGAAACATGGCTTGTCGATGAAAGCTTAATTTTTAAAGCCTTCTAACAGTAGGCAAATACATAACAATATCCTAAAATACTCAGTTCTTGGTGGATGAGAACCTTGGTAGAACTTTTCGTCTGATTTTGTTCAGTAGGCGTAAAGCACGTAAGTAAAATATTCTTCGTATACAAACTACCGGCGTCAACTTTACAAGAGATGTACGTAAGTACTTAAATATATTGCACATCCGCTTCATAAGTAACACAAGTCAAAAATCACAGATTTTTTGTTTCAAACGCCAATCGGTACAAAAATTACCATCCTCTAATCTTAGAAAGTCTCACAATGAAATTGCATAAATAAAATAATAGGTGTGTTAACATTATAAATCATGTAGAATCGCTTATTCACTTCTGGTAAACGTTATGGTTTACAACAATGACTCAGGGAAAACCCAGGAACATTTCAACGTTGGCCAACAATTTTCCAATTTACTTCATCCATAGTCGCAGCGGGTTCGACTAAAGATTAATAGAAACAGAAGTCGTCCGACACTTGTCTTAGAGGGGTGAAAAATGGCCTATCAGGGTGTTTGAACACTGAACAGTAGCAAATGATCTTTAGGGGATCGAATACCGGGAATCAACACTTTTTAGAGTAATTTAGACGACACGCTAGACTGGATATCATGGATTCACGAGCACACTTTTCGGGGCGCATTAGACAAAGTGATTGCTAATGTTTTTAAAGTGTTTTTTCATCTGCTTTATTGCAGCCAGGACCTAGGGGTAATGGGGTACATATGTCTGCCTCAGTCGATTTACACGGCATTAAACGATTTGTAAATTGTTTCGAGGGTGAATCAATGGATTCATTCAAGCTTGGAAATATTTAGGAAATTAAATTCATTTACTTAAAAGGTGTTGGACGCAATATGTTTTCCAGACGTTCGCGTACTCGCATCAAACGCCCTGCTAATATAGAAAAGCGCTTCGGTTTCACATGAAAAACTTATTATTCAAGTGGATCACGTAGAAGTTTAAGCGTAGTTTCACCGTTATATTTTTCACGTGTCCTGGTTTCTACATGGCTTCCATATCCCCCTTCGACTACGCACATACGGCGCTTTCTGGAAGCAGCAAAGTTTTTATGTTTCTCGATCGCATGTTACAATTTGACTTCTCATAGTGAATTAAATTAGCTAGGAAAACTGCTTTATTTCGTTCAATTTTACGTTTCGCAATAGAAGGCATACAACAAAACTACAAGAATCCACTAAAACAGATAATTTGAAGTGGTTTTGGTTCCGACTTCCTATATTTGAATCCGGTTGTATTTCCTCTCCATGGATTTATTTAATGAGAATGTGAACAAATCATTCAACATTTTTAGGGAGATCATTTGATTTCCCAGCGTCACTGAGAAGTTAACCTCTCATTTAGTTCTTAATCAACTAGCAATATTAGCGCCTTCTCATTTTGCTTGTCCATCAAATAAACTGGGAATTATATAAGTTTTCTTGAAAAAACTGTGGCAATTATTACTCCCTATTTACAGATATTCTCCCAACTATAGTATCAACATTTTATAATACCGGCGTAAAATAAAATACTTCCAACTGATTTGATTGCATATTCTTTCTCTCCGATGTGCTTTTCAGTTAGCAAAAAACCGAACACCTTTAAAAGGAAATATTGATCAATCACTTCAAAGCATTTGGAAAACCCAAAACGGCCACAGAAACGTTTTAAGAAAGTCACAAGTTCACTATCGCATTCCGTGCAGTGTGGATGCCAAGAAAAACCACGACAAAGACGGCGAGCAACGTTAACATGGCTTTAACGGCATGGTCGGGCTTTTCCGAAGGATTTGATAGCGGAAAATCCGGAAACGCAGCCCTCGAACTAAAAAGGCATTCCGACGAAGGCATGTTGTCATTGCAAAGCTTTCCCGGTACACGATTCTACTCGAAAAATCGAGCGAAGTGATCGATGCCGCGTTTGTTATGGAGAACCTCGACTTTACTTGCAGAAAGTCCAGAAACAGTGACAAAAAGACTTAAGCTTTTCTACAAAAAACATTTTTGCTTCATTCTCTCACTAAAGATCGACTGTGTTATGTAAAGGTCTCAGTGTGAATATATTTTCACCAATAAAAAGGAATGTGATCACTTTCAATAGCGACTCAATGTATATGTTCAAATTATTCTAATAAAAGTGGCCTCAAATACGCTACTGAAAATAGCTGTTCTAATGCTAATATTCCAGGCATTCGAATAAAATTGTAAAGTGAAACAGTTCAAATGTGCGCATTTTCGAAACAATACACTTTTCTGAGAGCAAAATGTTGGAAAGCTATAGTGACATTTTCTGGCGAAATGCTCTTTGCTTGCTAATCACTTTATTTTATAGGACGACTATCGCAAATTATTTTGAATTATACGAAAGTTGTTAAGGCCAAAACTGTTCGAGAATCATTTTCAAATCAATATCGAATATTGAATTGGTCAACATTTTTTATAAATTTATTCACACAATCAATCTGCTGAAAATCAAATTTTGGTATTACCCCGATTGAGCTCAAAAAACGTGCATGCGAAATTTAGATTTTTGGCCGAAATTTTTCTAAGGGTGGAATCGATTTACAAAAAATTACGCAAAAATTTTGTTAAAATGTCTTAAATTTTACTTCATCTTTATCTCATGGACGCGAGGAATGCATCGAACTCATTGAAAAACATGTTAAAAGTTTTAAATCAGAAATAATATACATTTTCGGCACATTTAAAGCGTTTTTCACGATCTTTAGCCGACGATTTCTTCCTTATTATTGACCCAACCGCTTTATAAATGCATATTTGTGATCTTCTTACGTCGAAAGGAATCGAGATATATATAGATATGTTGCCATTAAACCTTCAACTTTACAGAACTGAACTTTTTTGGGCGTCAAAATAACTAAGAAATAAAAAATCCTACCTTGCGTTCTGAGGCCCAACACTCTTTGTCTCATAAGACGAGCTGGCTGATATTGCATGATCTGGAATTCTGCCTGCTTCCATTCCAAGTGCTGACCTGCATTCTCCTGAAAGGAATATTTTCCTATTAACCAATTAAATTTTATAACAGCTGAAATATATGTATACAGGGTGTTCCGTAAGCACATGATCAAAAAGTACTTAGGATTATTTGGATCCAAAGAAGACGACTTGACCTAGCGCTTTTCCGATATCACAAACGATAGCAAAACAATAACACAAAAGCCAGACATTTTTTCTTACTAAAACTTGGGTCAGATCGTCCCCTTTTTAATCAAAAAATGTTGCAGTGTCCTTTCGATCACGTACTGACCGGACACCCCATATAACGGATACCGAAATATCTTGCATAGCCGTTAACAAGAACTGTACTTAATTTACACAATTATTGAATAAGCTGCCTAGACATAATGGAACTAGACCAACCACAGACAGTAATGAGCTAAATGAATATCCCCTGTATAAGCTAGTTGGGTAACCGCAGTGAATATTTCCAATAGTCAAATGGAATGTTTTAATTTATTAGCCGCCAAATTATGAATATCAAAATTAACTGGCATGTGTTCCAATGAAACAATACACGAATTGATTAAATTCTAAAATAATATTAATGTAAACGCTGTTTTGTAACGGAACCCAAACTAAATATCAACTTGGAGTAATAATTGGCATACGTTTTTTGTTGTTTGTTTTTGATAGTGCAGTATTGCTTTTCAATTCGAAGGTACATTATTTGCGTTTATTTGCCCCGAAATTTAATCGCTACGTTATTTTGCAAAAATGGACTAGTTATTTTATCAATCTTAAAATTGAAATTAACCAAATGCAAGTTTAAAAAATACTTTTTACATATGTTTTTTTCACCTCATATTTATAAGATATT
>NW_026019016.1:4109214-4116094 GCF_020466585.1 Dendroctonus ponderosae | reverse complement strand
ATATTAATTGAAACTGTTTAAAAATCAGTGGTGAGAGAGTACGTAAAAATTACGTAAAACAATAATTATGTGAAAACATAAATCATTTTCCCAAATCAACATTACTGACGAACGTATATTGATTTTTAAAATTTGCCCAAGATAATTATTATTCAGTTAATGGGCATCTGGCTCAAATCACTGATAAGCTGTAATGTTTTAGAACATAAAATGTGTAAACGAAATTTGCTCAATTTGATTCCCTCAAATGGAGCTAAATCTTTTAAGAAAAAAGTTTCCACTAGTAAATCGGTCAAAGGAAAACGGTGGAAACTGTTTTTATACTATTTGATAGCTATTAGAAGGCGTAAGTACAATTGCAAATAAATTAAAGTATGATTATAATGCTCAATTTAGTGTGAGCTTGTTACTTGATATTTTTTCGTATCTTTTAATATTTTATATTTTATCTTATTATCTCAACTGCACACTCTGTGCATATAATTTTGCAATTACAAACTGCCAGAAACGGGGGATATTACATTTTAGCTCACTTTTCTTCATTGGACAGGGATTAATTCAATTGGTATGTAACCAATTACTTGTTTGGACTGTAAATCTGCAAATATAAAGTAAACAATTTATTTTTTATAAAAAATCTACTAAATTACATGTTGAAAATAACAAGAGGTTGAAACAGAGGCACTGAATGAATGACACTCAAAAGCACTGTTTAATTAATTAACGCGCTAATTAATTGTTATGGGATTTAAACAAACAGGCGGATCAGGGAGATCAGCTCATTATTAAAATACCGATAGTTGAAACAAATTTTCGCTAAAACTTTCGATCGTTAACATAATTTGCTTTATGACAACGATATGGGTATAATAATGGTAAAATTTCAAATTACTATAAGGAAGACAGAATAAAACGAGGACAGGATAAAGCTGAGTAGCATGATTTAAACCACAAAAAAAATAGTATTAGAAACCACACAAATAAAAAAATGTATTTGTTAGTTTGCACAATTCTCATTGTGTTATCATCGATCGAATTTTGACAAAAGGAGTGAACCTATGCGTACAAATGGGCAACGAAGAGGTTTTGTGGATTCGGTTTTGGAACCACCTAAACCTCAAGAGGATTTTTCACCGTTTGGCGTGTGTTGTGAAGCATCCTTGGTTCGTTTTTCATCGAAAATGCAGTTGGTAAAGCATTAACGAAGTAAAGGTGTTTGTTTTCGGGAAAAGTTAACTAACGCTTGTTTACCAAAACTAAAAAACATTTATCTCGACCGCGTGTAATTTCAGCCAGAGAAACTCATGAATTACTGTACAACTCACTTCCTGGCCGTAATCTTAGTTAATCTACGGGGCCGGAATGTCTCCACTTGGAAATCGGCTTTAGACGCCCACATCATGCGATTTAACGCCTATGGACTTTTGTCTCTTTAATGTCTAAAGTCGCAACTTTATGTAAATATCTGTATCATTGAAAAACAGCAAAATTTGTTCGGAACAATAGTTGGAAATTCCACGAAACGAGCATCTCCGTGCTAAAATTGTCTCTGAAAGCCGTCACTTGTCCCATGTCTTATTCAATTCATAACTTGATGATGTATAGTTAATTCTTCAATGAAAGTTTCATAAAACGCATATACAAGGTGATTCACTTCGAGTCACCCGAAAATATAGATGGAAATTCTTCAATGGAATCTGATCACTATGAAGAAATAAGGGGCGAATGTTCGGAATGAACGTTGTTTATTCAAAGGCAATATGGATCAACAATACAAAAGTGAAACATAAATACATTAAAGCACGCTACTGTCGACAAGACAGAAGCAAACAGACTCGAACCCTTTCGTTGATCGTCACCCCAGCAGATAATCTAAAAAGTGAGACACAAGTGCGTAATTCGATCCAGCTCCAAGGGGATGTGAATCCCCATTGAGGCAGGTTCATTAGCGACAAGTGCATAGGTAAATACGGCCGCTAATATAAAGGGCATTATACCGTGAAATTCCACACGCAAGCTTAATGTTGAGTACTTTTTTTAAATTCAGACGAACACAATGCAGAGGCTGATATTTTAAATCGGCCTGACGAGCCAGGATGCATCAAGCCCTTCCTCTGCATCCCTTTCTTTCGACCCTTCACGGCCGCCACTCGAGACACAGCCAGATATTTTCGTTTGCGTTTTCATAATTGAGTAACTTTACACCTGGGACTTAATGAATGCGTCAACATGAAGTGTTCTGAATCAGCACAAAGAATATAATATGTATATTCTTGCACATTTATCGCATTATGTTGGACAACATCACTGTTAAATATGGCATGAACATATTTCTCAATTTATTGGATGACTTGTGAATAGCATACAAAAAGAGGAGAAGAATTTAGACAAGTTGTATAGTGTTTAACGATATTTTTTGCAATGAAGAACTGTTCTCTATTGCCTTTTGCCTTTTGAAATGAAATAGATGTTCAAATTTGGTTCAGATTCCAAACAGATCTAACTAGAATCTCAAGAACTTCAAATAGAATTTAACGGAACAGTGCCAATAGTCATGAGTAGGTACTTATGTTCCAGTTCCACCAAATACCCGTTCCTTTGGGTGCTTTAGAACAAAACATCTGCGACGTAACAGCAAACTGTAAATACAATTAACGTTTAGACAACTAAATTAAAGCATTACATTTTAATTAAAAAATTAAACTAAACTTGTTTTGAATGACCCCTGAAAAAAGTTATTATGGACAAACGAAAAACGATACTTTGATCAATTCGTTTAAAAATAATTCAATGCACTGATTAAACACAAACAAGGAAACAAATTAATACGCAACAACAGTTTGTTTGTATATTTTGCCATAAAACACATATTATTCAGGAAAAAATTATGAAACTTTGCTATTTTATACAAAACGATCGCCGATTTAATGGAGAAATTCATGTTAGTTAAAACATAAAATATCTATTGATTTATCTGCGGCATCTTCCCTCATCTACGCATTTAAATGCGTTCAGTTTTGTAATTGTATTATCACGTACGTTTATTTCACTATAATTATTATATCAATACACTCTACACAACAATAGACAATTACTTGTAAATGGAACATGTGAACCTGAAAAGGGTTAACTCGTATTATTGCAAATTATAATTTTTTCGGTAAACAACTGGGGGGCCGAGAGCTAATTACCAACTCTTTATATTCCGGGGCCTCGGCCAAGCTAAATCAAGGGATTACAAAAATGTAAACGGAAAAACTCGTCTATCTCGTGTAACCTGAGCTCTGGAATCATGTGAACAAGGGTTAGAGTTTTTAATGCAACATTTTTATTCCGAACAGGATTTTCAACTTTTTCAGTCGACGAACAGAAATTTATGACAATTTTTAGAAGTTTTCAGTTTTATAACCATTTACAGCATTAAATATGTTCTGCTTTTGGCCCGAATGCGGAGAAACAGCTTGATAGCGTTGATATCAGTACATCTAAGAAATCGCATGCTATGCAACCGACAATTTGCAGTAATGAATGGCTATTTTTTTCTATCTGGGTCATGTTGTGGAATATCTAGTATAGAGCGCCAAAAATGCGAATATTCTGGCTGGCAGACTATTCTCCAGATTTTTTTACTACCGCCTATAACAGTGTGTGAGTCCAGATTTCTTCTTTCTAAATTTATCTTAATTTGTTAAACTCTCTCATATGGGTATAGAACATCATACAATTCTAAGGTCTGCGTTTTCCATTTCCTTGCGTCTGTCTGTCAATAGAAGTGGCAGAAACTCACAAAATATTTCTCTTGGGCCAACGTTTCTGCTATATTTATGCATGCTTGGATATTTTAATTTTTATCCTCTTCTACCAATAACCATCATGATCTCTAATAAACCACATCATCAAGAAAGTTGCCGGTCGACGGTAAGAGTAATAAATAAATATAAATATAACTAATAAAAAAAGAAATCGACAATCAGCGATCAAAAGAACGCAAATTTAATGAAGAATTCAGAAATCAAAGGCAAATTTGGGTGTTACATTTAAAGGGCCAAATATAACATAACGGCAACCCTTTTATGGGAGCTTTTTTTCTCATCTCTACTAAACTATTTCATACTAATGGAACACGATGGAAAATCTGATCAGCAAAATATAAAAATTCTTTCAACAAAGAACTTTTATTCAGTATTGCAAGGATTAACTCTGGAAATGCGGTTATAGATTAAAATAACTGTAAAAGTTTATCACCGATTAGCGGTTGAGCCTTTTCGGTTTAGTTTCGATAAAATATGGGCAAACCTTCATATTTCAGTGCGGATTTTATTTAGAAGATTGAATAGAATAAAATAGATTTCATGATAATCACAACAATGGGGCTAAAATTTTTTTCAGGTCTGAAATGTGGATTAAACTTTCATTGATGAAATTTTTGTTTTCGATAGAGCCGATGTGCAAATTTCATGTAAATCCTATTAGTCCATTTTCGATCAAAATCAATAAGATTAATTTTGGTAGCCGGTTCCGACAAACTGTACCATTGAATTGGAGGATTTAAAAAATACGCTATTCAGAGCCCATTTTCAGAGCTGTATTATAATATTAGTAACATCCCCTGAAGGACTGTTTTGTTGTCGGTTGTTGGACAAAGAGTTAAATTAATTTGAATATTTCCTTCGTATGATAATCTGTCCGTTTGAAGTGTGCAATTATCGAAAAATTACAGCGGTAATTGCACAGTGTCCAATTATCACTCAGCGATAATTGCATTGTTTACAAAAAATATTTGACAGGTGTCTTTTCATGTTGAACTAGACATCAAATGTCTTCCTGACATACCTAAGATATTCAAATTAAATTTAATAAACATAAGTATTAAAATTTAAAGGGTAATAAAATATAATAGAAATAAAATGAATCCACATTTACTTTGTTTACTCAGGAAATATTCATAAAAATTACACTCGTGCCTCAAATTAAACAGATAATTTTGCATTCGAGCTTGTTGTCTTGTAAAAACTGCATTCGTTTATTTTTGTGCAATTACCCCCGATTATAAATTGCTATGCTAATTTATATTGACGAATTTACATTTTCAATATCCTTTGGATTTGAGAAATGTTAACAGAATTAGTATCAAACCGAACCTTGTCGTGAAACGTTCTTCATGGGAACGCATTCTGCTCTAAAGTTTAAAAATAACCACAATTTACGAAGCTGCAAATCTCATGTTGCAATTTCACTGATGAGATGAAAGTGTATTAAGAATATCTAACTTCGTTGCGAAAAAAACTGTCTTGAATTATATGATTATTACAATTTTGCAGTGCTTTTCTTATCGGTTCATTTCGCCTTTAAGTCAATTACTTGTACAATGTACTTTGTACAATGTAAAATTTGTCTATTTCTCACACATCTTTGATAAGCTGTTAATTCCACAACAGTTTGGTCAATGTTAAACGAGCTGCGTGCTATAAAAGCTAAACAGTATTTTTCTCATAGGTCACAAAAGCGAACACATGGATTGGCAATAAAACTAAAAGTTCCAGAAGTGAATTTTGGGGCTTTGCAAGTTTGCCACTGTACATAAACGGCAATATATCTTCTAGGGTCCCACATCCCCATATTTCAATTAGACAAAAAGCTCTTGATCCCTGAAAGGACCGCGTGTTGCGGCTTCCATGACGAAATTTACGCAACACGCAAATAATTCGCTGAATTCGTCACGTGAAGCGATGTCGGAATTGCCGAAGCACAACATTGGTTTTCGAGGGTAGTCCGTAGTATTTACAGTGGCGTCCATTACTAGAAAGTTACTATTCTTCTATTCTCGTTAATTGATTTGGTTCTATTCAAAACCGCTCCAGAATTGTGTAGAACAAAACAACGTATCCACAATCCCTTCACATTCGCTTAAAACTCACTGCGTCGTCACGACTTTGCAAATTTCGTAAACGTATTTTATTAATTCAGTCAATATTTGAAAACGTGCCCGTTTGCTAGCAAATTTCTTTGCAGAATGAATCTTGCACGTAAAAATATAAAAATAAACTGCTCTATTTCCTTATGGTCATTCAAAACGCACTGAAGAATTTGTCCAGAAATAATGCTTGTTTCGAAATCGTTATTCATTTAAATGCATTTTCTCAATGAAACCTTTTTGTACTTTTAAAGGTCATATATCATCAGAAAGCTGAGTTTCTGTTCTCTTCAATGGTCGACTTATTTTTCGTTGGCGACAAAAACTTTCAGCTTTTTTGAGGCAATTTTGAGCGTTTCCATTTTAAATGTCCGAAACAAATTTTTGTCAAATTTCCTTCTACACGGCTCGAATCATTCATGAAGTATGAATGCCGGAAAATGTAGGCGAATGAACAGTACGAACATGGCTCGAAAAGTTTCGATCTGGGTGATTTTCATTTTGAACATCAAACAAGACTGCGGACGTACTAAAAAACTTCAGAACGATTAATTGGAAGCACTGGTGTAAACAGATTCAACCGTGCAAACCGCATTCTAGAGAGAAGTAAATGGCCTTTTTAGAAAGTAAACCATCGAGAAGGAAATGCTGGCAGTTTTCTCAAAAAATGCTTGAATTCAAGAAGTTTTAGATTTGCGTGGTTTTTTTTGAGTTGCAAAATCCACTTGAACATGACACTGCTTTTTTCGAAGTTTTCGAAGTTTCTCAAGTTGGATAGAGAATTGAAAACTCGATTCAGTCGTAACAACGTGAGATAGGAAATTCGAATGGTTTTGGCCCAGAAAGCGAAATTTGAATATCAGACACTTAAGTTCAAGATTATGCCAAAATTTCATGTTTTCCGGCCCGTTTTTGCTCATATCTCGGAGGCAAAATGAGCAAGAACGCTCATTTGTACATCATTCT
>NW_026019016.1:4105990-4108567 GCF_020466585.1 Dendroctonus ponderosae | reverse complement strand
AAATCCACTTGAACATGACGCTGCTTTTTTCGAAGTTTCTCAAGAACCATTCGATCCACATAATTCGTTTTGGCATCGTTGGATAGAGAATTGAATGGAGGGGTCTGACCCCCATGCCCCCCCCCTGGATCTGCCCTTGCATTTCTCTTGCACCTGAATTATTAAATTTAATCTGGTAACTTTCTTCTAAGCTTTTTTTAACATTGGCAACCTGCAGCTCTAGTCAATGTTTCAGTCATTAGAGTGCTGTCATCAGTGAAAATGTATGTTTTTTTTTAAATAACGACAATCAGAACTAAACTCTGCGAAGTGCGCCACTGTCTAGTTGTGTAGGTGCCAAGAATTGCCCTTTAAGACCGATATAAAGGGCGTTTCGCACGGTGCCTATATTGGAATGAAGCCGTAAATTAATTACCTACACAAGAAGGGAATTGGAACTGTTCCCAAATGGAAACTTATGTATACAACTTTGAGCAACATTTACAAATCGGTTTATGTCGCATTGTCCATTTAATTCATTAAAAACACGAACAAATGTTGCAGTGGTTATTCTCACATAAAACTTTAAAAAATTCCGCAACACTGTGGATTAGTATTTAGACGCATTTTCAATGTTCACTCGCTTTGATGCCTTTCGCAACTGCCAATTTAACAGTCTTAGAACAACGTTTCAAAATCGAATGGCTTTTGAAGACTGAACCAAGTTCACGGCTTCCCCATTCAACTTCGATTATTAGGCCGGACCTTCTACAGGCTCTAATTAAGCAGGTTGCTTCGCAATCTATTCCATCTTAGATGGATGCGTTAAGGCCCTTCTTAACGATATTGCTAATTATCCTAACAGCTTCTAAATGGCAGCCCTTATTATCATCCAGCTAATGCCAGGTCATAAAGAGGTCCTTTTCACCTGATCTGTCCTACGTTAGAATCGGTTTGACCCTCTCCAGTCAAACAGATTTTAGGCAAATTAACGTTTTCATTAAGTCAAGTACAATAATTGGTTTTTAACTGCGTAACATCCTGTAAAATTGGTATACACCAGCATTGCATTATATGCTAAATACAGGGGGTCAAAGTGTAAATACAATTTTCGTTTAATTTTAATCGATTCTCAGTACCTATTCTCTAGCTTGTAGATCCTAGATCTACAATGAAAAACCATCCAAACCCGAGCACATAAAGCGCAGATAGGTAATTTCAAATTATTCCACCTGGCGTTGAAGAACTCACCAAAGATTTCCTGTACATATCCAACTCATTCAACTAAACATAGGATATAAGTGAACAAACCCCTTGTAATAAGCCACACTTTATGCATAATCCTTGGCAAATTTATTCCATCAAAACCACTTGGATTTCCATCGTGCTAACAATATTCCAAACAATCCGAAACCTAAGACAATAGAATTACTAATACCCCGTACCGTCTTCACCTTATATGGGGTGCCAGCGGTGCAAACAAAAAGCAACGGTCTTGCTGAATCTCCCTGTATATCTGGGGACTTAAAGGATTTATTCGGGATAGTGGCACAGCCCGTTGTCGTGAAAGGAGGTGTCTTATGGAAGCAACAATGGAAGAATGAATCGACGCCGTTGATGTGAAAATCTGGGGAGCATTAGAAGGGATATGGGGACGCTTTGATTTTCGAGCGAACGAACGACCGGCGACGTAAGGGTTAATCTGCATGGTAAACCAAATTTTGCCTCATCATCAACAAGCTAAGCGTAAAGGGTTTTGATTTAAATTAGGCGAAGCTTGAAATGGCGATTAATGGCAATGGCTCCGTCGAAGGCCTATGCAAGATCGATGGAATACTGAAATACATAAAGGCGGTTTCCTACTTCTGGTACAAACATGGGTAATTGCATAAGTGCGTCAAAATTGCTAATATTTTGCACGAGAACGAGTTGCCTATAGATCGCATATTTTTTCAAAAACATTTTTTTACAGTTAAGATTTCGGTTCCATAAAGAGAGAAGAAAAAGCATTAAATAACTGGAACTTAAAAAAGAACTAATAAAGCTAGTTTGGAAGCATGAAGCATTTGAAGTGTCAGAAACGTTTCCACTATTAGCCAAAACATGAGACTAACAACTTCTAAGGAAAACACTATTTTAAAATTGGGTTTGATTGTAATACCACTGTGGATTTTAATAATTGTATAGTTACTGAACGTGAAGTGTTTAATGAACTGTGTAAACTGAAAAAGTTTATTAGTGCAGGGGCAGATGGTATACTTCAACTATTTTAAACCAATGTAGATGTTCCCTGAGTGCACCGTTGACTTTCTTGTTTAATCTGTCCTTAAAAACATGTATTTATCCCGACCTGGGGAAACATAACCTGATTGTACCTTTGTTCAAGAATGTTGATAAAACCAATATTAAAAATTATAGACCTACAGCTAAGATTTCATTGATACCAAAACTGTTTGATAGGATTATCACTTCAAAGTTTACACCTATCTTTGAACATTTAATAATCGATGAACAGCATGGTTTTTGTAGAGGAAAATCAACTGTGACCAATTTGGCTGTGTATTCTGAGGACTTGTTGAATGTCATGGGGAGTCATGA
>NW_026019016.1:4102944-4105924 GCF_020466585.1 Dendroctonus ponderosae | reverse complement strand
TTATTATTCGCTGATGATTTAAAGCTTTATTCAAGAATAACCTGTACTGATGATTGTTTAAATGTACAAGCGGATTTAAATGCTCTGAATAACTGGCGTGAAGTAAATTTTATGCAATTGAACATCTCTAAGTGCAAGGTTATGCGGTTCTCCCGTCTAAAACAGGGAAAGTGAAATGATATTTTTATTTAAATTAATTAACTACCATATAAATTGCCCTTATTTGCTCAGTAAATTGAATTTCCATGTTCCTAAGAGAACGGTCAGAAGTCAATCTATATTTTACTTGGCAACTCATAACACCAATTACAGTCACTTTATGATTATCGACAGAGTATGCAGGACTGCTAACAATTTAGATTTGTCATTTTTTAATATTTCTTTGGCAGCATTTAAGTCCGAACTAAAGCTGAAGGTACCCATGTAATTTATTTATTGATTATTTATCTGTTATTGTTATATGTTAATTTTTATTGTATTTTAATATTTTTATACGCATTGTACAATTCGCCATGTATTTTTCCGCTTAATAAATTTGACTTTGAATTTGAAAATGGGACTGAAAGTCAGACAATTGTCGACTTCAGCTTGCAGCTTCAGTTCATTCAGTTCAAATGTACCAAGAGTTTTTTGAAAACTGAAACAACACAATATTTCGTCAAACTCGGTCTTCCTTCGAAAAACAGTTGGGCATAAAAACTATCTTCTGTTGAAGACAAAAATAATACTTTTTAATCGACGAGTCCTCTACTGGAAAGATCAGATTGAAAATAACGAGTCTGTATTCGGTACAATATCATCCACTCGTTTACGTGCGGATAAAATCAGTGTGCAATAAACAGCAATAGGGGGGATAACTGTATATCCGAAATCTGAAAATTAAGGAAAAGTAGGCATTTCCCGCTTTATATGCCGACTTCCGAGAGCTTGGGGGCGATTTTCAGATAGACACCCCTGCACTGTTGTCAAGTGAGGATTATAATCGGCATTTCGACGCTATGAAAATATCAAATAGTAAGAATCTTCAGGTACCCAAGAAAACGTGCAGATTACCATTTTTTAACCAATAAATCTGACAACTTGCTTCAGAAAATTTAGAAGCCTTAACCACTTCTCTCTCATGCAAGTATTTCATCATTCAAATCAGCATATATGCAATTTAATTTATCATTGGAATCTGTAAGGCATTAAACTTATATGGGAAAAATGCCTATTCATGTTCTTGGTATTATATGCCAATAAATAAATCGCTGAAAAAAATAAAATACCATTTTCTCTTAGACCAACGTTTGGACTATATTTAAGCCATCTTCACGGCTGTAAAAGGGAAAACAGACTGGTTTCAGTCTTAAGTAAGTATAGCATTAATGACTAAATGACTGAAAATAAAGATCCAAAAAATAATTCAACATTTTTTTCGCACTCTTTAAGTGAGCGCCTATTACCCCTTAAGGTCAATTTTGAATCACCCTGTATACATTTCTGCCCAAAGCCTGAATCAATTTTTGACCTATCGGAAAAAAAACGTTATATTTAAACTTACAAAAATGAAGGTTCAGCACAAGAAACCCACCTGAAACGTTTGGGTGTTATTGAATGTTTAAACTTTGGATACATATCAGGTAACAGCCCGCGTAACCCTTTAGCCAGACTTTTCATCAGAACGTTGTTCTCTATTATCTAATTTTCCTTACACCGGGACCCTTCTGTTCCTTTTCGGGTAAACAGGGTAAAAAAGGGAAACGCTGAGCCCCCTGGATAATAAATCAAAGGGCCTCAAAACGTCTCTCAAAAACCGGAGTTTCAAATAAATATGTTGCCTGTGCCGCCCGGCGATGTTTTCAAATATTTTATGATGGAGTTTCGAGAGGACGTTAAATAATCTCAGGGAGGGTTATTGACACTGCGAGATGGAGATATCTCCTTGTCAACGCCAAATATAAGGGAGACAAATCGAGGAGAACGGGTGAAGTTTTGCTTGGCCACCTATTACGCAGGCAACGTTTTTTGTGGAACGGAAAATTTCATTAAACCCCGTCCAGAGCAGTGAGTATATTAATACAAAGTTCCAGAATGCAACAGACAAACCACCAGACAAAAAGGCAAGTCTCTCATTCGTATTAACCAATTCCCGGGGCTTCATCGCGTTAATTTTCCGCCAGCGAGAAAAAGTCGTAAAACTGGTAAAACTTCCGTTTGCTGTCGACCGTCTGGATAATTATTCATCCAGCCGAGCCGTAATTAAAATCTGTTTTTATTCCAGAACAACTTTACTTACTTATCATTAATTCCTTCCGGCCGATTAAGGCTTTTTGAATAAACAGGACCATTAAGGGGAGATACCGCGGATATTTTAAGGGGCACGATATTTCTGCTACGTAATTAGTTGCTGAATTTGGTTAAAATGTAACGAATGGCTTTTTAAATAACCGATGCTTGTCTAATTTGCGTGACGGACAAATTTTTATAGGCCCAATCAAAACGTAAAAAATCTGCAAATCAAATCGAGTTCATCATACGGAAGTGAAATAGCAATGAGCAAATTTATTATTGTTATTTTTTTACAAACTTGTTTTTAGGTGTTTCGCCTCAAAAATTTTTGTCTTTAAAAAAGACAGAATTTCCTCACGTCTTTTATTACAGATTGATAAATAGTGCTCCTATTTCGCAATAAGAACGAATTACTTATAAAAAAGTAATCAAGAACTATCACCTAGAGGGTATCCTGCGACACACTTAGGCTCAAGCTGTAAGAGAAAATTCCAATTAGTAAAGAACTTAATTTGAAAAATTACCTTGACGTTTCGATAGCTATTATCTGCTATCGTTATCAAAAGAACCTAAATGAACCTAAAAAAGAGTATGTTAATAAATTGTGTAACAATAGTAGGATAATACAGTATATGAAAATTCGCTCTGATAATTCGTCTGTGCAAATTGTCATTTATGTGACTTTGACTTAATCTCATTGTTTAAATTA
>NW_026019016.1:4075293-4101945 GCF_020466585.1 Dendroctonus ponderosae | reverse complement strand
TATTATTCAGATAAGATAAAAATTCATCAAGTTTTTGTTCGCCATGACTGTAAATGGAGAATACGTCATCAATATAACGCCACCAAATTATTGTTATTGTTCTTATTTTATTAATTTTATTAAATTTCACGCCTCGCAAGCGAGTCTAGGCCTTGCTTTGTTCATCGCTAATCTTATAGAACCCTTAGGAGTTTGAATACATCCGGAAATAATTAGGAAGCTAGAAACACATTTGAAGATCATCTCAAATAACGCCGAAAGTATGTCAAAGCAGGTCAGCCGATTTGGAGAAATAACTACAAATTTCCAGTGAAAAAATGCAAATATATGCAAAAATGCGAAAATGTAAAAATCTTTGGATCCAAAGAACTGGAAAATGTAAAAAGTAGAAATAACGATGCAAACTGTTTGACTTACAAATCAAAGCAGTTTTTTGGGATAAAGGTTGCTCTCCTTATGATTCGCTAATGCTGTTCGAGAATGTTTATTTCAACATAAACTTGAGGATCTTTGTTCGGTAATGGCAGCTAAGAAAGTGGCAAGAAAGCATGGGATGTACGCACTAACCACTCTTTAAAAGTGATTTTTGCAGTAGAAAGTAAGCAAAAAAAAATTGTGGCGTGGAGCAATCGATAAGACAGTTGTTGTTGATGGTAAAAAGCAAAAAGTTGCAAAAATGCAAAAAGTTGAACCTAATAAGAAGATAACAGCATTGCATTTGGTTTCGCCAAAACATAACATAACTGAGTATTATATTATAATTAATGGGCATCTTGCGGTCGAAAGCTTTCGTCAAGTCTATCTAAAATCCACATAACGACAGAGGTATTAAAGTCAGCAAATACTTCACATATTTTCTGATGCAGCACTATTTTTTTCGCAAGTTTTAAAGCTCCAGATTGGCTCATAAATGAGCCCACGTAACAACTCGATAGAAATGATATCTAAATCAAAGCGGTCTCGTATCCATCTCGTGGCATGTTTGATGCCGACATGAATCAAACGTCCGCCATCATTAATTAGATACTGTTTTAGAGAGACAATAGAGAATCGGGAATGCCATAATCAGGTGTGCTTTGTTTCGTGACGGACACGCCAAATCTAAACGGTTTGATAGGCGTCTGGACGCTCCTTTGTACCGGAAATTTCGCATCCAGAGCATCTTGATTAGATGATCCAGGTACCCGAAAATAGTGGTAGGTCCAATTCAAAAGTAGATGTTAAGTTCAGACGTGCATTTCTTGCATGAACGTATGATAAAGTATTTGGATCTGCTGATAGAAAAATACGTATTACCATCATCATCAGTACTTGAAAAGGTTTTACTTTGCCTAAGAAGGAAAGGTAAGTCTTTAAATAAAAACGCCTGAAATAATCATTCTGTATTTCTATGTATGAACTGACTAGAAACCGATTTCTATCTTTCCATGCAAATAGTAAATGAATGATTTTTATTACAGCATACCACTTTCAATAAAACGTATGCGAAGTTATTCGTCCCATTTTACCGTTTTTCTCAATTTTACTCAGCCATCAGTTTAGATAAAATTGACTTCACTTAAACCTTCCCAGGAACTTTATTTGAATATCCTCTTCCCCTGTTTTAATTAATTTTCTTCCCAGATATGAGTGAGCATTTTCCTGAACCGACTATTCTGAAATTTTATTTTGGCTGCAGACAACACTTACAACCACAGATCGGAAAGAAGCGTTGCCCATTTTCCTTTGATTAACCCGAAGTCGCGTCCGATTTCTAAAGACTCCCAAATTTTTATTCCACACGAGCGCCTGAGAATACAAATTATACAAATACAGCGCCGCATACAACCAACAGATTATTACGGAGATTTTCCTTATCCATTTCCAAGGAAATTGAAATGGAAATTTTAATGAAATCTTTAGCTGATTGTTGTTGCAATTTCCGCACGCAAATAAGAAAATTGGCTATTTTGAGTTCTCCAACTCAAACTTATTCGTTATTCGGATTGTTTGGTATTCAAGTTGTTGATGATATTAGCAAAAAACGGATTAAACTGGAATGTTCAACTTTCGAAATATCCTGCAGATTAACCAGAAATTGGAATTTAAATTTAGCATTTTCCATTTGCTAGACTCCAAAGCTTCATTCTGAATTAGAGATGGACATTGTCTTTACCAGGCACCGAAATGTCACCGTTTTAATTAATTTTGCCTTTCCTCATTTCGTTTAATGGTTTCCTCGGCCAACGCGTACAATCAATAGTTATTAGTAATATGAAACTAAAAATTATACTATTAAATTAATTAACTTATTCAGGCTTAGAAAACCATCCCCATTTTATCTGCGTGTTATTCGCATGGTTGTTTTAGGTAACACCAACGTTGATTTCATTAATAACATAAATGTTCAAATAAAATGAAACCGCTCGGGTTTAATATTCCGTAGCGCATTTCAAAACGATATTGTAGCAGACAGTTGAAAATACGTTTTCTTTTGTACATTTAATTCTAACTGCACATTACCTTTCCGGGACATTTGCGTAGCCCCGGGACATGTCTTCTCATCAAAAGTTGCCGACTTTTATATATAATTTCGTTTCTTTCTGCACATCGCGCTGACACAAAGAAAATTGCCTTTTTATTCTTCCGTTTCTTTGTCTGTGTCTCTCCGGGGTGGTTTTTCAATAGGCAAAGGTGCACTTGTAGATTTCGCAAAATCATTAAAGTTATTGCGTTGAAAGTTTTCATCAGGTTGTCTTTGTTTCCAAAATACGTATGTAAACTATAAATAATTTTATCTACTTTTTTCTAGCAACGAGATTTAACTATAAAAAATGACAATTTATAGAAAAAACGAAAGCTCAGAGCTATTTGTTACACATTTATATTAACTTAGCTTTGTTGGACAATTTAGGACATGCTCTTTTTTACGGATCTTTTTAGAACGATTGGGGATTTGCTATCGAAACCTCAAAGTATTTTCCTAAATCAATTTCATTATTAATTCGAAATTTTCGTTTTTTATTGTGAAATAAAAGTATTCTTTGTCAATCAGTAATAGAATACGTGAGAATATTCGGTTTTTAAAAGGCATAAAAATGTTTAAAATTTAGAAGAAAAATACTAATAAACAGGAGTTTGAAAACATGAATCCGCCTCAACTGAGTATAACGTATCTATAAATGTTTCAATCAACATAAATGTTCAAATAGCTTCCCCCCATTCACAACCATCAAGTCCTTTCTATTTGCGATCAATTCCATGTAAAATGCCTTAATCACCGTCCACCAAATTCGACAAAAACAAGACAATAACGTTTAGTTTACGATTTGCGTGTTAAAAGACGCTTAGCCCTTGATATACTCACACAGTGAGCCTTAAAAGAAGATTAAGAATTCTAGCGTGACTACACAAAAGTACTCCTAACAATGACGAATAACCTAATGCCTATGAAACATTCACAGCTGTGGTCAAGTATATTTTTCCCATGAAAAAACACGAGGGAGAATTGCAGCTTACAATAAGATTAACCGTTGTTTTTCCTTTCGGATACTAAAGGGCGTCAATTTTTAACCGAAGAAAGTTTGGAAAAATGACCAATTTATCACAGTCAAGTCTAGACTAAATTAAAATTAAAACAGTTTCTTAACATTCAATCTCAAACAAGCACATTCGGTTGTTTGAAGCTTTTGAAGATTGCTTGTAGGTGTACCTATAGAACTGTTATGCAGATCAACATTTTTTCCTTTGGATATGACAAAATTAAAATTTGTCTTGAAAAACCACTGCACTGGCCATGCACTTAATAAGCTCGTTAAGCTGGCTTAAAAGTAAAAAAACGGCGCAAAAAGAACTAGACACAAAGCAGTAAAAGTCTCATCAAGCAAATCCAGCTTTTCTTCTTTGCCTGCAGGGAAAATGACTAATTCCCCAACTAAATAATATTCGATCCGACAGGGAGTAGTCGGCAAGCCTTTAGCAACCCTTTCAACAGGTCTGCAGCTCAGTTCAACCCACGCTGTGCCGAAAACTACCCTTAAATCACGTTTTATACGGTCGGTTGGGTCGAAACATCCCCGTTCATTACCTTGCAGTGCAAAGCCCGCCTGGACAATATCGCCGAAAGAGTTATCGAGTTTACTTAATGTTTATTTTTTTTCTCTGCTAAAACGGATTGTTCAAGACAACAAATGAGCCAATAAAATATGCCTTGCAAATCGGTATTTTTCTTTGAACGGTTTCAATTGATCAAAATCAAAATAAATAATCTCTCACGCATTAATCAACAAAGTTTCGACGTTTCATGGCAGGTATAAGTTATCCTTTTTGCCTGGAGAAAAATCACCTTATATTAATTTCAATTGTGGAGCATTTTCCAGATCTGGACTTCTACAGAAACACTCAAATGTTTGCAGTGGGATTAATTGTAAATATAACTTTAACCACAAACTTTTATTCTTGCATCCGTTGGGTATAAATGAGCTCGCATGAATGTGAAGTTTGGTGTAAATTCATTCAAAACAATGGAAACGAGTCAATATTTTTTTCACAGGCTAGTTGGAACGTTTACCTCACCAAACTCAAGTGAGTTTAGGATACACTGGCAATTTTCAAGTTCTGCCCTTATTTGTGAGTTTTTTGTTGCAAACAATTCCTGTTTTTACTCATGCTGCTATATTCACAGCTTTGCCTAGAACGTTTATTAATACTGATAATCGCTCGTTTGGGTAAATATTAATTAATTTTGCGCATTAACTTTAAATATACACACTGCAACATTTAATTTCGGTGATTTTGACAGTCTATATAATTTACTGTTGCAACTCGATCTAACTTGGGCGTTTAACAAATAATAATTTTCGGTCATTTTCCTGGGACAGTTTTATGTTTTAATCCATCCTTGTCAGCAAGAGGTGCTTTAGGTCCCTAAAAAATCTGGCTATTCCAAAGAAACCTGAAAAACCATTAAAAAGGAAAAGTTTATTATTGAAAACGAAACGGATTTACGAGTTTCGAAACCCTGAATTTCTTCCTTTGAGTAATTATGGGGATATTTTTAAAGTTGCTATGGGTAATTTATATTAAAATATATTCAATATCCTTGGAAAATAAATCTTGGAAAATTAAATGAAAATCTATAAGGAAAACTGGCATGGTAACGATGTTTACGTCGACGAGACTTGAAAGCGGCGAAATTTATGTTGTGTATGTAGAAACTTTGTTATGGAAACTCGGTAAAGTGAAATTTCCGAAAGGAATATTTGTTGCATAATTTCGAACAACATTAGGTAATATGAAAATTTGTATACGATATGGCTAAATCTCTGGCCTCGTAGACAGGTGGGCTTCATAAATTTTAATAAATAAAACCGTATTTGTATGCTATTTAATCTAATTGTAATTTTTTCATAACTCAGATAAGCTCATGAGTAAACAGTGTGTGTCTTTCAGGTATGAATATTTCAAAAGGGTATATGAAAAAACAAAGAAATATAAATCATCATTAAAAAATGTGAAATTGGAAATTTGAATATCAGACATTTAGGTGCAGGAGTGGGCCAAAATTTAATGTTTTTCAACACGTTTTTGCTCATTTCTCGTCAAGAAATTGAGATCCAGCGCTTATTTTTACATTTTCGGAGCGATGAGCGCTTTTAGGCAGTGAAGTATCGATTAGGAAATCTTGGCAGTTTTCCCAAGAAATTCTAGATTTTAAGAAGTTTTAGATTTGCGTGTTTGTGCGATTTTTTTGAGTTGCAAAATCGACTCAAACGTGACCGTGCTTTTGCGTGTTTGTGCGATTTTTTTGAGTTGCAAAATCGACTCAAACGTGACCGTGCTTTTTTCGGAGTTTCTCAAAAACCATCCGAGCCACAAAAGTCGTGTTAGCATCGTTGGGTAGAGACTTGAAAATTCGATCCAGTCGTAAAAAAGTTAGGAAATTGGAGTAGTTTTGAACCAGAAAGCGAAATTTGAATATCAGACACTTCGAAGCAAGATTATGCCACAATTTCATGTATGTCGTACCGTTTTTGCTGATTTTTCGGAAGCAAAATGAGCAAGTACGCTCTTTTTCACATGATTCCAGAGAGAACTAAATGACCTTTTTGGAAAGTGAACCATCGATAGTGTTTTCTCAGAAAAGTCTTGATTTCAATAAATCTTAGATTTGCATGTTTTTTTTTTAGTTGTAAAATCGACTCTACGTACTTGAGGAATTTCTGGTAGTTTTAAGTAATTGCCTTTTTATTTTCGTCATTCAATTTGGCCGGATGTAAATTACGTTTGATCGTCATAATGTAGACTAAGAAATTTGTGAATGCATCTGTTCGGCACCTTTCGGGCTCGCCCTGTACAGTACTAATAAATAATTTTTTATTGGGGAAAAAGCCTCGCAAATTATGATGAGAACGCATAAAAGTAAAATCTGATTTCGCATTGCTTCCCGGACCTTTTGGAATGAATACAGCAGCAATATTAAAAACTTTTATTACTGAGGGTCGGAGTAATGGTTTAAATGCCAAATATGATGACGGTGTTTTATGGATCTTAATGGCGAAGGGAGAGTTTATTGTTGTGTGTTGTTCTAAACAATGGTTGCGAGCAGAATTTGAACAGGGAATCAATAAAAGTATGACATTTTTATCTAAATTACTATTTAAATGTTTACAGAACCAATTATTTTTATTTAATCGGCAACTGTCTTCAGATTTCGAATAGATAAATATGTTCGGAAATGTCTTGCAGAATTTTGCCTAAACTGCCATTTTGGTTTTTCTCCGGCGATGTAAAAAAACGCTGATGTCAGCTAGGGTGGTAAAATTTATTTGCAGCATTTGTTGCAGCAATTTTTCCGACTCTCTCAGACACCCTCTATAGCAAAAATAAATTCCCGTTTTTGAACTTTGCACTAGATTAGCACAGGAACAACAAACAAATATTTAAGTAACTCTTTTTGCAGATGTTTGCATTGGAAATATCTGGCTTTATCCGTACGATATTTATTCGTCGGCAACATTTTTCCATTCAAGCCTTCGACCGTTATTCAGAAATCGGCTATAACATAAAAACCCAGTTTCCTCTTCTTCTTCGACTGCATTTATCGGTTTTACCTCGGATTTTTTCCTGCAATACACACGACCACTTTGGCGAGATCGAAGACCTACGAGCGTTGAATCTTAAATCGTGGGTCCGACTGAATATAAAATAAAGAACTTCTATTCGAGATCCTTATTTTAGGCAGTTTTGCATCTTTTATAGTGTTGCCTTATATAAAAGACACATGAGCCACACTTTAAAGTGGTGAAAGCATTAAAAATGCACGTTTCTACCACCTAAGGCTTGTCCTTTTGACTTCATGTAAATGTGTTTCCTAGCAAATAGCAATAATTTTATAATCATTGACTCATACAATACAATACATTTTCAACAATTCTGTATTAGGGTTTTGACCAGAAGCAAGCAGATATATTTCGCAAAAACCCTACACTTGTAAGGCGACATAAATAAATCAAAAGGCAACCTTCCTCTCAGGTGTCCATTATATGTTTTTGTAGGATGAATGGCAGGTGGATACGGAATATCAGCCTCAGATTTATTGGGCTTTTGAGTACATAAATAACTGAGAATGCGCCAAAGATATTTTACGAACGATTCAATGTTTTAAATTTGGTAGGTTTTGCTCTTACGAAATCTATGTTCGGACGTTTCAAGTCAATCAGGGTCTTAGTCCAATTTCGGCTTCAACAATTAAAATTTAATTCAAAGTTACTAGTTTTGCTGTTTCGGCAACAAATTTCAGGGCTTTTATCGATTCAAACTGGATCACTTGATGCAACTCTCTGGAGTAACTCGATACTGACTTATGAAGAAGTTATTTATACCAATAATACTCTTAGGCATGATGTAAAACAGAAAATTATAAGAGCTCTTAGTCACGATAATGCCAGTTCTATACCAAACTTAAGTACTGCCGTCTTGGCAGATAAAAGTACAAGTTGTTGGCTAAATAAGGTTTTGTTGAAAGTTTCAACTTGGAGCCCTTCCTTTCCAGTAATGCCGTTTCCATCGCCAATTCTCGAATATTTCAATTAAAAAGTTGAACAATCCCACGAAATTCGCTGCCCATTTATCATGTTCGATTTTCAATTAATGCTTCTTTGCAAATTTACTTTTCGACGGAAACTTTCCTCTTTATCTGGAAAACTAATTACTCTCTCTCTATCGGTGTTCGAATTGGGAAAAACTTTCGTAAAAAATCGTCTTTTTCGCATCGGAACGCGGGTGCGAAAAAATTCGCCCCATTCTTGTATTATCCGTGCAAACAAAGCCGACAGCTATTTATCATTGTAGGAACGTTATCGGAAGGCGAAACGTACTCGAGTGAACCAATTTTTTAATACTTGTAACGGATTTAAGGCATCAAATCGGGCAACAAGTGATCGATCTCACCTCGTACAACATTTTCAATGTATTTGCTCGCAACATAAAATATTCATATCCGCAATACAACGCAGCTAAACTAAAAATTCGAAATTTGTCTAGACATAAATAAGGCAAAGGTAATTTCTACAATTTTAGTTGAATAGTTGAACGCGCATTGCTCGGCATATTCCCATGAATTTAATTAAGCTTTAACAAGGCTCGAAATACATAAAAATCTAGAATTTAATTGCTACGAAGCAAATTATTATTAATGTATGGCGTTGGCATTAAAACATAATTCCAGTTTAAATTATTTTTCATGTGCATGTTTAACTGTACAAGCCAAACTCTATATTCCTACTAATTCCAGCCAATAAATTTCAGATCATACAAAATCTTACTTTATTCGAATGACTTAGAGAGCAGCAAATCCTCAACCCCAAATTGCCCAGATATTTTCCACATTACGTTCTTGTGATATATTTTTTATGAGCCGACGTTTTCGCTCATGTGCCCATATTATTTCTTTGAAAGGGCGACAAAGAGGATCATTCCCGATAATGCCATTTGCCTTTGTTGTGGCACGCACTAAAACCTTTCTTACTTACGACCGGTAAAATTGAAAAAATCGGAAATAAAAGATACGATAATGTTGGTGGGGTGTTGTTCTATTATTCTAATCGCTTGCGCCTTTCGTCATGAGAAAACAAAGTTGTTATTCCATTTATCAATTTGCTTTGGAGCCCACGTCTAGAAAAAACAAGGGGGAGTCATAGAGTAAAGAATTATGAGTAGTGATGTTTTATGAAATGATGCATCAAAAAAGCAGTAAGCAGAGTCGACAAAAAATGACTATGTTAAGTACCAGTTTGAGTGTTTTTTTGTACAGCTCCTATCCATTGATACTTTGGGAAAAAACCGGCAATTTGAGAAGGAAGTGGTCTAAAATTGGGGATCAGACTTTTATTCATGATACATTGTGCTGGGCCTGAACTAATATTTGGGTTGGAAAAGGGCCACTTCCTTCCAATTTGCCTAAGAAGCTTTTTCCCAATTACTGTTCTAAGAGGATCTATTGGCACGTGCCTGACCCTCAATTTAACTTTAAAAATCGCTTATACGCCGGCAAATAGAAAGTTAGATGAGCAAATCTAGTTGGGGATAAATTGAATAATAAATAACTAAGATTGATAGAATATTTTTTTCCATAATTAAGCCAAAGCTTAATGTCTATAATATTTTTACCAATCCAGATGGTTAGTCGGTAAGAAATGCGCGAGGTTTATTTTTTATAATTTTCAATTCAATTTTTTTTCTAGTTTTACGCACCTATATTTAAATCACCTGATATTTTTATATGCCGCATAAACCAAATAATAAGTTCCGATTTGCGTTTTAAAATTTAATATTTTTGACGCTTTTGGAACCATTGTTGCAACAATCAAACTTTGTTTACAAAGTAAACAGTCTGCTCTCACCTCACATACATAATTTCAAAGTATTCCTAAAAATGCTAAACATCTTTACTAAAAAATCTGACGCTGAACTAGTCTCTAGCCGACTTTATTCTCGTCCACCTTTCCGGCAGAAAATCGGTGAAAATCCGCCAGAGAGAATCTCGTAAATATTTTCCATAACACTAAGAATTTCCTCTATAATGCTCTGTCGCGCTATTCCAAGGAAATACTACGGCAATGTCTGCTAGGGAATTTCAATTCCTGGCATTTCGTAGAGTAAGTGTCTTAGAAGGGCACTTTTATGATTTTTTATTGCTCCAAGTAAAGTCTGCATGGAAGTTATAGCGTCCAAGTCTGAGAGGCAGTTTATAATTATTTAAGTAGTTGAATGATAAATGTTGAGCAGGTTTAGATTTATCTGTTTAAAATCCGTTTTGGTTGTAAATGGACGTAAGAAGATTTATTGAACGGGCACTAGAGCGGAATTTTTCATGCACAAAGACAACATTTCTACCAACTTGTCCCAATCCGTCTTACAAAATTTAACACGGTAAAGTATATGTGTGCACAGTGGTGGAAACTGTATATTAAATTGAGCACTAAATACCGCGTTTCTTTCTACAAATAGTTTTTCCAGTGAAGACAGCAGAGTAAATAACTACTGTTGTTTAACTAGTTTTCCACTCCCAAAGCACATTTGTTGATTTTCCTGACAACTTGAAAAATACCGGGGAAGCTGTAATAATTTTTTACTTAAATCATAATTGTTGAAACTTTGAAATTATTTTCATTCATTTGAAATGATCCTTAAGGCAGTTGATTTGGGTTTAGAAACATTGATGAATAATAATGCGGTTTCAAAATTTAATAACAAAAAAATGTTTTTAAGGGTTTAGTCTGAACTAATTTTTCAGTTTAGCCCGCAGTTAATGTGACAATTAAACGACCCAAAAGGCATGTAAATCAAATACAGCCAACTTATTAAAACTTTACGATTGTCCAATAATCCCTACTAATCTTTGTATGCGAATACTTTCAGATTCAGCCTGGTAGATTTGAGTTCGAGTGGTTGTTTTCACCAAAGACGTTCGGCAATTTGCTGTTTGAAATTAGTTTTCGTAGTAAATTGAAAGAAACTGCAAATGTGCAGCAGGAAAACTATGGAGTAACTCGGGAAAGGACCTACAGTTGTGAAATTACTTTCCGACGTTTAACTTTTCATTGCACCCGCCGTGTTAAGTATGCATGTGTGGTTTCCAAGTTTCTATGAGTTTTTTTGCAATCTTACAACGTAAACGCGGCTTTGTGAAAGTTGGAGTTTGAGTTATTTTAAAATGTTTCAGTTAATTTATATTTATTGCCTCTGGTGATGCAGTATAAAGATAAATATATTCGATCAATGATATGCATTCATTCGCATTCCACAATATAATTTCGCATACAAATATGCAGCACCCGTGCATATGTTTAATCATGCGTTCTCAGTAATTAGGAAAAACGGTTTTAAAACTAACAAAACCGTGCTCGTATTTAAAATTGAAGTTCTCGATTTACTTGCTACAAATGGAGTTGTGTACCATTAGACAACGGAAATCGTTTTTTACGCTCCGCTTCATTATCGATTCCACAGAAAATTTGAATTTCAAATCGAATTGAATAATTAAGAGAACTTAACTTAAACAAACGCCTTTTAAAATCTTATAATGTTCTCGGATAAATGAGGCAATTGTTAGATGGTTAAATAAGGCATTCGAGCAAGACCAAACTTGAATAGAGAATCACTATCGACGTACTCCGTAAATTTAGATTTTTTTAAAGAAACCGGTGGCGTTTGTAAACACTTTGAAGTGGGGAAACTGACACTTACAAGTAGCGTTTAGCAACATTTGAACTTTCAGAAAAACAATTCAAAAATCATTGATTTAACAGATAAAATGAGCGAAACCTCAAACATTTTTGCTTCAAAAGACGAAATTTTACTAATCGATACAACTACCTGTTCTAAGTTGCTATTTGAGTTTTAAAAAAATAATTTTTCTGATAAGAAAGCATCCTTTATAAAATTCGGTATTGCTTGAAAACACTTTCAAGTTTTCAAGATTTCAAGAGAAATCAATACTTTTAAAACAGTTCCACTGACTTTAAGCAACATTTGCACATTTGCGGTTGGTAGGAAAATTTTCACAAACCATTTATTTCATAGCAAAAATTAACAAATTCTACCAAAACATTTTTGACATGAAAACTTGCTTTTCCAACTAGTTGAGAGCTCCGATTTATGTTTAAAAATGTATTTTTTTGATGACTTGAGAGTACTTTATGAAACAATTAAATTCGGTAGCGCTTGTAAACTTGTAAACGCTTGTTTCAAACAGGAAAACCAACACACTTATGCAATATTATTCAAAAATTTCGGTTTTAATATGTAAAATAAGCAAATACCTGAAAAAATTTTAATTAAAATATTATAGTTTTCTTTATGAAAGTTCTAATTGGCAGTGTTAAAGCTAAATTTACTAATTAAATAAATATTTGCCTCGCTATTGATCTCCGCATAAAAGCGATCAACATTTCATTGAATGATTACAGGAACTTTCCGTTATATCTGGCGCAGAAGCTCTCTAATATTAAGTATTCATTGGAATCCCAAGTTAAACGCCGAATCAAACGTTATTAACGCCCTTTTTGAATGAATGCAGAGCGTTTACTCAGAAATAATTAACGATAAATTAAATATTCTCGTTAAAAGTGGAGCGATTGTTTTTAGGATCCCGACTGAATGTTAATTTTTCCCCAAGTAAATGTATTTAGCAATTCTGGTGTGTACATTATCGATTAAATAAAATTTTCGTTATTCTAATAAATTTCGATTAAGATATAAATAATTGACAGAGAAGGTTGAACAAAGTTTCAGCGTTTCAGGCAGAAACATTCTTATAAACTGCAGTGTTATCAGCACTTCAGTTTGGTAGTTTCAACGTTTCGGTTGGATTTTAGAGATTGGAAACAAAGATAATCTATTTCTGAGATTATTTTCAGCTTTAGGTCTCCTTGAAACGATCTGTAAGTATTTGGTAACATTTCGAAATCCAAACAAAGCGGAAATAAATTGAATGGAAGAAGACGATTCTAACTGCCAAAGGCTTTCTAAACTAGATTTTATTAAAGCGAAGTGAAGTAACATCGCAGAATTACCTAGAGAAGAAACTACTAAAAAATATCAATTTTTCTGACTTACCATTATCCCCATACGCTGCAGCCAATCCAGCATTCCAATAAGTACTTATCAACACAAATGCTGCCACATTAAGCACCGACATGATTCCAAATCCAATTTTTACTACCGAAACTCGCAAGACATTCTCTTAGAACCTTCACTATCAGTTTTTGTTCTTTTCTTCCGAAAAAAAATCACCCGTTTCGTATATTATAACGTATCCTGCTCGTTTCTCTCCATGTTTCTTGGAAAAAACGGCTCGAGTTTATCGATGAAAGCACGATGGCCGGTTCGTGAATGTAAAACGCGATATCTGTCTCAAAATCTCTTTGTTGCTATCGAGTCGGAATTGATGGAGGCTGTGATATCATGAATTTTTATGGCTGTTATGAACGCGACGTCTTCAGGTCTTGGCTTCTCGTCGAAGATGTCTGAAACAACAAAAACGTATACTGCATGATGTGGATAACTACAACATGTTCATCTAAATTTCAAACTAGATCGATTCGTTTAGTCAAGTTTTCTGTATTTTTCCTGCCTTTCATTCAGTTTGGGTTTTTCATCCATAACTGAACGGAACTAAAACTCAAAAGCAAAATCTTAAATATTCACTTGATAAAAGCTTGATTGAATGACTTGAATTTTCAATACATTGATCCAACGACTGCTAATCTTGAAGATGACACGAACCTGTGGCCAATTATTTCTGTGAGCTTGTGTTAATCTTTCGCACCTTGCAAGCACATGTTATCGGCTATTAAATCAAATTGAACCCTCCTGTAATTACACTGGACTTAAGTGCACCAATTTTGATCGAAAATTGCACATTTTAATAAGGTGTGTATACAGATGGAAACATTTTTCACAACTAGAAGGAGTTTTGAAACAACAAACCAATTTAAAATATTTCTTCCTAACGTACGAATGGATGAATTATTTACACCCTCAAAGGTGTTTGATATGTTAACTAATGTCACACGCTTTTGAAGCAAAAACACCTCGGATTGTTTAATGCACTTGTAAAGCTCGAAAGAAAAGCGTGAAGAAAGCCCGAAAAAAAAACACCAGTTACAAGGAATGGGCAATAAAGTCTAACTCTTTGATAATAAGCCAACACTTTTGAAAGTTATTCATTCTTTTGTTATTTTTTCGATTCATTCATCTTGTTAATGCAATTTCAGAGAAGCTCTTGTGATATCCAACCTCTCTTTTTCGAATGCTATGTTTTTAAGCCTTTATTGCAAATTGATAATTATACGATTACTAAATTACAATTTAAAAAATTTGTTATTGGTGTTTCTAATTTAAAAAGAACTTTCAATTTGTTCGAATGTTGGAGGGAACGTGAATAGTTCTTGACTTAAAAATATCCCATTTTTGATTTAAAGGAATAAAATGCCGAAAAGACTGCTCATAAATAACCCCAGTGATATTTGGGTTACATGTTGCAGGTCAGTGGGGTTCCACATGATATTTTGCAAGACAAATCCCTATCTCAAATGGCATCTAAAATATGGCTTTTTTTATAAAAAGAACATCTTGTGTCTCACAAAATGCCAATATTTTCTTAGGGCACCCTGTGTCCCAAATGCCTATTATTCAGTGCAATTAAATGAATTCATTCAAGCTCAGTGGTTCTTCGTAATCCGACCAATCTTCAACTGTATGCTTTAAGAAGAAGATTAAATACCCGAACCAAGAAATACAGTCCAGTAATGCTAAAACTGGCACCTGATAGGTGGAATAAAGCATGGCGTGGCTGCCGAAGTGGCCTTATCTGGCCGATCTTCGTGTTTACAAGCGCTTATCGACCACGTACCGCCACGACATCCATTTAATTTATGCCCCATCGTTTTAGATTTTGTCTGCACTGATATGCAATTATCTGCCCTTTTCACACGTTTAAGTTAATGAGCCGCGTATGTTTTGCTTGATTTTTCTAGATCTTCGACCGATTTCGAATTTCTCGTTAATATAAGCCCGGTCTGTTTATCAGCACTGTTTCATCAAGTTTCCGAATTCAACTGAAAAATTATTTTAAAATACGCAGTTTTTTTAGTGGGTCTACTGCTTCAGCTTCTAATAGTAAAAACTATGCACGCAGCTGAAGACAAAACGTTAATTAAAAACAGCATCGCCAACGTAATAGCGATAGATTTACAAAAAGTAGTATAAGTTTAATTATTTCAAAACTTGCAGCTTATAAAATTTTAAAAGTGGAAAATAAGATTTTTGTTAGAGCCCAATTTTGCGATTAAAAAATTGGCCAAAACCCGATTTTTTTCTCAATTGAAGCAAACCTACTAGCTTCTGATTGTGCAGTTTATTTCAAACATTTACTCATTCAAAGTTATTTAAATCTCTATTTTGTATATTGCATTTTGCTCTGACTATATTTGAGTTTCTGTAGAATGTTCCTAGGTATTCAGCTCAAAAAAACATACATGTACAAAGTAGATTTTTGGAAGAAAAATCGTAAAATACTTAAAATTCTATAATAATAGAGAACGTAACCAGTTCATTGAAATACACACTCAATCCATAGTAAAAGAATTCATCACAGTCACAGTATCTAACCGACTACATCCCTGATGGTGGAGTAAATTTTCTTAAAATTAGCAAAACAATAAAAAAATTGCGTGAAAAGTAACTGTAAGACAAAACTTATTCGTTAGCAACAATTATAAAAATAAATAACACAAATTATACAAAATAAAGAACTAGCAAATAGTGTATCTACCACCAATTTGCAACTGACTAAATAACATTGTGCACTAGACAATAAAACTGCACTATAACCACAAAATTGCGATTTTATCTTTTAATGCATCTTGAAAATAAATAATGCCATGGCTTGTAAACCATACTCGGGCACATCAGTGGTTATGAGGAACAAACATTGTTCGGGCCGTAAAGCATGTTAAGCAATTTTTGTTCATATAAAACCTTCATTACTTGTATCGTTAAGACATTTTACTGCCTAGTATGGTGAAGATTTATATGCTACTGTATATTATACATAAAATGTGTAAAAAATTTAATAAGACTCAATCATATAAGTTTACGAGCTACCGGTACGATATTACCTGAGTCATATAATATATGTAATAAGCCAAGGTGTGAAAAACATATATTTTACTTATCGTAGAAAATAGCCAATTACTTAAGTTAGCGTATGGGACGCTTTTCTAAATTATTAACAAGTTCTCGTTTAAAAAAAATCCTCAGGCAACAACGTTTACTCAAAATGAATAAACACAACACTTTGTACTATTTACGGAAATGATGCATGTGTAGTGTGT
Source organism: Dendroctonus ponderosae (assembly GCF_020466585.1). Taxonomy (NCBI): domain Eukaryota; kingdom Metazoa; phylum Arthropoda; class Insecta; order Coleoptera; family Curculionidae; genus Dendroctonus; species Dendroctonus ponderosae. Next base: position 4,085,566 of record NW_026019016.1, on the reverse strand, counting down.
CTAGTGCGTTTATAATTTGGGTGAAGTTTTTAGCGGAAACTGGCAGAACATTAACGTTGAAATTCGAATGATGGATCAAACGTAAACCCAATTTCCTGAAAATTCACACATGGCCCTTATCACAACTTGCACAGCGATAAACAAAACACATTATCTCTTCGCATATCTCCGGTATGGAAAATCGCAAAAACAACAAAACCCCAGTACACTGCATGTATCTTTGTCGGCTCATTTTAAAAACTCGGGAAAATACACGGAAAGCTCGTCGACAAAAAAAACAAACACAGACAAAATATGCCATTTATTTTGAGGGAAATGATGATTTATGTCCCATAGACGAAAATGGCGGACAGACTGAACGTAAATAACATCGGGAAATTAGTTTTTCTGACCGGCGTTTTTTTTTGACGAAAATGTTCATAGAATCATACATTTTCCGGAAAAACGTAAATAGTGGCCTTTGGACCAGTTTTAATTCCACATGATGATAGCTCAGTGTGTTTATGTTAGTGTTCCGGAACTGACGAAATTTACATTTGCCTAACACTGAGCTGGTTTTGATATTGATTCATATTTTTTATTAGTTTCTTTCAGTGCAATTGAAAATAATATACTTAATTCTTGTGTTAAGGATTAAGCAACTTACTTGTTAAATTACGTTTGAAAAAGCCGCTTACATCGCCATCCATTGTATCGTATACATTGCGAAATTTTCTCATTTTTGTCAGCAGGATTGGTCGATTTTCCAAATAAAAATCTAATTAGGAGCGACCAAAAAACAAAGCATTAGATTTAAAAAAATATCGAAACAAACTGCAGATTAATATGAGTTTCTGTGTTACTATACTTAGTAAGTGCGAGTAATGCGCCAAAAATTAACAAAAATCTGTTGATAGACCGATAGACATGAAAGAGACTCAGGCGAAAAGATCTTTGTTTGTCACATTTTGTGGTAAATTTGTGCATTTTTTAAGTGGCCTTTGACACTTTAAAGCAATTCGGTTGGATGGATGAATGGAAATGGTTTTAAAAATTAAAATTTTAAGGGAAGTACGTTCAGTGCTTCAATAATAGATACTTTAAAAGGCTTAACTAATTTAAAGATGATCCATCTGATGGTCTGATCTTAATTGCTTCCTCGAAACGCTGACTAAAAATACCGATAACAAACTTTGTGGTTTTATATGTTGCAATAATAAAAAACCAATTGAATTGTCCAAAACAGTTATCAAAGCTTCAAGTTCCCTTCCAAATTATCCCACACATCTTCAACACATGTTCTCTTTACAATGTATGTAGTTTGTTCTGTTGGCTCTTCTATTGTAATTTATCTCGATTTTTTCGAAAACTCCGCCTTATTCTTAATAGCGAAACAGCCCCGAACGATACCCAAGAGTCCATCAGCTGATGAACAGTTCGTCCCAAAGGATATGACCCTTCCACCTGCTAATTTATCACGGGTAATGATGTGTGGACTGAGATCCAGACGCCCAAAAAGAAGATCGATTGAGCAGCAGCTAAAATAATAGACGCAAGTTTTGCCGCTAGCTGATAAAAAAATAACAACAACATTCGATAAAACTCTTTGACAAAATCGATACACACAAGGTCGTGAAAAATTAACATCCAGCTCACAGGATTGTTTTCGCCACTTTCGAATATCCAGAATTCCTGTTCTGACACACGCCAAAGGAAAACCAAACGTCCATTTATTACCCTTCCAAGAATGAAGTGGACGTGAAAAAATGTTGGCTCGCCTTTTTCTGTTTATATGTAGTGACAGAATGGGGTATAATAGCGGTTTTCTCTCGCAAACTGAAACTGAGGCCGCAACTGAAAAAGGGTCTACAAGCGTTTTTCATACAGTGGATATTGATCACTTTAGAGATCTTAAATAATAAGAACTCATCCAATTTAGAAAATTAACTTGAATTGGTGCCTAATAAATTGAAGATATGAAGGTTAACAATGAAAATCGTGTGTACACTGCGTTTGAAGACAAAGAAAGAGGCCAACAAACAAAAGAAGTGACCTTACGAATCCTTAAGTAAACTGAAAATTAAAGCATTCACTATCGAGATTAAAAAGAAAAAATGCGGAACCGCGATTTAAGAATAAAGCGTTAGGTGCATGTAAAATCTCTTCTATTCACTTAGTCACCGCTCCTCATTGCAGATAAATGAAGAAAAGTTAGTTATTGCCAAACTAATAGCCTTGTTAGGAAATACAATTATTTTTCCAGTCAAAAGAAGTGAGTAACTATGAACATAAAACTCTTCATGTGCAACCGTTGTTTGAAAGTTTCCATTTTGTAAAACGGACAATGGTATTAGCCATTTATTTGAGTTAGTTTAAAATAAATTCCTCCTTTTTCCTTTTCCCGACTAGCTGGAAATTAACTTGATACTTCTTAAACTTATTTTCTCCTATAATGGCTTCCGCATAGAAGCTGAAACGATATTTAATAAAATAATCATTGGGAAAGTTTACCCATACGTCCCATTTCGAATTGAACCGATAACGTAAACAGCATGCAGTTTTCCTATTAAAGTTTTCCGTCTCGAGTGTCGGTGGAAAAAGCAGCAGAAAAAGATCGGCAATATCGGGTTAGACTGGAGTTAAACGAATTAGTCGGCGAAAAAGGTGAAACCGCGTTAAAGTTGAAACTTTCTAGACGTGTATTAATGCTTCCGATTTCCGGGTTTTCTTTCCATATTCCAGTTAACCATCATTTGTTGCCACAACCAGCAAATCGTGTAAAACAGGCCCAGGCGTTCATTTCAATGGTATAAAAAAAATTTAAACTAGAGCTATTATGAAACATAGCTGTTGTCTCCACATGTATAATGTTAGTCAAGCTAGTAAAAGAACCATAAACCCATGTTTGTTCAGAGAACTTGGGGGCTTCTTAATTACATTTATAACACCTTTTGTTGTAAAACAAAGCAACGACTTGTGAGCAACACGTTTACGTATGGCGTTTATTTATCAAACAATACTTAAAACGGCGCAATAAAACCGTTTCCGGTTCATAAAATCGGTTTACGATCGAAATCTCGATAAATCGAAATGTCTGCCCTCTCAACTCACATGCGACTTGCATGTTGAGGAACGCAATTTTTCAAACGCTTTCGTTCAATTCCGTAGAACTGCCACTCAATAGTGGGAAATGTCGACGGCACTAATCTGAGCAAAAGCTCACACGCATCAGCCGGGGCCTTATTTAAAACTCAATTTTATCCGTAAAGTTGGAAAATTCGAGCAAAGCGCTCCGTAAAAATGATAAAACCGATAAAAAGTTAAAACAGGCCGAAAGTTTCGAAACCCCATCGAAAGTTTTCCGAAGCGCAACAAGACTTTTATCTTGCGTTCGCCACATTATGCTGATTTTCCCGTTTCGAGAGGTTGACTCGTGTGGAAATTCGGGAAAATCAACGTTGCCACATGTGGATTCTGCCAAAAGAGCACAGGGTAGTAATGAAAAAACTTTCGAAAGTATTATTTGAAGAATAATGAATATAATTCCGAGGAAATATGTACATTTATCCAGACTTATTCAGACAATTAGCTGAACTATCTGAAAAATTAGCTGAACTTGATAGAACTCTCTTCATTATTCTTTTATTTTAAGAATATCTTCAGTTCTTTTTAAAACCTTTTAAAAGTGAAAAAAATTAGTATCAAACGAAAAAAGGCAAATGGAACTGTACATTTCTCACAAAAATGTTATTTAGAAGCAATAACCATTCAAGAAAACCTTACTCTGACCAAATCAATCTCAATTTGATAAAATTTCTGGCAACTTCTTAATGTTCCAATGAACCAATTGTCGCATCAAAATGTTTCACCTCTGTCCCTCTTGGCGAAACGATTAGACACTGTTCGAAAGAAACTTTCAATCTCTGCAGACGTTTAATTATATCCTTCTTGGCCCATCTGCGACCAATACAATTTAAAAGTCAATGATTCGGTGACAGACTGTGCGATCTCTTTGTGTCATGCTTTTCTTTGTCTAAAGTTTCCTCTTGCGAACTTTCCACCGAGATTATTTGGCTTCACACCGAACAAATCGTTTCTTCTCGAAACGGAAAACTTTTCGCTCGGTGTTTGTTTTCGGCGAATATTTGAACCACAAATAACCGGGGAAAAAATTGGGGAACGAAAAACCAGCAGAACGTTTCGGAAAAGATGTGTTTCCGTTTAGATTGAACAACAAAGGTCGAAATCGAGATCAATATCTTAATGCAATATTAATCGCGGTGGGATATCCCTTTTATTACGAGTAACAGGGGACTTAATGTTCCATCTTTCATCATTAAGTTAGTCATGGGGAGGAACCCCGTCGTTTCACACCTTGGGAACGATTTGGGTCGCTCCTTTTCAGCCCCAAATTTCGGCAAAAATTAATTTCGATAAGTACGATTCGGTTTATGATACTCATTTAATTCGTCAAGATGTTATTGAGAGGCGATGCGTCATCTTCTACTGTGCGCTTATAACGGCATTATATTGGACGGTTATTACGTATTTCTAGAATTATTGCATTTATCCATTTATGACGAAAACTTAATGCTACTGTTTTACACAAACCTAACCTTCTCAGAAACACACATATGACCTAAAGCTCACCTTCTTCCCATGCATTTTTCCTTTCCGATCTCATTTTTTCTCACGCAATAAATATCTTCCTATTGTAAAATGTGTATCTTAAAAATGTAAGTATCGTATGTAACTTTAACTTCGCAAATGTTACCTAATTAATTAAAGTTGAACCTTTAAATGACCCAGACCCAGAGAAAATCAGACTTATCCAGGTAAATGCCAGCTTTACAGATGGATATTGATAAATATTCCAACCGGACGCTTTTAATACATGAATCTTCTAAATTCGAACTTTGTAAAATTTCTAGTTAGAACGTGGATGCAGTTAAAATAGCCCTGAACCAATCCAAAACTTGTCGATGAAATGTATTTCAAATTTTCTCTGGCAGTAAAGCATATTTTGATTTGAACATGAAGATTTGATTCTCATGAAAGCTCTTAGGAAGATGAGATATGAATAGAACATTAAAGGGCCAATTTTGCACCGGGTCCACTCCTAGAAAATATAAAATTAGCAATAAATGGAGAAGTTATGGAATAATGTTAGGATGAGGAGGTTGCATGTGTATCGAAATGCGATGATATTAAGTATCCAAAATACTATACACCTTATTATTCATTTTGAAAAATTTCAATGAAAAATAAACGTCTGAAGAAGATATGCAAAAAGTCAGGAAACTGCAGAAAGTCATGTACATATTTAGGAACCTGATTCAGACAAAACAAGGCATCAACAACAGAAATAAGATCAGCAAATTAGATGGAAATATGAAAAGAAACGCTTTGAAACAAAACTAAAGAATATGAAATGTAATAAAGAGCTCTCACTATACAGAAGTAAGGGTTAGAACTGATTTACATATTTAAAACGATATCCCAAGGCCGATAGGAGAGGCACTTGAAGGAGAAGATATTCATAAAGTGTATTGATTAACAGATAAATTCGATGGTCGAAGATCTAGGTCTACTGGTTCTTCACTCAATTTCGCATAAATGTCTTCAATGTGTACATATTAAAGCCAATCGAACATCGGCGCTAATCTGGGCAAAATACTCACTTTAACTTAAGATATTAAAGTAGCTAATAAACCACAATAATCATATTCTATATCTAATATAATCTAAACTAACTAAAAAATCATCATTAAATTCAGAAGGCACACGCGTTCGATGACAAGTTAATACACCAAACTGTAAATAAAAACGATCAGAAGCTTAGGTAATAAAGAATTAATTAACATGAAAAAACCTCAAATAAAGAAAATTTACAAAAACGAACTTTATTACATTGTACCTGATCAAATCAAAATGCAATTTAAAACCAATTTAAATTAACAGGACTATACCTGTTTAATAATACTAATGGACGCTGCAAAATGAACACTTTGCCCGATACTAATTGTAATTCGATATTTACATTCTTCAAAAAGCAAACTCTCGAATTGGATATGCCGGCATCAAATTTTGCACATTTATTAGCATGGACTTTACAAAGTGCTTTGCCAATATTGAATCTAAAGTGGATTTGACTAAAGCTAAAACCTTTGATGCTTTTTCGGCTGATTTGCTCGATTGATAATTATAGAACCTTTTTGTTTAGTTACATTTTTTTCAGCTTCCAGAACTCCGGTAATTGCAACTTTCAAGCTGTACAGCTCGAATAATCTAATAGTTTGAAAATCTTTGATTAATTGCCTGAACATTTCTCGTTGTTTTCCCGTATAATGTTTCAGATTGTGGCAATAATTTAAATTAGTGTTTCCTCGAATGAGATTCCTATCGATGCGCCAAATGAACGCCTTTCGATTTAAACTGCAAGCTCCAATATGTCTCGATGAATTATGGGGACTTTTTCCGATGGTAGTAAATTAAAGGATTCAGTACGCTTCGTGTAACACCAACGTGCCGGGTTCTATAATAATTTCATAGAAAATTTATATGATAATGTGCCTTAGAAGAGCAGAACCACATAAATACGATGAGCGTTTCCGTATATCTAAGTTGAGTTTTAATGCAGAAAACCGCCCGAGCAAGTCGATTTTTCGTGCACTTATGGTAAAATGTGGATTTTATGAATCGCTTCTGGTTTAAGCAATTGAATAATAGGCATATTTAAATTTGTGTTTGTGTGCAGTGCAGTTGAAGAAAAAAACTGCTAAAAACTAAAGTTGTACTTCACGTAATAATAGACTTAGTTGAGTTTCTTCTATTCGCTATTGAATCATCTAAAAAATTGAAAGTGTTCCACAAGGGATCCATTTGAATGCTCAAAATCTAAGCATGCCTAATTTAATGTATGCTGATGACACCAATGTATTAGTTGGTGAACCGAATATACCTGGACTTGAAGAGAATGCCACCAGAATGTTCCCAGAAACCACAGATTGGGTTCAAAAAATATTAATATGGCTTAATTTGAGAAAGAAATGCCATTCCGTTTAGAACCAAATCGAATAGAACAGAATAACTAAATTCTGGCCATGTCGATTTTGATTTATGTACGAAGCTGACGTGTGTATATGGTAGACAAGATGTCAAATGGGGTATATCTGTGTTCCATTACTCGACCGAACATCTATAAATCTATAATTCAGCTTGATTGGGCTTGAGCGAGTCAATTATCGAGGCAGAATAGAGGCGAATTAATTATCTGCAAAGCTGCTTTATCCTAATGGGTTGACTGTAAGTTTCGGGCAAATAGTCTTTAAACAAAACATGAACTTATCGGTTAAGTTCAATTGAGTGCTAATGGGTTTCGGTGGAATTAATCCGACTGATGAAGGATTTATCGGCATTCGTAGAGCGCCAAAATATGTTTTTCCCGATGTTTCAAGCCTGATGAAAACAAAAACGTTTAATTAGAAACTGGAAAATTGAAAATGAGTTTTGAGGTTTACAAACTTTTAATTCATTAGCATTTAATTCTAATAGCAAGCATTTAATTCTAATAGTTGTTGCAACGCTTGCGAGGAATAAAACAATTTAGTAACAAATCTTAACTTACAAAAAAATACTTCTTAGAAAATTACGCTTTTCATTTCGTTAAGTCTTTAAAAAGTGTTTCTTATAGTAAAATAATTTTGGCTTTAAAATAGCGTCCTATTTTTTGCTTCAATTAATTGCAATTATTGGTAGTACGCTCGCTACTGCTAATATAATTGAATTTAGTTTCTTTGCAAAAAATAATTACAGTTCAATTTCAACTTTTAGATTCAGTTCAAATTCGAGTTTTGTCGAAAATACCAAAAGTAGTTTTAAAATATTTAAAAAATTACCTTTTTCCGGTTTATTTGTCAAAGAATGACTATATTGACCCGGTATTTCCGTTTGACAAATTTATAATTGAAATTCTGTGCATTTTTAATATAATAATGCACCTTATATCAGGTTTAAAATGTTCATAAGGCATCGTAGCAAACAGTTTATGCTATTATATGTTATTAAGAAATTGGTCCTAAATAAATTTGTATTTTTAACACGATATACAATGATGGTGCTTCACTATTATACCACCATTTTTGCCGATTGTTTCCTTAAGGTTTGAGTTAAGATTTTCTAGTTCAGTTCAAGCTGTTTTTGTGTAGCTTATTCCGGAAATGATAATAGACCGATGTAACTGTAGTTTTTAGGACTTAAATAAATAAAGAATGAGAGCTACAGCAATTGGTTTCCTATTACACTTAAATGTTAAATAGTTTAATTCATTTTATGTGGCATCTACATAATCAACATGAAAACCCAATTTATGTCTAAGAAACCACCCCACTTTTGATAGATTAAATCCGTTTCCATTCTTACAATGTCATTAATATCCAATTTAAAATTCTCAAAATTGTTTTAACGCTCTCCTGAATAGTTTACAGTTATGAGTTGTGACACATTTCATGCGGGAGTGCGATGTGTGTGTAGGGTATCAAAATCAACCCAATTCTGGGTAAATATTCGCATCAAGCAACTAGCAAACAAACAAACTAACGTAGCAAAAACCAATTAAAAACCATTTGAAGTTGTTGATAATTTTGCCTCTGCAATAGCATTTTCGACCGAACTTGCAGATTTGCCAGCAAATCGGAAATAACTAGAAAACTCAATTTGAGATTAAAGTTCGATAATACTTCACAGGTTTAAGCCATGCTGAAGCGAACTACGAATTAGCTGGATTTGAAAACAGAAAATCGTGAAAACTTGTTAAATTTTTGCTTCACTTTCATCTTGGAACTTTAAGGGCCGCAGGAAGTTCGGTTGGATTTGTAAAATAAATGCATCCGATATTAAAAGATGAAACTGCAGTCCATTAGAACGCTGAGCTGGGAAGCTGCCATTAAATATTCCATAGCCCAGGTTATCTCGTCTGGTTTATCTGACCCGGCAATAAATTTTCCATAGGTGTGCCGGAAATTAGAAGGGCGCCGTTTACTGTATTAACTAGAATGTTGCCTGCACTGGCAAGAATACTGGATTACCGTAAATCAGCAGTTGGCTGTTGTGTTTCACTTTATCTTTCATCCGGTTGTAAATAATTAGCAGGCAAACTTCCATATTAGAGAATGTGAGCTGGCTTTACGTGTGGTTGCCATACGTACTGCGGAACGGGAGAACAAAGCATACTTTCTCCACAACTTCCCAGAGAATTTAATGCGTGGTTTGCGCAAATATGAGCTTAGCATTTCAACTATTGACCCTATTTGACTTCTAATTACTGCACAAAAATCACTCCCGTTATCTGCGCGTAACGCAAGCTAAATGGTTTCGAGCAAGGGGACGTTTATTGCACTATATTTTCTAGGGGAAAGTTCATTACCTGCAGTAATCTAAATTAATACGAAGAAAAAGAACGGCGAAACATGGATAACATGGCAGAATAAACAAAACAGAGGGTCCCCTCCATTAAGTAAAAATAAATTACATTTACCTGGAGAAAACGAATTTATTACGGTGGATTTCAATTATCTCGGAAGAAGAGGAAAATAGGAAAACGGGCGAAGAATCACGGAAAAATAATCGCCGACGAAAAAAGAGAACGCTTTACATTGCCGCTTCATTGGAGAAGCAATAATTAGACTGTAAGTATTTATTATAATTTAAATGCTTCTGTCTTTCTACAGCCATTTCTCACCTGTACACCTAAAAACGAGAAAATTATTCCTTTTTCGAGATACATATTATTAGAGGCTTTCCTAAAATTGAAGGAGTGTTTATTGCACTGAAGCCAGTATTGAAAAGAAAATTAAATTTGGTGGGTTTTAAGAGGTAGTTAAGTATTGCGCATCTTAAAGCGTATTTTCCTTCTTGTAATTCATTGTCAAGAACTTTCTAATACAGATAATAACCCTAATCAATTTTTTAATACGCGCAAGTCTACAACAAATGTTCAAAATGACCTCCCTCAGACGGCACACAAGATTCAACTATTCGAATCATTGATTGTCGTATTCCTGCAAATATTCGTGATGTGTTTTTTATTGTGTTACAGAGCACTATAATTTGCTTCCTCAGGTCACAAATATTTTCAAATGCAGTGGAATCAACTAATGCTAAAGTAAAACCTCAAATGCAAAAATCCAGCGGATTTATATCCGGCGATCCAGCAGGCCAATGTTTCATACCTCCGCAACCTAAAGTAAAGTGCGCAAAGACAATTTCATTACTTTAATATATTGAAGGATTGACA
>NW_026019016.1:4050083-4074294 GCF_020466585.1 Dendroctonus ponderosae | reverse complement strand
TGAAAAACTTCGAAAAAAGCAGCGTCATGTTCAAGTGGATTTTGCAACTCAAAAAAAAACCACGCAAATCTAAAACTTCTTGAATTCAAGCATTTTGTTGTGAAAACTGCAACATTTCCTTATCGATGGTCCACTTTCTAAAAAGGCCATTTATTTCTGTCTAGAATGATGTAAAAACGAGCGTTCTTGCTCATTTTGCTTCCGAGAAACATGCAAAATGGGACGGAAAACATGAAAGTTTGCAATAATCTTACGCCACCCTTGCACAAAACGACGATCTTGTCTATGCAATTTTTCTAATTTCATAGGCAACAGAAGACTGTATTTTTTCTACATAACCTGAATTTAAAGCTGGATCAGCGGATTGCCGGATTGCGTGAAATCCAGGACTTAGATAGAATAGAATTAATTAGAATTATATAATTTAGGCAGCCAATTTTTGCATGAAGAATAGATGAAAATAGCTCCAAAAACTAGCAAAATGTGGGAACAATACTGGGCACATTGATAGATTTCCGCTTCTACCGAAATGATGATATTCAGTTTCAATTAGTGGCAGATCCATGGAAAAAATGTACTTTTTGCGTGAAATTTTGGAATATTTGGGTTGAATTTGGCCGAATCCGTATTAAAACTCCTGCGTCTCCTAAATCTCATCAGCGGCAGCATGTTCCCATAGTCCATTACCTGTCATTCAGAGCGATAAGCCAATTTCGCACGATAATTATGTCAAGCGGTTAATGTCGACCTCCGCGCGTTCCCTCTATTGGTTTATGGTAATGTCCACTGTTTATTAAATTTTCCTTTATTTCGTTATCTTCATCCCCAAAAATGCCTACCGATTGACATTTGCTACATATGGGAATTCAATTTTTCTATTGGACACATTCAAATGCTACAGTGACTATTATGTATCGAATTCTGGCGACAAATTTCAGTTTGGAAAATCAAAATGTAATTCCCTAAACTGTTGGAAAGAAAAAACGGAAAAGCAATAATTTGTAAATCACCCATAATAAACGAATGAAAATTAGTAGATACAAAAAACCGTAAATATCCAGTAGATCAATGAATCAGCAGCTGCTAGTAAAATTGGAGAAAAGGAAACATTTGCTCCAAAACTTATCACAGTTCTCTCTTCATATAGGAACCAATCAATTAAAATTCTACTGATGATTGCAAGTTAGGCAAATACACATTCTATACCAAATAATTAACTTCTTTGTATGTGCGTCGAAACAGTTAGCACAGTGCAAAGACCTTCCAACAGCACAAATATAAAGCAAATTCCCATTTTCAATCAAACACAGGCTTTCCATCCGTGTCGTGAACGATAACAGTTACACTGTAAATCAATTGCCGATATTTGCTGCCAGTCAATATTAACTAAGCCTAAACCTAAAAACACCCTTGTTTATTTTTGTTTATATTTATTGCCTTATTCTTAATAAAACCGGTGTTTGTTCTTCAAAACCGCGCAACGTGCGATAGATTTATTGCAGGATATAATCACGAAATTATCAATGTTAAACGCAAGAAAGAACACCCATATGTGTATAAAGAACGATTTTGAACAGCTTTATTAGCGCCAAGCAACTTTATTAATCTTGGTTATGTGCACATCTTTTAAATTATGTATTATGTATCGCGAAACACTGCATAATAAAGGAGCCAGTTTAGTCTGTCCCATGTTTTTGCTCGTAAAGTCGCGCTAGAATAGCTAGGACTCCATTTATCTCTCAAAATATGGTTATTCGTAGTTCGGAAATGGTTCAGCGATACTCTCAGCGACCTAAATATGAGCTTCTTCCATATTTACAGGATGAAATACAATGTTGCTTGATGTAATTAGTGACAGCTTTTCTGGACGCTTTTAGAGAGCCACAGCTTCCAGCAAAATTATACCACCTTCTAACAACTTATTCATAAGACAAAATAAGAAAATACAAAAAATGCGGAAGTTACAAAATTCATAGAAGACTGGGAAAAGGATTTCCACAAGGCTCTAAATTTCGACATAAGTCGTAATAAGCAATAAAATGTATCAATCTGTAATAAAAGACAAAAAAATTTGAGGCTAAATACCCAACAAACAGTCTGTGAAAAAATGAATCCGCCTCAACAATATAGAACTTATCTACAGATGATATATGCGTAACCACATGGAGACCAGGCAGGATTATTTTAGAAAGCAAAATGCCTAAAGTACTCTGAATAATGGACGAATGGTCGTATGTGCAAAAACGACATATTTGCACAACTAAACGCACGACTAAACGCTTATGTTTTATGTATTTACTCACTAACACGAATAGATGTTAGTGAGTAAATCTGTTGAAATGACTGCTGCATCCGTTTGCATCTATCTATCATCTATCAGCCGCATAGTGAAACTGTAAAAGCTGCGTTAGAACTCATGTTGCAAATGAGAAGTCACTCTACTGAATTTACCATTTTTACCGAATTGAGGTTCTCCTTTTCCGACATACCCAAAGGCCCCTTGCGAAAGTTATATCCCGTTCCAGCTTAGTTCAAAAGCAGGCAGCCACAGGCGTTTTTGTCTGAATGCATAATATTGCGCTGACAGGCTCGCCGTTGCTTAAACTATTAATCATACCAATAAAGGGATGATGCGATTTAGTTATCCCAACTCAGAGATGAACTTATGTTTCCCTGTCAAGATTTAGCCAGCTTTTGTGCGGTTTCTTCGACTGGAAAGTTAGTTTGATGGTGGAATTAATTCGAAGCTGATGAAATGCCGGTGTCGTCTACTTAGAGCATGGAAGATGTTCCAAGACGATGTTGGCTATTAGCACCTATTCCAACCGAAAAGTCAATTTCCATTAATCCCTCATAGCCGTTTAGGCTTTCTATTTAGCTCGATGAAAATTACCCAAGGATGACTCTGAACAATATCGCATTCGTTTCTCACAATAGGTTTAAAGCTACGTATATCAGGGCTCAATTAGACTTACATGACTGTCATCGTTATTGTACAGCAAATGTAGATCTGTCTTTTCTCTAACTCTAAAAGCTGCCTTAATGGACTCTATTGTCGGCGTAATGTTTAATTATAAATAAGTAACTTTCAGCATCCTTAGTGGCACTGGACATGCATAGTTCAGCATTATAAAATGCAGTGTAAGCTTAGTAACTTTCATTTAGCTACCCAAAGCGCTTTGAAGTACCCGACTTTTATTTGATTTTCCAACAATCGTTCTCGCGCTCCTATATTGTATGGGTTAATTTACCATTAAAGATTTGCTCAGGTAGCAGGATTGACGTAATTAGTCGGCGTGTTTATGCATGTGGCTTAATTGAAATACTACTGGCATTGTGACGACAACGTCAATTTAGAAATTTAATCATTCTGCACGGCTTATCTCACAAGAATTATTACTTAAATAGCGCATTATATTGCAAGGGGTCAAAGCGCGTCTGTAAATTAAATACTAAAGGTTTAAAACCGTGAAATTACCTTAAATGGAACATCCACAAGTGCCGACGTCCAATTCAACATGAAGTGCTTGGTGAGAAAAACTGCAAGTTTCCATACATCCTAAAACAGAAAAAAGTAGTGGCTAGTATTTTTTAAGTGCAAACAAATCCTGCATGATACTACTTAATATACATTATTCTCTCCACCTAATTACAGTAAAGACAAGCACTCTTTCTCTGCACAATTTTCGTTTAATTATGATAGATTACCAGCTCCAAGGTGGTCCGTTAAACTATGCAAACGGACTTTCTCCTTCCCATTGGAAGGTGATCAATAAAAACGGGAAATCTGGTAACATTACTACCGCTGGAGACGAACATACGTCTTTTTAATGATTTCTCTTGCGAAGGTAAGATCTATTAATCAAGAAGCAATTAAAAGTACCAATCAATTAAGTATGAGCCGGGAATTGATGGGTTTATGCCCGGTCTCCTTCCACCTTTCATTAATTATGAAAATTAGTGACTTAGGTATTTGTTCCTCAGTTGGATTTTTCATCGAACGGTAGGAAGTGCAGAAAGACAATTACTTTCTTAATTATTACCTACTTTAATGATGAATTATCATTTTATTTTCAAACAAACATTTTTATAACTTGAAAAATCAGAAATGTGTTAGGTAGGCGATTGAATGAATCATTTCCTTATCATCCTGGACAAGTAGATGATTGAATGTTTTCAGTATTATCCAGAACATACTTGAGAATGGAACCTCTTAAGTTTCCACACAAACATTGCATTTGATTGGTCCAGAAAGCGGCAAACTTGAAGCTAAAAGTTCAAAAATCCTGCCCTTAAAATCGGCAACAAGTGAGCACTTCAGTATTTAGTAGATTTTTCAAAAATTGGAAGACTTACCAAAAGAGAATATAAATTTGAAGCAAACCCATTTTTGTAAGTCATCATTTCTGAGTCAATAAAAAGTCTGAGTTAATAGTCAAAACCCGAGAATGTAAATTACGAAAGTCGCAGTTGCAACAGCGATTTTTCAAAAACGAGCAAACTCACACGTGCAAATTGTGAAAATTGCGCAAAAGACAGCAAATTTAGAGAAAAAAAGATGACTGTGAGCACACAACACAACAAAAGTATTTATTTCTCAAAAATCCCTGAATCGCAAACTTAAGCAAGTAGAATATTGAGCCAGAGAGCAAGAGTAGTGAGTGTACAAATTGTGTAAATAAATTTCAATCAAATTCCAAATGAGTTTTAATCTTAAACTCAAAAAACTCCTAAAACTCCCAACTAACCAATGCTGGAAGGTATTGGGTTGTAGACGCAGGAAAAATGTTAAGCATTAGTAATCCAAGCGGCAATTAGCTGAAATATCCGAAAAGCGAAATCAAATTAAGCTTTCCCAATTCCATTTCGACTAGCTACTGACTCTTTAAATTAGAATTTAATAAAACTTTCGCTTCTATCCCTCCTTCCTTCTGCACTTGACAGACTCTTCATGTCCTTAACAGGAAAATTCACTTAGTTTCGACTGTAATTACTTTACTGAATTATTTTCTTTATAAAGAATTAAGGGCTCCAAAGTTTCGCGGGAACGAGTATATGCCAAGATCTCTCAACAACTACGAAGAAAAAACGGTTTTTGAGGGGACCAGGATTTGTTTGTATCCTGTGTCGGGTTGGAATTAAATGGTTTGGCGGAAACAGGGTGACATTTTGCAAAACGAAAAGCGAAAGTGAAGAGGGTTTGAATTCTTTAAAGTTTGTTATCCCGAATTGTTTGAGTACTCGGTTGAAAGCAGAAGAGCATGGAAACATGCCACAGCTTTAATTAGCGGAAAACTGACAGAAACTGGCTGGAACTGTATAAAGTTTCATATGTGTCCCAGTTACAGTCCTGCTGTTTTGTTATAGATTTTGATATAAATTGATAACAAAGCGATGCGGAATTATGTACGCAGGAACTTAATGGTATGTTTAAAGCCACTTTTTGACCTCTCGTAGTCGAATTCTGCAATTCCATATCGAAATAATGTGTAAAATTAGGTAGCTTCCGAATCAGGTGCATTTTCAGCAACGAGCTTTCAACACAATACCGGAACTGTTCACACTCGTCCACTGACAAAACAAAGAGAGCCAATTAAAAAAACTGCAGGCGACAAAAATTACAAAACTTTCGTCGTAAAAACAGAAAACACTGCCATTTTGCGCTGTTGGCATTAAATATTTCAACATCAATTCCGCTTATTGCAGCCATTTGGCGGATTAACTCTTATATGAACCCCTCCGCTAATTGGGTTTTCTTGTAATATAATGAAAAATAAAGTTCACTAATCGTTTGGCAATATTTGGCTAAAGGAATCAAGTAGAGTGTTGAGCGACAATGAAAATTAGGAGATGTGATTGAATAGTAGCTCTTTCTGGAAAATCGCAGTTCAAGCCGGTAATGCGGCTCCCATTCCGCATGTTGCCTCCAGACTATAACTCCTTCGCCGCATCCTCTGGAGCGACAGATTACCCCATTTATCTCCACAGAGGCAGGTGTCATAAAATTAGCGAGGAGCTATTACTAACCGGGTGTCACGTGACAAATATAACCTTCGGGAAATTAGCGCGGAACTGTCACATAGGGCTCATTTCATATGTTTCCCGTTTTCCCGTCTTGGCTCGAAAGTGAGGGTCGCGTTTCTTATTTGCAACCAGAGTATGTAAAATGAGGCACATTTTCCAGGAAAGTGGCAAGGAAGAATTGGCGCAACACCTTACCCACCTTGAACATATTAAGTTGTACATATTATCTACTGGATTTTAGAAATCTTAGTATGCAAATTTGGAAACTTCCGGGCCTTCTTCTTCAAGGAGAAGAAATTCTTATGCTACCACAATATCGATCATTCATAGCAACACAATAGTTAAATATGTTGTGTACAGGCAAATTGGAAAACCAGATCTGAATTTTCTATGAAATATCCGATGAAACAGGATAATTTTAAAATGCGGTCTTGAAACGTCGCGTTACTGGGGCTCCTTTGCTTGGAATGGGAACCATACTTATGTTTAAAAAGTCCTGTAAATTTCCTAGTGAAAGCGATACTCACTAAGCAACTATTAAGACGTTTTCTGTTTGATCGAGACAAGCACTAACTCCAAGTAACGTACACATTTTCAGGTTTCGCGTAGATTTTTTCAAGAAATAGTCAATTGAAAACTTAAGCAAATAAATGCTGGAAGATTTCGGATACAAACACTTGCGGGTCCAAATTACCGAAGATCTGCGTACCGTAAATCGCAATAAAAAGTGATTTTGACTCGAAAATCAGCAAACTTGGAGGAACAAAGAGAGCTAAATTTAAAGCTAACGCATTTCCAAAAATCCCGCAAAATCAAAAATAAATAAGTAGATGCTTCAGATTTCTTTCTTCAGAGTCAATAGAAGACACTTGAACTGTTGTAGAAACTATAAACATCTTAGATAAATAGAAATAAATAGGAGGAAAACTAATTTTCAAAAATGTCGCAGATCGTATAAACGTACGCAAGTAGAAGGATCAAATATTTTAAGTCAATAGTAAGCTTATGAGAGTGCAAACTGTGAAAAATTGAGCTAAATCACAATGAACGCGATGTTCCAAAAATCTGAAAACTTGGAGTGTCACTTTTCCCTCCAAGCGACATGGATTCGAAGTAAGCCCAATTTCGAAAAATCTTGAAATACGAAAAATAATCAAGTAAACGCATGAGATTTTGTAAGCCAATGAAAAATCATTATGAGATCAAACGATTAAAATTTCAGGCTCATAGCAAAAAACTGATCTTCTCACAATCAGAAAACTTGCACAAGACGTGCAAAAAAGGCATACACTGGAAGAAAACTCGTTTTCAAAAATGCCGCAAATGCAAAAATAAACCAGCAGAAGCTTGACATTTTTAAAACCAATAGAGCACACTCGGTAGATCAAATGATGAAAATTTCAGGTCAATCGGAATGAAGAGTGATTTTTTGAAAATCAGGAAACTTGGAACAAAAATTAGACATTAATTCGAAAAAAACTAATTTTCAAAAATGCCGAAAACTCAAACAAAAATAAGAAGCTTCAGAATTTGTAAGCCAATAGAAGATTTTGACAGTGCTATCTATGAAAATTTGAGTTCAACGACAATTAAACGTGATTTTACCAAAATCTTCGAAAAATACATATGAATTACATATAAACGAGTGAAAGCTTCAATAGGAGACACCTCCAAGTGCAAATTGTTCAGATTTCAGAGCAATTGCAGAGACGTGTTTTTCGCACAAAAATCAGCAAACTCTGAGCGATAAAGTTCAAAACAAACTAACTTTCAAAAATTCCTCCATTGCAAACCTACGCAAGTAGAACTTTGGATACTTATATCTCAACGATTAGAAGATACTTGAGAGTGCAAGTTGGAAAAATTTCAGTTCAATAGCAATAAAGCTTGATTTTCCAAAAATCAGCAAACTAGGAGCAAATCGGATACTTTAAATTTAAAGTTATCCCATTTTGAAAAAGCCCGCAAAGTCAAATATAAACAAGTAGAAGCTTGAAATTTTCTTAAAATTTGAGGTCAATTGGAATGAAAAGTAATTTTACGAAATCCAGCAAATTTAAAGCAATAAACTGTCTGAAATTCGAAAAAATCAGCTACAGATATTTTGAGTTGAAGAAGACGATTTGAAGTCAATCGCAATGAAGGGAAACTTGAAGCAAAAAAGTGACTAACAATTCGAAGCCAAACCATTTTCAGGAGTTTCTCAATTTCAAACCTAAGCAAGCAGAATTTTGAATATTTCTGATCCATTAGAAAGCCAGTTAATGTAGATATCGTGCGAATTTCAGGCAAATTTGAAATGACTTTAAGTATCAACCTGGAAAACAAGTAGAAACCGATTAAACCGTTTTGTGTTTAATAGAAACAAGCACTAACACCGAGAATGGAAATGATCAAAAAATTTCGGGCAGAATGTCCCGCATATCGAAGCGCAACAGTTTGAACACAGGCTACATTTCTACCCATCAATCAACTGTTTTCAGCAGGACAATTTTATTTAACATTAAGAACAGATTGAAACATTATAAGAAAGAATAAAACTTGATGTTGTGAATCCTCTCTGATAAAACTCATTGCAGAAAAAGATTCAAATAATTCTTCTCACAGATTCGACACTCAACAGATTCGAGTGATAAATTATAGTTTATGAGTAAAATTATATATATTTTTAAATTTGCACTTTGCCATACCACAACAGATATTTACATAATGTTAAAGAAAAATTGAATACTACACTTCTAAGTTCCATCAAAAATTCCTTCAAATTTAAGATTTTCTTATTAACGAATACCTCAATTTTGTAAGAAATTTCAATTTACCATATTATTCACTACTGTACTGCCTAAATACTACCAGAAAACACCTATGGAAGAATAACTAGAATTTTGAATGCGTATGGCTAAAGCCATCATAATAAGCTCATTTGTTTTTTCTGTGTTCGATAATAGCGCTCGAAAAAAATCGGATTTTTCCATTAGACCCATCCTGGTTCAATATTGCCCCTTTTATGACAAATTTACGATTCCTATTAGTCTTCTCATTTCCTTTTGTCTCAAACATTTAATTAAATAATTCGTAGGCCTTATTTGGAGTCTCCAGGTACTGAAAATGGCGGCCAAATAAAACGCCGGATTTACTCCGGTGTTTAGGCGTCGCCCTGTCAAATATATTCGACCAATTCGAAATTAAACAAATCTGAAGTAAGAAGAGAGAAGCGATAATTGCGTAATTTTCCTTGCCGTTGATCGCTTAATTTGGATAATAACCGAACATAGAAAGCTTGCCAATGATTCAATTCAATAGCAATATTCAAGAGCAATAGCTTCTTTTGGAATAATAAACGAATGGAAACCGTAAAATCTGTAGATAGTGTAACACAAAACTACTCACATATAAGAATTGGCATCACAATTATTATTTAATCAATTTGTATATCTCTTTTATTTATATCCAGCCTTGGATATGATGACTTGGACCGCCCTTGTACTTGCGGAACGAGGAGTAATTTGAGCAACTTGGAATGCCCGCCTCGGACTGAAATCGATGTAAGTGGTTTGTAATCCATTTGAAAAGCGAATTTCCTTCCAAGGATCATTTTATGAAATATTTTCAGTGTGAGTACGAGAGCTTTCCAAGCTTATTTCGCCTTTCGTCCTACAGGCAATGTTAATAAATGTAATGCACACTATATGGCTTTATTGGACGTTAGGTATACGATTTCAGTGAAGCAACAGCTGAGTTTTTCCTTTTTATTGCGTTTTGAAACTTCTTTCATATTGTCGCCTTAGACATTTTCTTTTAAAAAAAATCCATTGATTAGACCGAGCATTCCCATCTTTAATTTGGCATTCGAAATTGTGAAATTTCGGTCAGAATTTCCAGTCAATGACATTAAATTGCAAATTTGGCTGATATACGGCCGAACAATGCGGCAATGTCATAAACGACAGTGATATACATTCCCAGCCATTTATTTCGTAATTGCGACTCGCTTTTCCAGCTTTGTCACATCGCTTAAAGACACCGCATTTCACTAGATCGAACAAGAAAAGATAGATTCTCAGTTTAGAGTTCATATTGCTGTTTAACCATATAAATTATTACACAATTAACGAGAATAATTATCTTGGAAGTATCTCCAATTATCAAGAACATACATATCAGCAACTGATAATAAGCAATTAATATCTGCGGCGATAATATCTGGCAGTTCATAATAAGCACCTTCAATGTTATAATTATTGTTGCAAGAAGTGAAATTATCTTGTTCGTGTCTATAAGCTCGTTCACTAAGAGATTTATTACATTTTGGCCAACCCTATTTTACTGATTTTTGTTCTTCAGTGGCGTTACTTTCCACCTTTTTATATTCTTTTCTGCATTACACTGTTCAAATTAAAAGCTTAAAACCTGCCAACAATTTCAATTTTCTGGAAACTAAACAGGGTCTCATGCGCATACATACGCCTTGCATGCAGATTTTGCCCGTTTCACTGTCATGGAAAATCATTCGCTGATAATTAACGTAACTGATCGATCAAACCCACACAATCTTCAATTCCGTATTCGCTAATAGACGTTTTTACTGTTACCTCTAAATGAATGATTATAGAAATTAAATCTCTCAAATGCCCCTGGGTTTCTTTCACGTAGTTCTGTTCCTTTAACTCATCAATTCATCATTACAAACAAGTAATTAAATCCAATAACAACCAGGAAATAAAATATTACTTGTTTCTTATTTACTGTAATACTTTCCAAGTCTGATACGCTTTACACATAGTCTAGAATATGTCTCACAGCCAGGCGAATAAATTGTAATATTCGGATCGATCATATCCAGGCAGTTTCACAAATGTACAATTTGGCAATATTGATGCTCTTGTTATTAAAGTCTGCATGACGGTTTTAAATTACTCTTTATATAGTCATCATTTGCAAATGTCCAAGTCCATAATTGCTTTTGCTGCTGCATGAAATCAAGCCACTCAGCTTCCGGAAATTTACCCGATTAGATATGGTAATAGTAAAACTATTGGCAACAATATGAAAGGTATAACGAAAATAAATACGCTCAAAACGACATCTTTTACTATGTGCTATTTTAAATAATAGAGCAGTTTAAATAAGATGCCAATAGAAAATGTACGTTCGGAAAATTTACAATGGAAACGTGGGGACGAGGAGACTAGCTAATCAATTCTAATATTTCTCTAAGGAAATCCAAAGTTGCTCTAAAATTCATATAGGTGGAACGGGAACGGGAATCTTCTGTGCCGTACCTTTTGTTCCTTTACCTTTATTCCGAAATTATTTATTAACTTTTAATGGAGTTTATTCGAGTATTCTGTTTTATTCACGGGATCATTTCTGCTGCAGACGGTTGAGTAACCGGACGGGAAAGAGCATATTAGATGAAAAACATTAAACATTTAATGCCGGTATAGCGGACTTAAATAATTAGAGAACGTAATTTGGTGCACAGAAAAAAGCCTGTTAGTGCTTTCATATAAAAAAATATATTTCATTTATATGTAATTAATTACTGATAGTCCTTAAAATTTTGTTGAGTAGATGATCGTTTGAGGCTTTAGATATATTTAAATTGTTCTGCTATGCAGGGTGTAAATAAAATCCAAAACATATTTTGTATTTAAAAAAATGCAGTGTGGAATATTATCGCAAAAAGACTAACCAAATTATTTTATTAACTGGCGTTCAAGACATAAAATACATGCACCTACCGATTGGGATTGCTAAAAATAAAAAATATAATCACGATTTTTACCAATTATTACACTGAGAGTAAACATATCTTTGGAGTCAAATTTTACTATTTTCAATCAATGCAGCCATTCATATTTCCCGTATAAAATTTGAAACTTGTTCTTATTTTTCTGCACTCTCTTTATCATAGAACCATGAAAATCGAGACAGATTTTGGCCCAATTTAAGAGAAACTCAATGGATATTACGTGTATATTATTAAAAATACGTGTAGTTAGCCTCAGTTCACCTGTAGTCATCTACACAGATCAACATTCAAACGACTTACTAGTAGAATCCGTTCTGATAAAGAGTTCGTTTTTTATTGTAAAATAAAACCACTCTTTATAAATCCGTAGTAAAAGGCGTGACGAATAACTACACAATTTTGGAGGAAAACTACCCAACAACAATGTTTTGAATACATGAATCCGCCTAGTGACTATATAGTAGATAATAATTCTACGCTTTTATAAAATTATAATTCAATGGTATAAAATGTTAAGTTAATTTGGAATTAATTAAAAAAATTGCTTTTAACTGAAAAAAGCTCCAGCAACCAACTGCTTTCATAATTCAATTCTACATGCTTCATCAGCCTAACAGTTAGGGGAGAAATATATGGCAGATAAAAATGTTAAATTTATATTTTATTTATGCTGAAATAATTTGCATTATTATCTGAAACTCTTGGATATTCAAATTTTGTTTATGTCAATAATGCTACTCGGTGCGCAATTAAACATTGCAAACAATCAGCTATCAAAAGCATATTAAACTTGATTTACTGCTGAAAACATTTGTTTATAATTCGTCTAAAAACAGAATAATTCGTTTTTGTGATCGAAATAAAATTATGAAATCAAATCTATTATAGCTAGAAACAATGCCAAAAGATGTGGATTTCGAACAGTTCGTAGCTACTTCAACAGAAAAAGCGACCAAGAGAATAACAGCGATTTGACGACTACGAAAGCCCTATCTGCGACGCACTAACCCACTTAGAAACCATATTTTCCTCGCCTTATTTCCTTGTTAGTGCTTTCCCGCGCAATCTTGAATGGAAATTGTAATTACGTATCTTAATAATGGTGGCGTGCATAAAAGAAAATTATTTTTAAAAGCTCGCAAAAGGCCGCATATGAAAAGAAAACACGCGATAATACCGGTAAGCAGGAAAAACGTGGTTCGTTGAAAAAACTAATAACAACCTGCAGGCATTTCGAATGAATAAAGCGCTCGGATTTTTTCATTGTCACTTAATACATTAAATATTATTTCTGGCTTCGTAAAATAATACAGTTTGCATACAAAAATACAACCGCCTACTGAAAATAAAGATTATTATTATTTTATTTACAACAGTATGCAACAGTACGTATGTACAGTAATGTAGCCAAAATTAAAAACTGAAAACAATTCAAAAGAGATATCAAGTAAATAAATATCAAAAGCAGTTTATCAACAAGTTAATTTGAAATAAAACGTCTCAAAACCCAGCTCTTGTTGATTGTAATTTGTTGAACACAGATTGGATATGATGCCTTTATTTCTCCTCCATTATGTTCAACTCCAAATCAAAATTAATTCCTGGGTTTCAGTCATTTATTGTCTCTAATTATCAATTAAAATACGTTTCGGTGTATTTTTCCACTAGTCCAAATGTATGCCAAGGCTTAAAGCAGCAACAACGCTACACATAAAAACTGATGATGGTGGGAAAATACACCGAAACGTAATTTAATTGATAAATAGAGACAATAAATGACCCAGGAATTAATTTTTATTTGGAATTTGGTCAGGAAAGTATAAACAATTATGTTCAACTCCATCAGAGAAATTTATATTTACAGAAGCGGATCTTCACTAACTTCAGTTACATGAAAAAAAATAAGAGGCCATGCATATATATGTAGCAATCACTAATTTAAGTGCATATTCCTTACTAAACTTTCCTAATGTTCAACAAACTATAAAACATTTTACGAGTAACACCCAATATCAAACTATGAAAGTTAATGCATCGGAATGATTAATGATGGGAGCTTAGCTTGTCGATCAAATGCCTATGTTCCTATTTAGTCATGTTAACTTTTCGAAATAATGAGCCAAGTTGGTTTATTGCAGCAAACTCTCCGATATTCACTTGCAAATTATCGCAAATCTTACGTTTACGTACAGTGAATGGAAACGTGCATTTTATCGTGTAACTAGCTGAAATAACTGGGTCAAACCATAACTTCAAAAAATCCTTTCCTGAGCAAAAGTATATTGGGAAATTGTTTTTTTTTTACTTCAGTCCGTTTATGAATTTAAAGTGACCGGTGCTGCACGAATCGAACATTCATAACTTGGCGGAAAAAAGAGCAAAAATACGACGAGCATTTTCATAGCCGAGCGATAAATTTCAGCGGAATCGGTTCGGAACAAAATCATAAATCCATTGCAGAAAAATATGAGCCTTGTCCCAATTCAAAATGGCAGCTTTTAAGGCCAAGTGATCGAGCAATAAAGCTCATTTTCAAAGAATCTTTGTCAAAACCCGATCACCGGTCTGTTTAGATCTAAATATGCATTTCATGTTCAAGAATGATTTCATTATACTTGCTAATTCACCCAAATTATTGGTCAATAATCGGCTCTGTTCGTAATAAAATGCAGTTTATTGCTGTAGGTTTGCAGCTTTAGGCTCATAAGGCAGCAACATGCGAGTTAAGGTATTAGATTCCTGTAAATTCATTAAGTGCACAAAACGAAGCAAATAAAAAGTGGAAAACAGAGTTCAAATTTACTGTCATAGACTTTAGAAAACCGTACTTTAAAGTCGTCCCAAAAAGACGAAAACAGAACGAAGGCATAACTTGAATGAATAAAACAAGAAACGTGAAAATAGAACAGATTCAATGTAAATAATAACAAAAACACATAAGAATTTAAATTAAATTGGCATGAGAGGAATATTTTTAATAGAAGGAAAAAGGAAAGATATTGAACAACTGCAAGTCAAACACGATTAACACAACCCCGGAAAACGGTCCAACAAAAACAAACATAAGAAACCCCAAGAAACACGACACTTTTTGTGGAGAAAGTATAAAAAAATTGACAACGTCTTCAAATACAAAACGAATGACTAATAATAATTACTTCACAATTAAGGAAAACATCATCAGATAGAGAAGTACAGGAAGAAGAAGACACTCCTGACTTAGGGATTTAAGACATTTGTTGGTGATCCAATTTTTTAGATCGGAAGATTCGAAATTTCAAATTGCCTTAATACCTGTGGATCGAAGAAGACCCTCGAAGAATAATACATTTCACTTAAACACTTAAAAAAGTAAATTTTTGAACTTAGCGATACCGTAGCGTGATGTATGGATAAAAATGATCGAGAACGCTCGCAAATTTATTTGTAGACGGCAAACCCATCGAACGCGTATCGAAATTTCAATATTTCGGCCGTGGGATAACTGAAAACCTCATCTCTCATTTCTCAATACGATGAAATTGCTGATTAGCCAGCCAAAGTCGTAGAGCCAAAATACTGCTATATTAGAAGACACACAGACTCAATATTTCGATATGGAGCCGAAACTTCGACGCTAAAAAAACACGATCAACAAAAGAGGTGGGATTTTAGAAGATTGCTAAATATACCTTGGACGGAGAGCAAAGATAGAAAACTCATGACGCTAGTGAAGCAAAGAAAGTTTTCCAACTATAGAAGGAAAAATGAGAAAGACTTAGACACGGCTAAAATACATTAGGGACTAGACCAATCTTGACGCCCATACACTGTATAAATTCGCACAAAATTAAGATGATTAAGCTACAAAAAAGACCATAAATGCACCTTAAGGCAAAAAATAAACAAAAAATTCACACTAGACGCTCATCGGGCGGCCACCCCAGATTTTGTAAACGTATCCTCAAAAGAGTATTTTTGCAAACTGCACAAAATATTAGTGAATTACTGTATATAATATATCACAGTAAAACATCCTTAATGTTCCTGCCCAGTATTCCTTGGCGCCATCAAAAGTTGTCCCATAAAGGGGCCTTAAAAAAGGTATAAACAGGGCCCCGTAGAGCTCGCGCCAACTTCTTTTATGATTAATGCCCCTAGAACAAAAACATTTAATGCTGTTTACAACTGTTGCCGTTCTTTGTTTTATTCCTTTGTCATTTCAGAATTTATGAGGTGATTATGGCTTAGAAGCATCGTTTTAACCTGTTCAAGAGCAGAAATAAAAATACAAGCTTAAACGGATTTACTTTTCGAAAAGTTGTTGCACCGATCCCGTAGACCTGCCAATGAAATAAGTTCCGTTCGTGCGGCAAATTCGGCTCGTAAAGTATTGCCCGTTTTTGGGAACATTTATTTGACATTCAGCGGAGTGGTAGCAAGCAGAAATTAGCTCTAAAATCACATCCACACGCAAATTTGCCCGAACTGAAAAGCAAAAGTTTAAATTACGACGTCTCTTAGGCGGAAATCAAATTTCGTTTAATCGAACTTGCAGCCAGCGGATTTGTATAAATGTCAGAGGGTTGACTAATTGGAATTACAAACAAAAGTACGCGGATAATGAACAAATAACTTTTGACCCAGTTTGTTTGCTATACGAAGACGAAGCGGTGTGAATTTAACATGGCAAAAATCAACTTTAGAGCCGGATTTACTAGTCGTTTCTTTCTAGAATATCGCATTTGCCATTTATGTGTGTCAAGAATAAATAGGAATAAAAACCGGAAATTTTCCGTCGGCTTGTGAAGATTAATATTTTAACTTTAATGTTCCAACAATTAAAAGTTCTACAACTGTGCAAGCCCATTTTTCATTTTGCTATTCCTTATTTTTCACCTTTGTTCTTCGTATTGTTGTGAATGTTTGCGTTTAAACCAACAATTTCATACAAGTAAGAGGAAAAAATAACTGACACCTTAATTGAACAATAAAACATGATCCATTTTGCATTTTCGCATAATGCTTTTTTCGACACATCTCTCAAATAACACAAAGGATAATAGCAAATTGAATTAAGTGAAACATCCACCCTTTTTGATCTGCATATTAATGCTGACACTTCCAAACACACAGCAATGAAACCAGATCCATTTAAAAAAGTGTGTCATTCTATTCAAAGAACTCTACCCTTGTAAGAGATAATTTCGAGTCGCTTTTCAATTTCTAACTTCCAACGCCCTTAAAATGATATCGAAAAAGGATACTGTCGACCCTTTAAGGGAATTAATTTTATCATCATATTTTAAAAAGCATTCACGACGAGCTTCCGATATAGAAAATGCAACTTTATATCTTCCCCTGAGAGTGCTCGGGTTTCCTCCGGGTGAAAATTTTAATATTTTCCGTTAGGATGACGTTTATATCATAAGTTTTAACCCGGGCGCGATAAATAAAAGAGCAAATAAGAAAATAAGAAAATCTAGAGTGAGTGACTTTGAGTCCTGTTATTGGATCAGCCAACAAGAGCCATTTAAAATTCGGAAATTAACATATTTCATCTTATCTCACTTCACTTTTCTAAACCCCAATCGCTTTCAATATAATTCGACCGTTTTTTCTCTCTAAGAGAGGCTCTGCTATCGCATTTCCGTGCCCTTTTAGAGTAAACTCGTGTTCTTTTCTTGAAAGGTGCCCTCGACTATGCCGAATTTGGCCTCCCATTCTCCAGAGGGCTCTCGTCATATTTCTCGGTTTTTATTCAATTTTTTAAACGTAATGATATTAGCTTTTCAGGCATTTTTTCTCTGTCTCCTCGCGAATCTATTCCCGTTTCCGTTTTGAATCGGAATGAGGACCACAAAGAGATAATCTCGTTTTCATCCGATATTGCAGATGGATAGAAGCGGATATGATAATCATTTCTTTTTAAAAAAATCCAATCAAGAATGAAGTTTTCGAGTTCTGTTTAGAGAGAAAATCTCATTAATACAACACACAGTATGTTGCACAGAAAATTGAAGAATTCAGTGGATTTTGCCGTTACGTTTTAGTTAGTTAGTCGTTAGATAATAAAACATTTCAACTAGCAATAATTAAAAAAAAGTTTTCTTTTGTTTTCTATATTTTTTCCGAAATTATTAAAACGCAGTCATTCAATTGCCTTTTAGTGTGCAAAATGGAAATAGTCAAATCGCCTTTTACTAAAACGGCTATATCGTAGGGCGATTTGCTTAAAAGGCAGTAAAAAGTTGGAACTTTTCTTGTATCGAGTGAAAATTGCTCCAAAGTGCACTTAAACGTTTTTTTCTCGGATTCGAGGTGAACTCGATATACGATTTAGAATTGTCAAGTTGCGGGATTTCATAGGGGGTTTTACGGATTGTTAAGCTCATGTTCAGAGCATTTTTTGCGGGCCATATTCGCAAAATGAACGATATAGAGGATTTGCTGTGAGAGAGACATTTTTATTCAACTTGAATTTAACTTTGCCATTAAATTACATAGTCATCTCTATATTACAATTCTTTATTTTGGAATTTTAAATTAAAGAAGTCGATTGTTGCATAAATAATTCAATTGAAACCATCGAATGGCATAAAACAATTCATTTTATGTTTAACACAACTTTTATACGACTGAACTGATGTTCTGGGGAATATTATATTAAACGAAAACCACATAAACAGGAAGTATGAAATATAATCTCGACAGCATACAGCACGTTGGTACAAAATACCTATTCTGCAAAAGATTAGTGGAGAAATTAACACAAATCGATAGAACAACTGAAGAAAAATGCCAACACAATCCTTTATAACGGAGCCCAAAACCCAAATTCATGCAGAATTCGAAAAATAAACAATTCTGGTGCAACGAGGATATAGACAAGCAAATTAAGAAACTAGGAAAGCTTCGTACAGAAGAAGGATGTGGAAACAAGAGAAGAATATAAGCACGCAAACAGAAAGATAAAGGCAGAAATACCTACTTAATAAAGAAGAAGAACCAAGCTTGGATTAAAAATGTAAAAGATGTGGCTACATGGACTAGCAGATAGCAGGCACACAAAGCTCAGAAGCTTGGAATATAATAAAAACAATGATGACAAGTAACAAACAAGTCTAAATGTCTACATCAATGCGGATTGCACGCATCTTGAAATATCACAAGTGCAAAGGCAATGAAAATAAGAAAATTGTCCTGACCTGGCGAGCGAGGGGATTTAAGGAAAAGCAGCTTCAAAATCATGGTACTTGTAAGTGAAGGACCTCAGAAGCAAACATGTTCAAATAATACAGCAAATTACTATGAAAGATATTACAAGAACACCAGCAAAATCAATCAGAAATGCAGTAAATAATATTATAGAAATGAGACTAAGACTGATGCTGGAGACCTGTAAGTACCTATAATATGGATAACAACATTAAATCATGCAATGAAAGGAAAACATAATCATATGAGTATTTACTCGAATAA
The DNA here is from genome assembly GCF_020466585.1 of Dendroctonus ponderosae. Lineage (NCBI taxonomy): Eukaryota > Metazoa > Arthropoda > Insecta > Coleoptera > Curculionidae > Dendroctonus > Dendroctonus ponderosae. The sequence continues at coordinate 4,055,054 of NW_026019016.1, read as the reverse complement.
AACAAACCAAGTTGCATGGAAATCACAAGGGAATCGGTGTTTATGTGATAAACATCCGACCACATGTACCTGCAGTTTCATTGGAACACTTTGACTAAAACTAATAAACGCTCTAATTTACGGCTTAATTTTAGTTTTAAATGGACTCGAGGAACACCATCAAAAAAATCCATTTGCAGTAAAATTACCCGCAATTATCATCTAAACTAACCGTAATACCCCACTTTTGAACTAGCTTTGAATAAAAGATAAAGTTGACGGGCTCGTTGCACCGTTGCATCGTCGAACTAATTAAAGATCGCCAGGGGTGACATCCAGAGTAGACCGTTCCAGTAAAGGTTATCATTAATTCAGGTTTAATTCCAGGTCGGATAGAATTTGTGTGAATTATAGATACCGGGAACCTGGTTAATAATGGACACTTTTTCCCGGTACATTTTTTATTTTCATTATGGTAACTAATGATGATTGTCAGTTTTGGGTCAAAATTGAAGTGGCTTAAGTCCATCAAGATCGGTCTGGCAAATCATTTTTGAATTTTAATCACATTTCTAGGCGTTCAATAATTAAAAATCGACGAACCAATTAGTTTCTCTACTGCCAATCAATGTCCACCGAGCAGCAAAGTGTTGCAGTGGATATCAAATGGTTTCATAGAAGAACTGGACATGGTCTGGATGGACAATTCAATTCCAACTTGGTCAAAAATTTGCTTTTATAATTTCTATTGTCAATCGCAACATAATGAATTATTTTTTTTGCAGCTCCTTTAGAGAAGGCAAAAATATTCTCCAAAATAGAAGATATTGAAAACGGGCTTCGCGATTACCAGATTTGAATGCATGCAGACTCATAGGTCTGATTCGATATAAAACGAAACTTATATTCTGAGCCAGTTTTTTGTGGCAGTCTGTATGTAATAAAATTACACAAAAACTAAATAAATTCGTTGAAAAAAAGTTTTATCTAAAGATTTACTTCTACGAGCCAGTGCTAGGCACGTAAATATCAAGAAAATCCTCATATTATTGTAAGAAAGCCGAAATAAATTGGAAAAAGTAAACACTTCGGATTAATATATAGAATATCTAAGAACACACTAATAATTTTAAGTGAAAATATACATATTTTCATGCTAGTTTTTTAGTCTAAAGACAACAGTACAAACCTGGCCAATTAAAACAATCATGAATCGAATTTTGAATTATTTCTTATATTTTTTCAGGCTCTTAAAGAAATCCGCTGTAATTTATGATTTTATTGATAGATTGAGAAAAAATTTATAGAAAGTTATTTCGATCTTTTTTCATTCAGGGAAACTTTTCGGAACATACTTCACATAAAAACATTAAAATGTTTTTTGTTTAATATTTTGTTATTTATACATGCGTCCACAAGTGAATTATTTTTTAAACACTTTATTTAATTAGATAAACATATTTTCTTGTTCTTTTCCATCTCAATCCGGCACCTTTTTGTTGAGCTGACTTCAACTGGTAGATGTTATAAATAATCGCTATTAGATATAAGTATAAGAGTTTTACGAAATCTAGAATACTAGAAACTATTTAAAGGGCATTGTGCGATTTTAGACCTACAACTTCTCAAAAAGCTTCAAGTTTAAACGACAAAAATATTTCATAAGAAATGTGGCTTTTTATGTTTTACACAGTTCTAATACTAATTCATCAGTAGAACAACGGTAGCTAAACAAATCGGAATGGCGCACGAATTTAATAAATAATCTAACGTTAATCCCTAGATCTGCCTCAGGCAAAAGGTCCATCATTTTAATAACTTAAAGAATTCTGAAGCGTAAGTAAACAAGGTTGGATCGTTTGTTACATGCCAAATGAATAAATTTCAAGAACACGGATCAATATTATCTTACCCTGAAAGATAGTAAGCAAGTTAATTATCTTCACCTACTTGTTGAAGGTAATGAATCCGCGAAAATCGATCTACTTATAATCTGTTCCAAGTTCCAAAGCAAACAAATATCCTAAGATACATTACGATAGACTACCGAATTCATAAAAGTTGGTTTTCTCACTTTTATAGAACAACTATTTATACGTAAAATTTTGCAAAACAGGTTTATGTTACATAAGAAAATTCTCAGAAATAGAACAGCTTTCTTTGGTTCACCCAATGTATATTGGAGAAAGACACTATAAAACGAAAACTAGGTAATTCTTAAATTACTTCGCAAATCGCAGAGTATGAAGCCGGACCGAAGTAGCTCCAATTCTTCAATATCTTCACTTACTTGCAGAATACAAAATGAAAAGATGATAAAAAATTCCCTTGTTGCAAAGCGTGAATGAGTAGTTAAAAAAATTAGTATTGTTTTGTAGTAGAGTTTTGATATTAATACAAACACTTATATAGAACAACTTTAAGCATACTTGTTCACTAAACATATTTCAAAAACATTTTAATAAATATAAAATACGATATTCGTATACGAAATACGAAGACAAATTATTATGAGTTAAGACCGCGAATCGTGTGAAAGCTTTATGAAAACAAACTATGGAACAACATGTTAACGATATTTTCGCTGGTTTAACTTGTATTATTTAACTTTACTCTAAGAGGTTTGTACATATACAAGAAAAAACCATTTAGTTTTCAGAAATTTACAACTGAACACCAGTTGTGTACTTACTGAAGAATAAAATTTGTAAAGAAACCTAATACTTAGTGAAAATGATAGGTAAATGTTCAAGCAAAATTCAGCCAAAATAAGCTCTGAAGTGATCAACACTTGGAATAGTCCATCAGGAATTGCGTGTTTTGACTCTTCAGCATAAGAGTTTTTCTCTAAGCATTAATGATTGGCAGTTAGAAATTGACAGAAACAAAACATATTTTTCAAAAAAACAGATCTGAGTCTCATAGGAATCAAAAATTTTAAAGACAATTTTGCTATTCATGACGCAAAGTACACAATTAACATTTTATAGAAGGAAATTTCATTATAAGCTTCTTTAGGTGACACTTCAATGTTTCTATTAAAGTAAATGTTTCCTGCCTGTAAAAAAATATTCTGAGCCTTTTCAGAGCATGATCAAACCCACTTGAGTGGCAAACTGCATGTAGGAGGCGGTGGAAGAGAATGAATAGCACTAAAGCAATTCGAGCAATGCTCCCCTTGAGTGCAATGTGTGTACTAAGCTGAGGTCAATATATCTCAGCACTCTAGCTACAGTTCCGCAGTATCGGAACTGAGCATATATAGGAAACGGGTGGTGTTTTATCTGTTTTCAGGTAAAAAAATACCCTTAATAATTTTTGCAACCAGGTACCTTCGAAAATCGTCGCTCCTCAAACTGTGTTTAAAAGCATTGCACCCACTTATTTCTGCCACTCAGCACAAAAATGGGCATATTTACTAACATTGAATAAATGATCAAATGGCAACACTGTGTTGTAAAGTTTCACACAAGTTTTTCCCCAGAAAAAAATTCCGCAACTGTCTCAAAAATCGGCAGTTTCTGTCACTCAAGAAAAACGTCGGCGTATGCCGCGCTCCGCCAAACTGTCTCGCTCGGTACGGCCGTCCGGTTACGTCACAATACGAGATCAAGAAGGCCGCAACTGAGAGAACCTCCGAGATCCAGCAGCCCTCGGTCGCAAATTCTCTCCGGATCTCGCTCCCACCTGTGTGCTTCCTCCTTTTCTGGTGCACGGGGTGTAATGGGGTTGCGCGCGGCCAATTTTACGCAATCATAATAAATATGTTTGGGTGGGCGGTTTGGAGCCGTGCGGGGCGGCGGACGCGGGCGGCCGGTAGGTGTAACAAGTGAGCTCTCCTTGGGCTCTTGCCATAGACTGTTACCGGATGGTTTGCTAATTTCATAATGGGCGACCAATTCAGGAAATTTTCAAGGATGCCATTCAGGACGTGAACGGAAGATCTGTGGAAGTCGGAACAAAACAGGATCAAAACAAGGTTGAAACAGCTGGCTGAGATGTTGCTCTGTGTAATCCAAGAATGTTCTGTGGTATTTCCATAGGCTTTAAGATCAACCAAGCCGTGATATGCATGAGACAATCGGATAGAACAATGGAAACCTATGCGGATGCATGTGAATATCCATGAATAAAACGGAACGTGTGCTACCTTTGCTGATTTGCGCAAAAAGCAACCGAATTAAATCAAAATCTGAAATTAAAATTTAAAAATGACAGACGTAAATGTCAAATTTTAACATTAAGCCACTTTGTTTTGCATGGAATATCCTATTTATTTTTAGACAGGTCGATAAAATTTTTCTCTGACTTCAGAAAACTAAGTAATGCTTAGATTTGTTTTAGCCGCTTACTTGATATTACGTTTAAAACATCATAAATAGCCACAAATAAAAGTAGCCTTGAATTAGAGCAAACAAAATTCATAGTTAACATAACGATTTTTATTGCTACCCCAGAATGTAAAAAAAGTAAATGAAAACCATAAGGTTTAAATCAGTGATTTTCTATATACAGGGTGATTCAAAATTGGCGTCATTCCTCTGGAGGTGTTGTCTGGCGCTGTTATAGGAGTACAGAAAAAATAGTAAAATAAATTAATTGTTATTAAAAACTGAGAAAATTGCAAAAAACTATATCAGAAATACGGCAGCAATGTTTTTCAAGGTAATCTGCCTAATTAACATTGCGCAAATACTTGTTGATTCGTAATTATTTAAAACTCCGGTAACCATGGAATTATACAGACTCCAAATCAAAATCAATTCCTGGGCTTCAGTCATTTATTGTCTCTAATTATCAATTAAAATACGTTTCGGTGTTTTCCACCATCATCAGTTTTTATGTGTAGCGTTGTTGCTACTTTAAGCCTTGGCATATATTTTTGAATAGCAAAAAAAATATATGCCAAGGCTTAAAGTAGCAACAACGCTACACATAAAAACTGATGATGGTGGAAAACACCGAAACGTATTTTAATTGATAATTAGAGAC
>NW_026019016.1:4048205-4049983 GCF_020466585.1 Dendroctonus ponderosae | reverse complement strand
AAATAACTTCCTCTAAGATTTGATACAATTGATATATACGTTTATTCCTATCAAAGAGAGAGAAATGAAGAGAAAGATACAATGAATAAGTAATATACATACAATAATACACCCTGATCACTCTAAAAATGTTTTAAGTTTCTTAACAATCTCCGAATTTTTACATTTTGGACCAATGGAAAATTGTCTATACGAACTTGTACCTAATGATCAATGTCTATCTCAATTTTTTTTTTTGGTATGTTAAACCTGAAATTACCAAGTAGCTGCTACGGCTAGAGTAAAAACGATGTAAATCACGAATAACACATTCTTCAACTCGCGTGTTTGCAAATCAGCAGCACGCATTCACTTCTTTTGCTGGCTGCAGCATCAGGAGTTTTTGCTGTTTTCTTCGTAGCGCAAAAATAGCAGATTTTATTCCTGTTACATCAAATTGGAGTTGTGGTGGTATTGCTAGTACAGTTAGTGCGTGAGAAGGATTATATTTATTTGCTGACGGCACGCACACCAGGTGAAGTTAAAGTAAATGGAATTCACAGTTTTTCGAATAAGCCGCAGTAATTGTTAAAGGAAAATGTGTTTGAATTGCTTGAAGAAGTTCGTTTTTGTATTGTTGAAGTTCTCGTTAATAGACAGAAAAATGCACTCAGCTGTGAAATTAGCTCTAAATACATTTACAAAACCATGTGTTAAATACATGTTTAATAGTAGATTCAGTTAGCTAAATTTAATTATCATATTTTTATGATCCTGTGTGAAGTGTTTCTTTAGAGTATGCACAGAGTGGAAAATTCACACTCTCAACAATAATACGTCTGTTTAATTGTTGTTAAATTGATTAATGTACTTATTTGTAATGTTGCAGTGGATGTTCTAATTAATAAAGTCATCAAAGAATTTGATTCCGCTTTAACAAAGAGCGAAGACGCTCAGTGAGCAGAATTGACTAAATGAAACATCTGAAGCCAAAAAATGTTGGATCCACTGAATGGATAATTCAAAAGCATCTTTACCAAGTGGAACTTTGAGTTAGAAAATATTAGCAGTTTTTACTCAAAAAATACATCCAAAATATTACACATTTAGGTAAAGGAAATGGTCATTACTTCAAACATGACGCCAGCTTTTTGTTCGTATTTCAGGAACAAATTGAGCTTCCGCGCTTGTTTCTGCACCACTAGATAGAGAATTTCAATGCAAATTTCTGAAATGAAACAGCACTGGGACAATTTTTTTGGTTTTACATAAAAAACGAATTTTCGAAAAAGTTATATATGACGCCGCCCTTTCGTCGTAGCGCAAGAACTATTCGAGCTACTGAGTTAGATGTGCCACTATTGGATAGCGGATTTAAAACCCCAATTAAGTGGTTGATTTGAAGGTGGAGTTTGAAACCCCATTTCAAACATGACGCCACCATCTTTGATCATATCTCACAAGCAAATTGAGCCCGCTTCTACACCACTGAATAAAATATTTCTGTAGTAAAACATAACTTGGAAGATGTTATGTATAATTTAAGAATCTGCTCAAACATGACGCCTCCTTTTTTGCCATATCTCAAGATCACTGAATAGAGAATTCAAAATCCCATTTACCAAGCCAAAACAAATTCAATTAAGAAATATGGGCAGTTTGAACCAGGGGCGGATCCAGCTTTAAAGTCAGGGTGGGGTTGGTGTTATGTAGAAAAAATACAGTCTTCTGTTGTTTATGAAATTAGAAAAATGATCGTCGTTTTGTGCAAGGGTGGCGCAAGATTATTGCAAAATTTC
>NW_026019016.1:4026339-4048105 GCF_020466585.1 Dendroctonus ponderosae | reverse complement strand
AATTAGCAAAAGTGCTACCGGACGAACGCTGTGGGGCCGATAAGATATTTAATAAAATTCAATTATCGGAAATAACATTTTTCAGTCGTATACGAGGTTTGTCAGAAAATATGAATTTTGCCCCACACTAAAGTAAATTTATTTTTGTAAATATTGAAATCTGTAATAAGTTTTATCATTCGTTAAACATTTGATAACATTTACGTTCCTCAACCTTTATGTTGCATTATTTTGATTTTTTCTCAGTGTATTCTACATTTCACATAACTACAGTGAGCTTCCTACATTTACATTGTTATTGTTGCAAAAGCAGAAAAAATCAATGTAATTGGATGTAATTGCATATTTTAATGTAGTTTTTAATGTTGATCAAGTTTTCTTAACAACAGTTTTCGATATTTTTGAAAATGAAAGTACCTACTTTACTCTTGAGAATATTTCATATTTTCTGGTACACTTCGTAAAGGACTGGAAAAAATAATATCTGACTTGCATTTTAAGTTTTGAACCAAGCAGAACTTTTTATGAAGAATCACTTTGTTTCGTAATATTGATAATAAAAAAGTTTCCCGTATGTAAACTTAAGTAAACACACTGTACACATTTTTCAAATTAGGAAAATTTGAGGTTAATGATGAAAACATCATGCTCAGGTGCAATAAAATATTCGGTTGCCAAATTTCTAATTTATATTTAAATTTAGAATCATCATTTTTACGGTTTCTCTGTACTCCATAAAATGGAATGATGACATTTTGGAATCACCACAAGCTTCAACACGATAAACTAGAAAAATTCAAAATTTTGCATGCAATGAACGATGAACAAAGTAGTTTAAAAAGTGGTAGTCAGTAATGAAAAGTGGAAGTTTCTGTGCAATTAGACGTAATATGGTGCAAAACGCCTGGCAACCCTTTATTGCTGATCCAACACAAGCAAATCGAATACCGAGAAGAAACTTATCAAAACACAATGCGATGCGCGTTTCATAAACCAAAGTTGAGAATTTAAATTGGTAATCCCTTGTCTTAGTTTCCCAACATTTTAACACCATTTGACGCCGTTCTAACTAATTCAAACAGCTGATGCTATTCAGATTGTCTGAAGTAATGGAAATTCGGATATTACCGCCCTTAAATAGGTTTAAACACCTCTAGGAAAATCTATTAGAAATTTCGACTTGAGAGTTTTGCAGTTACCATAATGGCAAACGCGTCCTAAGCGCACTAATTACACAATCTATGGTAATTCCAGCAGTTTTAAGCCGATATTATTGTCTTTGTAAGGGCTTGACGAGTAATGCACGTTCAGCCTCCCGAGCAAATGGAATTCTACCGGAAAATATTAATTGCTACTGACGCTCGAATTCTTAAAAGCTTTCTAAGAGCATGAGTAAAGTATCACAGCAACTTCGAACTTAGTGAATTCAGAATTATAAAAAGGATTTGGAACAAGAATCTCAGGTGCAAATTGCAACGGAGGCATTTTTTTAAAAATTGATTAAACTCGTATACACTGAAGGAAGAAACTGATGAAGTCTGGTAAAATAGACAACAAAGTAACGTTTATAAATCTTAAAGTGAAGATTTCCAATTGCTTGTGCTTTTACAGGACGAATTGTGGCAAATTTTCAAAGTTGGTTTTGTAATATCTGTGCATATCGCACACAGATTCTTAGCTTCATGGGTGTCGAAAAGAGTGCCATTTTATCCAAAAATGTTTCTTCTATGAAGGTGAACAGGTTGATTTTTGAGTCTTTAGAACTCGAGTTTGAGAGAATTTTCTAGCCCGTGGAGGGTTTGTCTTGGTCCCGTTTTAAAGAGCAAAGTGCGTGCTATAAACCGACCTGGGATGGTGTCCGTGCTATCAATGGAAAAATTGGCAAATTTTTAAATTCCATGATACAAATTTTGCTTATTGCACGCGAATTATATTTAAAGTCCAGTCGCTCAAACGCGAGGCTTCTGGATATTTGGTTTTAGTACCTTCTTTAAGAGCAAAATTGCTTCGATATATTCCTGCCGAAAGCTTTTTGTGCAATGACTAAACAAATTTTGACAAATTTTCAAATTCAGTGGTTCAACTAACAGTTTCAACTAGTGGAGGTTTAATTCCAGTGTCCTGTTAAAGAGCAAAATATCTCCGATAAATTACCACCACGGCTTTTTACCCCTTTTTAGGACGGATTCTAGTAAATTGTGAAGGAACACTTTTGGGTACCATTCTAAAGAGCAAAATATCTTCTATATAATGCCGCTAGACTGACTTTGTTCACTTTTAAGCAAAGGTTTGCCAATTTTTCAGTCCGTGTTGCAAATCTTCCCGCCGTTTGCAGGTAAATTTTTAAATCTTAGTGCCTCAAATTGAGTCTTGTCTTAGCTTTTTAGGGAATTTATAGTTCCCTAAATTAGAATATAGAATTTAGAGTTGATGTTCTCGCTTATTACACCTTAGTGACCCAGAAAGAAACGCTCACAGAAGGTTTCTTCTGGTGCAAAAAGCAAAGTCTCCACCCTAAACGCCCACGGAATTGTTATGATGCCCCTAGAGAACGCGTTTTGCCTAGTTTTCACAGTCGGTTTTGCAAATTTCTCGGCTCACTAATCGCGGATTTTTAAAGTTTAGTAATGCCAAAACAAGATGAAGCTCTCTAGTTTTCATTTTGGTGCCACTTGAAAGTGCAAAGATTTCTCGATAAACTTCCACGGGATAGTTTTTGTCCTGCGTAGGGCAAATTTACGAAAATTTTCAAAATCCAACAATTGTCCCTGCATGTTGGACTCACAATTTTAAACTCGAAAAAGCCAAAAAACTAAAAAGCAAAATTTCAATACAAGATGACATCGTCGTTTTGACCAACTACAGCTCTCGATTTTGCAAACAAAAATGGACTAGTCGTTTCAGTTGAAAACCACCACGAAGACAATAAAAGGACTGCAATGACTACAGTACAACACGTCTGCAGGTAGTAAATATTGAATAGCGGTTAAAATATTTACGAACCAAAATGGTAGAACACAGAAAATTACATGGAGACGAATATGTCTTTTTATGCCTCTTTTTACACACAAAGTTATAGCCGAAAGATATTGAATTTGTCAGCGAAATGTATCACCTTCAGGTTTACGGCTGTTTAGAGCTGTTTTGACATCTGAGCACTTTCTAGCGTAAAACTTTACGTGGGTTAATGTTTTATAGAGCAAATCCGCTAGTTGTGCTGGAACTATATGTGGCTGACAATAAATAATTGAGATGAAAGCTTTGAAAAATAAAGTGAAATAGTTCAAAGTGCCCCAATTAAAGGATAAAAAAAAATCAATTGAATTGGCGTACTGGCGTCAACTGGAACTACAAAATGGGCAAAAATCACATTTAAAGCGCCCAAATCGGACCCCATAAAGACTGGAAATAGAAACAACATAGTGCGATATTGGAAAACCTAAATCCTATCAATTATACTAATCGAGCACTGTATCTGTCGATAATCCAGAAATTAACTGTTCTCGACCAATTATCGGATTGTAAATACATTATGTTGACAGAAACGTGTGGTCTAAGCGTGTTTAAATATTACCCATTAAACTGTGCAAATGGCCACAAATTGAATTTCTGATTCCGCTTGGACTACCTGAATATACAAAAGGAATCGTGGACCATGTCTTCCATATCATCGTTCGTGTATTTAGTAAATTAGTTGCTTCGTCCAAATATCCGAATAAGCGTTTGGTTGATTTAAAGTTGTTTTAGTTTGCTGGTTATTTATTTTTTAGTTCGTCAGCTATTGTTTGATTAAAGATAATGTGGCCCAAATGTTACGAAATGTGTCAAAACGCGGCGCTCAGTTTTAATCAAGCTAAAACAGCTTTAATATTTAGTGCCGTTTCGGGCTGTATTCATAAATCTACCCTAATAAACGTCTAAGATAAGCGTCAGCCCGACTATATATTTAACTGTGGATTTAATTATTAATAGACCAACACAACACTTATCATTTATCAGAACACAGGGATGGTAACTGCCCACCTTTATTGGACTGCAATTTTTTCAAATTGCAATCAATTTCACTTTGCCTTCATTACAAATCCCGACTGCATAGAAGTTATTTATCTCCAATATACGGAAACATATTGATTAATCATCCACTCAGATAGGTGAATGTACATGAGCGATGTCGAAACCGCACGCACGCATTGTAAATGACTGCTTTTTGCAACAATATTAGCAAATTGTTCCATTATCTATCGCCATATTGCTATAAATCGTTAATGGCTTCACAAATGTACACCATTTGTAATAAAGCATAACATATATCAAAGGATTGTTGCTGTATCGCCCATACGTACATGGTATAATCATTTTAATCAATATTCTATAGCCGGATATTATTAAATATACACACAGGCCCAAAATTCCATTGAAAGAAGTAATTAATTTGAGGTTGCAAATGCGGCTTTCACCTATAACAAGTGCGCCCCATTAAAAATGTAGTCATTATCGACCAATTTATGTGAGGAACTTGTCGAGTTTGGAAATTGCACCACCAGAAAGAGGTGAAATAGTAGTCTATCCTAATCCTAATCGAAACGAGGCACGCAGTACTAGAATCTATTATTTTCATGATTATTCTTGAAGAATATTATTTTCACATTCGTATTGTGATTGGAAAAGTCTTAGTTTTTCAAACAATTTGGCCATTCACTTACAGATGAGAAACAGTTTGTCTATGGAGCAGGTCTATTTATCTAGGCTTAGTAGTTTTTTTGCAAATTGCTGACAAATTGCAAGAAAAGCACAATACGATGCCGGGCATTGTAGGTAGGACACAAGACAACGTAATACATAAAGAAAAAAGTTTTCAATTTGTCTGAAATTATGTAAAAAACATTTTTGCACTTTACAGTTTTTCAGCTTAGTGGGAGATCAATGTAAATGGTCTCAAGAAACAGGAATTGTTTCCACCTGAATTGAACCACCGATTTTTGCATTGTACATAAGAGGAATTTGCAATAAATTGAAATCAAAATTTGAACTGATAAATAAATTAAACAATCCAAAGTTCAAAAACATAAAGACATAAAAACCAGAGTGATCGAAACTGGAAAACATGAGGAAAAGTGATGTGAAACATTACCAGAAATGAAACGCACAAAGCTTCAAAAATACCGAAGATAATCATCAAGCACTGTCGACGTTTCCATTTTGCGACGAATTTATAAACATTATAGGAAATGGTGTGTATATACTGGATAAAATTAATGAACAAACAGTGTATTCAAAAATTAATTCAACGATCTCGCTCGTGATCAACGATCCGCCGAGGAATGGGATGGAAAATTGCTCAGAATCTCGAGTTCCACCAGCTCAGACAATATGTATTAATACAATCAATATTAGTCTCTCATCAGAAAACTAAATGAGGTTGCAATTTGAAAATGTTACCATCTTTATCAAGCAGTTGACTCTACGGATGTAGAAAGTACAATATCTGCTTTTAAAAAATCGTTCTTTCCAAACTAAAGCAAGCAGGACCTTGGAATTTTAGCGGTCTTGCCTGCTTCCAAAAACACCTGCCTCTAAAGATGTTGAAATTTTATGAAAATCAACTAAACTTCTGATTTTTTCCAGCTTTTTAAATCTCAGTATGAGAATGGTCGTTGTCATCATTGTTGTCGTTGCATCCTCCTTTTTAAAAATTCGCGCATTCCGAACTATAACAAGTAAAACTGTATAACTTTCCCCATCTTTATAAGAGGGAGACTCGATGCTACAGATGCTCAGAGATTTATTATAGATTTCGGTTTCCTGATTGTAGCCAGCTTGGTAAATAGCCGTCTCATAACACAGGTTTTTGATCAACTGAAACACGGAGCAATTCTAATTTTCGCCATACTCATACTCATAAAAAATCTTGAAATCCTGATTATCACCAGCTTAGTAAATATCGGTTTGAAAATGGATGTTTATATTAAACTGCGCTCTCATTTAAAAAAATTGTCGCCCCACTTTTTGTTTCGTCGAAAAATTCTCGGAGAAAAATTCTATTGCAAATATAGATGCCTTTAGAACACACGTGACTAAAAATTATCATACATCCAGCTTTGCCAGCTTACTAATTACCGACATCAAAGCTGCGCTCTCTTATTTAAAAATGTTCATGTCCCAAACTATCTAACTAATCCAAACAAACTGGCTCTAAAGATGCTGAGAGTTTCATAAAGATCGCACAGAATCCTGATTGTTGCCAGCTTAGTAAATATGGGTCTCAAAATAAATGTTTGATCCAAACCCTCTTAAAAAATGCTCGTTTTCCAATTTAAGCCAAGAACGAATTTCAAATTTTCACCGCAATAAAAAAACACTTGTTTAAACCTGCTAAAAGCTTCTCATAAATCACCTTGAATACTGATTGTTGTCGGTTTAGTAAATACCAATGTCATAATTTATGTTTTTACTCAACTGTGTTCGCCTTTTTAAAAATTCGCATCTTCCAAACATAAACACTTGACAATTTTACATTTTGACCGTCTTTAGAAGGCACTTAACTAGAAATACTCTGAAAGTTTCTGTGAAATACCAAGCTTTCAGCTTCGTAGATATCGGTCCCAAAACGTCCGTTGTACTCATTTGCGCTCTTCCATTTAATATGTACTCAACTGAACTTTCTTCTTTAGAAATTTGAATCCGTCAAAGTAAAGCATGCAATTTTAAACTTTCGCCATCTTTAAAGAACATTTGGCTCTAAAAATGCTGAACGTCTTATTAAAATCACCCATAATCCTGATTTTTACCTCTTTCGTGTAGCACAAAAGCTGGTATCTAAAAGATTTGCTACTCAAACGCTAAATCGCAAAACGCACACAGTGAATTGAGCTTAAAACTCATATGACATCAGATAAAAGTAAAATTTGAAAAACAGTGCTCAACATTGCACCTGACCAGTAGGAACGCTGTCGGATCGTCGGACAATAGGAAATCGAATGCTTGAGACTTCAGTTTAAGAAAAATTAGGAGAAGCATCAGCTGAGGAGAAAGGCAAAAACTTCCAAAAATAGCAAAGATAAACATAAAGCGCTGCCAAAGTTTCTTTATGATAAGAACATTTTCATATTATAGGAGAATAATTACATCTCTGGCAATCGAAAAACCCAACACAAATGAGTTTATTTTCAAAATCCGCATTTTTAGTTTTATGAAGGATGCGGTTAGTAACTTTGTGTATAATCTTGTTATAAAATGTATAAATATTTATAAAAAAATTATTCTGTACCTCAATCATGTCCGGATATGCGAGGAAATTTTAAAATTGCACCTATGTGAAAATCAACAAACAACATAGCTAAAAGAGCAATACCGAACGATGGGATAGAAAACTTGACGAATATTTGAGCCCAAAGTGTGCATTTTCTGCTTAAAAATCAATCAAAGTTTGAAACTGAGTGACAACATCTTCTAATTGCTTAACGTGCCAATAAATCTCGAATTCACGACTAAAGGCAAATTTCTCAAAAAGTCGGTATTAAATAGTCTATCTAAAATAATATCCCTTCATTCGACCTATTTGAAATATTAGACTGTAAGCGATTTTTAACTAGGCATATGTGTTTTAGCAACTACTAGGAATACATTTAGGTGTTCGCTTAAAATTGCCTTAAGCGAATTAAACAAATTGGTTGTTGCCAACATTTCTCCGCCATTTTAATGGAATTTTAAATCAATTAAATCCGCTCAGTACTACATAACAGCCATTTTTGGGCTCCTATCGATTTAATTAAAAATAAATCACCGCCTGTTGCACCAATTTTGCGGATTCCTTTCATCGGTGCAAAATGAGGCAGTGATTGAATCGTTTCAGGAAGCCACCAGATTAAAAGTTCATTATTCAGTAAAACAGCTATTTTTTTGTCAATTTTTCGGCACTCCATCCACATAAATGTCATCAATCACTTGTCCAACAACATTTAAGAAGTGCAGTGAGCCAACGATCGATCTCTGCACACATTTAAAAGTTACACAAGTTTAAATGAATTGATGGGAAAAAGTTGTCGACCAATTCTCCCAAGAATAACAGCCATTCGAGAAAAGTTTAGCTGTGGCGAAAAAGTAAGAGGCTGCTCTCTGAATTTACTTTTGTTTCGCGTTTGATCACCTATCGAATCGAGAGAAGTCGATGAATGGAAATCCCTTGGGCGTATGCACCCGCATCCAGAAATGGATATTATTAAACTAACAGGTTGATCTATTGGAGTTTTCTTATCATTTTCCCTTTAGTTCATAGCGAATTGTTGTAAAACCTTGAATGACTACCTTAAGTACACAAAGTGTTTTTTAATAAGAGTCTGATATTTTAACGGACTAATCCTCAGATATTTTTAAAATTAAAATTCCTTCTAGGTATGGGTCCGAAAGAGCTTACTTATCCAGCTACAGGGATTTAAAAAGTTAATTCCAATTTTGGTTTTTCCTATTTGGTTTTGGATCATCAGACATTTAAATTTGGTCTTCGGACTCTTCGGTTTGGTGTTATATATAGAGGACGCTACCTACATATCTTTCGTCCTTTAGAAAAGTCAAGTCATAACTTTTTTGTGGATGCCTGCATCGTACTTTTGGCATGAGAAAAACAATTTACATCATCATTTGCTGTCATTGACACTGTAAGTATATATTTTTTTAAAGCACTTTGCCCGCATTTGCTCTAATCTCTAAAACTCGTTTTATTTAGAAAATTTTTCATTTTTCCCCAAGCGATACATTTCACAGTGACGACAATCGATCAATTTAACCTGTCAAACCGATCCACCAGTTTTTCCATTATCATATTTTATACTGCTCGTCTAATTGACAGTTTTAGGGAATGTCTGTCTTACCTCGAATTTCCTTTTTGAAATGCAATCTTTAAAGGTAACGCATGTACCTTAATTCGACTTTAGATTGACGAATTTTCGCAAAATGATGTACATCAAATGGCAAAAATGAGAAGGAAAAATTCAGGGTTAGTCAGTTATAATGCCTGAAATGATGAGCAAAAGCTGTTAAAAGACATTCAACGGATGAGGGCCGAAATATTCAAAGGTCTATTAGTGATTTATCAACATTAAGGTCGTTTCATGCTGGCCGCTGTTTAGTAATTCTTTGCTCTGTCTTTTTGTGCAAGTTTAGTTGGGACAAAAAATACATTCCACGACTTTGTGACAACTTTTTTTTTTCATCTGCAGCTTAACTTTTGTACCCCCAATGCAAAAACATTGAGATCAACCATCAGGCAAGTTTCCACTTCACTCAACCACCCTCTCAGTATCCGTCACCACAGCGTATCATGGCAAAGTCAATAGCCGCGTCTAATTTAATTAGGAATTTTGACAACAGTGGCTTTTATTAGACCTGTCACTGGCTGTCCGTGGACAGGCGTCGTTCCTTTTGTCCGGGACGTGCGTCTGACGGCTGCCCTTAAAGGGACTTTCTTAATTTCCTAGCAGAGTTTCTCTTATTATGTATTGTGCGACGTATACTTTTAATAGATCTGTTGCACAAGTACTTACAGGGCTTTTTGAGGGCTGGAGAACGTATAATTCAATTAGAGGAGTTGGCGAGAAGCTTCTTTGTTTTATGGTTTTCGGCTCTTAGAAGTCTTCATATTTTGGCCAATTATTTCTTTATTTGTCCCATTCGTTTTGCTAGAGTAGATGTCGCAATAATGCTGTTCTAATAGATTCTCCAAAAATTGTTGGAAACTTATTTAGTTAATAGTAATTAATTCTTTGTCCAATTTCTTTGTCCGTATTTTAAACTATAAATAGTATTTTTAATGGTTGGCCATAACTTTTATTACTTTCGGACGCTCCTCTATTCTATCTGTTTAAACTCACGTTTACAGTCCGTGTTTTTGCAATAAATTGGTGCTTCGGATAAAGTTACTACAGGGTGGCAAATAAAACAATGCAAAATTTCTAACTCAGGACTCACTTGCCAAGCCCAATTTATTGAAACTTTGCGAATGAAGAATTGAATGCGACAACGTATGCGGTTTCAATATGAAAGACCTCCCCATTTTGCAATTGCAGCAAAGAAGAAACTTCAACACAACATTCGAAAATCCAAGCATCTGAAGAGGTGAACCGATATCCTGGCCAGCCCGTAAGCCCGATTTATCGCCACTTTATTAATACATAGGGAGCGCTTTTGAACCAAAAAATGAGAACTAATAGCGGTCATGTCTGTACGAAAGCTCAGTGTTGTAGTTCAAGTGCTTCCTAACATGTTGTAACAAAATGTAAACAAAATTTAAAAAAATGTAACAAAAAACTAAACAAAATAAAAAAAAATTACACCCGATATCTCGAACGCGAAAGCAGGTGCCAAAATGGAAGAGAAAAAATTTGATTTTGTTTCTGTAGTATCCCATAACAATTACTTTTTCATTTTTCCCCTTTACTGCTGTTCGCGTTGGAGTTAGTTAAAGTTTCGTTGCTACAGTTTGAAAACGACATTAAAAATACTCTAAAACGTATTTTCATAGTCCTCAAGGTGATAACACAGCCCGGAAAATAGCCACTCTGCACACTCTGTATTAAAAACCTTCTGCCAATTATTTTCTAAACCTTGTTATGAAGCGCGAAAGGAAAAGATATAATTATGGAACAGTTAGCCACTCACCTTTGTTTTACGACTCGCCATTTACGGAGACTCCGGAAGTACAAATCAGCGTCAGATTCCGTATTGCCTTATCCAGGCCGACATTTCTCATCATTGTGGAAACTGGAACAAAATAGAGTCTTGATTAAACACATTACTCTTCTCAGGCTCTTGATGAATTACAATAAGATCAAATATTTAGACTAAGAACGTTGATGAAAATTATTTAAAATTTAAAGGTCGTCTGAAGATCCTTCTTCCAAACTTTGGTGCAACAACAAGAATATTTTCTTGGAAAACGTGGGTCTCAATCAGAGAGCGATTTTAACCGCAATAACGATTTCCTTTGCAAAATCGCAAGCATCTAATGAAGAAGTATTTTCATAACTAATGACTTGATGACTACCTATATATACGAATACGAACGAACGTAAAACATTAAAAATAAACAATCAGAAACATTTGAGTTGAAAGAAGAAAATTGAACAAAGAAGTGTTGAATCAAGTAGTGAAACCTGGTGTAAATAAAAATAAGGAAAATGCGGATTTGCTTGCTGCTTTTCTAAGCCGATTTATCGGGCAAATTCAAGCAACTGGGTTTATAGCCAACTTTTGGGAGTTACCCTTATTCATGTACATTATGTACTTTCTGCAAAAATAAGTTATTACTTTGAGGCGAAAACGATGGGCAATTTCGTGAAAGGGAAACTCCATTTGATTGATAGATTGTGTTAAGGGGACCATCCGTGCGACCCCAACGCATATGTTACACATGTAGCTTATGACAGTTTCGTCGTGGGGCGTATCTCACACAGATTAAGCCATACTTTATTTGAAATGTTGCGGGCTAAACAGAATCTTGCTTTAATTTTACTTTTACTTGCGTAAACTAACCGAATACACCTATCTATAGTTGCAGCATAACTGCGAAAAACTCTGAGAAAAGCGAAAACATTGCATCATTTTAAAGGCGAAAATGACGAAACTATAAGAAGCTGAGACAAATTATTGAAACTGCTAAAGAAAAAAACTATGACTTAAAACGCCATCGACTTTATAGTGGCACTTATTATAACTTCCACTGAATTTGATCACCGAAAAATAGCAAATAGTTGGAATGAATTAATCCGGCTCGAAGGACCAATATTATTGGCAATAATGAAAATATGGCGATAGACGATATTTTGCTGTTGGGATTCAAATAATTAAATAAGATGACCTACATCAAACTGAACATTCGTGATTTTTGATTCAAACTCGCCAATTATATATCTAATAATACAAGCGAGATTTGCCTCTGGCATCCTGCCCAACGTGTTCTGGTAAGTTAGGCAAATGAAAATGCTCTTTTTATAAGTGTATCATTAAAGTGGTTATTGAATCTGACACGCATAATGCAACATAACATAATAATAATACTCTAACTTACAGAGTGCGGAATTAAAAAATGTTTTTGATTTTTTCACATTTTTTAGGAAGCACTACCTACGGTTTACAGCGTAGACTTTAGAATTACAATGAAAATGTGGCTTTAAATAACACAGAACATTATACTAAAATCACTGGAATTGATCCAGAAGTTTACTTATATGGTCGTTTAGAAAGAATTTAATTTTCTCTTATTTACATTCCGCTGCCTTGTAACTACCGTCGAAATACTGCTAAGAGACTAAAAAAGACCGGCTTTAGTCACTTAGCACTCTGGACTTTGGTTAACAAAATGGTGACCTTATATTACCTGGACTTGGGATAATGCCGCAATCCGGGTAGCGTAATAGACCTCTTAAGAAATATAGCCGGATAAACGAGGTAGGAGACTTGAATGCATAATAAACAGCTAATCAGCAAGTTTATTCGTAAAGCTTAATAATTATTGACTTTTTGGTAAGTTTATCTATGAAAATGTACTTCTTGCAGCTGAGTTTAATAAATGAACTTTTCCCGAAACAGTTCATCCAAACTCTGCGCGACAGCAAAGAAACGCGAATCATTTACATACAACAAAATGTCCAAATTGTGCCTCGCATTGAGCTTTAAAATTAAATATTTAACACTTCTGGAAACTAAACATGAGTTAAGTCAACCGGATAATACAGAATGTATTCTTGCAATGTCACAACAAATTTATCCAAAATACATTTTGAGGAAAAAACAGAAACATGATAAGTAATTCAAACAATAAAAAACAGTAGACGTCTTGCGAAAGGAAACCCACACTGAAGATTGAGCTAAGAATCATCAAATACATAGTGGCTTACATCCCAAAAGCTTCAATACAGCTTCAAAAAGCCATAACGTATATTTTTTCATACCATTGTTCAGATTGGTAAACTTCGACAGAATCCCCCTGGATACAACTTCGATCAAGCAGTAAAACAATCTTCTAATTGAAACATGACTGTACGAAAAAGAAACCTTCAGCCCCTCTGGAAAGTTTAATTCTATTCCTAAAGATTCGTTGGCTGTCGAAAAATCCCTTCTGGAAGTAGGGGCGCATTTATTTCACAATTTCCGGTTGACCGGAACGGCCTGCGGAAAACACCGGAATACGTTGTCGTAAACAGAAAATTTAGGTTTAGGAATATTAATGCTCGAAATACATAATATAATACGTGCCCACCTGTGACAAATCTAAACCAAAATTGTCCCTCTCATTTTAGAGAAATTCGTTTAAACACAAATAACTTTCGCTTCGTTGTTGGGTTTTAACAATTTATTAATGATTAATTAAGAGTAAAAATGAAAATAAAGGCCAGAATTGTAATTGTTATAATGTGAATTTAACAGAATATACATTTTTATTATGGACCATGAAAAACCATTGGTGTGTGCCATTTTTTGTCTGCCCTTTTTTAAATACAAATTATTTAATGTAAATGTTAAATTATCGCAATCAATCGCATTAATTTTAAATTTCAATCAGAAACTGTGCATTTTAGAAAGGAAACTAAAAGAGCGTCTTTTCCAACTAAATGTAAAATTAGGAGATATTTTTTGTTTGTACAAAATCCATTAATACACATTGCTCTATGTACCTGGAAGGGTCTTTTGTGTCCTAACTGTATGTGTAATTAAAAAAATATATTTTTATTTGCCGAAGACCCTGTAGTCTGATTTTTGATTGCAGATAAACCATTAGCGTGCACCAAGTACAACAAAAGCCAAAAAGTGACAAAATGAGAGACGATTCAAACAGGAAACTAAATGGTGCGGTTAGGAAGTGAAGCATTGCTTCGGAAATTAATTTTTAATTGTTTTAGAGTAAATTTTAAAATATCACTGAACTTTAATGTATAATAATAAGAAAAAAATATAGAATATAAATTGTTATATTAAAGACCAAATACATTTTTCAAAAAATTGCATCAAAATGAACACATATCCGAAAAACAGATGGTCGAAATACTTTTGCTCAAAATTGCCAGATCAGCTTTTCCCCAACTGTACAAACAAGGTCTGATCCCCGCAATCAATAGTGGGCAAATGTGCTAAATCGGCATGCATTAGTTCAATGAATATGCAGTTTTGTTGATGCTAACTTCCAAACGTTTTACTCTAAAACAGATTACGCTTTACCAGATTAAACTGAGTGCACCCCAGCAGTTGGTTTTTAGCTTTCTCCACTC
This sequence comes from Dendroctonus ponderosae, assembly GCF_020466585.1. NCBI lineage: Eukaryota > Metazoa > Arthropoda > Insecta > Coleoptera > Curculionidae > Dendroctonus > Dendroctonus ponderosae. The sequence continues at coordinate 4,033,847 of NW_026019016.1, read as the reverse complement.
ACACCTTCACACATTTTCCATTTACTTTAATAACCGTTTCAAGCAAATACAATTTCTTTTAGTACGATCGTATAAATAATATAGTGCAACGGGACACATTTTCTTTATTTAAATGATGATCTTCTATCTAATGAACCCCGTTAAAAATCGTTTGTATAAGACCTTGTTGGAAATGTCTTTGGCTCTTGACATACTTTAAAATAGTGCTAAGATTTAGTGCAACTCAGATTCTGCTCTAAACATCCCTTCAAATAATTCAAGATATTCGATATTAAAAATTAACTGTCGTCGCTATCCAACAACGCTCTTTCACATTGTAGTATTTGTTGGAAATTTCCGCAATAGCGCTTTTATTCATTGAAGAGAAAGTGTTCGAGAGCAGACGAACGAAATCTAATCAACTCCTGTTCGGACCCTTCAGCTCCTCTCAACCGCTTGATTGCATCATATCGCTTTAACCCTGTGAAACAGATTTTAACTCACTCTAACTTCATAAAAGATTAACCTGATTCCAGTCGATTTGCTATTTTGTTGGACGCTGCGACGAGGTCCTGGTAATTCTATTATTCGATCGTTTCCTGGAAAAATGTTTAGAAAACGTCGATTTTGGTATCACATTTGCTTAGATGCTGTTTTGAACATTCGAGAAAAAATGCAATTGTGTTTTAAGACCGGCGTTTTAAATGCATAAAGCTGATCATTTAAGAAACAATAATGTACATGAATTAATTCGACTCGATCACTGATGTATATCTGTTCCAATTTGACGCAGCGATTTCACAACAATGCAAAGAGCTGGAACGCTTTTCCCAGAAAGTTGATTATTTTCCACGTCAGTTACAACTGATTACCACGATCCTAAATGGGGTTCGGAAAACGAGAAAGAGTGCATCCAATTATAAATTTCTATTATCGTGGGGCATATCAACAGTAGCTTAGAATTCCATTCTATTTACAGAGATTTAATGAAGGGGTTTTAATTGGAGCCCTTCCAGCTTAAGTAGGTCAAGGGCGGTAACACAAAACCAAAGTCAATGTAGCCCCACTTCTATCAATCAAGTAGAAAATGGAAAGCAAAATTTCTCCTTAGTGTGAATTGTCGGGAAAAGACCAGCAAAATTGCACACGAAACTATATAAGCGTTAAATCAAGATTAGTATTTTAAATCAAAAGAACTGAAGTGGGTGGAAAACTAGCAGGAATGTCGTTAGTTTCATAAGCCTTCAACAGCCAAGAGTGACTAGAGCAAGACAGTAAAGAAGCCTTTAAAACATTTTATTAGAGCAATAGCTGGTGCAAAAATTCAACAATTTGAGCTGAAAGAGTAACTTCGAATCTGGGAAATGAGTGAGAATGAATAAACCCATCAAACCTGATGACATAACTAAAACACTTAAACAATATAAAAACTTCAAAATAAACATATTTTCAAATGCCACTCTTATGTAAAAGTCCGAATTACTCATCGATTTATATAAATCGAATGAAATTGAGCCTGAATGCAGACCAACTGATTGCGTGGTATCGCTCGAGCTTACAATACATTTTACAAGAGTAATTGCGTTTTGCTGCAATTGGCTGTTTCATATAAATGAAAACATACTGCGGCTTTATTCATCTCCTGCTGCTCTCGACAAATGAATTTTTATCGGACGAGTTAGGGATTATTTCTGCAAAATTATTTTCGTTCCATTGAAATCCATTTAGCCTGAGATCAAAGGTAGCAGCATCCCGAAATTGAACATGCTAAATCGTCAGCTTTGTCCTGTTAATCCGCAGCCTATTTAGCTACTTGCCCACTTTGGTGGAGAAAATCGTTATTTGCTAATTGCACAACTAATTTTCATTGCAAGGAGACGCCAGGACAAGACACCATAGTCTATTCTGAACCGAAATAATACAAACTTATTTGCCCATTTTGAACGGCATGATGTTTAACCGACGAGCTCGTTTCTGTTAACAGTCAAACACCTCATAAATGCATATTGAGCAGTTCCTTGCCTCAAAACTATGTACTTAGCCGAAGAAAAACATGTGAATAGTTAATTTTTTTGAGTTTTGCGCACGCTTTTTCTCGGACGCTGTATAACTCGCAGTTAATAAGTAATTTGACTACTTAGATCCTTGGGCAATTGTAGAAGCCAAATGACCGATAATTCTTCATATATCGGCAAATTTTGTCAGCTCGCAGTAGGACAAAAACTATGATAAGCCGACTAGCTATACATATATAATATTCTAACGACTACGTATTATAATCGAATATAAATTTGCATGTTATTTGTTTAACTCCAAAATTCTCTGATTGAAATCCCAACTGGATACACCTTCAATTCCCGCGGGAATCTTGCATTGTTCGAATATATTCTATCGTTCGGCTCGGACCCACTATCGCACAAATACATAATACATCAATTCGCTTCTTAATGCCGAAACTAGCCATGCACACAGAATGAAATCCGGAACCCTAATGTCCATAAATTTCTCCAGACAGAAATTAGCTTTGACCACATTGATTTTCAAATATGATTAATACGAGCCGGGCTGGCCGCTGGCCTAAAGCTCTTCCATCCAAGTCTGTACGTGTATTAAACGGCTTGGTGATTAATATTTGCTTAAAAGGGCCAAAACTAGAGGCTAAAAGATTGCCTCGACCCCGTCGAAGAGAACGCTGGGTTTAGAATGCCGTATCGAATATTACCTGGATGTTTAGTTTACATTAAGAAAATTATTTTCCTTTAAGGACTTATTTGCATTCCCTTTCGAGTGCCCTAGTTTCTAAAGTCTTATTTGTGCATAAACGCCTTTTGAGAATGGAGCAGATGCGAGGGAGAGGTCGGATTTCCATCAATTGAACATTAGCTCTAATGTAAATATCCATCTAAACATATTAAGTGTAAATTTTCCACCTAGCAAGAAACAACGACTTGCCCTTAGGAGCTCCTTTCCACTTAGCAACTGAAAACTATTCGAATGGCCCGGAACTGCCATAATACAATCAAACTTTAACAAAACAACCCTGCGGACAATAAAACCAAACCGGCAAGTTTTGGACGGTCCGAAAATGACCCTGCTGGAATAACACACGAACGACTACAATATAATTAACTGCCTACAGTTTACACTGTTACGGGCTGATTGTTATTTTAACCCTGTATATATTGTTCGATTCTTTCGGTCCCAGTGAAGACTATAGGTTAAGGTTCTGTGGTGTAGGAAACTTAAACACGATCCAGTTGCCAAATGAGACTTTGCCGGGAAATGCAAATAAAGTTTGCAATTACGTAATCAGAAAATTCACAAGCCAATTGAATCTTTGAATGATAAAGTTATTTTTTACCCAACGGTTTTAATCAATCTAGTCAACATGCTTACTATTAACAAAACCGGTGTTATAACGCGTGAGCACATCATCCAATTATACTAAGTTCGACAAGAAACAGAGCCTCTAAAATAAGCTGCCATTCAAACATGGATTTTTCCCCGGATGTTTGAGAAACAAACCAGGGCTCCATTTATTTATTTATTTATCGGCTTGCTATAAAACCCCGTTTTATGAAGGGTAAAAGGCAGAAAATCGGCTTCTCGTCCATAGCTTCTTTATCAATGTAAATTAACAATTTCTAAAGAACATTTGCTTTTGATTGGATTAAGCCAATATGAAACAGCTATCTGAACTCCAAAAAAATTGATAATGTTTGGAGAGTGTAAATAATGGAAGTTCAAGGGTAATGAATATCATAGAATACCGCAATATAAATGGATGGTACACTATCGAAACACTATTTATTAGTCTCAACCTGAATGGAAGCTTGAAAATATTAATGGCATGCCTATAATCAGTGAAAAGAAAAACTAATAAAAATACCGAGGATTAGAAAAATAAATGACACTACCAGGGGTCGTGTCCAATATGTTTTATTAATGTTGCACTTTGAAGCCCCCCGGATAAAGGGTGACTAATCTGCATACACCCTTACAAGCCACTGTGGTATAAATCAATCGGGGACGTACCACATATACATTCAACTTCTAATGAATTGAAAAAGTTTAGTTTATTCGTCTAGATTTCCATGTTTTACTCAAAATAAGAAATGATATTTAATGTTACTGTCTGATCACAAGGTAAGGCTTAAGTATGTGTTCAAATTTTCTATGAAATGAGTGTTTAAATATTTTATTCTCGTTTTACAACTACCGCCAATATTTACTTCATTTTTAACTTCTGTGTTTATTATGGTAAAACTAAAGAGTGAATCCATCGACAAATGTTACGAGAAGCACTTAAAATCTAGCACATGTCCAGAGTGCTATGCAACATATTTTTGACACATTTTTGCCAGTTTTTGGGGTAACAAAAATTATACTTATTAACACAGCTTACACAGTACTTTAACATTAGAAAAAGCGTGGTCTTTTTCATACAAACTCAATCGTTCTAACCATCTTCATCAGAATTCATTCAATGCGAACGTGTATCACTGTTTCAAAATCGTGTTTAAAGAAATTCAATCCGCGCCAACCTTTGTGCCTTTACTTCGCATTTGAAAAATTAATTTTCTCACATTTCAAGCAATTGTGCCACTCATTTAAAATTATTGCGTGGTACTTCTCCTTCATTTCAGTGAAAATCCTTAATTACAAACGGTGCATAGCGTCACTCATCCCTGCAAAGTTAAATTAAACATTTTTACTGCCTTGTCCATTCTTATCACGGTACGCAGCCTCCCCTACTATCCACCCTAAAGTGGAGTTTTGGCCAGCAAATTGATAAGGGAAGTGTTCGCAATTTGCGCCGTCTGAAGACACAATATGTTCAGGGGGTATTTGAGAAAAGTACAAAAATTCAATTCAGGATGTGAGAATATGGACAACAAAGCTTATTTGCGGCAAGATTAAGGAATGTTATATATATTTGAGCACCCCTTTGCATATTATTTTCTAGGCTTGTTTGTGATCACAATCTTCATCGAAAAAAAATTACAGTGCTAAAAACAAAAAATATTTGGAAAGCTGTAAGGGTGAATTTACAAAACTATGTATCACAGGATGATTTACGTAGACCGTACATTAGAAGTATGTGAACTGTTTTTCGCTGGATATAAATACAGTTGAGTCCGGATATAACGATCTTGAAAAATGAACCAAAACTGGTTTGTTATATCCGGAGTTCGCTATAAGCGAATAATAATACAAAAACGCGTGGAGTATTTTATTTCGTTATTTTTACATAGAGTAGTAGAAGTTAGTAGGTATAACTAAAAATAACACAAAAAGATTAACAGAACACAATTTGAAATCTACTTCAGAAAGTCTCCAATTTTTGTTTGTACATTTCTGCTACAAAAATAGATGTTATTTATGTAGTTTTCAAGATCACAAAATGACTCCCAGATATGATGAGGAACTTGGCGTGATTGTAGAAAATTCCGAGTTTCGGACACTCTTTTTGTCATTTCAGAAACGGTTGGAACAGCATTAGTGTCAACAGTAGAATCAGTTTCACCTAAATCGTCATCTTCCTCATTATCGCTTAGAGCTGTAGATGAGGTTACGGAGTCTATAATTTGCTCATCGGTCAACATTTCTCTTGTAAGAATGCCGTTATCAATGCTCACATATTCGAAGAACTTGAAATCACTCAATTTGGTTTTAAGTTGTTCTTCGACAAAATTGTGCACATCTTCATCTGAGTCTGTTGAGCTGTTGTCGATCGTGGAAGTTGAGTCGAACAGAAAGTGAATATTCAACTAACCCAAAAAGTGATCGTTATATCCGGAAGTTCGTTATAAACGGGATCGTTATAACCAGTAAAAAAATACGTTGGCTTTTATGGATGACGTTTCAATTAAAGGAGAAAAGTTTGCTTTAACCGAAAGTTCACTATAACCGGGTTCATTATAAGCGGACTTTACTGTATTACTTAAACATTACGTATCAACTTTAGTACTAAAGCACCCATAAAGTCAATAGATTTTAGTCATTTAGATTTTATTTTTGCGGTTTTGTTGTTCAACAAAATCAGGATAATAACAATAATCATGTAACTATTTAGGCGTCAAAATATAAATTGAAAGTTTCTTAAAAAATATTTAAGAATCCTAGATTGCCAAACATTGAAAAAATATATAAATACAGTTGAGGATATTATTTAAGTATTTTGAAGACAAATTGAATATTTTAAATAAGCGTTTTGGTATGGGTGCGAAACCTCCCTTGCTGCCTGTGATACTGAAGCAACGGGACAAGTAGAACCGGAGATTATATTGTCTAAACGAGCCGAAATTTTTAATTTGGCTGAAACAAAATGAAAAATTACATTCAAACTGAATGGATTTTCCTGAATTTAGACTCGTAGAAAGCCGGTCGACTTTGCCACAAACGAAATTCGCAAAATGGTCAATGTTGGCACAACAAAAATGTCCTTTTGCACGTAGAAAGGTAGGCAAAAACGTAGACAAACATTCCGAAAGCAAACGACACACCCCGCCAACTAAATATTAGAACAGGGCCTGGAAAATACGAGCGGCTATAACCCTGGATACACATTCGGTCCTGTTCTCTCCGGATCGAATTAAAATTTAAAAAGCAATTTTGAAGAGTGTATATACAAGGGAATTACACATCCCGAAAGCCTCCAGTTGACTGATTTGCTTCGAACAGTGTATAACTGAAAAAGCGAATTAAAACCCGAAGTTATATTAGTATTAATAAACTTTCGGTTTTTTTATTTATGACAATTTTAATTGCCTTAACAGCTTTTCAGTTTTTTTATGCGTAAAACATATTGCGAGCTTATTGGAAAAACAAATGCATATTCAACGCAATGCAAACTTTTCACACGAACAAATGAAAATTTTTGTATCAGCCAGTTAGTAATTGCAACTGAAAACATTTAACTGTATGTATTTTTATATTAATTTACTTTTACTGAATCGCAGATACGAACGACATTATTATGCTTGCCAATTTGATTATCTCGTCGTCCCCCATCAAAGGAACGAATTGATTTAACAATTTCACAGATTTTATACCGTGCACCAGTGTATGAGAGGATGATTTCAGTAAAAGCTCTAGATAAGAAATACAACAACATATATACAGGGTTGCTCATTAGTGCGTCAAAGTGCGATATCTCAGTAAATATGAACTTTACAAGAAAATACGTCTTATGAAAGTTTTTCATGTTTAAAAGGTCCACATTTTAAAATTACTTCCCAATATACGGGGTGTATCATAAACGTGTGGTAGTTACCAACTTTGGTTTTTTAAATGGAACCGCCCCTTTTTTCATTCATTTTCAGATTTGTCGTCAAAATNTAAGTTAAGTTTGTGTCAAACGTTTTACCTCAAAAATTTACGATTTCCGAGTTATTCGTAAAAATGTGAAAGTTTTGACAGCTACTGGGTTCCACAGAAATCGATGCTGTACACTACCCGCTGCGAATTTTGGAAAACAGTTTTCAGCGATTCTAACAGAACATCATGATCTACGCGTAGATATGTTT
>NW_026019016.1:3976499-4026289 GCF_020466585.1 Dendroctonus ponderosae | reverse complement strand
CGTTATATCCGGAAGTTCGTTATAAACGGGATCGTTATAACCAGTAAAAAAATACGTTGGCTTTTATGGATGACGTTTCAATTAAAGGAGAAAAGTTTGCTTTAACCGAAAGTTCACTATAACCGGGTTCATTATAAGCGGACTTTACTGTATTACTTAAACATTACGTATCAACTTTAGTACTAAAGCACCCATAAAGTCAATAGATTTTAGTCATTTAGATTTTATTTTTGCGGTTTTGTTGTTCAACAAAATCAGGATAATAACAATAATCATGTAACTATTTAGGCGTCAAAATATAAATTGAAAGTTTCTTAAAAAATATTTAAGAATCCTAGATTGCCAAACATTGAAAAAATATATAAATACAGTTGAGGATATTATTTAAGTATTTTGAAGACAAATTGAATATTTTAAATAAGCGTTTTGGTATGGGTGCGAAACCTCCCTTGCTGCCTGTGATACTGAAGCAACGGGACAAGTAGAACCGGAGATTATATTGTCTAAACGAGCCGAAATTTTTAATTTGGCTGAAACAAAATGAAAAATTACATTCAAACTGAATGGATTTTCCTGAATTTAGACTCGTAGAAAGCCGGTCGACTTTGCCACAAACGAAATTCGCAAAATGGTCAATGTTGGCACAACAAAAATGTCCTTTTGCACGTAGAAAGGTAGGCAAAAACGTAGACAAACATTCCGAAAGCAAACGACACACCCCGCCAACTAAATATTAGAACAGGGCCTGGAAAATACGAGCGGCTATAACCCTGGATACACATTCGGTCCTGTTCTCTCCGGATCGAATTAAAATTTAAAAAGCAATTTTGAAGAGTGTATATACAAGGGAATTACACATCCCGAAAGCCTCCAGTTGACTGATTTGCTTCGAACAGTGTATAACTGAAAAAGCGAATTAAAACCCGAAGTTATATTAGTATTAATAAACTCGGTTTTTTTATTTATGACATTTTTAATTGCCTTAACAGCTTTTCAGTTTTTTTATGCGTAAAACATATTGCGAGCTTATTGGAAAAACATATGCATATTCAACGCAATGCAAACTTTTCACATGAACAAATGAAAATTTTTGTATCAGCCAGTCAGTAATTGCAACTGAAAACATTTAACTGTATGTATTTTTATATTCATTTACTTTTACTGAACCGCAGATACGAACGACATTATTATGCTTGCCAATTTGATTATCTCGTCGTTCCCTATCAAAGGAACGAATTGATTTAACAAAATCTTCACAGTTTTTATACCGTGCACTAGTGTATGAGAGGATGATTTCAGCAAAAGCTCTAGAGCAATAAAGAAATTTAAGAAAAACAAAATCGCAAAAACGTGAGCATACATTTATGTGTTCCAGACGAAGGATTATCAAATAATAATTAAAACTTCTACAGGCAAGACACCTGGAACTCTCGAAAGCATAAAGTCAAATTATAAAGTCTTATTTGCAACGTTGTATCAATCTTAGCCAATCTCTTCATTGCAGTGGATTATTTATAGCAGAAATTAACACAGCAAAACTTCACCCTTCTCAGCGGCACACTTAATTTTCTTCGAGTACCAAACTTTGGATTACCTTTAATTAATGAATACGAGGCAGATAATAAATACCTAAATTATTAAGAGTTTATTAAGCCCTCCGTCCCATGCAGCGTCTTTCTTCCAGTTGCAATTTGGCCCTAGCGAAAGGGGCTCGATTCATTATTAAAATGCGAAATAAGGGCGAACCAAAGGATTACGCTCAGCAAGGTGTTTGCAATCACGTCAAGTGGTTTGAATATGTTTGCGATATCAGTCATTATTTGTTCCGGAAATATTAATTGTTTGCTTTTTCAAAAAAGGTGCTTCAATAAAATAATATTAATAAATAAATAAATACAATTAAAACAAGGAAAGTGCACATTTTAAAAACAAGAAATAATTTTTACGAAAAAAATGCTTCAAATTTCTAGCGAAACCTTCCAACTAAGTCAGGTTGTGAGTTGATACGTCCTATATACATCGTTTTAATAGTCGTTCTAGTTGTTTTTAAGCAACGGTTGTCTTGTGAGCCATGCCTTTGTGCATCCTTGAGGTACAAAGTTCATATCTTTTGTAGATGCCAAGACACTTCAGACTTAAGCGTTAAAGAAGACTTCTTGCTTAAATTTCGATATGGCAGCACCAACAAAGTAATCAAAATTTTAGAAAGAGCAAGTGAAGTTTTAGTTACAGGAAAAAAATCAAGTTCGTCGGTTAAATATCATAACATTTAAAAACGAAATAAATACTAGCAATTGATATTTACAAAAGAAAATCTTTTTACAACTCGAATCATATTTGTAATTCAGGTAATAGTATCTGTGAAATAATTCATTAGTGGAAAACAAATTCAAAAAATAAATATGAAAATTTACTTTACGCAAAAGTCAATAAAGAAATCTTAAGCTTAAAAATAAACATTTTTTGGACAAAACAAGAATGTTTAAATTTACCTAATTGATCATTATGTGATATCGCAAAACTTGTTCGTTCTAAAGGATTAAATTTCTCGGTTGCATTAAAAAACCTTCCATACCTTAACTCAAAATTTTCCAGAAAAACAACAGTTAAACAACATCTAAAATAATTTTAAAGAACATTTCTGAATTTTTCTCAATTCAACGAAACATTAAGCCATTTTAATACAAATTTAAAATTATGAGCATAATTAACTCATTAGAATGTTGGTGTTTACAAGAAAATTAAACGATTAAAACTCTAAATATGATATGATCAAAAAATGTATGAACTTTTAAATGAGAAAGCTATTTAAACAGGAGAAAGAAATTTAAAATACTCTAAAAAAATTCAAGTAAAAGTTCACAGATATATGGCGTAAAAATGTATATAGCTACGACCAATACTTAGTAGTCCGTTCATCTATATATTCTTTTATCAAATATCTTTTAAATGTTTTAAATTCCCTCATAAAAAGCACAACTGCCGATAATAAAAATTAGGCACATTTCCGACCATATTCTGGTTTTGAGTTTTGAGGTTCAGTATTAACTTTTATCGCACTAACAAATAAATTCACAATTGAAAAAGAACGAAACAAAATTTTAGACAATTTCGAAACTTTGGTATACCTATAAGCAACCTACTCGTACAAGTCAGTATTTAAATTTTTAATCGAATAACCAGCGATAATGGTAGAAAACTAATTATAAAAAGTTTATACGAATGGCTTGTCAATTTCAATAATTATCCGAATTTCTTTATTGACAAATGTTTTAATAACAATGGAAATCCCCAATGAAATCAAAATCAAAACAAACCTATTACATTTTTTTTATTCCATTTATTCCGGGGCTTTCAGATAAATTGAAACTAGTAGGGAACGAATTATACTTTATACTTTAACAATACAATACGTAAACATACTTTAACAATTTTAGCAAAGAAATCGTGAACAAAAAAGACGGAAAATATTAAAAATGCATTAATTTTCTCACAACACAATTATCGGGATTTGATAATTGTGTTGCATGGTAACCAACATTCTTAATGTAATTAATTTATCTTTATTTTTTAAACAATTCGCAAAAAAACTCGGAGCGCGTTTTTACAGACGTGATTGCACTTAGCCTTCTTTCACAGTTTATTAAAGTACACTTTTTTAGGTAACTTTTGATAAAAAAACAGATATTTGTCTTTTAACAAGACTAACATTTGAAGGCTAAAATCATAACAATAAAGTTTTGAAAATATAAAGTTGCTTCAACCTTATAGAACTTACCAAGAATTAACCGAGTGGTTAGTTAAAATAATTTAAAAAAATGGAGTAGACAAATGAATAAAGAAACAAAATAATACAGGCAATATTTTTATTTAACAATGATTATTGTTCGGTTAGTAATTTCATTATATATCTAGCAAACAACTTTCCGGCACTAAGTTAGATAAAATGGCGCTTGGGGAAAGTTTAAAACAGCGTTACCTTTTTAGAGTTTGTGAAGTTATATTATGGTGGCGGCGGTCCATATTTTCATTTGCCCATGCAAATGTGACCTAAATCCTTTCGACCTAATTTCTTTCGAAAATTTTGCAGTTTCTCACAAACTTGGCTGAACTGAAGATCGGATGTATAAGTTGTCATTAAACCTTGGAGGAAACTGGTAAACGTCTATTGTTCCAATGTTTTTTTTTCAAGAACGTCAACGGCAGAAGGAAAAAAAAATGGGATAAAATCCCTGCTTAAAAGCTTGATAAACTACTTCAAATTGAAGAACGTTTTCAAGCAAATGGACCTGAACGGTTCAATATAAAACATCCACTCGAAAATCGCATATAAAAGCCCAACCCATTGGCTGTTTACAATGGAAATTCTTTCTATGGAGCGGTTACAATATTAATCAAAAAATTATATGGTGTTGAACAAACAAAAACGTGTACATTTTAACAGGGAAAGGTAATCTCGGCTATAAATTATACCTATCGATCCGCTCTGAATTTTACATTTAATGTTCGAAACGCCCCGATCATAAATTAATATTAGTTTTCGCCCCTTTAATATTTCACGTTTAAAATTTAAAACTCGTTGAAATATTCGTTAAAAGGATATTTCTCTAACTGGAAAAACAAGCGAAAAAATGGATTTTTGTCCGTTGAATAAATAGCTGCATTATCAGATCAAATTTTTCTCTATTAGAGGCATTTCAATTTTTGTTTGTCTGTCAGAGAGCCATTTATGTTTTCCGTTTGATTTATGCAACATAATCTTGCAGACTGGAAATGCAAATAATCATTTTTGAAATGAAGCGCAAGCAATTTTCATTGTCAAAAGCTTATTTTAGTTAGTATTGGGAACAAAAGCCACTTAATAAGGTAAATTTGGCCCTTAATGGTTTTATCGACAACTAACTGACTACAGTGGGTTAAAGTATGTGCTGGTAAAGTTCTAGACAATAATGAAGCACAAACTATTTTTTTTAACGCAGAAGACAAAACTACAATATTGTGAAGAAATAAGATGAAGAATCTAAAACCTAAATATCTTGATCGTGCAGTTTTCGATTTGAAGCTGATTGTATGGTAAATTGCATTACGACCCGATTAAATCAGCTCGAGTGTTCAATGTGTTAAAACTGGGCACTCCAGAAAACTTGCTTTCAAAACTTGGACTCCACTTTTCACAGCGAGACCTTTTACCCGTTGACAAATGAAAACGAGCCCTGTATTTATCTTCCTGTCTCGTTCTAATGCGTGTATAAATGGGCAACATTTAGAAAAGGTAACGTTTCTGTGGCCGGCCGTATTTCGCCTCCAGGCCTCTGGATAATCAAAATTTATCCCTGGATAGTATTTTTTGAAGGGCGAACCGTTATAGATAGAGGTGGTTTTTCATGTGTTTTATGGACAGCCTGATAGCTTCGCATTCACTGCCATTTGTTCCAACTATGAGATTATCCAGCTCACTTCTCCAACAACAAAAAAATATGCAGTTATCAATACCGTTATTCACTGGCAAACCAGATTTAAGTCGCCAAAGGAGGACGACAAAATATGACTTTTTCTGTTGCCTTCGAAATAATTCCTTTTTAAACCATACATTTTAAAAGTTTCTACTTACAAAGAACGCCCTAATTTAATCAGAAGCCATAAAAATTACTCACCATCACGTCCCCAACCAGTTCCTTCATATCAGCAGCTCAACCAATCGATTGAATTTGCATGATAACGTCTTTATATAGAACAGCGACGCGACACTAATCAGTTTCCAAATGTAAAAGTAACTGTAGAAAACACTACAATGTCCACAAACTGTTATCTTCACTACAAACTGACGTTATTTCACAGAAGAGTCATGGATTGAAGCGAAACCTTGCTGAGTGCCGATCAAGGTCTCCTGAAAGAAGAAGTAAATTTTATTAGTTAAGCAAGTGACAAATTTGAATGAAGTGGTGGAAAAAATATAAACAGCAATTCAGTTTCAACGTACCCCAAATTTATCACAATAATCTTGTGGATTATTTTATTAATTGCTACCTGCATAAGCACGAATATTCATACACCTAAATGAGAAATTAATAACCATGGAAAAATGTTAAGGTAAATATTATCTGGATATTCCAAAGCTAAGAAACCAAAGTAAAATCAAACTTATGCAAATAATAGGAAGAATAATAATTGGAGAAGACTCGTTAAGTGGCCTGTTTGCAACTGAAATTGGAGCAGAATTTCCGTCTACTGTTATTCTTCCATCAGCATAATTAATCGATGATTTAATGAATTATTGTCTAACGCCAAATTACCAATTTGCTTGAACCACTGAACACTTTATTTTTTAACTTCAACAACCGCTTTTTAACAGCTACGCATTCATACACTCCAATAAATCATTATCAATTATAAAGAAAATAACTATAAGTGTGAAAATTTGTACACATTTTGTATACGATTTTCCAATTATTTTATAGAGAAACCTTCCATGTAATTATTATCATACGCCGATATTTAAATTCAATCTCAATCAAAAGCAGCCTACAAATTAGAAAAATACTACTACTAAATGTATTAGATATTATTTGACCAATTTTTGAAGAAATAGTTTATATTAACAAATTTGGTTCTAAATGTAAGAAGTCGTTGAGGTGGCCGAAATTAAATTGGCTCTCAAGATGCAAGTTTTCCGTGTTGGAGTTCCAGTTTTCCCCGTTATTTTCCTTGTTAGTGTGCCAAGGAGACACATGCACTTTCCTTCGGGACTCCTACAGTGTCAAGTATCTACTGGGACCATCTTGTACCCAGCAATTCGATCTAAGTTTGTGCTTTATCGAAAAGAGGTTATTTAATTTAATATCCTCCAAGTTCAGTTGATTTGAGAAAATTATCGGCTGAAGATTGTGGCGAGCCACAGACAAAAACCTTTTAATTAGACAACATTCGTTTTCAGCTAATTAACGAAATCTTCAACCCACTCGGTTTAATTCAAATTGGTTATTTTCGTGCTTTTGCCCCTTTCCCCCGTTTCCCGCGTCCAGAAAATCGCTTTTACCAGATTTCCCTCAAAAGCCCTTTGTGGGTAAAAAGGCAAACAATTCTGCTATTGAAAAATTCCCTTCAAGAAAAATTAATAAAACCTGAACAACTTTCGAAGGAAAATCTCTGATATTAAAATTTTGCTACTCAGCAGCGTTCACATTTTTAATTTACTTTTCTCAGCGGATGGTTGTAAATAGTTTGTATTAAGGAGGCATGTAGACAAGGTGCCAATCATTCCAGATACACTAAATCATTCAACTAGAAATAGTTTTTTGAACGATTTAACCTAAAAGATTTTTCTTGAACTCTAATTTGGAGCATTTCTAAATGGCAACGTGATAATATTTACGCTAATTTAATTTCATTAATTTGTAATATCAAATTTACAATTTGAATTTAGAAAACTCATTGCTAAAAACCATAATATTTTTGGTCAAATGCGTCGGTTTATGAATTATCAACATTTTGCCAAAATTCTTTCTACCAGGGCACAAAACAACCCTGGGGGGCATTTATAGAAGAAAAATTGCTTCTTTGTCGACTTTGGAAATGTGCGTGCAACTAGAGGATGAATTTGAAACGCGGAATGTGAAAATTCCTCTTACAACCAGGGTGTTTTTTCATTTATTGAAAGGGTTTCTACTTTTGACTTGTATTTTCCCCAATGCTTTTATTATGTTGGACTTTATTATCGCCGAAATGCTCATAGAACCAGTTCTGTATCTTGAAGCTTTTAAATATTGTTTTACTCGAAAGCCAAAATCATCCAATAAGCTTTCTTCTATTGGTTCTCCATTGAACAAAACCTGTCCTATTTTCCTTTCTTATCTGGTTGTCGTTAGCTTTATCCATTTATTGCAGAGTCCTGCGAAACCGCACTGAACCAACCGTTCGCAATGCGAAAATCGAAGTAATTAATAAATATGATTAATTTATACCATATGTTCTGGTGTATTAACATATTTGGAATTCAGAAGCCATCGCTAATGGGCCGGGCATCGATTTGAGGTTTTATGCGTCCAGAGCGTCCGAATGCGGACATTTCTTTTCAAATCGGACAGGACATACTATGCGTCACATGCTGAAAACCCCCCCGTTGATTAATGACTCGATAATGTCGGATTAATTGTCGATGCATCGGGCGGTGTGTTCATTTTACCGCCCAGAGGTTAGGGGGGTGCAAGCTATGATCAGGCTGATGAATTGCCAATATTGAATAGGACAGGTAAACGATATTTATTGCCTCCTGGACAAGTCACATGTAGTTTCCCATTGTGTGAGAAAACCAACATTTTCGACGATAGCATCCATATATTTCACTGTGTTAATGAATGTTTTTCAGCCCATTAGCTACATTTCCCAATTAGTGCTGTAATATGCACTTCAATGAGCGTGTTTTGGGACTTGAACCATAAAGTTATTTCGACTTTTTCTAAAACTGATCAAAAGAGATGCGAACCCATATATGAAATTGTTTATGAAACTCTATTCCAGCTGTGAATTGTTACATTGGGAGACATAAAGAACAAAACAGGTAAAAAATTGAACGATCTGAAGATCCGGCCGATTCGGAGAAGAGATTGTTAACGACAACGGGAACCGATTAAAAACGGTATGCGAGCAACTCGACTTAAAAATTCAAAATGGCTTTTTCCAACACAGGGAAATAAATACACAAATAAACCTGGACCAAACCCTCCCAAAATATCAGATCTTATTACTAAACAAAAGACAAAAGTAAAAATCCAAGACGTCAGGGCAAAACGCGGAGCAACATGCGGAAGCGATCACTATTTTCCGGAAGCCGAAATTCTCTTTCCTTGTCAAGGCCAAAACCTTCATCAACAACAGCTGGAGGACACAGGGATTGAAGAAATCCTGAAGAAAATTGAAGAAAAGATGATCACTCGAGGTACAACCTGCTAAGCGTATAGCATGACAGCGGAAAAAACCTATAGAAAAAACCACTTAATGAAAAACTCAATGCAAGTTCAGGCAAAAACCCAAATGAAGAGTATGATTGCATTACATCAAGCATTCATCAAGCCGCAAAAGAAGCACTAGGTTTAGTCGAAAAAAATCTAAGAGGGGAAAACTATGATGGTTGGTAAAAAGAGGAAAAGATAAAACTGTATCACATTAACTCATCTCAAAAACCAGAGAATGCCAGACAAAAGGTAATCAAAGGTAAGAAGAATGATTAGTGACAAGAAAAATGTAGCATGGGCGCAAAAGTGCCAGAGCAAAAGTTGGAAGACGATAAAATCAATTAGAAAAGACACAACCAGAGATATAATTTCGCCAATATCAGACGAGGAATGGGATGCACACTTTAAAAAACTTTTAACGGAAGAAAGAGTGGAATTTCAAAAAGACGAAATAAACTATGCATTTAGTACGATAGGATCTCCAATACCGTTAACACTTGCTTAAACTTAAAAACGTACGCATAGCCTTAAAAGCGGAAAATCCTGGATGAACTTCTTAAATACGCTACTGATGAACTGTTTGTTCAAAATGAAAAAATTCATGTTTCTCGTCACGGTTTTGCTCATTTCTCGGGGAGAAATTCAGCTCGGGCGCTCATTTTTACACCACTGGTTAGAGCATAAATTGGGGCTTTTACAAGGTTTCCTTATGAACGGTTTGCAGTTTTCTCAAAAAAGTCCAAATTTCCAGGACGAAGTTAGTTTGCTCGTTTTTTTTTATAGCAAAATCGTCTCAAAATGACGCCGTCTTTTTCGACGTTTCTCAAGAACCATTTGAGCCGCAGAGCTCGTTTTCCTGTCATTCAAAAGATAATTTAAAGCGCTATTCACGCAAAGAAACGCGAGTGAGGAAATAGCGGTAGTCCGCACACAAGAAAGAAAATTTGATTATCACACATTTTGGTTCAAGATTAGGTCAAAAATTCATGTTTCTCGGCACGTTTTTGCTCATTTCTCGGGGAAAAATTCAGCTCGGGCGGTCATTTTTACACCACTGGTTAGAGCATAAGTTGGGGCTTTTACAACATACAGGTTTCCTTATGAACGGTTTGCAGTTTTCTCAAACAAGTCAACATTTTCAGAACGATGTTAGTTTGCTCGGTTTTTGTATAGCAAAATCGTCTCAAAATGACGCCGTCTTTTTCGACGTTTCTCAAGAACCATTTGCGCCTCAGAGCTCGTTTTCCTATCATTCAAAAGATAATTTAAAGCTCTATTCGCGCAAAGAAGCGCGAGTGAGAAAATGGCTGTAGTTTTCACACAAGAAAGAAAATTTGAGTATCACGCTTTTAGGTCCAAGATTATGTCAAAAACTCATGTTTCTTGTCACGTTTTTGCTCATTTCTCGGGAACAAATTCAGCTCGGGAGATCATTTTTACACCACTGGTTAGAGCATAAATTGGGGCTTTTAGGACGTAAAGGTTTCGTTAGGAACGGTTTGCAGTTTTCTCAAAAAGGTCCAAATTTCCAGAACGATGTTAGTTTGCTCGGTTTTTTTATAGCAAAATCGTCTCAAAATGATGCCGTCTTTTTCGACATTTCTCAAGAACCATTTAAACCACAGAGCTACTGGGCGGATCCAGCTTTCAAGTCAGGGGGGTGTCATGTATTAGAAATTCAGTGTTTTGTTGTCTATGAAATTAGAAAAAATATCATTAGTCGATATAAACCCAGCACAGGGGGGGGGGGCATGACCTCCATAACCCCCCCTGGATCCGCCCTTGAGACCACGGAAGCGCTGGAGACAAGGAATAGAGAGCGAAATGAGAATTAGGAGCCTGGATGACGATTTATGGGCGAACAGAAACTAGTGGAAATTGGGTATCGGAGGACGGCGGACGTTATAAAACCTATTCTGAGAGGAGATAATTGGGTTAACCCAATATAGGTACTCACAACTTCCGAATAGAGAGCTGAAAAACGTATCTGGCCTCGGTCAAATTTCAATAAATTTAAAAAAAATGAGCAGATGAAGAAATCCTAAATATAGGGAAAATTGAAATAACTCACCATTTTAAATCAGATATCCGGAAAATTATTGAACATCGTTCATCTAACGAATGACATGTCACCTGATGATCGCAATTGTGACATCCGATTATCCCCTTAAAACCCGTTCCGTACACTGTTAAAAATGAGTTGAAAATTCAGTTACTTTTCAGTAAGTTTTGTAACTGAAAATTCAGTTTCTGGTTGTTGAAAATAAATTCATGCATATTGTGATTGAATTTTCAGTATTCTTATTGGAAATTCAAAATTCAATAACATGTAACTGAAAATTCAATAACATGGAACTGAAAAGTTTTCAGATCTTAACCTATTTGCTGGGACTGATTGAATATCTGTCAGTTCGTACTACAACGGACGAATTAACAGATTTCCAACCAATAGAACACTTGTATCATCGTACCATCGTATAAACGGATGCAAGGCTTGATCTATTCTTTCGACAGTGACGTGACAACTGCCAGAAAGGCTTATCACAGTTTCACGAAAATATATGGTAGGCTCTATTGGCGTGGTGGAAAACGCATCTTCATGCCAAGCTGGTACCCCAAGTTCGAATCCTAGCCAAGGCGTGAAAATTTTTAAACATTAGAAACAGACCCCGGAACAACAGCAGAAATCTACCATAGGAAAACATCTCGACAGGTCCCCCGTATAATTCGGATGGTGCGTTACGCAAATATGCGCGAGAGGTCGCCCACGCTCCCTCGAAGTATGCCATCAAGATCTTTTTTTAAATAACCCTTTTCTTCTTCTTTTTTACCAAAAGTCATTTGAATTTTCAATAACAAGATCTGAATTTTCAATAACTGGTTTCTGAATTTTCAATAACAGGTATCTGAGTTTTCAGTTACGTGTGTGGAAAACACTTCAATTACATTTGACTGAAAATTCAACCAGATTTTTTTAACAGTGTAGGTAATTTATTTGAGAACTGCAAGAAGTCAATTCCCAAGGGGGTCGTAAGTCAAATATCGAGTTCTGCATTTGGTAAAATAGAATAGAATGGAATGGAATAGAATAGAGACCACCCTATCAGAAACGACTGATATCGGCAGACGGGGGAAATGAAAGTTTACCGCGAACGCAATATGGAAAGCAAGGAAAGTGCATATGCATCCTGGTTATTACTTGGAATGACCTAGTTTTGCAAAACGCCATTTTTCATGTTGCCAAAATGAGCTGCAAGCCGGAAGACATTGTTTAAGGAAAACACAATTGCCACATAATGTGCGACTAAATGCATCTACGTCTAGGGCAATTCTTGAACTGATTTTATGGCAGGATAATTGCATCCTTCCAAGAAAACTATAAACGCCTGTAGTTAATAGTGCGTTTCCTGGATTTGCTTTTGACCTATTCATCCAAAGATATCCTAAATAATGATGCCAGCCAAAGAAATTACTTCCAAAATCACAGTTAATTCCCTTGTAATTTGAAGGAAAATCAGGTACATTCTAATGTATATTCTTCATATATGAATATATTTTTTAATAATTATTAGTTAGGAAGAGCCTCACTTGTTCTCCCTACTAGTGGATCATGTTTGTTTTTTATTTCACTTATAATTTGCTTAACGACATTATTCATTAGTATTGTTTAAATAAACATTCATAATAATTATCAGTTATTACTGTTAGTTACTGACATGCTTTTTCGGTATCAGTCTCAACTAAAGAGCATAAAATAGTGACTAAAGTATCCTAGATATTGAATTTAAAGTGAAATATACAACGTTTCGTTAAAAAAATGTTGTTAGACCGTGTACCACAGTTTAGAGCCACCCTGTATAACAGTTTGCGTATGACGACTATCGTACAGGGTTATTGATTGAACTTTGGCCACCCGTTTTTACATCTAATATGAAATTTAGGAAAAAACATTAAATACAAAAGTACTAGATAATTACGTCTAGTTTATTCTAACATAATATCAATTGATACAGGGTGTCTCAAAACAAAGTCGCGGATGAAACTTATATTTTTTTATATGGAATGCCGCACTTTTTATTGCATATTCGAACTACACGCAAAATTCTAGAAGAAGAGAAATTTGTAAAAAACTGTACAACTTGAAATGCAGTTAAACAAAAACTAGCAACTCGCAAACCACTCAGATCAACAAATTGAAATTTTCGTACCATAAAGAGGAAAGCTTTATCGAAAAGTGGACGAAATTTCACTAAAATTCCCACTTCTGCTGATTTTTTTGAAATTTTTAAACTTGACGGGAATTTAAAAAACCGTGCAACTTGAAGTGCAATTAATGAAAAATTCGTAACTCCCAAACCACTTACATCAACAAACTGAAATTTTCGCATCATAAAGAAAAATGTTTTATCGAAAAGCGGACAAGATTTCACTAAACTCCCCACTTATACTGATTTTTCAAAAACATTTATATTTGACAAAAAATTTAAAAAAACACATACAACTTGAAGTGTAGTTAGACGAAAATCCGCAACTCCCAAACCACCTAGATCAACAACCCGAAATCTTCGCACCATAAAGAAAAAGGTGTTATCGAAAAGTGGACCTAATGTCACTAAAATCCCGATTTTGTGCTGATTTTTCAGAAATTTTTAAACTTGAGAAATTTAAAAAAACGTTCGACTTGAAATACAGTTAATCAAAAATTCGTAACTCCCAAACCACTTACATCAACAAACTGAAATTTTCGCACCATAAAGAAAAAGGTTTTATCGAAAAGCGGACCAAATTTCTCTCAAATCCCGACTTGTGCTGATTTTTCAGAAATTTTTAAACGTGAGAAATAAAATACCGTAATACTTGAAGTGCAGTTAAGCAAAAACTGGTAATTCCCAAAACACGTACATTAGAAAACTGACATTTTCGCACTATAAAGAACAAGGTTTTACCGAAAAGCCGAGCAAATTTCACTAAAATTCCAACTTCAGCTGATTTTTCTGAAATTTTCAAACTTGACGAAAAACTTTATTATTATTTATTAACTCAAAGCCAGTTGAAGATCAATATGGAAGATTCATATCGAATTTGCATAGAATTTTACGTATAGTTCGAATATGCAATAAAAAGTGCGTGGGGGCACTTGTAGCGGGCTTTTATTGACACAGAAGAGAAATCCAGTCGACTCAATCGATAAACATTTTATGAATAATAAGCGAATTTTCCAAGTTGCGACAAAACGTTGCATCAAAAATGGGAAAATTTAAATTCGAAAGCCCTCAGGGTCTCACTCAGTACACGAACGATTGCCACGCCATTACACGAAATTAAAGAAAAATACTTTTGTCTGTTTGAATTAAAGGCTGAATACAGATGTTCTTACAAGGAATTTTAATGACTATTTTTTGAATGACATGCTTGAGGGTTTAGAGCACTGGAAAATTAAAGAGGATCCTCTTATCGTAGTATTAAATTACCTCTTATCGTAGTATCGATACTATTAAATACAATTCTCAATTTTGAAAATCTGTGTTTTAAACGGATAGTAGAAAGTCACCCAATATTTACATCGAGAAATTCACACGTTTTTCGCAATTTTATCACAGGAAAATAGATTGTGGAATTTGAATGGTTGGAATGTTTCTTTGTGGGACTTTAAAATCGCTTAATGCCACAGAATGGGGTTTTGTATGCCTGAATTTTACATTACACAGTTACTTGTAACTTTTGTCTCCCAATTAAGGTTTATGTAAGAATTTGGAGATTGCAATTCAATCTGTAAAAACATTCCGTGGCAGGCGGAGGAGCATTACATTTTTTGCCACAAAGCCAAATTTTGCGCACAAGAAGCCTGTTTAACCCATGCAATTAGGTCTTTGTAGAACTTCACAGTGTATGTTGTGGCCGCATAAACAGTCCTAAACTTGTCGCAATTTTAGGCATTTTTAAGCCATTTAAAGGGTCAGTTTCAATTGCGTTGGGCGTGAATAGTGCTTTAGAACTTCGCAAGGCTCTTAGCGAGACAATTAACATGTGAGCGAATAAGTAATAGAAATTCTCGCACTGTTCAAGCTCGCCCTGAAACAATCTACTAATTCA
This sequence comes from Dendroctonus ponderosae, assembly GCF_020466585.1. Taxonomy (NCBI): domain Eukaryota; kingdom Metazoa; phylum Arthropoda; class Insecta; order Coleoptera; family Curculionidae; genus Dendroctonus; species Dendroctonus ponderosae. Next base: position 4,011,245 of record NW_026019016.1, on the reverse strand, counting down.
AAACAGCTCGTTTATTAATCGCATAATAAGTCTTCAACAAATTAATGAAAAGAGCGCTCAGAACGGGCACCGTATCCTTAAACCCGACATTACTCTTTCTGTCGACCTTATTATGCCGCTCCAAATAAATGTATTCATGTTAACCTGAAAATTCTTCAGACTTTGTTAGCTGCGTTGGCGTTTATTTGGGACTCACAAAAACCCCACGACAAAAAGGGTTTTGCCGTCGAACAATAAAAACGAATTAATTTCACTTAGAGGCTCAATTTTAATGTGAGCCTTTAAATTAAAGTGATAAACGTTTGTCTTGGCTTTAGAAGCCTCAAGAACTGTTTTGAGACAACGAAGGCAAACGTGCCATTTTCAAAATCAACTTTTGGCTGCAATAATAAGCAGGTTTTTTAAAAAAAGGCAAATCAATACAGTATCAAAGCTTTTATATTTGATTGTTTAAAAAAATCACGAACGTGGAGTCTTGTACATGTTTGAACCATTTACTCTCCAAACCAATGCTGTACAATTTAATAAAACCCGGCTTTTGGGAGATTGGAAACACATGACGCTTCGGCATATAAAAGAATTATTAAAAAATAGAGCTTTTGAATGAATGAACTGAAACAATCAAACGCTGAAAAATGCTTTTGATATTTAAAAGCAAACAAAGCCTTTGCATTATTCGCTATTTAACGATTACGGCCATCATCGACGCAACAGAACAAAATGCACACTCAGCTCGAAATAATATGTTTCCCTTTCGTTAACGAGGGTATTGAGTTGCTTTATTTACTAATTAGAGGATTTGAGGCCCTTTTTTCCGATCGTCAGCACTCTATGCGGCTTTTAATTAATCTGGAAGGTTTAACATTGTTTTGATGTTCTTTCTAAATGAGGCAAGGCTGATGATTGACTTAATTTTTTTAGATGGAGAAATAAAGTAATCAATGCTTAAGCAAAATTTGCTCATCAGTATCTCTGATACTGTGATAGAAAGACAATTCGATTTTTCTGATGAATACAAAACGAAGATTAATAATATCAGACACTTGTGTGCAAGATTATGCCAAAATTTCATGTTTTCCGTCCCGTTTTTGCTCGTTTCTCGGAAACGTGTGCAAAAACGGTCATTTTTACATCATTCCAGAGATAACTAAATGGCCTTTTTAGAAAGAGAACTATCGATAAGAAAATGTTGGCAGTTTTCTAAAAAAGTATAGATTTCAAGAAGTTTTAGATTTGCGTGTTTTTTCTGAGTTGCCAAATCGAGTCAAATATGACCCTGCTTTTTTCCAAGTTTCTGAAGAACCATTTGAGTCACAGAATTCGTTTTGGCATCGTTGGATAGAGAATTGAAAATCCGATTCAGTCGTAACAACTTAAGTGAGGAAATTCGAGTAGTTTTGTCTCAAAACTTTTGTCTTCTCAAAATTTGAATATCAGACATTTAGGTGCAAGATTATGCCAAAATATCATGTTTTCCGTCGCGTTTTTGCTCGCTTCTAGGAAACAAAATGTGCAAGAACGCTCATTTTTACATACATTTTACATTTGCGTGTTCTTTTTGAGTTGCAAAATCTACTCAAACATGGCTCTGCTTTTTGCGAAGTTTCTCAAGAACCATCTGAGCCCCATAATTCATTTTGGCATCGTTGGATAGAGAATTGAAAATCCAATTCAGTCGTAACAACTTAAGTGGGGAAATTCTAGTAGTTTTGACCCAGACCCAAAAAAGTCTTGAGTTCAAGAAGTTTTAGATTTGCGGGTAGAAATGACAGTAAAAGTGGTCGTAAGTGGTGCCTTCTGTGAGCAAGGCAAATATGCAGAAATTCGTAAATTTTCAAATTTGTAACTTGGATACTTTGAGAATAAGTGCAAAATATCGATTTACAAATTGAACTTTTAACTCCGTGGACCTCGGAAGCGACGCATTGTTGAATCTTCTCTAGGCTTTTACGAGCAAAACTCTGAATCGTCCTATATGGTATTTGGAAAACTGAAGATGAAAATATGACTCTAAATTATTTCCAACTTGGAAAGCTTGGGAGTTGCCCACCTCAAATTTCTGAACTTGGCAAAAAAGGTCAGTAATTAAAAGTGGGTCCATTAAATGCTATTCCCTTATTGTGTAAGCTTAATTCAGAATAGTATTGAGTGATAGCAAGTCGATTTTTTAACAATTCTCCCCCTTTGAAGGGTGAATCAGAACAATAGGTAAAATTAGCAAAACAGAAGCATTATGTTTAGGCATGGGACCATGAATCGATGAATGGTCTGGATTGAGTTTCCTGTATTGCATTGCCGTGAAGTGGAACCGATGCAAAGGAATCCTTAATGCGTTTGGCGTGTTCGTTTAGTGAAAAGGGCTTCGCTGATAAGCCCAGGAATGCTCAATAGTTTCTCTACTGAATGTTAGTTATCAAATTAAAAATTCTGATTATCTAAGCCGGGCTTTTGAAGCTTTTTATTCCAATAGAAACATAATTTCCATTAAATTCCATTGTAGCGCAGCCATGTGGAGACAGCAACGTGCACATTGTGTGGGTTAATTCGCCGTTCCAAAACCAGCATTACCTTTGATTTTCTGTGTGGTCAGTTCCCACATTCTCTCTATGTATTTACGACTTTGATGGACAAAATGTGATAGTTTGAACAAACCGCGTTTATCGACGAATTGGTTTCCATTAACGCGTAATAAGTGACGTACTCGGATTTCTGACGAAATATAATCTTAGTTTCAGGTATGGTTAGTACCGATAATGAGATGTTTTACCAGAACTTGCCCAATTAGGAAAAGTATAGTAAATGGAGCAATTTCGTTTCAGAAATAAAATTGAAATGGCAGAAATGTGTTAAAAAGCGTTACAACAAAGATTTTTCACGAAACTTCAGCATACATTGACTCTTTTTTGCGTGCAATGGACAATTTTAATCGAAAACTCCACCCAAACAAGCCCAAGCTAACCCGAACTAACCCAAACTAGTTCAAATTTTAAAATAATTGTTCTTAAAACTTCAAGATCCTCTGCTCTACCTTCAACACAAATGAAAAAGTACTTAATAGCTGTCCTATTGAAACCGAATATCACTTAGCTATTTTTCAAAAAAAGAAACAGTTTAAGATCAAATTTGCACCCAAAAATTGGATTCGATTTTATTAAGAATAGGTTTGATCGGGTTTGTCTGTCTGCGAAAACATGCAATCGAGTAGAAATAGTACAGTTAGACATATTTCTCCTGTAAACGAAACTTATAAATCTAAAAAATTGAGAAACGAACTCAAAAATTTAAAAATGAACTTTTGCGAGCCACACTTACAAAATTTTCTTAATTTCCATTCCTGCTTTTTATCGAAATTGGTGAGTTTTGCGGTTTTTCAGCCATAGTGAATTAGAGTTTCCTCCTGACGATTCATCAATACAGTGGAAGCTTCCGAGCAAAGCATCTCTGAAGATGTAAGTTACTCGTGCTGGTGAAACGCCTAGGAGGAATTCGAATCCTTGACGACCTAAAAGCCGCAAAAGTTCACCAGTTCCAAAGAACGGCCAAGGAAACTTTCTTTCTTCCATGAGTTATTTGAACGTCTTATTCCCAAGAACTGATGATTAAGCAGATCATATGAGTTTCGAAGCAAAGGAGACAGATAGTTATCGCCAGTCCACAAAAAAATTCAAAAAAGCAACAATCAGAAAATATTCTAAATCTCATAAAAGAACCACAAAACTATAAATACAAGTATATGAGTCAACACTGAATCACACAATGAAGCGACGACTTACAGAGAGACAGGCAATAATCAAAAGGCATTACTCTCAATTTAGTCCTTTAAAGGCAAACTTTTAACCCTAAATCTTATTTAACGATTATACCAGCGAAGTAAAACCAAAACTGAATTTCTATATTCATTAAAATTTATAAGCCCTAAAAGTTTCTCAAGTATTTATGTCGGCCGAGAATTCCTTTAATTTGGATTTATTTTTGGTTTTTGCTCGGTATGGGCGACGGCATTATAGAAAATTGAATCATTTCATTTCTATAAAATGGCTGTAAGAACTTGGAGAAAATTTAATCTTAAACTCTGCAGTGCGGATCGTTTTTTAAACCTGTACTCGTCCTTATTATCGAAGAATTTATTTCCAAAAATGGTTGATACTCCGTGTAAAGCTCTATTCTGCTTAGATTCCTTCCGAGCGCCAATCAGATTTTAGTAATTTTCTATTAACACCGTTACCCACTCACCTTTCCTGTTAATAAAATCTGGACGTCTATGTAATCCGCACATCCCTTATCCGCTTTGTCACTTCCTTAGATTAGGACAAGAAAAGCCAGTTGCGGCCATTCCGCGTGCCAACTCTACCGAAACCGGTAATATGCCTTATTATTTGCGATTTTATGGAAACGAAATTTCTTTTTGATAGTCGAATTTCGGTCGGCTGACTTGAATCTAACAGGGTCTTCCAGGACTGGCATTTCATTACTAATGCGGCCGTCTTTTCTGGTTTTAAGTACACAAAATAACGAAATGAACTATAATCATCTTACTCGCAAATATACTTTATAGTAAAATTGAAAGACTCCGAGTTAAAATAACAGTTAAGTGGATGGCTATTTGCGCAGTTAGGCAGCTGCTTTCGAAACTCCAGTTTGGCAAATAATAAAAAAAAACAGGCCAACGCTCATTTTTAGTACTTTCGGCCAACTCGAAATATTATAGTTGGGAACACAGAAATCGGGCAGAAATACAAATTAATTTTTGAAAATGAGAGCAAAAAATGTTTATGATTTTGATGTTATATTTTAAAATAAAATGTGGATTGTATGCTTCGTACAAAACTCGTAAAGTCGACAAAATAAAATACAAAAATGTGTTTTTTCTGCGATGTTATTTTTTAGTAAGTATCCGATCAATTCAATTTCTTCCTTGATAACTATATATTTAAGTCACTGCCAAAGTAAAAGTCTAAGGGATTTTTACTTGGAAATTTATACTTGGCCAGCGCAGAATCCTGAAAAATTTGAAAACTGTCGGATTTTTTTATTTCTGTTTATATGGAGCTGAAAGGTTCCGCTGTCTGTACTCAAAATATGAAGAATCTACGGCTTTCAGACTAAAGTGGGCAGTTTTTTATACGAGAGAATACACAGGTATGCAAAAAATGTACCTCGCGTGGAGATGAATACTTCTCTTCTCTGTGATCAAAATATAAAGAATCTATGTTATTCAGACTAAAATGGACAGATTTCTATACGAAATTATTCTAAGGATTACCGCGCTTAGTTTGCGGGTTTATACTTCAGCGACTCTGAAAACATCAGAAAGCGTCCGAATTTTACTGAAATTTCGCTCATGTAGAGCTCAATACTTCTATGCTCTCAAAATATAAAGAATCTACTGTTTTCAGTTTCTGAAGTTGGCAATTTTTGAAACTGACTATGCAGATGTCCACCGCGCTTATTTTGCAACTTTATGCTTGGAAAAATCAGATAGATAACTCTCGGATTTTACAGACGTTTCATTTACTACTGGAAAGCGGAAGCTGAATGCTTCTGGTTTCCGTACGCAAAATATGAAGAATGTACTGTTTTCAGACTGAAATGGGCAATTTGTCAAGCGCAAGTGTGTAAATAGTTCGTATTTTACAACTTCATACTGGGGGGAGCCTAAAAAATCAGGAAGTGCTCGGTTTTTCCTGAAGTTTGGCTTCCGTTGAGCTAAATACTTATACTTTCCGTACTCAAGATATAAAGATTCAAAGATTATGTTTCTTCTGGTCTGAAGTGAGCACTCAGCTTCGCTAACTACTCGCCCAGAATACCGAAAGGTTTTCAAAGTTCTCTATGAAAAGAAATCCATGAGGGTCAAGTGAGGGAATCGAACCCATATATGGATGTTGCAAAGGGAGGCGATAAATCTTGAACTTCACCACTTTTTTCGCATAACGCCCAAATGACAGTTTTCTCCGGAAAATTTATTTTCGTTCAACTGTGTTGAGTTGCGCTATTGAGTTGATGCCGCTCTGTGAGTTATAGCTCATCGCGCATCACTGAGCCGCACTTCGAATTGCGCTTGTAGCGGAATAATTCTTGAAATCAGAACGTTTAAAGGACATTCGTTGGTTTCTATAATCGCTCGGAAATTGAGCAACCGTTTCATTTCTAAGCGATTTCTTCTCGGTTTTTTTGTTTAGTTAATATTTCTAAAAACACAAAATTAATTCGGTTATTAATTTTAGTTTTAGGGTTGTTGCATCACTGCAGATGAATGAAATACAGACAAATATAAATGGCTCTAAATTTAAAGTTAAATTAGTGAGACTTTTTTTTTTAATTTGCCTTTGGAAATATTGCCGTGCGAACAAGCACTTTCTAGAAAAATGTGAACAATAAACAAACTGAAATCGAACTGCCAGGTACAGCATGAATCATCGAAAGGGCGAACAATTATATGATTAAATAATCATGTTTATTCTGTAGTTCGGTGTCTTTTTTGGCGAAAAGGTGTTTGAATATCAGTTTGCTACCGACAGAGGAGGAAATTGGTCGATGGTCTTTTGTGTCGGGTGAATCGCGTTCTTACATGGGAAATATAGAATCATTGTGGCACGACCTTATGGCAAGTGCGGTAGTTTGTGAGTGTGTAATGAGTAGGAAATGAGGATGGCGCCTCAGCTTGCAGAAAGCTGGTAAGAATGATCTCCAATCTAAAAATATTTTAGCTAGAATTGAGTTTAGTCTACCGACAAGCAACTGAAGTTTTACGGATTTTTTTATATTTCTCTCTCTTTGCTTGGCTAATTTCAAATAAGTGTGGCTTTGGACAGATTTCCTGCTGTATTAAACACATTTCTTCTTTCTTTCCAGGTCGCGCTACGCAGCTTTCGGTAAGCTTAGCATTACTTTGCCCCTGGTTTTAGGCTTTAAGTTTTCGTTAATCACTGCTTTTGCTGTTTGCTTTAAAAACTGTTCTATTATGAAAGTACTTATCTCATGTGTATGCTATCGTATAGCAGGAGAGCAGGAAATGGGCAAGGCAGATACGAACAAAATTATTGTAACTCTAGAATAAGCACAAAAGTGTATAAATCCTAAAGTTGTCCAAATAAAATTGAGATTGTGCCTTGAAAAGCCAGATTCGAACTATTTGATCTGCTTTACTCGCCGATTTCTTCGTCGACATCCAATGTAAAAATTCGTTACGCTTTTCAAATAAGACCCGGAAAATTGAGACATTTCCTCCATTGATTTCAGGATTTCGAGATGCATATTTCAATATCCTGTTGAAGCGTTTCGTCAATCTTGTTACCTCCAACGACAGAATATTTTATTTAAGATTCCGATACGGAAATGGCTTGTGTGTGTGTAAATATCAGTCGTGTTTGTCGAGTATTTTAGCTTGTTAACGAAAAGGGAATAAAGTAAGGCCGAATTCAGTTTATTCTAGCCAAGCAAAATGCACGGTCTTTACAAACTTCTATCTACACGGTCTTTACAAACTTAGCAAACATACTGCAACCTCCATTTTTTTTCAAGATGTGCTTTACAACATTGGCAAATTGTGGATTACATACATAAAATACTGTCGTTAAAAATGTAATTTATTTCAGGAGTAATAGCAATAAAATTGGACGTATTATATAAATATTTAGCTTTTGGCATCTACATCCAAAGGAAACGAAATTTTGATGTTTTTTTGTTTTCCGAAAATTACATTTTCTCAAATGGTCACCACTGAAAATTCAAAAATATCGATGAAACAAACGATAACTTAGGTATATTCAAGAACATTTCATTAATCTTTTAACAGCCCAACTGTGTCCCAAATTCCAAAAAACCCGAATCTGTTTCAAAAGCAATCGAAAAAACACATTTTCCGCCAAAATCTATACCGCAGCGAAATGCTCGACGTAATTAATTATTATTTGACTTGATTACTAGTTTGATAACATATTTTAATAATCGGTTTATGCAAAACAATCCATTACGTTCAATCAATTGGCCGTCCATCAAAAATAACCGCAACATGCACATTAATTCCCTGTTGTTTTTTCTCTGAAATAAACCGAATTTCAACCGAAATTGAACAAACATATCGATATGCATTTATATTGCAGTATTGTAAAATAGCCCCTTTTCAGCCGTAGACGCAAGTGGGAATGAGTCCCTAAATCCCAAACGCTCGATGAAAAATACACACGCTTTAATTAATTGATATAACTGGCCTGTCAATAGAGCTGTTTGGAAAGTTCTGATTATACGAGGCCCTTTTCGGTGAATAAAATTGCATGATTATTTTAGACAGCGGCATTATATTCAGGAAATTCATCAAAGCATGTTTATTAGCTCTTCAATTGCTTTCAAATTATTCACGGCAAAGAAATACGGAAATATAAAGGAGGTGGCCAAAATAATACCAACTAAATTCCATGTAATTATATTAAGTAAGTAATACTGTACATAGTACAAAAATTATAAATATTAAACTAGAATTAAAACTCACTAAATTAGCTAAATCCTAAAATTCCAGCTGGAGTAACACACAAACCTCAATTCTCACCTCAGTTTGTTCATTATGTAAGATTTAACCAGAACTTCTTGAACACGAAAAAGATGTGACAAACATCTAACCGACAGATTACGTAATGTTTGCTTTTTTCAGCAAAAGTAACTTTGAATGAAAACGGGTTGAATATGTGCAGCGAGACAATTAAAAACAAAAGTACACATTTCCTACTAATGATTTGAAAATTAAATACTAAAAAATGACAGTTAATTCTAAAATACTCCGAGTTCAATTGTTTGAAAAATTATCTCCTCTAAAACACACTGCTTACGTTTGATGTATGAGCGATATGTGGAAGAAATTTACATTTGAGAAACTATGAATATTATTGTATCATGGTATAAAATATACATTATCAATTTTTGAAATCGTATTAAATTCATTGTTCAGGAAAATCTGAATTCCAAAAAATATTCAAAATTGGGACGACAGAACTTGCTTACAATTTTTCAAAACGACGCGCTGTCAATTATTCACAGCATTATTATTGCAGGGAATGACTTTACGACATACAAAAAATCTTACAAAAGCCAGATTCTTCCTTCCAAATATTTGTAAAGTTTGCTGCATCAAATAATGGCCAATCAATTGATTCAGTAAACTATTTTGAATGTAAAAAAATATCTTAATCTTACCGACTCAATTACGCAATTAATTAAATGAGCGATGCCGTTAAAAATCGTCGTCTGAGTCTTCGACATACTTTTTCTGTGGTCTGTTTCTTCCTGTCCTAGATTTTACAGGTTGAACGGGTTCACTTGATTCGTCAATTTCAAAATCTTCGTCAGATGAACTTTGCATCTTCCTACCTCTCGCCTTCTTTGCGGCGCCTTGTTCTTTACCGTTGGTTTCTTTTTTTATTTTCTTTGCTAAAAACAAAAAATAATTGGTTCATTATTACGAACATTCAATTTAATTAAATTCACCTCTGGGCTTTTTGGGCTGATCATCAGCTTTCGATTTAACGACTTGTGGTGGACTATGATCTTCCTCAGATTCCGTGGACCATCTCCTTTTGGGAGCTGATGACGAAGAAACGTTTTCCTCTTTGGAATCTTCTTTTCGCGATCCTGATATCAAGCTATCGAATAGGTCTTCAGATGACTCCTGCATTCGTGGTGGAGGTTTTTCCACATCACTCTCATCACTTTCCAAAAGTTGCTGGAAAAAAATGTTATTGGCCAAATGAATGTAAAAAAAATTGGCGGAACTAAACTATTTAATTCTTTGAAAACATTGAATATATAAGTTTACTTACAGGTTGTATTTCGTCCCCATTTACTAAATTGTTGTCTAGTAGAACGTCGTTATCAGACATCTCATTCACTTCGTCGTCTGTGTCATATTTAATTGCCTAGAAAAAGACAAATTCATGTTTTAATTAACGCCCAATTTGAAGAGAGTGTTTTTCCAAGTGATAACATGCAATCTATTGAGCTTATCCACTTTTACTCACTTTTGTTGCGCATCTTCGGGCGTTTGTACGTTCCTTGAGTGGCGCAGTTTCTATGCTAATCGAGAAACTATCATCACTTTCATAGCTCTGACCATCAGAAGATAGGTCTGGGTTGAATCTTTTTTTTCTACCTCCTTTTTTAGGCGAACCGTTCACCGCTTCAAAAAGAGCGTACATGTGTACATGTTACATAATATAAGCAACGACAAACTGAAGATAAAATAGATTTAATACTTTCACACTTACCCTTCTTTTCAAAGTTTAGTTTTGTTTGTTTTAAGCCATCAGATGCCAGCCTTTTCTTTTTGACTTTTTTTTCAACTTCATCTGGTGTTCCTAATTTATCCTTTAACGTTTTCTTATTTTTGATCATTGCGTCAAACTCATCGTCCTACATATTCATTAAGCTTGTACCTTTTTTAAATCAATCAAAACGAGTTGTACACTTACCTCTTCTTCAGTAACTTCTTTTTTAATCATTCGTTTTCCCCTTCCTTCTTTACTCTTAGCAGCTGCCTGAACTTTCTTTTTGATATCAGTTGATATTAATGGTACTACTCTTTGACCAATAGGTGGAGACATAGGTACTTTTAAAGCGGCTTTCTTCTTTCCCTATAAGACACCGTATTTCATTCATTGCAAATTAGGTAATTCAAATTGCATAGCTATATTATCCCTTCTTACCTTTCCTTTGCCATAAATAAATTCCTTGCAGCATTAAAATAATTTATTAAATGTTTTGGCAAAAATAAAACTACAAACTTACCGGCTCAGCTTTTTCTTTTTTAACAGTGTTCAATTCATCTTTCCTTTCCTTTTCTTCAACCTCATCCAGTTTTTTTGCAAATATATCTAAATCTTCGCGCCATAAATCCGAAGGCTTCTTCTTCTTGAGAATGTCCAACTCAGTTAATTTATTATCTCGTTGCTTCAGTAGTTCGTTTTTCTTTTCCTCAGTCAACATCCACATGGACATTCCCAAAAGATAGTCAAATTTTTTCACCTCGGCGAGGTTTTTAAACGCTTTTTCTAAAAACCATCGACGTGTTTTAATGGGCAAATATATAAGGTCAAATATTGCTCTTACCAGGGTCAACCGGTTTCTTAGCTTTTGATGTGGTATCTGGCAGTTCTTCCTCGCCTTCGGGTGCAGCTTCTTCTTCCGCATCTTTTAAATGCATTTTTTTCCACTCCTGAACTGGATCAGGATCGTAACCCAACCGAATCAATTCATCAACGATTACCTTGCGTTTCTTGTTCTCAACAGTTAACGAACCTTAAAAAACATAATCAAAATAAAAGATGAGAGAAATTAAAATTAGAAAAAAAAGTAAATTAACTCAAAATAGTCTTATGTAAATTTTAGCTGTAGAAACCTTCATACCGTTACACTTTTCCATAATAAATCTTGCTTGGTTACTGAGTTTTTGAGCTTCGACAGTCAACATTCCTTCTAAATGGTCCTTTCGTTTCACGTACATTGACATTCTCAACGTGTAGAACTCTTTTAAAATGTCCATTACGGTGTCGAATCTTGAAAGAGGAAGAAATATGTGTTAATTGTTGTCAAAATTAAAACAATTATTTTCTGTAAACTATAAACTGTAAATATGTACCGTCTCAGACATCCTAACTCATCAAAACAACACATGGAGCCGAGACTAATTAAACTTTGCAGCTTAAAAACTGTGTGGAGACCTTCTTTTTCCATGAGTTCCATCTGGCTGGGACTAGGAGTCACTACAAAATGAACCGTGGTATCCGTACTGTATTCTTTAAAATCCTGAAACACAATTTTTTCTTTAGATACGAAAGAGTACGAATACAGGAAACTACTGCACCTGAATGGACCATTTGCATTTATCCTTAACTTTATCTTTTGCTTTATCCTTATCCTTATCTTTTTCCTTAGCTTTATCATTTTTAACCTTGTCAGACCCTTGCATTGCTTCTAAGACATTTTCTTTATAAGTCTGAGTCCATGTGCCCACAGGGAGTTCGGTAATTTCTAGTGTATTGCCCATTATGGCTAATTCGCCACTGATGCAGTAACGCTTATCACCGCAAAACTCGACTGTACCTTTGAAATTTTTGTACCTAAATAATAATGTTATATAAAATACAATAATCGACAATGCAGTAGATCTGAGACTAGAATAAACTTTGCATTATCTAATGTTAAACTGACCATGGATGCAATTCTTTAGGTTCTTCTCCATCTAGCATAGATCGTATGCACTCAACTAAGTCACGCGGATTGTAATTAGGGATTTTTGTCATCCAACCGGTTCCAATCCCATCGGCTCCGTTAACGAGTACCATGGGAATAATGGGAATGTACCAAACTGGCTCTATTTTTTGGCTATCATCATACTCATGTTTTAAGAGAGGATCATCGTCGGGATGGAAGAGCAATCGCGTCAACGGCGATAATTTCGTGAATATATACCTGCATGTCAGAGTTAAAATGAGTGCACATGAAATTAGAACAAGAAATATTTTACCTGGGACTGGCTGAGTCTTTTCCTCCAGCCAATCTGGTACCGAACTGCCCTCTCGGTTCGAGCAAATTGATGTTGTTGCTTCCCACATAATTTTGAGCTAGATTTACGATAGTCATGGCAAGAGACACTTCACCGTGATGATATGCTGAAGTTTCGGCTACTGAACCGGCTAATTGTGCCACTTTTACTTCGCGTTTATCATTACGCTTCAAACATGTGTAAAGTACCTGAAATAATTGATAATTTGTAAATCCAAAATGACCAAACATCAGAATGAATTAGTAGATCCGGGGCCCACGAAAACTTACGGGCCACAGAGACTCAAGAGCTTCAGCTTAAGCACAGAGGTTCAAGCTTGCCATTTAGTTTACTGCATGCTGTTATGTTTATTATTAATTCAGGTGATTGATTGTGTAAAGTCAGTACATACATATACATATATCATATTTCAAATATTTACTTAAGCGTAGCAAATTTTAATTTGTTGCTACATCAAAAACCATGCCATATCGATGTTCTGTGCCTGGGTGGAAATCAAGCTATACCATGAAAATAATGGGAAATACTACATTATCCTATTTCTTTCGTGATAATCAATTAAAGCAGCAATGGCTTGGAAATATTCACACAGAAAACTTTATGCTAGCAAAATTTTCTGTAGTTTGTATCAAACAATTTGAACTAAGTTTTATAATACGGTTCTCAATTGGTAGCAAGAAATCGACTTATTGCAAATGCTCTACAATCGCTATTTCCAAATCAGCCCAAATTAAACGACAACAACAACAAACAAATTAAACGAATAACGATTAATAGAACAAAAGCACCGAAAAACAAAAATACAAAAACTGGATGCGGACGATAACATTGAGAGTTTTAATAATTTTAAGGTTGATTTGGAACTATTAAGTATTTTATGAACAAAATTCCTCAAAGTTTGGACACTTTCATGTCAATGATTTTTTGGTCTCGTGTACAGAAGATACTTTTGTAATAAATTGTATAAATGTGTAAAGTGTGGTTGGCTCCGGTATATTCCAACATTTCAAAATTAAATTGTATTTTTTACTTACTTTTCTTTGACCAGGCTTCAAACCATCTACTAAGCTGGGAATTGATCTGATATTATCAGCATTAGAAAACAATACTAATTCCAGATTAACAAAGTCCTTGTAATTAACGAATCTAGTGTCTTTTGCGTAAAGATACTTTTCCGGAAGCCCCATTTCTTTTCGATGTTTGCTGCAATACATACACATTAATGACAAATCACTATCGAGCATATATCGACATATTGTCTAGTACCTGTCCACCATGAAATTAGTGAGCCACTCTTTCCTGGCCTCGATGTGTTTTTTACTAAAAGCCAGTACGATGTGATCGTCGTCTTCAGGACCGCCATACCGGAATGGAATCTTATGCCGTGTCATGTTGCCGAAATATTCTTTAGCCTCCTTCGAAGTGGAGGTACCCAAACCTAGAAAAACGCTATTATTAGTTAGGCCTTTGCCGAAAACGTCGAATATAATACCTTTGTAGTATTTGATTTCAAAAGTATGATGGTTTGCGGTATCTTTCTTCCATTCCTCAAACTCCGGCAATGAATAGAACGAAATTTCTTGATTCTTTTTCTTAGCCTTTACAATAGGAGTGATAAACTCCTCTAGAAAATCTAGGCGTAATAGTTCAGGCCAATTGTAATGAATGAAATTAATCAGCAATCCTTTGATGTGCGAGCCATCCTGATCTTGATCAGTCATGATCATTATTTTTCCGTAACGCAACGACTTCAGGTCGTCTCGGGTTAAGTATTTCTTTTTGTACTGTAGACCTACAATGCACATTGTTTGTTGTTTTCGAAGAATGAACATTTAAGAATTAATTGAATTGTTGAAACCACTCACCGATAATTGACAATAAACTGTTAATTTCAACATTTTCTAGAATCTGCTTGTGCGTGGCTTCTCTGACGTTTAGAAGTTTACCCCTTAAAGGAAACACGCCGTAATAATCCCTTCCAATAACACTCAACCCGGAAACAGCCAACGTTTTGGCCGAATCTCCTTCAGTCAATATGAGAGTACATTTCCAGCCAGTCGCAGAGCCTGCCTTATTGGCTTCGACCAACTTGTGAATTTTTAACTTCCCAGCACTTTTACCAGTGCTGGCTTTGACCAGCTCAGTTTGCTCCTTAAGTTTGGCCCAAGTTAACACGGTTTCTATTATACCGCTTTTTTGAACGCCCAGTATAAATTTGTCAGATATGGAGCACTTGGATCCAAACTTCTTCACTTGTAATGTCATGTTCTCTTTCGTTTGAGAGTCGAAAGTGGGATTTACGATGAGGCAGTTGATGAAAACCCACATATGATTTTTCACTTGGTGAGGTTTAATTGTGGTCCCACCTATAAAAGAACATGATTTATATTTGCTGCAATTGAATATTTTAATTATACTAGCCTTTATTCTTCTTCTTTATTATATCTAAAAGTTGTTTCGCGATCATCTCTACGATATATTCTACATGCCGACCGCCTTTAGTTGTGGCGATGCTGTTGACAAAGGACATCTGTTGAAAACCTGAGTCTGATAGTGTTACCGCAACTTCCCATCTTGATGAAAAAATTATACGAAATTAGTAAAAACCATTTCACTTCAAAAACACATTCTTACCGTTCATCGAACTCTTCATAAACAACCTTTAGGGGATTACCTCTTTCATCATACTCCCCTTTAAAATACAATTGGACATAATCTCTGAAATTTTTTATCGGCAGTCTTTGGCCATTCAGAAACACCTTGACTCCTTTAGTAGAAGCTGCTACATCAAACGCTCTTCGCGACATTAAACCTGCAATGTCAAAAATGTAAGATGTGGCTGAAGTAAATTCGCGACTCTTGCTTCCTCTGCTAATTGCAATCTTTCTGACTCACCTACAATATCATCGGTCAATTTATCCATGTGAAATTTAGCCAAGTCTGGATAGAAGGTGATTTTTGTAAAGTCGGCACCAAAAAAGTCCTTAATTTTTGGCTCTGAGGCCTTGGTCATATTACTGCCCCATGTTTGCTTAAAATGTCGCTTGTGTTCTTTAGATGCTGTCTCCACAATAAACTTCTCACTGTATATGTTGCATAGTTTAGCACCGTAGCCATTTCTTCCTCCCGTGACTTTTTCTTCTTCGTCATTGTAGTTTGAAGAAGTAAGTAAATGTCCAAAGATCATAGTGGGAACATACATTTTTTCATCTTCATGCATGACAACAGGAATACCTATTATAGAAATCAATAGTAAATTTCGAATGTAGGCATTGAGGGACTAAACTTGCCTTTGCCGTTATTCCATACAGAAACCATATTTTCCTCTGGTTTGATCTCAATCTTTATGCAATCCATCGACTGGTCTCTTTGCTTATTATCGGCAGCATTAACTAGGATTTCATCGAAAATTTTATACAATCCTGGCACAAAATCAATTATTTTTTGTACCATCATTTCGCGATCGGTATCATAGATCCACATGGGTTCGGTAGCCTAAAAACAGATACAAATATTTTGTCCAACTATTAAACCAATTTCATTGCAAATTTACCGTTTCAACCGATCCAATGTATGTATCAGGTCTTAACAATATGTGTTCCAGTTGAGACTTCTTTTGGTAAGTCTGTTCAATTGTGGCTGGCTTTTTCTTGGGCGGCGCCACTTTATTATCTCCCGCACCGTTGGTATTGCCATTGGACATGTTTGTCAACATTTTCTGGAAACAAACACTACTTGTAAAGCACCGTAATTATATTGATAAAAATCCTTTTTAAAATCCAAAAACGCAATAGTAGCCCTTAGAATAGGTTATAGTTTTACACTTTGTCGATTCAATATTATGTGTAATAAAATATGATTTTATGGCTCACTACGTTGATCAGTTTGAAGTGAAGTATATATTCAAAAAGTGGTAAAAAACTCGATGAAATAACTATTTCATATAAAATTCAACTAATGAAAGGAAAACATCAATAAAAAAGTGGGCAATTTACACATTCTAAAGTTAAAATGAATTATTAAACCAAGCTTCAGGGTTAATCCGAATAATGATTCCATTACAGATATCAACAGAAAAGCAATCATTTCTTTTCCTGGCCGGAGTAAATTTTATAAGCAGTCACCAAAGGAATTAAATAAATAAATAATTTACACAAAGTTGCATACAAGACATTATCATGAATGAGATGTGGATACACTTCGTGGACTCGGAGCCAAATAGAGAAGTTAGTTGAATGGAAACCACACGATAATTTTTCGTCGCAAAAAGCGTTTTAGTTAAACATGGAACCTGTTTCGTTTTTTACAGGCTGGTCGCAAAAAACACACTTTTACACAACAACATTTTTAAGATATCCGGTTGATATTTATGCCTCTGGTGTTCAAATAGAAAATTCGACTTTCTTATACTTCTCTGTATAAACTTCACCTGAAGCACTAAATTTTTGTGAAAACACACACTGACAGAAAAACAACTGGACTGCTTCAGATTGCAGGAATTGGAAATTATCCAGTTCCAAAATTAGGGCCAATCTGGCGGAGCAACCTTTATTTCATTAAGTAGTTTACTTCGATTCTCAAGTAATTTAATCGTAAAACCTAGTGGTTTTTGTATACTTTGAACAAAAGTTCAATTTTTTCTCTTTTTGGATAGTCAGCCTGTTCCTGATATCCGAGTGTGCACAAGCCGTATTAGTTTTGTATTAATTTAAAAAAGCGAGATCTTGGTTATTTCAAATAAAAATATCAACTATTTTTTACCCAGTACAGATACATCGTCTTTAGATTGCTGATATTAGGAATATCATTCAGGAAAAGAGTCCGATTATTTAAAAGAAAAATTATTGGAAAAAAATGTCCCGAACATTTAATAAACAAATGTGTATCAGAAGACAACAGCTTCCAGCGAATAGATGATTGATTGGGCATTATTTGCAATCAGTTGGGCATATTTTTCTAATAAGGGTCAAGCTATGAGTGTTGTATCAAAAACACAGAACTAATGCAGTCAGAATAAGTAATTTGGATGGATTTGGCATAAATATCATTAATTTTTTGGAAGGTTCTTTCCAAATAATGCAATTCCAGTAAGTGTATAAAACAGTGAGAATATTCAGACTGGGTGCACAGTGGAGAGCACCGCAGGGATTCGGATGTCGTTCTTCAAATATAGAAGAACTTTAATATTATGAGCAGGCCAAGGAAATTACTGAAGCATTCGATGCCCGGTATTGACATAAGGTACCCAAATTGCTTGTGCCAATGCTCTGATTCCTCTTGGAGGGAGAACAGTCCATGTTTCTAGTGAAGCATACCTGCCTCTGATTGACTCAAAGAGCTGGAAACATGAATGGAACATCTAGCTGGATGCGGAAGATCAAGATACCATTAGGTACCCCCAAACAAACCAAACCAACTAGAAATTCTAGGTTATGTTTGCTTAGATGATAAAGCCCTATGTGAATAGAATATAGAAGTGTTTAACTGAGTGCAGAGGGGCAAAACATAACTAGACATGCAAAAATTATTACATACCTGTAAACAAAACAACTGGTTTTTAAAACGATCACAAATCCTACTGGCCCTGTTGGACAGAATCATTTAAACAATTTACAAATTTTACGTGAACACATTCAGATAAAAAAACCGTTTTCGAAAGATAAGAGCCAAGATGTTCCTTTGCAAAACGTACCTTAATATCCGCCATTTTTTGTCTTCTGGATCTCAGAAAGTCATAGAATCTTTCAGACGGGCTATTTATAAGTGAAGCTTAAGGTATAAGCGACCACACATTCACATTCACAATAATAATAACAATGGTTTCCTTATTTAAATGCGGATGAAACAAAATCTGCAAAACTACACGAAGACAAACGATGCTTTTCTTCACATAACCGTCAATCTTCACAGTCCTCCCTCTACTCCTGTCACCCCTTATCGAGCTATCGGTTGGCAACGTTTGAAACGCAGGCACAAAATTTAAATGCACCAATCAGGATGTTGCATACAACGTCTTTGTTTAATAGAGGCATTTAATAAAACGTTTTATTCCCTTAATAAAGGTTTCAAAAAATCATAGTCATCAGCAATAACCAATAATAAATAATTAATCGACTTTTGACGATTTTTCATTAATAGTTATAAGGCAATATAAGCCATAATTAAGTGAGAAAATTAAACCTAATTTTTTAAGCGTTTCAAAATGCGGTCTAATTTAATATGTATTTTCTGGTTAAATGTTGCGTAAAAACAGTAAAATTTAATTTGTAAATAGGTCGGTTTCCATAGTTGCCAAATGACTTAAATACAAATTCTCGTGCGGACATTTTTAGTTTGATTCTCAAAGTTGTTTTGATTGTCAGTTGCAAGATTTGAAAATCGAATTCTTTTCAACTAAAAATGCCTCAACTGTTAAGAACAGGTAAGTTTACCGCAGATACAAGTAATAATCCCTTGTCTCTGGTTTAGCGTTTCAACATACACAGATTATTTGAACCATAGATAAAGACAAGATTTGGAAGAACCGAATGAATATGCGTCGTCTATTTACATTTGGCCCCTGTTTCCCATTTGGCCCCCAAATTCCACCCGTAACACTGACCGAACTGAAAATACAAATATCCTCCCTAAAAGCCCGCAAACGTCCTGGACCAGACTAAATTTCAAACAAAATCCGAAAACATCTTCCAGAAAGTCTCCTAAACCAACTCCTTACTTTAATAAACGCCTCTTTCTCCCTCAGATAATTCCTTACATCCTGGAAAACCGCCTCTATCATACTAATCCCCAAACCCACTAAAAACAAAACTCCCCCAAAACTGGAGACCTATCAGCCTCCTCTCTACTCTCTCAAAACTCACCGAACGATTCTTTCCTGAACCCCTCAATGATCTACTCTCTCAAAACCAAGGGAGCAGTTCGGTTTCATGTAAAAACAGCATGCCGTGCGTTAATTTAAGATAGCACGATCGCTCTCCAGGGAAAGGGCTCCACTGGAATCATTTTCCTGGACATAGAAACATCCTACCTAACCTTCGTTCAGTTTGTGGCAAACTTTCTCCACGAGAGAAAGTTTTTCATAACTGAACGAAACGAAATCCTCCACCCGATCCATAAAAGCAGGAGTACAACAGGGCACCCCTCTTTCCCCAACTCCTTACAACCTATACACATTTGATGTTCCAAAAAGCCCCTATTCCAAAGTTGCTCTTTTCGCTGGTGACCATCTATAGATACGGCTTGAAATAAAAAGCATTGTTTAACAAATACATTCATATTTATTTTTAATATACAATACCAAGAGAATCAATTCATTCACATACTCCATTTTCTATTAGAATATATTTATATTATAAAACAATTCCGGTACTATATTTACAGTATTTGTACTTTTGAGCAAAATACCTTTCTAGCATAGATTCATTTAAAGTTGTTTTTCATCTGATTATTCGAATTGTTGGTACGAATGTATCTATGCTATTATCTATTGAGTTATCGTAAATGAAAATCTATTGTACATTTGTGGTTGAGCATTTAGTAATTGCTTAAGTTAATGGCATTTAATTGAGGTTGCTTGTAATTTGCAGCAAAGTTGCTCATGTACACTGATACTGAGGATGAACAACTTTGTTATTAACGTGAAAAAACTATCAAGATAAGAGCCAGTATTTGAAAAAATTGAAATGATTCTCTTTTTTTGTTAAGGATGCTGGACGCAATACGTTTTTCGATTTAAACATATGTGTAGGTATGTCTAACTTCAGAAAGGATGTCAGTAATTATATCGATTTAAAGATTGTCTTTGAACAAAAAGTTCCAGGCAAATTTTAAGGTCTTATTATTTTAGTTAAGTGAAACGTGGAAAATTTTTAAAATGCATGTTTGTGTGCGTCATTGATTGTCTTGAAATTTGCCTGGATATAAGACAAGAATTTAAGGAAGTCAACTGAAATATTTAACCCTGTTTATTTATATAATATCCCAGTCCTATTCTAATTTGTTCACTGCTTGCTATTTTAAAGTGTTTGTGGCAACAAAGTGGAGAAAAGTTGTATTTGAATAGTTTGTTTGAAGCTGACTAATGTTTTATAAAAAACACCGATGGAAAATATCGTATTAAATACTATTTGGGGGTATTAGCTCTACGTCTGTTTTCCAAATTTCAACAATCTTGTATTTGTTGCTAATAACAATAATGAATATAACAAATCCCGTACAGGACTTATCCAATAAAAGTAATAAACATTATTTTCTACGCCAAAAGTCTAACAATCTTTAATCAATTTTAACAAAAATTAAACTTAATTAACAGTAGGAAATTTCGTTCGTTATTTATCACTTTAGAAAATTTTGCTATCCGTGACTAGAATTTTGCACATATCCCACATTTGCCCTAAAAAAATAATTTCAATGCTGTCGCCGTTTTAGATTACAATATACTTCAAATACAAAATTGCGTACTTATTAACATTTTAAAGGATATTTATTTTTGTACAGAATTATACCTAAACACTAATGTTTTGTAATTTTGAAATCGCTTTACATTCACTTGGACTATTCCTTTAAAAACCAACAGGAAATAAACGAAATTATATTTGGAAAAACTATGGCACTTATTAAAATATTGTTTCTAAAAGATTTTTGGGGAGATTAAATTTACATGTAAAAAGTCATTTACAATGAAAAACGAGAGCGAAGGGGTGATATCTAACATTAATCTTCTGGACGATAATTTACATGGGGATTTTAATCAATTTTTAAAGCACAAATCTTAAGAACTATGCAATATATTTGCATACGAGAGTACAAATTTGGTCAAAAATATCCTGCAACCTTATTATAATTATGACTTTCGTTGTGATTATGAGTAAAACAATTTTCGTTTCAACTGCCTCGAAAAACTTGAGCAGGATATTTTTTCCAAAACAATATTAAGTGGTGCGCATGAACATTTTATAATAATTGATTAAAAATGCAGCGATAGCTTGCTTTTTACACGAATGATATTAAATAATTTTTCATTGTAAAATTTTATTGATCCGTGCTGCAAGGCACTGTTGTTGACTCAGATTTTTCATGTAAATCGGCTGGTTTTTGCGGTACTTTGTAAACTTGCATGGAATTTGTTTGCTATGTTTTAAGCCTGCGAATCATTGTGGTTTAAAGTTACGCGAATTTTTGCATATTTAGACGATTTTGCCTCATTATATTACTACACATGCCACTAGACATGATACATATATAAATTTACGGATTTCTTGCTTTTTTACGTTCACCGTTAAGTAAAATTTTGGAGTTTTATAAATAATAAAGTAATACAGAACGAAAATTTCGTAATAGTCAATGGCAAATTGCAGCTTCCATTACTTATAATATATAATAATATATTGTGAATAATATTTGTGAAGTGTAGTTAAATGTTTTGTTGGCTTTTAAATGGTCAGGTTACTTTTCTTTATCTTGAACAAGATGAAAATTTGCATTTAAAAGCCAATTTCGATATGTTTTTCAGTGCCTTTACACAACTGAAAACTGCACATACCATTGTTTCTTACGTGGTGCATTTTAGAAAAAATCGTGAGGAACATTTTTTAGGCAACATGTTTTGTTGTTTTTGCAACCATTTTTTCAACAACAGTACCTTAAGGAGTTTTAGTGGTTCAAAAAACTGTTTAGCGACAGTTTGAGGAAGTGCAATAAGTGTTTTTGAACTACCATTACGTGCTTTAGAACAAACTGTTTATAAAAATGCAATAAAGGCGAAAACAAACCTTATCAATAACCAAGAACGATAAAACACTTAGACCCTTTTAACTGGGATATATCACGCATTAAAAACTTCCATTATATCATCGATTCACGAAATGTCTAAGTAAAACTTAACCGTAACACACTTTGAGTAAAAAAAAACCATTAGATAAAAATTATTAACTATTTACAAGAGAACTGTTCTTAGAACTAACGATAAAAGCTATCACGATTTTAAGTCTTGTAGCACGAACATTTTTGTCTGATCGAAAAGTCGAATTAACATTTAAATTCACTGTCGTTATTGAAACGATGATAAACGGGAGCTGATACATTGAAATTGCAGACTTTTTGACCAGATTCAAAAATCAAAACCGTTGTCTTGTTTCTGTTACCTGTCTAAAAGTAATCGTATACAAAAAATCTATGATAAACAAAGTCAATACACATTACCAAAATGTGATTATTGGTCTCTATACTAATATAATTTTAATTGTAATTTTTGACGGGACCTAAAGTGGATTTAAATATTTACAATTTCTCGAGAGGAGGAGGAAAGTTCAAAACCGATTTTTAAAATGCGAAAACTGTGTTTGCAGTTTCCTCCCGCACTAGATTTTAATTTTTGCTTTTTTAAAGCATCAGTAATAACACAGAATATAGCCACAATTGGTTGCAATGGTGACTACTTCGTGATGCGCCAAATATTCATCAAATGTCGTTTTTTTTGAAAATCCAAAACGCTTTTGTAAAAATTAGACAAATTAACAATAACTTTAACAGTCCAGTAACAAAAAACCTTATATTTATTTCATGTATAGTTTAAATCTATTGCAGTGTACATGGTAAAAAGTGAGTTCCAACACCGGGATTTTGGGGTCAGAGGCGGAAAATGTCCTGAAATTAATATTTCAGGTATGGTTGCTATAAGCCTGTAACTGAAAATTGATCTTACGAGACACTATCAAAAGCACTGCATTTATTGGTGCGTCTATTTCTGCAATTTTGCCTAGATTTTCTATTTGATAACGCCCCGTAAAATATGTTGCTATAAAACTATATTTTGATTATTAAGTACTTGTCTATGTTACTATACATATATGTAATAGTTATCACTGTAGTTGAGGCACTGTAGAAAACTGAAAAGTGTTTGTTAAATCACTCACTGAAAAAACACTGGTTTTGAGATTTCCGCGTCTTACCCCAAATTGTAATAAAGTATATCTTATAGGTGTATAAACCCTGTATAAAAAAGCTAAACTTTATAACTTATACAAGTTTTGTATATATAGAATATATATGTATAAAAACGGCAAGTATAGAGTTGAGTTTGTCGGTACCATCACCATTTTTTTAATCTGATTTACGTATAGGTATTGTAAAAAAATTATCAACTATTTTGCATTTTCAATGACCTTTCCAGTCGGACGAATCGCATTGTTCAACGCGAAAGGCCGTTAAAGTTAAAGACACAGTGTAGAAGTAAATTGTGTACTATTGTTTAACTTATTATAAAAATAGTTTTGTTTCTATTGCACTCGGGACAACTTTTAAAAATACTTTTTAATTACTCTATTTTAAGGGAATTAACGTAGCTATATGAGGTCTAAATATACATAAATAATTCTAGTCAAAAGTTTTATTAATTGAATGATATTCATTCTAATTAAATGAAGTTGTTAGTGTCCGTAATGTCAAACGAATGGGTTTTTATGGGGCTTAAACGGACAGATAATATTTGGAATCAGAAAAAATTGATGTCGAAAGCAGTAACATTCTAATGTTTCTTGATGCTTTTCGGTTTTTCCCGTCATATGAATATTTAGGCGCAGAATCCTTTAATTGGGACAAATTAATTTAAAGAACAAATAGGTAAGGTTAAAATGGAGAATAAACTGCTTCGAGCCCTAGGAGGAACACAAATAAAATCTTGCAAACGAAATGGAAAATTGAAGCTAACAAACAGAAAATTTAGCCAAAGTGTAAAAAGAAAATATTATTAAAGATATAACGTTGTTAAATACGATTTTGCTCTTGTAAAATTAAGGCAAGCAGCAAGCAAATGTCCCACCTGCTTTGAAACAACACCAAATTCTGGGGATTAATGTAGTCTTTTTGAAAATTATATTATTAGTTATTTCAAAACTATATTTGAATTTTAGTTTCTGGAATTATCATTCCTTTTTTAAATATGTTAACTAAATTTGGGATCGATGCTTTTGAACTTTAATCCTCGATTTAATATTCATACAATTTTGCAAGGTAAAGAAAAATATGTCTTAGTTAAGAAAAAAATAATCAGCACTACTCTATGGAAGCAATTTTAACCGCAAATTACTTCGTCTCGTTCGTTATTTTTGATATTATTGCCAAGAAAATATTTTCATCTAGTTATTGTCGCAAAATTTGCTTAAATTGGCCAATTTGCCAGTACAACTACTGATATTATTGCACAAAAAAGAAACAGAATATAAAATTTGTTAAAATAATGAGTTTTATAAGCAGATTTTGGAGCTACGTTGTCTGAGGCACCGCCAAACTTTTAAAAGTTGTCCCTCTCTAACATTCAATCTGTAGGTACTATTTTATAACTCTGTAAAAATATGGAAGTTTTAAACCACAGTTACTTGGCATTTTGTTTGTTTAAGTTAGAACCCGTCAAACAGTTCTACCTTATTAGTTTCTCTTAATATTTACTTTTTTACATTTAAGAGAGATCACATATCGTAACCCTAACACTACAACAATATAATCAGTAATAATAATGTAATAATTATAATTATAATAATGTGGGTAGGCGATGGGAATGGTGTTTTAAAATTCTCATTTTCGATTGAAATACGATAATTTGAATTCACCCTTAGGTATTGGTTTAATGGCTCAATGAAATTTGAGCTGAAAAGTTCTGAAAGGTGAGAAAATATTGTTTGCAGAATTATTTATGTTTTAATCGAAATGCGGCAAACCAATTTTGATTGACTGAAATTTTCTTAAGATAGATTTTAAACGCCCGAGCTTGAACCACATTTTAATGTCAGCACCATTTGTTTCACCTAGAGGAAATATCCACACATGAAGAATTTCCACAAAAAAACCTACTAAAGAAAAAATAAATACAACTTATACTTACATTGCTAAATAACTGAAAAGTCCTTTGAGTATTAGTGACCGTTAATGAAACAGCTGGCAACTGGGCTAGTTGAATTTCTGTTTGGCTGTTCGAACGAGTCAAGAATGGCCATAATCTGAATATTTTTGAGTTAACTAATAACAGTCACACGATGTAACGTAACGACTATTGTCTAGTTTCGTTTTATCACAATTAAGCATAGCATGGTATTCACACTCGAACTCACCCATCTGAGGAAAGCAAACGATAACTTGCCAAACAAATGGCGATTATTGCAGTAATTTTCCCAAAAATCACAAAACAAATTTTTAAAAATAAGCACAGCCATGTTAATTTCCACAATTGGTTTGAAAATCCCGGTTTCGGATTTGCTCCAAAATTGACTCATTCATAACACAGAGGGACTCTAGTTGACCCCTCCTAACCGATACATGGAGGCCCCAGTT
Organism: Dendroctonus ponderosae; assembly: GCF_020466585.1. Taxonomy (NCBI): domain Eukaryota; kingdom Metazoa; phylum Arthropoda; class Insecta; order Coleoptera; family Curculionidae; genus Dendroctonus; species Dendroctonus ponderosae. The sequence goes on along the minus strand of NW_026019016.1, from coordinate 3,985,369 downwards.
GCCAGCCAGCTGTTAGTCACTGGGGAGGAAGCCCATTGGTCGGCTTGAACTCTGGATTGACGGCTGCTTGGAACTGCGCCACACTCGTTGGCGGATTGAAACTCGGATAACATTGGGGGAAATACAGCTCCGGCTTTACCACACTTGTGGGAGTCAGACCTCGAGGCAACATGCCTGCAAATAAATACCGGAAATATTGAGCCAATGAATGGGTCAAAATAAAAAAAACGCAATTCAGCAACTTGATAAAAAAAGCAAAATCCGGCTAGGGCAAAAACAATTTCTACATATCCACTAATAATAATAAAAGTACATAATTCGATTTGAAACTCGCAAATTTGGATAATGGGATTTTTAGAGACACTCTTTTCAGATGAAATAACAGCGGCATTATGCGACTTTCGGTTATACCGGAAGTTGTTTCAAACTTCCTTATTTTAAATGAAACACCCTGTATAATGGTTTTGCTTGTGTTCCTTTCTTTATTTTCAATAACTTTAATGAAAAGTTTTTCTACCCTACTCTAGTCGTTTCTGGGCAAAATATAGTTTTTCATATGCATATTTGTGACCCTTTTCCGTCGAAAGAAATAGATTGGACTCAAAAAACCCACATGTAAAATTTTGGTTTTTGGCCGAAATTTTTCCAAGGGTCTAGGTCGATTTTTTGAAAAAAATGAAAATTTCCCCAAAATGTCTTAAATGTTACATCATTTTCAGCTCACGGATGCGATGAATGCATCGAACTCTTTGAAGAACATGCTAGAAGTTTCAGATCTGAAATAATAGACATTTTTGGCACATTTTAAGCGGTTTTTGAGTTTTCTTCCTTATTATTCACCCAAAAACTAAAAAAATGCATATTTGTGACCCTTTTGCGTCGAAAGGAATAGATTGGGCTCAAAAACCCACATGTAAAATTTTGATTTTGGTCGAAATTTTTCCAAGGATGGAGGTCGATTTTTTGAAAAAAATTAAAATTTCGCCAAAATGTCTTAAATTTTACATCATTTTCAGCTCACGGACGCGATGAATGCATCGAACTCTTTGAAAAACATGCTAGAAGTTTCAGATCCGAAATAATAGACATTTTCGGCACATTTTAAGCGGTTTTTGAGGGATCACGACCGTTAGCCGACGATTTCTTCCTTATTATTGACCCAAAAACTTAAAAAATTCATATTTGTGACCCTTTTGCGTCGAAAGGAATCGATTGGGCTCAAAAAACACACATGTAAAATTTTGATTTTGGTCGAAATTTTTCCATTTTTTGAATTTTTCCGTCTTTCGATTTTTTGAAAAAAAATAAAATTTTTCCAAAATATCTTAAATTTTACATCATATTTCCACCTGAGGCCAGTATTAAGAGAAATGCGTGAATAATTCTTAGTAAAAAAATGCCATCTAACTCATATAAATTTTTCATCACAAATCCTTCAGAAAACTTTCAGAACGGATTTGGAGAAAAAACAATCAAAAACCTTTGAAAAATGTCTATTTGACAGGTGTAGTTTTTCGAAAAAATAACGAAAATATGCAGAAATTTAAAAAACGGTCCAAAATAAAAAAGATTTCAATCACTAGAAAACACCGACAAAAAGTCAAAAACTGAATGATTTGGCAAGTTCTCGCAATATTGCCAATGTCTCCCAGAATTCCACTTATTTTGTTTTATTTTATTTTATATAAATTCCACAAACTTAAGCAAGTTCCACCCAATCAGCAACTATCATCTTATTCAAAGTAATGAAGTTTTTACAGTTTTTTTGCTTTATTAGAGAATAAAGATATTATCTAGCATAATAACATCTAATTTTGATAATAAAAAACTAAATTTTGCTCAGAACCGACTAGAGTAGGGTAGAAAAACTTTTCATAAAAGTTATTGGAAATAAAGAAAGGAACACAAGCAAAAACATTATACAGAGTGTTCCACTTAAAATAAGGAAGTTTGAAACGACTTCCGGTATAACCGGAATTCGCATTATATCGCTGTTATTTCATCAGAACAGACGGTCTTCGAAAATACCATTTTCCAAATTTGCAGGATTTAAATCCCATTACTTCCCGAAATATTCTAATGGACGCTGACCGTGAACCATCCTGTATAGCGCAAGCAAAATATACTCGTTTTTCTGATCGTTACTTCTACCACAGAGACGAAAAGACGCGAGGTGCGTCATACAATAACAGGTTATGCAGAAGGAAAAATACCGCACTGCCCGATTGTAGTTTCCTTATAATCATTATTATACTGAAAGACTTGTCCAAGTCGAAGTAGAAAATATATTGGTATGCAATACAAGAAGAACCTCGACTCAACTGCTCCTTAAGGACCTCGCATTGATAATTGTACTTACACCTAATTCTCTTTTTACACCACTTGTTTTGATTTAACACGATTTTCAATGTTTTATCAGTTTTTCGCAAATCTTATAGAACAGATAAAGCGATATTTTTCGACGCGTGCACGCGTTTAAATTAGTCTCAGAAAAAAAGCTTCTGAGACTCGAAGATTTTGCTTTCGCCGTCTAGCCAGCTGTTGGCTGATTTTCTAATGGTACCTCCATACCTATCCAGCCGAGCGTGAGCCGCGAAAAATTCCTTTGAAGTTTCATCAAAACACCGGCAGAAAAAGGATTATTTATTAAAGCATCCCAAATTGCAGCGTATACAGGTTGATTTGCAAACTGGAACATTTCCTTACCATTTGCATGCAGTTTGCTCTCAGAACTGGTCGAATCTCGGCGCGTCTTTGCGGCATGTGGATTCATATGGTTGTCTATATGCTTCTTAACTTCCGGTTCGGTTGCAAATCTTCGCCTACAATTGGGCATGGGACAACAGAACGGTCTGTCGCCCTGATGCGTCCTGGTGTGTTGGTCCAAAATGGCTTTTTGCCTAAACACAAAAGCAAAAATTACGGGGCTTCATTGAGATACACATTAGTACACTGTTAGACCCTTTTGAGCCCAAACAACCGAACATTTTAAGCAGTATCCATATTTGACCGACGGTATCTTCCTTGTTGTCGACTCAAACCATTTATAATTAACACCACGCTTTGCCAAAATCCTCGAAAGCAGATAAGGGAAAATGTGACACATTATTAAATTAAGATGTATTGCATTTTATCAAGAATATTAATGACCTTTAAATCAACCACTTTTCTCTCACTAAGTGAAGTGCAATTTAGTAGAAAGGGTTGTATATAAGCGCGAAAAACCCGTGTTAACCAGTTTTTTTAGTTTGATATTAGCAAACCAAAAAAGCACGTACGTTAAAAGCGTAAACGGTAGGGAACTTGTGTGCTGTACATTACTCAGTTTCAGCCTGTTTTGGATTCTGATGAATATTTTACCGTGTTAAATTGATAGCTTACCTAAAGTCTTTCCCGCACTGCGCACACTTGTACGGTTTCTCCCCTGTATGTATGCGCAGATGCTGATTTAAAATGGTGCGCTGTCTAAAGTTTCGGCCGCAGTACACGCAACCGTACGGTTTCTCGTTCGTGTGGATCCTCAGATGTTGCGTCAAGTGACTCTGCTGCCTAAATCTGGAAAATAATTACGTGAGCTTATAGAGGAAGCGCGATAAACATCTACAGTAGTACCTTTTCCCACATTCCGGACAAGGATAGGGCCTGCTTTCGATATGTATGCAGCCATGCTGCAGTAGCGTGCTCTTCTGTTTGAACTCTTTCTGGCAAATCGGGCAACGGACGTAAAGCGGCATTCCTGCGGATCGGCCATGCTGGATAACATCCGGAAGGCCTTTTCCGCCTCCCTGACCTTGTTTTAGGTACTGGAGAGGGTTGAAGTTGGTACCTGGTCCGAACACTGAATGGTTCATACCTGAAGTCAACATTCCTATAGGTGGATTGAAAACATTTTTCATGGCATGGATCGCAACCACTTCTTTAAGTAGAGTGTTAGTAGTGTTTAGTACTAGTTCAGTTTAGTATTTTCAATTGTGTGTACCTAAACAAGTCCTACCTTTCGAGTCTTTGAAATAGGCAGGATATTGCAAATTGCCCACAACTCCGTTGGGCGAAAAGCAACTCGTCCTATCGTTCGGACCGTTTTCACCATCTCCATAAGTCGAAGTGACCTCCTCCTTGCCTTCATCGGGAGGAAACGGCACGTCTTGAGGCCAGAGAGTCGGGTTTATGCCATTTTTGAACACTAGATGGGGGCTCACGTCTGTAACAGGCACAGAAATACTAATAATTGGTTCAAAATTTTTCTATTGGAGTTTTAACACGTGAAGCGATAAAAGGAGGATACTGACGAGTGAAAACTTTTGTTTAACCGAAATCAGATAGAAAGTATTAGAACATAAATTTCTATCCTAAAATCACCAGCTGGTTTAAGATAGGCCTGGTAACTCAGTTAATTTTTAGGGAGTTGGCGCAGTGGATTGGTGCGCCAACTCAACGCACCGGCGCAGAAATTCAGTTCCGTTGTTGGGTAAAAGGTTGATGACTTTTTTTCACTTGTTTTTAGAATTATTTAAAGGGCCATTTTTTACATTTTAGAATTTTTCAGTTTTAGTCAAGTGACTCTTTCTTCTAAATGCTCAATTTTCTAAAGATTCACTTAAAAATGCCAAAATGCTTTAAGGAAAGTTTCAAAATCCCTTTCCAGCGTCGAATTTGGAACAAAAATCAAATCATTTTCTATTAAAAAACGAACAGAATATGCGAAAGTTTGTAACAGATTATTTGGAAATCTCGTTTCCCCTAAACACCGTAGAGTTTGTTAACAAAATGTGGTTTTTTAGGTTTGATTGATTTTTTTGCTTTACTTTCTAATCAAAAACGCTCTATTTCGTAGAGTTTCACTTAAAAATACTGATGATCTGGAGGTCTTTTACGCGAAAAATTCCAAAATAAATTTATAGCTTTGTAAAAATTTTACAAAAACTTTTTTCAGCGTCGAATTCGAGACAAAAACGAAAATAAATTCCTCCCGTTTTTTCCCGAAAACCGTTAACGTTTTCTCCAAAACCAATCTCAAAACTAAAAGTTTTTAATCGAAAACGCAAAAACCCATTATTTTCGGATGTTTTCCTTCTTTTCTGACAATAATGTGGCCTTTTGAGCCAAAAATTTCTAAATTAATTTTGCTAGACAATTCGCCTCATTCATCGGTTTGCAGGGAACTTTAGAAACCCTTTGCTGCTTCGAATTTGGCATAAAAACCAAATAATTTTATTCAGTTTTTTACCGAAAGTAATTAAGATCTTGAAAAGGAGGCCAGGGAGCAAAAGTTTACAAAAAATTATTTGGATTCGCCACATCACCCTGAAAATGTTTAAAGTTTCTTTACATTTTTGAGTCATTCTAGTTTTAACAAAGTTGCTATTAAGCAATTCTTTCTACGCAAAAATCGCATTATTATTTAGTTAAAATACTGACAATTTTCAGGTATTTTCTGTAAAAAATTATAAGAATTGGAACACTTGCCTCCTTAACCGCTTTGCAAAAAGCTTGAAAAGCGAAAATGTATAATCATTTATTTGGAAAACTCTTGTCAACTGGAGTTTCTTCACTTTTAGGTCAATATTTCTCAACAACCCTGTCTCTAAACAGAAAAATCGCGTTTTTCTTAACGTTTTACTGTAAAATACTGGCAAAGTGAATCTTTTTTGCGAAAAATTAAGAGATCGATTTTACAAGAAAACTCGTCGACTTTCTTTGGACTCACTTCTGTTGCTGGGAGAATCTAGATGACTTTTTAACAAATTCCATTCTCGGGTCTCGTACAGCTTAAATAAATGACTTATAACGCATTAACCGATGAGTTATAACTCGTTAACTCATAGAGCGGCAGCAACTCAACAGCGTCACTCAACACAGTGTTACCCAGGCCTAGTTTAAGAGCAGTTGAGTTTAGAGATGGAGCAGAAAAAAATACTTGCAAACTTGATTATCTGTTTTATGTTGCAAAGCTCATCTCGGTTATACAAAAAGTGTCCCAAACAGGTGTAATATTTACAGTACGGTTGAATGATTAACAAAATTATTTGCAGAAATCAGTCCAGTTGAATGTTACATAAATTCTTCGCCTGAAGGTAGAATTAGTTCAAATTGTCTGAGAGAAAACTCAAACTGTACCAGAAAATATACAGTGTAATTTTTTTCACGCGATTCATAAGAAGTTGTTAATGGAATTCATGCATCAAATTGATCATTTTAATGATTCTTCCGCTTTCGTTTGGAAACCTTTAATACACTGAATACTGGCTGATTTTACACGTCACACAATTCATTATTGTTTGGGCAGTTGCATCAGACCTTCAAGAAAATGAATCTGCAAAAAAATTAAAGATGCGAGTGTTTTCTTACATTGAAAAATCATCCTGCATACATTGAATAACATCCAATGACCCTGACCATGTTATTTACGATTATCTTATATATACAAAAAGCAAAATATTTCAAAATAACCTTAGCCCATGTTTGTTAGCGGGTGAACCAGCCGGAAACTGGAAAACCGTTTTAAATCTCCAATAACTGCTGATATTAAGCAAACTTTCCAGTTTCCAGCTGAATCGAAAACTAGTGAAATGGTGATAAGTGTGGAAAACAAGCAGCAGACCACTCCAACCGCCCGCGTCCACATCAAGCATTATTGTGTTTTCATCCTGAAGATGAACTTGAGGTTAACTACCGAAACGTCGGATGTTTGAATAGTTTTTTTTCGATTTTGGATTCGCTCAATGTCGTAATTGCCGTGTTGAATGGATTATGATCGGACAATCTTGGCCGAAAAAAAATATTTTCGGAAGATACATTTTAACAAATTAGTAATATTGAATAAATCTGGCTCATATTTTGTATGTATATAATTTAGAGGTTTTTTTATACCCTTGAATTTAATTTAAAGTCAAGCTCCTTTGACTTTTGCCACACCGACAATTTGCCAGTAACCCTTTTTGAAAATTGTATCAAACCAAAATTATAGAAATCATCTTTTAAAATTTGAACATTTTCTGTAAATCCATAAAAGCTAACAAATAAAAATAATCCTATAAATATAAAAAAAAAAAAAACTTTCAAAAGTTTTGAGTCAAAATACATATTTATCTGCATGCCTTTTGAATGGAGTAAAGCCCGTGTCCCATGCATCCGTTTGTACGATGATGCGATGGTACGAAAGTGTTTCTATTGGTTGGAGATCTGTCAATTCGTACGACGGCGGACGAATTGACAGATCTCCAACCAATAGAAACACTTTCGTACCATCGTATCATCGTACAAACGGATGCATGGAACACGGGCTTTATGCGATGGTCGCAAAGGCCCATTTTTATGTTTAGGCTAAAGCAATGCTCGAAACATTTATCTGGGCGCAAATGTTCTTATTGGTCCATTAAAAATTGTAATATCTGAAATTATTTTAAATTAACTGCTACTGAAAGCAATAGAATCGAATTTCTGGAGATGTTGTAAGCCACCTTCTCAATATCGTAATGCGGTATCCAGAAAGAGGAAAAAATCTACACAACCCCAAGTTTGGATGTCATTATTAAACATTTATAAAATGTACATTCTGGGATGATTTATCATCGTCCTTAGTGGACTCGAAGGCGGTTTTTTGGTCCGCGTTGGTCACGTTTCGCTTGTAAAATGAAATAAACGACCATCTTCAGGACACATGTGCTGCTAAGGCCGCGAGAGTGGCCGCCGCCAGAGGGCATTGCTCGCCTTGGTGTGTGCGGACGTGCTGGTTGAGAATAGCCTTCTGCCGAAAGTGTTTCCCGCACTCCGGACATTCGTACGGCTTCTCACCCGAGTGTATGCGCAGGTGCTGGTTGAGGATGGCCCGCTGTCGAAACGTGCGCTCACAGTACACGCACGCATACGGTTTTTCATTGGCGTGGATGCGCAGATGTTGGGTCAGATGTGACTGTTGTCGAAATCTTTTCCCGCACTCTGGACATCCGTAAGGCCGACTATCCGTATGGATACGTTCGTGCTGGAAACAAAATTAGTTAAAACCAGCATCTTTGAGGAACAGAAGGTCTGCCACCTGTAACAAAGTGCTCTTCTGCTTGAAATCCTTGCCGCACGTCAGACATTTAAACAGTCTCAGTTCCCCGTTCAGTCCGTTGCTCGCTTTCTTCAGGTTGGCTTGCTGCTGCTGGATCACATCGGGCAGCGACGCACTCCTCAAGTCTTGCATATTGGAATATTGATCCAATTGGCCTCCTAGATAAAACTCTACATATAACGCCATCAAGGCGCATTCTTTGCTGTACGAACCTCCATCCGGTCCCAGGCTGGTCAACATCATGCCCGGTTGCTTGAGGTATTGCAAGGCCGAAAAATTCGCCCCAAGCATATGAGGAGGCACACCAGGAGGAGGCGCAGCCGGCGGAGGAGCCCGCGCATACTGCTGGTAGGCTTGTTGTTGCTGATGCGCTGCTACCACTTGTTGTTGGGCCGTCTGCTGTTGCTGAAGATCAGTGGGAAAACATTGTTGGGACGAAGGTCGCGGTTCCAGGTCCAATGAGGGGGCTTCTGGTTGGATCGGGTCCGAATCGTCCCGGCCTGGTTCTGCTTGCGTGGCTGGGTATGGGGACGGGGCGGGGGACGGTAGGCTCTAAACACACAACTACTTTTGAAGAATTCACCCGGAAAACGCCCATATTTTTGAAAATCGTTCATTCAAATGTTTCCATAGCTTATACAGGGTTATTCACGCTATACGGCATGGAAGTTTGCGGCTAAACCGTATGATTTTTAAAAAGTATTGTTTTATGAATTGTCCGACGCCTACCGAGCGCACATTTTAAAAATATTTTTGTGATGTATAGGGTGTCCCAAAAGCTCTAAAGGTATCAAAGTTGCGTTTTTTTAAATGG
>NW_026019016.1:3974126-3975500 GCF_020466585.1 Dendroctonus ponderosae | reverse complement strand
GGTTTTTTAAATAATACGAATTTAATCAAAATCTAATCTAATTTTCACGTGTCAAATACTTTAGAAGTATTTAAGTTATGTAAGCGTAATTTATAATGAAGTGTAACAAGATATAATATTTTATATCCCAATGATAATAAACTTGCCATGTTATACAGGGTGTCCACAAATTTAAACTAAGCGAATAAGAACTTTAAGTGGCTCTAACTTGATTAATTTAAATACAAGCCCATATTTTTTAACTTACCAGGAAATGCAATTTTTAATTACCTATCGAATGGTATTAGGATGTTATTGTATATACTTTCCTGACTGTGTTTGAATTCCAAATCAAAATTAATTCCTGGGTTTTAGTCATTTATTGTCTTTATTTATCAATTATACGTTTCGGTGTATTTTTCCACCATCATCAGTTTTTACGTGTAGCGTTGTTGCTGCTTTAAGCCTTGGCATACATTTTAAGCGGCTACGGCTTTAAGTCTTGGCAAATGTATGCCAAGGCTTAAAGCAGCAACAACGCTACACGTAAAAACTGATGATGGTGGAAAAAAAACACCGAAACGTATAATTGATAAATAAAGACAATAAATGACTGAAACCCAGGAATTAATTTTGATTTGGAATTAGGATGTTAATAGCTAAGTTTTTGCCTTTTTATAAAATACGTCCAATAGTCGTTCTGTGCACCATTTGGTGTTGTTTAATTTAAGGTTCCAATGTATCTAAGTTGCCTATGTCATTTACACATGTCAAATCATTTATTTTATTTGTCAGTTTAGACTGCAAAGTCTCTTTTTGATAACTAGAGTGGTATTGTTTTTTGCAATGGTAGACGTGTTGGTCGTTATTTTAATGTTATTATTGTGTTGCTAAGTGAAAATGAAGAATTATCCAAGAAAAGAGCGTATTGACATGATTTTCCCCCTTGGAGAATGTCATAAAAATTGTTTATTGGCTTCTCGAGTTTATGCTCAAAAGTTTCCTGAAAGAAATCATCCTAAGCCAACAGTTTTTAAGCGCTTATTACACCAATTTGAGGAAAGTGGGAGTGTCAATTATAAAAAACCCATTACAGGGAAATCTGTCACTGAAGATGAAGAAAATGTTTTCACGGTAATTGGTTCAGTTATCGAAAATCCCAATGTTAGTCAAAATCTAATATCCAAAAGTACTAACATTAGTCAATCAAATATTTCCAGAATTATCAAAAAGCACAACTTGTATCCTTATAAAATTCAGCTTTGCCAATAACTTTATGGAAATGATTTTGAGAACCGAACTGAGCTTTGCATGTGGGTGTTAGATAAAGTGGCAAAAAATGAAAAGTTTTTCGAAAATGTGTTATTTAGTGATGCATGTACTTTTCATAACAAT
>NW_026019016.1:3951147-3973349 GCF_020466585.1 Dendroctonus ponderosae | reverse complement strand
AAAAATGCAATAATATATAGGGTATTTCATTTAGAAAAACACAACTTTGATACTTTTAGAGCTTTTGGGACTCTCTGTACATTACAAAAATATTTTTAAAATGTGCACCCGATAGGCGTCTGTGGATTAATCAACTTTGCAGAAAACAAACGGGCTAGCCGCAAACGTCCGTGCCGTATAGCGTGAATAACCCTGTATAAAGTGATTCAAACCGGGAGTCATTGAGTTGGAATATCTGGCTTTTGCTTTCACCTGCAATCTACTGATTATCTATCTATAATCTTACAGTTGGTTAGTTACAGTTAATTCAACAGCCCCCAGAGGAAAACTCATTTGTGAGTGTCAACTTTAGCTTTAAGGAAACACCCTGAACTGTTAATGAAAAAAATTGTTGCAAAGCTTCTAATTAAAATTTTTGCAAATATCTCACTCTTTGTGAGAATTACAAGCCCTCCAGAGGAATGACCACAATTTTGAATCACTCTGAATCATCGACTTACACTGACTTGATCTCGCGAAGGTACAGCATCAGCCTCAACCCCCAAGGGTGGAACAGGAGTGGGGCCCAACGCTTGATGTGGTGGGCTGGCCGCTCCTTGAGGGGTGGGCTGTTGCTGTGGCGGTGGGTAAATATCTTGTGGTCCCCATTGAGTTTGCGCCCTATCCATGCCATCCTTGTAAAGGACATACGGTGCTGCTGTATCTGAAAATCGAATTGTTGCTTTAGAGGTACAGAAGTCTTCGTAAATGTGATGACATTGTTGGTTCGGTTGACTCATAACGTTCAGTGTGCGCTGAAAAGAATCATAACTAATATTTAAGCAAGAAAAATGCAAAATTTCATAATTGTAACGAGAACCGCGACCGCACATTTCAGTGACCATTGTCGCGGCTCAGTAACGGATAGGGAAAAAATTGCAAAAAACTGATGGCAATTATCCATACTTAATTAGGGTATAAGAAGGCATGAAAGTTTTGTCGCTTCGTTTATTTGATTTTTTCGCTTGTTTTCCGTTCAGTTTCTTGTGAAAGTCGGGTAAAATGTCAGGCAAACAGGAAAGGATTAATTTTGTCGCGAAATAGATTCGTTATTTACATCGAAGCAATAAATTAATATTCTGTATTTAAGTGAGTCTGAGCGCATTTTCTATTATTTGCAATGGTAATTAATTTAATTCCGCAAATACTACTTTTATATCCTCTCAGAGGCTGCGATAAGATTGACTAATAATCATTATCTCTCAAATTTCCTGATCACTTTTACTAATCTACTAGTAAATTCAATGTATTTCCGAACCGTACCATACTTGTTCTAGGGAAGAACAGTTTCATGTTGATAATTATTTTTTTGATTGATTTGTTTTCAGAAACCGCTAGAAACCGTGTTTAAAACCAAATTCTTTAACATACATGTTGAAATTGACTAGGCATTCCTTTTTGGCACTACAATTAAGAGACCAAGTGTCTTAAATTAAATACAAATGTTATTAACTGTATCGCGTAAGAGAAATCTATGGTTAATATTTTTTGTGCTTAGAATAATTGATTAGGAGGCGGAACTAGGTGGCAGAATCTAGCGATAATTAAATATTAAAAACCTTTTCATACCTTGGGTAAATTGGGCAAAAAAAAATCGTACTTACTTCTCAGTTTTTCGATTCAATCGGTAAGTTTGCGCAAAAATTTTGTTTTAAACTGATCTCGACATCACGCAGAAATGTTTTCTATATTCATGCAGATTTGTTTGTGTGATTAAATTAAAAAGCGTTCGATAATCTTATAGTTTGAAAGTGAAACTGCCGATAAAAGAAAGGTGCAATAAACGTTAGAATTATTTTCAGTTCTGAATGATAATCGCGCGAGGGCAGAATTACAGGAATAAAAGAGTAAATTGATTCTTATTTAGATACTTACTTAATTTATTTTTAGAACATGACTTTGAAATTTATTGTAAACCTTTATGTAACTTCCAGAAGGTTTTTCCAATGCTCTTGAATGGTGTAAGAAAGGCTTTTCTTTATTGTACAAGGTAATCTGCTTGAAGCGAAAATTAAATGATTATAATATAGGTAGTACACAAAAAATAAAAAAATAATTTGTATTCAAACATCGCCTGTTGCACCAATAAAGGCGAAATGATACCCGCCCCTGTAAAATGTAAATATGCCTAAAAATCTGCATCTCGAAAGGAGAAGGAGCAGTTGGGTGAACTCTCTGGTGTGGTCGAATAAAATCCGTGCACCAGCTTTGGCCAAGAGTGTCGTGTTCAAGGCCAATCCGTCTGCATTTCTGCCGAATGCTGCTGCTGGAGGCGGATTTTAGATTTCTTTGTGCCCCTTTGACGGATTAAATTTAGATTTTGAAAGATTCGCAGCCCGTCCCAGTATAAATAACCCGTTTGTGAGCAATCCTGTCCAAATGCGATGTTAAAAGCTGCGTTAAAAGCTCTTTGTCAGCTTAACACCAACACTTCCAAAAGAAAAACTTCAGGCAATATTTCAGAAATCTTTAAAGTGCCTGCACCAGCCTATTAACTTTACTCTTTATTGGTGAAGTAGGCAGCTTTTGTTTTATAGAGTTCAGGATTAAAAACATGTTCTGCTCGCGGTAGATTCTGGTGACCGCAAAAAGTGTCTTTCATAATTTGATTATCTCCCGATAATATTCACACCAGTTTTTCTGTATGAATTAGGCAAAAAAATTGACGGAACAAATTTAATGACGAATCACGACAGGTTGTATAAATAATAATAATTTGGCATGAAATAGGGAATGAAATATTTTCATTTTACACTCAAGCACCGTACGACCGCAAGAATTATTGCAAAAAATGCGCAACAATAGTTTCGCACCTGTACTAGCAGCGAGTGACACGAAAAACACGATGTTTCGCTTAATACCTTTAAAAACCGAAACAAATTGGGCTGCTTTTTTTCTGTAACGTCGTATTGTTTTTAATGAAAACAGATAGGCGGTAATGTTGATAGATCCATGCAAGTTTTCATGAAATTTGTGATTTTCGGCTTCGTTTAACAATGTTGCGTTCTCTGCTAAAGAGTTATTCATCAATGGATGTTATCATTCCTGCAGCCATTTCAACAGCGATTTTAACAACAATAACAATTGCAAATTATGGCGAGTTAAATCGTATATGCAAGTATTAGATGTTTTGAAGACAATCATTTCTTTTATACATTAGTATGAAAGGTGGCGGAATAGCAGATGATAATGTGAAACCTTACTGAAGAACAGACACGCGAAACATAAAGATACTTGATCCGCTTGATATATTAGATGTTGTTGAAATGTTCAGAAAGGCTTTTGATAAATTCCATTAACTCAAGAATCTCGACATCAGTATTTGCAACGGTCAGAGATGATCGAATGCGACAAGTAAGGAACAAACATCTTCACATTCTTGATAAACCAAAACAAGTGCCACGAGTGATGTCTTAAGAGCAGTACCAAAGTTAACTCGATCTAAAACCGCACTAGAAGATTTTGGTTGAAACTTTTCGAAAGTTTGCCACAGCCAATACCTGATTTAGAACTTCTATCGGTGTGGAAGTTGAGAGAGGAACCAAGAAAATATTGGATGCAAATTACTTGTTACAGCAAATATTTAAGTAAACTGACGAAAACTGATGAAGAGTGTGAGTTACGTCAGAAAGAGAAATATGATAAAGAGCACAAAACAGGCAAATGTGAGTCGATTTAAAAAATTGTTGTTATTTTAAGTGTTTTCACATGCGTGCCGTTCGCGTGTCATTTGTTGGGCGACCGCGAATTATGGGGAGTTTGCCCCATAAAAGAGAAATTTTCAGAAACAAAAATTGTCGATTTTGATCATATAGGAAATCAGAAACAGCTTCAGACTGAACTGAAAGTGCATACTCAAGAACAACCGTTAAACTTCTCAAAATTAATTGGAAAGTGGAAACTTCACCTATCGACGACTCTTGTTAACACCAGAAAGACATGAAATATTCTTTGTTCAACATTCGTCGACCGATACTCGTAACAGTACAAAAAAATGTCGAGCGACAATCGGTTGCGTTAACTCGCGAGACTAATTAAATACATTTTTGCACCAATCCAATTATGGGAGAGACAACCGATAAAAATGTCAAAACAAAACACTTTTATTTTTCTTTTAAGGACACAATTACTAATTTTTCTATTCGGTTCAGACATAAATCTCGAACGATTGTGTAGTCGATGCAATAAAATTGATTGGAGCTTTTAAGCTGGTAATGGTTTTGATGCCAGTGCGAACGTTTCATTTCCTGTCTTTAGTGTTTTTTATTTACTGGTTTAGATATTTCCAGTGCTTTTTTAAATGTTGTTTCAATGTTCCTTATCCTTAGCTTAATATTCAGAAGATAGAACTGTCTATGCTTCAGCCTGTGTCAGTCCACTGCTGCTTTCCATACATTTTCGTCTTGGGCAAGTTGAAACCAAGACCTTCCTGCTATGTTTTTAATGTTGTCCAACTATCGCTTTTGTGGTCCTCCGAGACTTTGTTTGCTTCCATCGGTCTTCCGTTTAAAATCTTATATGTTCATCGGTTAGATGTTTCTCTTACCACGTGCCTTATATTTCAACAATATTTTTAATGATTGCAACAAAGGATCTGAACCCAGCTTCAGCATTTCGGTTGTTATTCGATCCTTTCCAGGACATTTCTTATTCTTCATAAAATCAAAGCGGTTGGCATTTCATTTATTGATAATTTCGGCATGTCTTCTGGCAGATTCTATATTTTGAACAAAGGTTTTATCGGGTGACATTTTGCTGCCTAATACCTTCATCTTTTTATTTTGCTCAATTGTGTCTGTAATTTGTTTTGTTTTGTAGGACCAGTCTTTTTGAATCTCTTTCCGTATCTTTTTTTATTTCTCTATACTGGACCAGCTTTTGTCTGAGTTTCGCCTGTCCTCCTTGATCTTTTTTGGCTGTTAATTACTTTGTAGTGGAAAAGGGAGATTTATGAAACGTTTTGTTTCTCAAATTTTAAAGTCAATCTAATTTATACATCATTTTTTACCTCAGAAAGTTAAAATAATCTACCATAAATACAATTTTCTGAAATTGTCTTGCACATTACCTGTACTTCGTAAGCTAAACTGCTACATTTAAAATGTCTGTTTTTTCTTCGGTTTAGTTTCTTACTGTTTAATCAAAGCAAAATTTTCAAACCGGGCCAAAAAAGTTTGTAGGTGCCATTTAGGAAAAAAACTGATTTTTCGACTCTTTTATATCAATCACGCTGCATATGCTGCAGAATATGTTTGAGTTTCCTGCTATTATTGATGGTGAAAGTTATGTTTATTGAAACATCGGGAGAATGGTACGATAGATTAGATGGCACCCTGTACATCTTTGGAGAATATCGTTCTAAATAGAGAATACAACATAGTGGCTTTAATTTAAAAATAATGTATTTAAAAAATGGTCTGAAAAACCAATTAAAAACGTTTGAAAGTACAACACTCTCTCCTAAAGCGGCGATGCACGCATGAGTCGAAAAAAAACCTGAAAGGTTCAGGATTGTCCAGAAATTTACCACCTTCTAAAAAAATCCGGTTTTCATTGAGCATAAAATGCGTATTGCGCCTGATCTGAGTTGTTGATATTTCCCTGTTTATATTTGTCAGGTTTTTATTTGCGGTTATCTGGACTTTTTCAATAATTTTTTTTTATCACAGACGAGTAAAATGAAGCAAACGATTACATTTTTTTCGAAAAACTCGCTAATATTGTGCATGTTTTGCCAGTCCTGTTCATATTTAATAGAAATATTAGCATTTTGGTGTTGAAAAGTAAGAAAGTGTTGATGAGTTTATCTAAAGTGAACTTTTGGGGCAAGTGAATCACAGCCGATTCGGAAATGGTACAGGATGGGCCCTGGCGGCCCATGCAGAAATCTGGTAAGATTGATCTCTAATTACAGGGTGTCCGAAAAAATGAAGGCATTTTTCAAAACACTTTTTCACAGTTTCAGTGGAGCTTAGAATAATTTCCTGTACACTAAACACCTTTATTTCTTTCCAGGTGACCCGATGCAGCTTTTGGTAAGTTTGGCTTTACATGGCCCTGGACGATCGCTTTCAGATATTGTTGACGGGTATTTTATTATATTAGTGCATGTAATATTTATGCGACGAGGAACGACGAGAAAGTATCTGGATTCTGTATTGCGTTACTTGAATTTCTTGTTTTAATACGAACGTAACAGCAAACATGTAAAACATGTGTCGTTTTTGTGTGAATTACACTTTCTATTGTTTTGGAAGGTAATTTGTTGCATTAATTGGTGTTTTCTTCACTTTTTTTTTCTTTCATTGGTTCATTGTTCCGGGATTTGTTCCGTTTTCAAAAACAACTTTTTACTCGGTTTTTCTACCTTTACAATTTAGTTTCATACACATTTTCTTGTGAATTTAAAAAAAATAAAAAAGCGTTTTCGTGACTGACTAAATTTATAAAATTTTGACTTTAAATATTTAAGAAACCGAGTTCTACTAATGGGCATTTTCCAAAAATACTTTTCTGAAACAGTTAAATTCCTGTACAAAACTTTTTACTTCTGGAAATACATGCACTCCCCATTTTTGCTGTTTCATACTATTAATTTGGACCGCACTATAATGGATGTATCAAAAGAATAATCGTTCCCATATCAAAATAGCTTCCGGCTGCATAAATCTAAGTGCACTCCTTCATTTCACGTTCACCACCGGCTTCTTCAGATGAGCGCGTTTAAATGGCGAATAACGACAATGCAAAACGAATGAAACTCTCATACTTACACAGACAGAAAATTAATCCATAAATAGCGTTACAGCAGTTACAGCCATTACAGTCCGCATCCACCAGGCTTAAAGTTTACAGCTCACTGTGATGCAAATTGCACGCAATTTATTGAGCTATCAAGAAGCCAGCTTCGTTCTGATTAAACTCGTGTTACATCGTAACTAAACTGGCATCGAAAACTTGTGGAACGGGTCTGTTTTGCCTTTGCTTCAATTAAAATTGCTTAGGTTTCCCTCGTTAATTTAAATAGAGGCAAAATCAGTTCTTATCCAGTATTTCTTACGTTATGACCGTATATGACCAAAAAACCATTATTAGCCCCCCAAAAAATATTTTGACCGATATAAATGCAGGTCAGTGAGTTACCTAGTCTGGGATTTGAATAGAATGGCGAATAATTCGATCTGAAAGCGGTCAAAGCGCCAAATCATGGTGCATAATTACTAGTTAGAGTTATTCTCTATTAATACATCTTCATTAAACTCTCTATCGAATTTAATGATAAAAAATAATTCGATATTGTTTTAAAATGAGTGTCGCATCACATTACGTATAATATTTTACGTCGCTATGCAGTTAAGCACAGCTTTTATTGATCATCTGCCCAATGAAGTTTTCGTTCTTATTCATCTGAAGAAGGCTCTTATCTGTAAACATACATTTGCCTACAATGTTGCAAAATAACCACCGAACCGCCCAAATAAACAGCCATGCACCCACCAATGATAATTAATTAATTATAATTAGATATCCGTCCGTTTGTTTGTCTTCTTACGTGCGAAAAATATGCGCTTAATTTACATATTTAAAGAATGATAATATCTGTGGTTATCTTAATTTTGACAAGCACTGTAATCGGTTGAAACGAATAAATTACTGTAATTGCAATAATTGTTGAAAGTCCGTAAATTTCAGACAGATGCAGCCAGCAAAAGCAAACAAAGTATGGCATTTAGAGATCAAAAACGTTTAATGCGGTTTAAAACTTTTCGCTTACTTCAACAGTTTACAATCCATGCTGATATAAATTGCAATGACTTGCAAAATTAATCGATTTTGATAAGCGTAAACCAAAAAAAAAATTGATAAGATCCAATAATGGAATAACGTCTAGAATGTGTAAAATTCCCGGTTGATTCGTCTTTCATTTCTTCATTTGTCAACAGCGATTTGAAACACGTTTTTATTATATTTAAGAGAAAACTTATTCTCTATAAGAAGTTCTGCATGGTCTAAAACCTAAAATTAAACTTTAAATATTTTTCTACACGTTTACGAGGTTTGTCCAAAGTATGAATTTCTGCCAAGAGTACAGACAGAAAGTTGGTCAGAAATAAAAACCATGTTTGATATGGAATTAGACCTACTTGCGAAAAAAATTAGTTTTGCTGTTTTTTCCAAATTTTTCTACATTATTAATTAATTGTAAATTATTTTATTAGTAATTTTATTTAGTTAGTTTTGTATGCTTGATTTTAGGTCCTACAGTTAAATTTGCATGGTTATTACAGACATACGTTTCAGAAAGGAAAAAATATATTTTTGATTGCAATAGGCTGTAATTTGCATAATTAAATTTCATTTTTAGGTCTGATCAACTTTTTACTTTTACTTCACTCTTGGGTAAAGTTAATATTTTTTGACAAGTGGCATTTTAGGTTTCAAACCATACAACACTTTTATTGAAAAATAACTTTTTTTCTAAATATGATAATAAAAAGTTTTCTATTTAGGTACATCTTACGGAGACATACAGTATATGCACTATTTCTAAGATAAAAAGTAATATGAGGTTACATGTAAAAGAGTAATTAACTCACACTTTTTTGCCTATTTTTTAATTGTTTTATTGTTTTCTGGGATTTTGAATTAGACCCAAAAAACAGCTTGAACTTGCAAACTTCGTGTTGTTTCCTTGGAGCAATCATCCATTCTATCTTTTGTGTATGCATGTTTTTGAAGCTCTTTGTATTATTTTCAATGATTTTCCTTCGTTATGGATAAATTGCATGCCATTCTTTTGTCCAACATCAAGAGAAATTTTATATGAAATTATATTCCTTTTGGGAACGTGTTTAAATATGTCTTGTAAGAATAGTTTGATGCGTAACTCATAGTTTTTTTAATTGCAGTAAAATTATTATTAATTAAATTATTAAACTATAACCAGTAGAAAACAATTAGTAAGTGGATAATCAATTAACATAAATTGTAAGTTGGTGGATTAGCATAGAAATGTCGAAGTGCAGCTCAAAAACTACATTTGTAAGTAAAAAATATATATTAAGAGTGAAATTAACCAAGGTTTATTAAAATTTCAATCCAAATTCAATTATTGAAACGTTATTAGCTGCCGGAATGTGTCTTCACGACGACTACTGACGGACAAAAAATTGAGTTTAATTCATTTAGGACTTAAGCGGATCTTAAATTGCAAATTAAGAAAAACCTAAAGCAAACATTAAAAAGACCAAAAACACACAATTCTAGTTCAAATTGCCCAATTAGCATATTTTTGCCAATATAAATATATGATTTAAATCAAAACAATTGGTTTCAACTTGTTGGTCTCCAAAAGTACGAAATCTATGGCTCGTCGCCTGGTAAAGGCCAAGCTAAACTTGAGTCAGAGACAAGGTTCCGAAACGGGTTCAGTATGTCTGGATGTTCATTGTCTAGCGGGCAGTTTACGAGTGATGCACAAGGTCAGACGCCTTACAACAGTGCAGTAACACACCGGCCATCCAAAAGAACTTGTACAAACACAAAAAACTCAGAAATTATTTTGCTAATGAATTTAAATACTTACATCCTGCATGGTTTTACAAGCCTTTAGAAATCATCTATCTTCAAAATATCTTTCAAAAGACTGGAAGTCGATAATATTTTTTTCGCACTGAAAGAGCAATTAGTGGAATATGTATTTAGAAAAATAGGTTTTAATATGCTTTGTAAAGTAGTTTAATTTTCAAACAACTGCAGACGCAATTGTTGTGTGGCAGCAGTAAGCTTTATTATTAATTTCAATATTTTCATAATATTTGTGTTAAGTGCCAGGATATATTTTTTAAAGAACGAAGTTTTGCAAGACGGATTTCTTTTAAGACCCACTAGTCGTTTAAATAGTTTTGTAGCGTTGTAAAAACTGGGCATTATTTCTGCCTTCACTTTATTATTTCCATTTTTGTATTATGGTTTTATTTCATATTAACAGGGCGATTCAGGCTTATTATTGATAAATTTAGGAATCGAAAGAACACGTTAAAATAAAGTTCCTGCATGATATAAAATGTTTTCCAAAGTGGCATCGTTTTGCAGGTAGCGAGCGTTGAAATAAGATTTTGTCAGCTTTCTTTCACACCTTTGAACCACTTATTGATTGAGGCAAAATTGGGAAATTTTCAATAAAATTCCAGGCCACGTAGCGGCCAGATCTCCTGAATTTTATTTAGCGTTACAGCAAGCCATAAAAACTCACAAACATTTATAATGAATAATAAATCTGTATTCTGCACAAACGCCTTTCAAAAAAAGCCAACAGGCAAAAAGTTTTAAATTGAATGAGTGAATGAAAATGAAAAATCTTTTGAAGGTCTTTTATTGAAATACATTTTTGTTGTTGAAGTTTTCAAACACACATGGTTGGTATTTGGGATTCGAATTTTACTTCAATCGGAAAAGTGGTTCGAAAGTATGAAAGAACAGCTGAAAACAATCTTTTTAATTCCAAAACGGTGCCATTTCGGGAAACCTTTTATATCATGCAGGAACATTATTTTAACCTTTTTGTTCCATTCCTGAATTTATCGATAATTATCCTGAATCTCCCTGAACATAAATATCTATTATAATTTATTTCGACATCATCATTTTGTTTTACTGATTTTTCGTCAATTTTCCGTGCAGTATCCAGTTGTATTCCACAAGAGCCACCACTGGCAATCAATAATATTACTCTCACAACCCACAAGATATTGCTTGTTTATAAATAGTTTTGCATAATTTTTAAATATATTATCGCATTTTTGTTTGGGTTTGCAGTTTTACACAATTTATTGTTATTACCGATTGGTTGCACGTATCGCTTTTCGACAATACGGAATTTTAATTGACTCGGACTGGACTTGCTTCAAGAACAAAACAAAAAGCGTGGATTTGCGTAATTTTCTTTAACATTTTATGAACACAAACTTTTTGATGAAGGCGATCTAATTTATTTATTTATTTTCTTGCAAGTGGAGACACATGCTTTTACCCTTCAGTAATCAACTTTTCCTTTGTTGTACGTTGTACCAGAACCTTTTACGAGTAAAATAGACCCTTGCAGAAGTCTCTCCGCCGGTTCAAAAAAAACTTATCTAGAATATAGTGCGATTTTTAAGACCAAAACTAGACTAATTACAGAAAATCTAAAAAAAAAGTTATGCGCAAAAAACGGGTTTTCGCATCGCTTTCTTTGATTCGATTGTTTGAATTGATAGAAAATAATTGTCTCACAGGTCACGTTCAATGATTCATTGCCTCATTGCGCTTGACAACATTATTGGAAGCATCCACAATCATTTTTCAAAATTTTGCCTGAAAATGTTGACTAACAAAAAATGAGAGGGCGTACAGAACAGCTGAAAATAAGGCCAGTATTTCACTTTTTCCCCATCTGGTTTTTTGTGGAATTATGGGCCTTAAAATGGAGTTATTGAATATTAAATTAGTTCTGAATTATTAGAATGCTTATCTGGCGTTTAGATTGAAAAAAACACACAAAACCTAACGAAGGCAAAGGAACAAAGGACGCTTACAAAAAGCACGTGCACAATAAAACCGAGGAAGAGTATAACCATTATAAGATGGTGCGAAAGAGAACAAACAATCAAATCAAACTTCTGAAAAAATATTACTTGGAAGAGTTCTCAGTAGCAATGCAGCACGACCTCAAGGGAAGCCAAAATAAAGTATGGAACATGCTGAGGAACAGAAAGGAAACACTCAAAGTCCCCATCAAAAACATTTAACTGGAAACTTGCAATGAAATATTTTCTGCTCCACAAAATTGTAGAAGTATTTTCGTTTGAAGAATTATGCAGTTAATGTACAGTTAATGTGCGGATTAGCCGAAGTAGACGGGTTCCAAATCGCAAAACTTTAAATGGGGAATTAGGCATTTTAAGGGCAAAATTAGGTCCAGGAATATTACAGAATGCTTGAACTGAAATAGTTTGTTCTGGCCTGATTTTTTGGTCTTTCGTACGTACGCCCTATCATTGTTGACCAACAATTTCGGATCAACCTGTACATGTATGGTATGCACTGAAGATGGTCACTGAAGATAAATATTTGTAAAAATGTTGTTTGTGTTGAAAATTTTGCAATGAATCATCGACAACGTTCCCAAACGATCCTGTCGCAATCGGCGACGTCGTAAGCAAGTGCATGGACTCCTGCAGGAATCACTGACCCGCGTTTTGCCGTCGGCTGCGTCACGGCCGTCGGGACGTCGCACTTGGAAGGTTGCATCTCGAGAGTTGTTTTATTGTTGTTGTTTCTGGAAGGCGCGCGCACACCGACGCCGGCCTTCGGGCCAATTTTATTTCCTCTTATTACCAAAGTAACCCCGGAGTTAATGAACGCGAAGAGGGGACAGCAGCTGATGTGGAGCAGGAAAAGTTTAGTTTCGTCCAGAAAGTAAACTAGTAGTCGCATATTGTCGAGATATACTAACCCTCCAAGCTCACTCTTTTGCCAGCTTATTTGCATTGCATATTGCTCCGTTTCAGTCTTTTGAAGTGGTAAGTCGCTATTTGCTTCGAACGAATCTTTATCTCTATAGATGCAGCACATAAAACTATTTTATTCCATAGAGGCGTATATCCAACTATCCTTCCCATCTGCAAAGAAGCAACTACGGCGTTTACTTTGAGATACCAAATCGGCCAAAATCAAAACAGTTTCCACTAGCAAACGTTCCTATTTTCCAGGTGAAGCTGCTTTGTTACAAACTGATACTGATAGTAAAAAATACTTCAATTACTAGATTTCAATTACTGTCACTAATACCACCGAGATGCGAAACGAGAGCTTTTTATGCCTCCTAAAACTGTCCCAAAACAGTGTGAAAAAAGTCAGTTAACGTATTAACCGCTCAATTAATCCAGAAATTATAATATCAGGCTCACTAAATGAGAATGAAACTTACTCATTAAGTAAGCCTATCTTTAGATTTATTCATGGTCCTTCGAGCCGGATTACAATCGATGGTAATTTTGTTCATACAGTTTCATGTCATGCAATAATATAGTCATTACATGACAATGTTATTGCTTCGGGACTACCAGAAAGCATTAAACCTTTAAATAAAGTGAAAGTATCAAAATTGACAAGAAAATATGAAACTAATTCTAGGTAAAATCGAAGATATATTACTGACGAACTAATTTTGCCTGTAAACATATATGCATGTTTTCCCGAGCAAAATTTCAGTACATAAACTCAAATAGAACTTGATAACATAATAAAATTAGCCAATGTTGTATGAATAGTGAATTTCGTCGTCGAAAAATAAATTATTTACAGAACCCAAAGAACCTTCAAAACCTACATTAGTTTGCACACTTTTGGAACAAGCTGCAATAATTACCGATTTAACTCAAATATTTAACGAGCATAACTTAAGCGTTACAAGTGTTTCCACCAAGTTGACACCTCAGTTCGGATTTCAAAAATTAGGTGCTTCCAAACTAGAAGAGGTAAAAACGTGATTTGTGCCCCGAATATGGAAAATATTGCTCTTTATATGGTGTGTGCGTGTGGACTTGATCGGCTAACGGTAAGATTTTTGAGAATTTTTTGAAGCTTCAAGTGCAGATTGTACTGTATCCCGAATTAAAAACTTTAGTCGCTCCCAAGCTAGAAGAGCAAGAACCGTTATGTTCGTTCTCAACATGAAGATGAGTGTTTTTCGAATTTTGTAGAGGATTTTAATTTCGAGTTCCGTTTCAATATGAGATCGAAGTGGTTTTTGGGAATTTTTCAAACTTCGAGTGGAGTTTCTTGCACCACTCTTCAACACGAAGAAGAACATTTTTCATATTGTCCGAGTTTAGTGTCAATCGGCTAATAAAGAGCTGTTAGTTCCAAATAAAAATTTATCTATTTTCGCTCGCATTTCAAAAATTCGTTGCTGCCAAACTAGAAGAGATGGAAAGGTAATTTTTGTTTTTATTATCGCAAAAATTGTTTTTAGTATCGTGTGTGAGTTATTAGTTCGTTGCTCCCAAAAGAGGCGTTATATTCCGACATGCAGAATGTCGAAGAGTGTTTTAATTACATTTTTGTTTCGTCTCAATGTTCGAACTGAAAGGTATTCAAGAATTTTTCAATTTTCTAGATGTAGTTTCATGTACCTTAATACAGATTTAAAAAATGCGTCGCTCCAAAACTAGAAAAAGTAGTGGCATGATTTTCTTCCTCGAAATGAAGAAGATATTTTTGAAATGTGTATTATTGTTCTGCCGTCCCGAAGCGGGATTTTCTTTCTCAATACGAAGAAGATAATAAATATGAAATCGGTGTTAGATCATTTTCGGCTGACTAAAAAGTATTTGAGAATTTTTGCAAATCTTCAACTGGCTATTCTTGTGTGGTTACTTAGATTGTAGCATTTACAAGTGCAGACTACCGAATCCGATTTTTTTACTATCAATCCATGTATTTTCGTGTTTTTTTATTCAAGCCCAGACAATGAATAAATCCAGAAGCGATAAGATAACGGCGCTTAACGCTGATATGTTCAATACCATTCACTAATTTTCGTTAAGTGAGCATATCTAATCATTTGAAGACCTATTCAAATATTCCACTTTCAGCAAAATATTGTTTCCAAAATGCAGATTTCCTGAAAGTTAAATTTCGGTTTATTGGAACTGATAGAGGAACTTCCTTTTCCCTTTACAAAAGCATTTCCGATGGAATTTGCCTCAAACTTGAGTATGTCCCGGGTATTAAATTAGCGGCGGATTTGGAAACTTGCGCTATGTCAGAACGTGTATCCATGAAGGGATATTCGATTCACATAGGTATAAATATATGATATGTAAAGGCTTTTCAAACAATACGATATACTTAGCCCAATCATTGAGTTCGACTTGAGTCGAAGCTTAAGGGATTTCCGAAAAAAATAGTTTTTTTGTCGTTATTTAGCAATATTGTGCGTTTTTAAAACATGTTTAACCATTTAAAACCCTATTAAAATTTATGAAAACATACAGGGTGTCTCTACAGTACACTCTGCGTAGAGTGGGCCAAAAAACTGACGTCGGTGCCTGAAACTTGCAAAACTTCTCTATTTCATAGAACAGTTTACCAAAACATAGACTTTGCTGTATTTTTGGAAAGGTAATTTAAAGATCCAGTCAAATTTGATCCAATGTTCAGAGCGTCGTCGAAGACACTCTTCTTCAACACGAAGAAGAAATATGTATTTTTTGTTAATAGCTATGAAACTGGTTGATACAACCGGAGCTTCCATTAGTGGATTCTACGTAAAAAGTGCTTTGGAAATTTCTCTATAGAAGCTTAAAAAATCACATGAAAAAAGTTAGGGATTCTTTCGAAAAGTCCTTTGGGTCCTACGCTGTTGAAGGCCTTGTTAATGTCCATGAAAAAACTGGTGTTTTCAGAAAAAACCAAGAGTCCACTGTTTCAACGTAAAGCCAAGTTTATAGAACGTTTATGTTTTCCGAATAGTTTTTGCAACCCTTTTTTTCATAATGTCTTCAAAAACTTTAACACTGGCAGCAACGTGATGGTCTGCAGTTTTGTGCTTCGGTATTATCTAGTCTTTGTTTTGGTATGGGAATTATATGGTGTTCTTTCATACGTCTGGAATTGTTCAGTTGGTAATACCGTTAGGTCGAGCGTTTCTGGAGCTAAAAACGTTCTAAAATAGTACAGTGTCGCCCTTTTCTTAAAGCTGTTGTTGTCTTGCTTACAGCTAAAGTTTGCATGTGCGGTTTGATGGCTGTTTAATAGTTAGTGTGCCAGTTGTTAAGCTGATCATTAGATGCATATTATCGACAATATCGAGTGCCTTTTAATTATTGATTGCCATCCTATTGATTTGCTATTTAGGCTTGAAATGCGGTAATTTAATTGATTATATTGAACACAATTCATTAAAGGTCTTCCATCACACAACCGGTCTCGCAAAATCCATTTATTTCCTTTGTGTGTTCATTACGACGCTAACGGCCATTTTCGTAACTGCATCGCGTGCTCCGTCTGGGAAAAATGCATTTCCCAGCCAGTTTTTCACACCTCGCTCGAAACGGCGCCGTTTTTACCCGGATCGCGCATCCCTCCTTTCCCCAATCAATAAATATTGCAAAATTACGGGCTTCGTGGATGGCCAATAAAGCTCAGCTATACAGCAACTTTGCCTGAATAATGTATGGTCTACTGTTGATGACCTCCAGCGAGTCTTCAATATTTCAGCTTTTAATGATTGATTTCATTAATGGAAAACGACAAGAGCAATGCTTCTTTCTTCTTCAGATTATATTGAAACCTGCATATTTCAATATCTGCTTTTTTATGGCTGGTACATTTTCTTTCAATGTAGCTGTTTCTCTCTGTAGTTTCATCATTAGCTGAAAGCCTGAGGCGTCTGCACAACAATATGAGTAGGAACATCATAGTTTTTGCTTGACGACCATTACTTTATTACTAAAAATAAACTTCATTACTTAAATAAATGGCGTTGAATACTTTAAACAACAAACTGCTTTACGACTTTGCTGCTCAATTATTGATCAGATTCTGTGTCATAAATGAATTATTCATACTACCGAAAAAAAACTAGTATGTTGCCTTTCTAAAATTCGCGAATAGTTGATGACATGTACATATTTGTATTTCGTTTTTAATTATAGAATTTAATATAGTTAATATCATTCGAGTTATCCCTAATGTTTTCATATTCACGCAAATTATTACAAAACGTACTCAGCAAGTTCTTTGTTAACGGACTTGGTGAGCATCGCACATATTTCTTGTGTTAACCACTTTATAATATATTCATTGGATTTAATTGTGAAATATTAACTACTTGTTGATGCTTTTGGATTTTTTACTTGTTTTTCGGTTAAATCTGCAAAGTATTCTCAAAATAATAGTGGAACAAACTGCCGTCCAAACAATCCATGAAAAGCCAATCTACTTATTTTTTTTTTCAAAATCAAAGTCCCTTTAGAACATGTTCATAAACAAAAAGAACGTCGGTGTTAACATTTTTAGCAAGCGCCAAGTTTCTAACCGCTTAATCCACGGTGTTCCCAGGCCTTACAGTTTAATCGTCATAAATTCCTCCACCGAGCTGCGGATGCATCCCGATCGTTCAACCAACCCCAGCCACATAATTAATCATTGCCAACCAGACGGGAAAAATCGAATCTCGTCCGTCTGTTCCAGCCCCTTGCGTTTTCCTGCAATTTTCTTTTCCCGTTGATGCAAGTTCAGGATTCACTGACCCGCACGCTGTGGAAAACTTTACGCCTAGTGCGTAAGGATCGTGATCGATAACCTACAGTTTCCCACATTTCCAGGGAGTTGGAGTTTACGATGCTTTTTCTAATCCTTCATTGTTGCTCGTCTTTTGAGCCAGTTTTGATCGTTGCATCTTTTCCAACTTTGAATCTACAAAATTATGCTTTCGTATGTTTTTTCATCCGGATTCTCTTTGGACATATGGAACCTTTCCTTCGTTCTTGTCTGCTTTAGTTGAACTCTATTTTATGTGCTTATAACTAACTGTTTTCTTAATGCTCCAACATGCAAAGTTTCCAATAGTATGCTGGAATTCGCGAATGTTAATTCACATTTGAATTATCGACAACAGGAGGAAGGAATATCCGTTTTAAGTCTAGAAATGCATTGCTTATTATTGGGGCGTTGGAAAACAAAGAATCAAAAAGTCGACAATTTCTGAAAAAAATATTCCAGAAAATTAGTGCACTGAACCGCTACAAAGATATTTGAAAATGTTTTTAATTTTAGCAACTAATTTATTCATTTTGCGTAAAACAACAAAGCTAAGTTTTTCGTCACCAACTTTTATTATAACTTTATTAACAAACATGCACTTTTTATTAATAACTTACTTAGTTCTGAAAACACTTGCTAAGTTAATACTTGCTGTTATAATATTCTCTGTATTTCTGACTATATTTTGAAATAATTTTATTTGATTTTTGAACATCATTACATATATTTATTAATTACAGGAGGTTTCTATGAAAATTAATTTAACCTTAAGAAAATGTTCTGATATTTGATAAAGAAAACTTGATGCTTTACATGATTAAGAGTAGGTACCCGTCATTTTTACACCAGTACAACTGGCTCTAGAAGCGTCTTTTATTTGGTTTAGTTACTTTGAACTATTGGAATTTTTRCGGTCTTTTTRGGAAATTTAAAGATTTTTATTGACCAAAAATGGATGCAAAGTTGTGRAACAATGCAACAGTTAAAATTGTTAATTGACGATTTTTTYATTTCCTCCTACTTCATGTGAAAATGCACGATTACTAACTTTTTATTATTTTTWWWAAWTWTTTTTTTTATTTATTAAAAGATAAGTTACTTTTCGAAATGTTGCTAAAACATATACGATCAATTGTTTAACCATTTGAAACAAAATTAATTAATTGTGTTAACATACCCACTCAGATATATGTCGATGTCCAAATGTGTTAAGTGCGTGTTTGAACATATTTTCAAAAGTATTTTTTAATAAACTTTTGTGGTTTGGGCTCTCAATCTTAAAAATGACCAAAACAGTTCGTTCATCATGGTGTTGYAACAATACTTAAAATTAGAAATTGTGGTGGTGCACGTTAACAACTAATTAAATTGGTTTCATCTTCTTCGAAAAAGGTCTCCTTGTTTTAAATTTAAATACTTTTCTTGGTCATAAGGATAAATATTTTCTTTACCGATTGCAAGTGCTTATCATACACGGTTACTTAACCATAAGTAGTAGGCGCCTAATATGTGTTTATCATTTTTATTTTTAAGTATATGTTTTAACAACAAATTAACAACAATTGATGAGTGCCAATGAGATATTTTTAGAAATTTTGCCGGGTTTATGCGAAAATTTTGGAGATTTTGATTTCCCCAGGGAAGACCCAAATCAGAAAATTTGATTAGCAAATCTTGGGAAGAAGATAAGGGAAATGCGGTGTGATTATGTTTACTGATGATCAGTTGGTTAACCTGAACTAAATGGGAATAATGTAGGGTCTTTCAAAGTTCAGCTGTTATTTGATGAGGTTTTCACATGGTTTAGGAATAATTTTCGAATTGAAACATGAATTTCAAACAATTGCTAACAGGAGGTTAATGCAATTTTTCGTGGGTTTCAATTTTCGATTTTTTCAGTGAAATTTGTTTAGAACAGGATGAACCTATGAAAATAGGGTGGTGGTGTAAAGTGACTTGTTCTGCTCGGATAAATTTTTCTATTTTTATTGAACACTGACGTAACAATTTATTTGGTATGAGCTTGTTTGGTGTGCGAAAATCACTCAAAAGACTGGCGACCGATTTCGCAGTTTTCTCTTCGCGTAGATGAACCGACATCGTTTATTTTGATAAAAGTAGGTATATATTGCCCACTTTTCAGCACTGGAGTCGAAAGAAATATGTGGGAAAATATGTTGTTTTAGATTAATTTCTTGTTTGTTTGGTTGGTTTGTTGTCTTTGTTGGTCGTATTTATTTTTTTGCTAAAATGGTAAAACGCGAAACTGAGGGGGCGTTTGATTTTGAGTTCTGTTGGAAGTTATTGTTTCACTCATCAATTAATGAAATAAATCGGCATTTCGGTTCAGAGGGATTCTGGCAAGGCTCGCGAGACTTAGAGTTACAGATGGGTAGTTTCGGTGTTGCAGACCTTCCCCAATTGTGAAATTTTGAGAGGCAAAAGTTCGGAAAAAAGCCGGTTTTCCCCAAGCTGAGTTCAAAGTGGTTGAGTTAGTTTTGGGAATAGGCGATCGGGGGCTGGTGTCCTCCTACCTTGCGAGATGCAGTACATAATCTGTCTTGGCACTTTAAGTCCCGCAGCCAGGCAGGCGGCAAAAGAGGCCGAGAAGTTGATAGCCATGTTTCCCTTGGTGATAATCACAGATCACAGAATCACTAGTCACATAGTGCAGATTGATCACTGGTCACTTGGTGTTGGCGCGAAGAGTAAAAGCCGCGCCAAGCGACGCGCTGCACCGCCGAACGAGTTGCATACAATTTCGAACGGCAGAAGAACTCCGAACCGACGTCGGCGCGACGGCGGCGTCCGTGGGGCGTCGCGGGGGCAGAAGGGGGCCGAGCGACGTCGCTCTGTTGCCGTTCTTTTGGTAATTGCACCGTTGCCTGCGATCGTTTTGGCGATGGATTGCTGCTTGCCTGCTCCTGCTGCATCGGCGGGATCGAGAGAAGTGTGGTGTGGGGTGGTGCAGGCATGAGTCAGGTAATGGTTCGAAGGACCGCAAACTTGGGTTTATCAACTCATTATGTGGGTACTGGTAGATTGATTGCGATTTGGTGTGGAGGTAGACGATCTCTTGCTTTCTGCTGTTGCTGCCACACAACAGTTTCCATTCGGTTGTTGCTCAGATGTTACAACACATTTTTCTTGAGCAAATCTAGCCGATTTTCTATTGGTGCACTGGCTTGGATCGGCCACTCCCATTTCTCACTTAGAAATTTTCCAATTTGGACTGATTCATGACCTCCTGAGTAAATTTTGTGCAGTTCCTTGCTTTTCAAGTTTTTAAAATATTTCATAAGCAAATGAAAATTTTATCTATTTCACAATGTCAGCTAGTTGGCAGCAAAACCGAAAGTGTCTCGGTCCATCCTCGGACATACGCCTCTCCAAGTTGTCTCCATCTGGTTCTGTCAACTGTTCTACTTATCCATTTCACTCCCGCTACTTTCTGAATCCTCCTTCCGCCTAGTCTTTGGTCTTCCTAGGYTTCTTCTRCATCCTCTTGGTAGCCATTCGGGCACTTTTCTAGTGCATCTATTATCCTCCGTCCTCATGAAATKTGGGACTCGCGATTCGTTTGTACTGGGATYTTAAATTCCTCACTACCTCTCGTTTAAGTGAATTTGGAGTTTATGAAAAGAGCTTGCAATTTYTCCTCTATTGTTGRGTCCMGATGTAACAACAGTCAAACGGTGAAACTTTCCGGAATCTTACAAATAATGAATCCAGTGARGAGGAAAGKGAAAATGTGACTTTTTCTCAATTTTCCTTTGTGACAATAGTCACATATATTTTTTGAGTCCGTGGCAAGAAGGAGAGACAATAGAAAAACGCCAGGCCAAAGCGGCCAATGATGAACCAACATTGAACCTAATCCCCGTTTTGTTGAAATACAGGGCCTCAAAAAGCCTGGACAAAGTTTTRTTTACTAAATTCAAAAAAATAATTCAAATAGATTGAGTAYGATTTTTTTGGCTAYGAGAATTTGCTACTGAAAAACCATCAAACTACACAAAACTTTCCACATTTCCCACACTTATCGGCGGCAATTTTTTGCATTCCTCCTGCCAATTAAAACTGAATGAGACCTCCTCCATTCATATGGAGATAGTTTGCCACAGACGGGGAAACCAACCGTGTAAGTTGCACCGCTACCACGAGTGTCATCGGCGTCGTGTCCTCCTTGGGTGTTCCTCCTCAACCCCCCGTGGCGTCGGCGGCGTCTCTTTTTTAGCCGACGCCGGCGACGGCCGGCAGCAGCCGGTATCGATCCGAGTGCAGCAACCCTGCGCTGCGCGAAATGCACGTGCATCCTCCACTTGGTGCTGAGGGGGTTGACTCAGGAGGATGGGGGTGTGGCGACGTTGCCGCCGGACCTATATTTAACCGGTTTATTGGAGAAGTTTACGCGGTTGATAAGATTTCGTTTTGTTGGAGGAAAGTTTTTGAACTTGAGAGGTCTTTGGAGTAGATCCGTTATGCATGGGAACGGCGAGAATGTGGGTAAACGAAAAGGACAGTGCTCGATGGGAATCTGTGGCAGCGATTGCATCCGAATCATTTTTATTGGGAAATGAATAGGATTTTTTCATGACTTGTCCTGTTCTCTTTCTTAGTTTTTATCCCATAGCCCAAAGATGAGGAATGAGATCAAACACCTACATATTCTGTACGACATAGAATTCAGATTTTTTTTTATAAACTTCTTTTTGGGTATTTCGCCTCAAAAATTTTTGACAGAATTGCCTCACGTCTTTTATTGCAGATTGATAAATAGTGCTCCTATTTCGCAATAAGAACGAATTATTTATCAAAAAGTAATCAAGAACTATCATCTAGAGGGTATC
>NW_026019016.1:3943223-3950291 GCF_020466585.1 Dendroctonus ponderosae | reverse complement strand
AAATAATAATTTGAATAATAGAATTCAGATTCAAAATCCTCAAGGTTTTCAACCCCATTTGATGAAAATAGTTTATTAAAACATATTCGGTTTTCACATTTTTAAATAAATTTATTGTAACTTTTTTCAACTTGACAGCTACGAAATTCCAGAACTTATTTTTTAACGTTTTTCTCAGTTTCGATTTGTTTGATTTTGCTAATTAAACAATTTTACGTCATACATTTCAGAAACAGAAAAACACGCCAACATACAAAAGAAACTATTTTACTTTAAGCTTGTAGAAAAACTGGAATCACTTCAGGCAAGTCCATTAGACTCTGTCTAGTCTGATGACAATAAGTCGGATGACTGGGCCGGCCAATAAGAACATTCTCGCCATACCTTCCTTTCGTTAACAAGGTGATTAAACGCATCTGCTAATAGTAGATTCACGTGCCCCTTCGAGTTACCATTGAACGTAATTGAACCCTAGGTTCGAACTAAACTCTCAAATATCCTCCCTCCTCCTCTCGAAGATTTACATCGTAATTCTACCTCTAAATTGTTGCAGAAGAAAAAATCAATTATTGCTGTCTTTTCCTTGCTATGATCTTTCCAATAGCTGTAAAAATGCTTGTTCCAGTTTATGAATGAACCACACAGAACAGATGAATCCTCCGCACATTCATTATTTTATCATTATACAGTAAATAACTATGGTGTCGGTCTACAAAGTACTTTCAGCATATAATTTTGCACAATTTTCACATATTTTAGGACTACATGATATGCAAGACCCCAGGCTAAAGTGTCGTATCTAATTAAAGTTTTCGCAAGATCTCTTTAAGTAAATATCATTTATTCATTACTGATAGCTCCTTCGGTTAAGTAGGCTGCAATTTGCTGCTCATTTTCAAAATATTACATATAAATTATACGGTATGAGTATGGTATTGATTTCTTGACACACTCACCTCCCAAGATCAGTTTTCGTTGTTTATAAGAGAGTTTTGCATATTGCAGCTTGGTGTTAATAGAAAGCTTCAGCGGAAAAAAGCTGATCAAAAGGTGGAGTTATTTTTTTTCTTCCAACAATCGATGGAATTTCTCCAAAAGTTCCAGATGAAGGAAAATCTGCTGCTCTGGAAGAGCCTTTCTATGAATTTCCCAGTTTGGAGTTAGTGCTTGTTTCTAGCAAAATCAGAACGGTATTAGTCGTTGCTTATGAGTGTTGCGTTTAGTAGGACTGTCTTGGACAACATCCACTTTCTCAAACAAATTTTTTGCTCAAGCGAAGAGGCTAACAAGGTAACCAAAAATACACCGTGATACTGAAATGTGACACCAACTCTTAATGGATGCATTAAACTGCTGCTAAACTCCTAAACTCTTCTTAGATTGATGATGATGATTAAGCATTTTTAAATTGTCTTGTTGTAGCACCCACCACGTCTTGGCGTGAGCTTCAGCAACGGTTTCCTGAAAAAATGCATTGCAAAATTAATCTGACTACCGTTTTTCTTAATGCATCTTTCCGATATGTTACGTTGCAACGCTCATACCGTGCACTGCATGAAAAGCTCGCCAGCGTGGCAGCGAAAGTGGAGATATAAAAATAAATTGTGAGAACCGTCGTTTTGAGCGAAACTGGGCTGAACAAAACAATATCGAGAAGTTTGAGTTCGCCAACTTTTCGTGCGACTTTTCATTCAGTTAGTTCGTGTTGGCCGAGAGAATGGATGTTACAACTGAAGCGAACTGAGAGGAATTCTCTTTAGAGGCTCACAAAGAGACAACTCCGTTAAAGATTTGTTGCAATGGACAAGTGCAAATTGAAAAGGGTCAATAATTGTCAGTAAAGCATTGTCTAGGTTCTTTGAACGACCAGAAGTAAAACAACCCCTCCAACATTGATTAG
This sequence comes from Dendroctonus ponderosae, assembly GCF_020466585.1. Taxonomy (NCBI): domain Eukaryota; kingdom Metazoa; phylum Arthropoda; class Insecta; order Coleoptera; family Curculionidae; genus Dendroctonus; species Dendroctonus ponderosae. Next base: position 3,948,391 of record NW_026019016.1, on the reverse strand, counting down.
TAAATACCTAAAGCGGTTGAATCACATCAATCTGAAAGCAGTGGCTCAGTTTTATCTCTATCTAAGTGTCTCAATTACGAGTGTCTTCACGCAACACTAAGCCCGGCTTTCTTGCACGCACCCTTGACACAGTTGCTTTCAGCCCCCACGCGTGTTTCCATTAACCGATTCTGCCGAGAGGATGAGTTATTTGCCCCGACACATCTGAGGGGTGAATTGGGCACATGGCAGAGCCCTAAACTGGGCCAGTAGTGCTACTTGGGAAACTTCCTGGCGCTTAGAATTAATTATGACGTCATACGCACCTGCCAGAAAGTTAGTCGAATAAGTTTCACGGTTTGCTGAACTTGAAACTGTTCAGCAAATCGAGCTTGTTAACTAAGAGGAAAGTTCCGGAAGATGAGGCTGGATGGGCAGGAGCCAAAGTAAAGTTAGTGTTGGTTTTGTAGATGCCGTTGGCTGACTATCATCAACACGAAATTTTGTTCAAGATGTGTTTTTTGAGGTGTGGGTTTTTGATGTGTTTTAGTTGAAAGCGAGGAATCTGCTGCAGGCGTTGGTTTTAAGAGCACGGAACTAAAACCGTTCTTTTGACAAAAACTGACTCTATTTTATCAGCTGCTTATCAAAAATGACTTTTTCAGTCACAAATAATTTGTTTTCTTTGTTGTGTGGTTCTTATCTTTGTCCTTTGCTGTTTCCAGTCAATTCTGAATTTTGTCTATTTAGTGGAAGGTTTTGTCTAAACTGCCCAACAAACGGAACGTTACGCGGCCAAATTTTTCCTAATTTTGGCAGTCGATAAATCATTTTTTGCGCTATTACTTAGAGCTATTTGGTTCTTTTCTGTTTGAAGCGTAATTGAGCCCCCCATTTTTGTAAGTCAGTGTTTTGACGAAAATTTCGCCTATTAGTGAATTTTCCACATGATGGCAAAAAAAATTCAAAATTCTTCTAGTTGGACAAAAAAATGTTTTTTTGTGTGCCGACACCCAAAAGTTTAGAGTAACCCAAATAGCTCAAATTATAATAATAATATATAAATATTTACAGGGTGATATGCAAAAATCAACTTTTTGGTCTTGCAGCATAACTTTTCTGTTCTTGTTCACGATTTCACGATATAGAGTTCATGCTGAAGCTTACATTTCATCGACAATTTACGGCAAAAATTTAATATCAGGGGTTGCTGAAAATCCATGATTCTGGCATATTTTCAACTATGAAGTCTAGTTTCAAATATTTTGTTTATTTATGCAACTCGGTAGAGTGAATATTTTTCGCATTTTTTTGTGAAGTTTCAACATGAACCTAGATTTAAAAAATCGGTTTAAAAACATCGGGAAATGGAGAAAAACGTATCACTAAATAAGGGAGATGGTCGACAAATTGAAAAACTTTTTTCGAGATACTGTGCCGTTGAAATACAAAAAACGTGATTTCGTCCAACTGCGAGCATGTTGAACTTTCACCAGTTTTACATTGTTTTATTTGCCACGCGGTAGAAAGTTGATCTGAAGCACTAACTTTTCGCGAAAATGAACACTAACCGAAAAAGAATTGCACTAAATAACGCTTCGAATAGAATTCAAATCGCCCTCAAAATGAGTCGACATTTGTCCGTGTACCGTCTATTTTGTGGAGCAGTTTAGTTCGAGGAAGTGAATAGTTGGAGCAGAAAGAGCATAATGTAATTAAAAAATTAGGTGTTAACGTATTTAAATGTAAACGAGACGTAGAAAATAAGACTAGATAAAATGGAGACAACATAAAAAATAGGTCAACATAAAATTTAGGTGATCTGAGAACTGAAAATTCCGATGGAATTGATAATTTAATGAGATCATAATTTTAATAGATTTAGAAAATTAGGAAAAATTTCAATAATAAACTTAAAGAATAACCAGGTGAATTTAATTAGAAACCAGGGCGATCGATCCGAGTGATTTCAGTTGCCAATATTGCGATATTTAACCGAACCGCTAAGATAACAGTGTTTCAGACGTGTAACCTGTAACCGCAGTTCAACTTTGCCAATTTAATCTGTTGTTCTTGGTCTCATAAACCCGAAAAGGTGCTTCGCACCAGCACAGAACCTATGCGACACCCATTATAACCCATGGTTTGTTTTTGATTTTAGAATATATTATTTTTAGTTTACCAATGCCAAAAATTATTTTTTTAATAAACTAAATCATTATTTATGATCAGTATTTCTACTAATCATCATCAAAAAGTAACATGTTACTCTTGTAACCGCATTTTGTAACCTAATACCAAAGTGAAACTGCACCGTTGTAACCTGTTCCAGAAAAATAACTGTTTAGCACACCTCTAGTTGCCAAAATGAAGAGATCCCCACTTGTACATATAAAGGGTGACAAAGTATTGTGCGACCACATGCCAGTAAATTATTTATGTGTCAAATTTATTTATTCTCTGTTTATTATATACTTTCACTCGCGTGCTGAAGAAGACAGTACTTTTATACTTGTAGAGGAACAACTTTCAAGGGGCTTCATACGAGTCGACTTCCAATGCAATTTCCTTAGTATTTAAGTTGAACGTTATAAAATTTGAATGTCTTTTCGGAATTTGTTTGGACCTGAAAGCCGAGGATTAAACCGAGATGAATTTTAAACTAGGGTCAATAATGAACGGATATAAATAAATTGAGACTTCTATTTATGATGGTCATGGCAAAAATTGTATGTTTAGATACGAGTTGAACCAATTGTATTTTTTAATTGGTTACCGGTTGGGACTAGCTGATAGTGATTTTAAGTTCCAAGCATTTACCGCTTTTAGAAACATGTTTCTCAACACGAAAAACAAGGAAAACTTTTCCTTTATTTCTGCGACTTAATTATCAACAGGTTTATTTTCATCAAGCTTCAACAATTTTGGAAATAATCCTAGATTTGCTTCTTGATACTGCTTGTGAAAAATACGGGTTTCTAAACAGTTCCAACTCAGTGGAATCGATGGCTTTTTATGGTGCTGCAAACAAACGTTGTTTTTTGGGTGGTGGCGCACGCGATTTTGACCGACGAAAAATTCGGTGCCGCGATTGCATCGGTGCATCTCGCAGACCGCCACGGTTCAATCGAATATCGGCACGATTCACAGATCCGAAATCAAAAATTTCTTTCTGCAATTTCGTTTTTCACTGTTCGTGTCCGCAAAACTTCTTCTGACAATGCAATGGAAAACTGAAATCTTTCTAGTCTCCCTGAAAATCACTATGGTTGATAAATGCATTATTTTAACGAATAATTTAACAGAATACAGAAAATGAGCTATTAAGGACTCATTGCAAGTGAGCTTCTAAAGGCCTGAATATGTTTTTCTTTTGGACAGCGATTTATTTTTTTTTCTTCATTCTACTCGCATTTTTAGGGGACAATTTTCAGATTAAAGGGCAATTGAAGCAGCAATTTCTAAACCGTTTTTAAACACTCTCCTTTGGCAGGTTTTAAACACTCTCCCCGGCACAAATGTAGACTCATTTTATTTAGATGGCAATCACAAATCACATCCGTTATCCTTATTAACTAATTTGTAGTAAATTTTTACTTCAGGAATTACCATTTTCGATCAGACGATCGAGGTCTGTAATCGGCCATTATCAATTCGGAGAGGATCCAGTAATTCTGCGATCAGCAAAGATGAAGTTAATAAGACCTTTAATAATAAGGCAGTTAAAGTCGCATCTAATTTCAATGAGCGGGGTAATTGTCTAGTCATTTGCAATTATAATTTTGTAATATTAAAGTGCGTCGTTCAAAGGGTATGTGCAATTATACAATGGTAAACATGGAAGATGTTTAAAGATTTTGCTGTGGCGGACGAAGAAGATTCTGCCTTCAAATGCTCAGAAAATTCTTTGACATTTGTATAAGAATTGTTTTTTTATTAAATCGCAACATGACCGATACAGAGTGTTTCTTTGTTGAAGGTAAGAATGATATAGAAGTTTTTCTAAATCAAGAAGTATCTCTAAGTCCAGAGACTAAAGAGTCCAAATTGTGAACACGTTCTGAGAAGTGGGATTGGTTGCGATGGCTCAAATTGGTTCATCTTCAAACGAAGATCTTAACCAGTTTTTCTTCCCGTTTCAGCAGGTTTACCTCAATACATCCCTGCATTTAATCGCAGGATTGTCTGGTTGTGCGCGGGTGGGCGGGGGGCTCTCGGGTGGCCCGGACCGGCCGTAGACCAGGGGAACTCGAAACCCTTGAGAAGGTCGCGGCAGTTAATGCGAAACTTGTCCTCCACTTCTTGTTCTTCGTCTACCCTTGCAGGCCTCTCGACCAAAAGCACCGTGCTTCAACTGGGCGCATAGTTTGAGCCGAAATGTGGGGAAAAAGAACCGTTTTTACCGTGGCTTTTAGTTGAAAAACTATCAGTTTTAACGCTGCAGAGCGAAGGCTGAAGTCCATAAAACGTTCCTCACGTAAATATCCTATGGCATTCATTTTGTTGAAATAAATGTTTTAAAACACCGTATGTTACACTTGCACTAGGTGTTGTGGCGAAAAAAATGTAGTTTTGTATAAAATTATTTTATGTTGGAGAAAAAGATCTGGAGGACTGAAATCTTATCGATTGGGTATTCATTAAGAAGGATTCGAACACTGAAGAAAACAATGCGACAGTTTCAGACAACATTTTCATCAACGTCTGAAATGTACAAAAATGTATCAGATATACATGCATTTATAGTGCTTATGTTGAATGGAGCGATTATTTAAATCGAATCATGAATATGTTGGCTGCTTGTGGGCTTCTGCTGGCATGAGCTGCAATTTATTCCCGTTTACAACGCCCGTTCGAGATTTTTATATCTGTTGTCTTGTCTTCAATTCAACCACCCTAAAACATTAACTAATCGTATTTATAATGTGGGTTCAATCAAGGGCGGATCCAGGGGGGGTCATGGAGGTCGTGACCCCCCCCATTCAATTCTCTATCCAACGATGCCAAACCGAATTCTCTGGCTCGAATGGTTCTTGAGAAACTTCGAAAAAAGCAGCGTCATGATCAAGTGGATTTTGCAACTCAAAGAACACCTCGCCAATCTAAAACTTCTTGAATTCAAGCATTTTTTGAGAAAACTGCTAACATTTCCCCATCCATGGTTCACTTTCTGAAAAGGCCATTTATTT
>NW_026019016.1:3927714-3942224 GCF_020466585.1 Dendroctonus ponderosae | reverse complement strand
CGCCACCCTTGCACAAAACGACGATCATTTTTCTATTTTCATAAACAACAGAAAACTGTATTTTTTCTACATAACCCCCGCCCCTGACTTTAAAGCTGGATCCGCCCCTGTGTTCAATGTACGAGCGGATTATAAATGATGAAAATTTCTAAGAATTATTGATTTTTCTAAGTCCGGCAACTTTCCAAGCTTTACCAAACCAACTTTTCTAGTAGCTCTTACACTGCGTCCAAGTGGTTTGGAATTACACCTTTTTTTGGCCCTGCTGGCATATATTTTGCATTTCTTTCCTCCAAGCAATGGCGACAAAAAACCATAAACGATCACCCGTCACACTGAAATAATATACATTTAACACATTAAAATCAAACAAATCAATACATTGTGGAAGCAAGCCGATCCATAACAACTGGCAAGAAAACTGTATACTTTGTACTGTTTTCTTTGTTGGTCTTTAAAAGGTGAGGTGCACAAAACAAAGAAACGATAGAAAGTGTAATTTCTTTGTCCAGACTGGCGAGCAGTTGTCGCTGGATGTTATTTATGTGGAAAGTTGCGAAGTGCAAGAATGCGTGTCTGCATCGGGACGCACGCGACGCCTATTTTTGGCCCTCGAGGGCAGTGAACACGGCGTCGATGGCCGATAGAAGGTCCTTTCTTCATTGTCAAGCCCAAGTTAGATACTATCGAATAATCATGAACAAAGAAGTGACACGCAGCTTGAATAACAACTATTTCCAAAAATCAAGTATATTTTCTTACAACTTTTGGCCCGGTTAAATGTTTTGTAAACCTACTGCACATAATGTTCCTTCAGAGTAATGGAGCATCATTTAATGCAAAGCTGAGGAATGCGTAAATCTGATAGCCAATTATCAGACTTGAGTAGACATAAAGTTCAATTCTTGTAAAAACGCTCCCTTGGTACCACCGAGTGACGGTTTTAAACTCGTTTTCACGCACGCTCTAGTACTTACTTTGAAGCAAAGCAAATTGCTAAGCAATTCCTCGCTGAAGCCGTAACATTTCTGGTGGATTTTTCTCGAAAAAAACGTCTCAAGCTTAAGCAGCATTTTCATAAGAGCTTAAATCGCAAAAAGCTTCAAATGGTTTTAAAGACGGATTAAGCTTGGTAGTTGATATTCTGGTCGCGATGGTCGCTGTTGAGGAAACCGGGCCTGGTAATGGCTCAATTAAGAAAACTGTTGTAGCTTGCGTAAAATTAGAAAATGTATTTATTATTATTTTATTACATTTCCAGATATTAGCTGGCACTTAGCAATAGCGATAGCAAATCGAATGAATTACTGACAAATATAACCGTAAATAAATGCAATTTTCAAAAAAATCAAGTTGTGGTAAAGACGCGGCTTGAGCTAGCAAAGACAGTCCCAATGGGACCAACTTACTACGATGTTTTGCTACAGTTTGGAAGAACAAAACTAAATGGACTCAACAGATACCGCAGATTTGATCGGTTGCTAATTTCCCGTGATGACACGCAACTTTTCAAATTAGATTAATTTGTGTCAAAAAAGGGAGTAGCGAGGCGTTAAGACACTTATGCCACAATGATTAGAAAATACGAGTATTCTTAATTTTTTAACGCGGACTTACTTCTTTTGATTTCTCTCTTGCTGTCGTACCGTTCTTTCGTCTTTGTGGGTTATTAAATAATTTTGTAGTCAAAAAAGCCACTTTTTTCGGGTTTTTTTGAAAACGTAAAACATGAGCGGTTGGACTAAAAGGCTTTATGGTAGTGAAATATGCATGTGATAAGTGTGAGATCAAGTCGAGTAATAAAATAAGTTGTTGGATAATGCATGCGGTTTTGCACTGAATCTTAGGGAAAACTTGCTTATATTTCCGCAATAGTTTTCATTGAAAATGGCAACGCAACAGTCAATTAAATTTTGCTAAAGCAAGCAATGATAATCTCAGCTCATCTAACGAAGCCTAAGTTTCAAATGTCAGGAAAATGTGGCGGAATTATCGATAACTACGTATTTTCTTCGTACGAGAACTGAATACAGCGTGAAATTCACACTGGTTTACTAAAGCAAAAATCCTAATATCGGCATTGGACAGTAGAATCTCAATGAAGAGTGACTAGAAGATCAACGCTAAGAACCAAGAGTGATTTGCAGACGCAAAGCGCAACGGAAAAGTTGCTCAGACAGGTGCTTAGTTTGATTTAGCGATGAAACAAGCGAGGGTTAAAGGAAGAAAGAAGCCTGAACTGAAGACAATGTTTGAACAGGGTTTAGATGAATTTGGGTCATTTGCTCCGACATTTTATGGCAAATTAGAAATATTTGCTTTGAGCAAAATACCTCATATAATACATACAGAGTTCAAAATCCTAATCATTCTTTAAAGCAGTTACTGAGGCTTATTCGGAAAAAACATTTAAAATAAAGAAAACGGTTCAACTTCGCTATTCAGCTGTCTTTTTAAGTAGTTCAATACTAATTTGGTAAAGTATTGATATGAATCAGCACCGCAACTAAAGCATTACCATCTTTAAATTTACATTATTTTAGTCTGAAAAACGCTTATAAGTAACGATTTAAATCGTTTACTGTTTGATCGATTTCCCAGACCTCCAAATTTTGCAGAAACTCCGTATCAAATCATATTTTGAAGAGCGAAGTTCTTTACGGTCCCAGTCAACGTGTTTGCATAGAAAAACTTTTCTTTGCTTCAAGCTGTGAACTAAAAAATGCAGTAAGTTGAATTATTTCGAATAATAATCCAGTTTTACTATACGTTATATGATAACTAAAATTATAAATAATGGGCCGAGAGAGTTTGGCTCTAGATTGATTCAGGCATACTTAAATCGCGCTAGAAATCTATTTATTTAAACTGACTCTCAGAATCTAAGCAGGATCGATTGCAAGAAAACTGGGAATTTTTTAAATGTACTTTTCATAGCTGCAAATATATGTAAAATGTCGAAACTACATTAAGTTTAACTTGCTTAAGGATAATATTATCCGGCCAAATGTTCCAAATCTAAGAAAAAGGAAACTCGCGGTGTTTTCGTTGTTCATCAGCAAATTGATACATCTGAAGAGAAAGGACGAGTTGTAGAAGTCAATGAAAGTGTCCGCAACTGAACAGCTGATTGACTCTGAAAGTTCCTAGTCAGCGAATAAATCCCTTTTAAATTTAATGAAAACAACACCAGCACCAAGCATGGAAAACCATTTAAAGGTTTACCGCAGAACTCCGTATCAAATCATATTTTGAATAAGGGAATAGATATTCCCTTGTTATTTAGCAACAAATTGATTCTTCTGAGAATGAAAGATTTGTTAAAGACAATGTAACTGTCTACAACTAAACATCTAAATGCGGAAACAGCACTGGAGGTTCACAAGCAACGGTTAGACCCATTTTATGTTAGAGATAGATTAATTTTAAGTTAGAGATAGTTTAGATAGGGACAAGGACTAGCACCAAGCATGGGAAACTGTATGACGGTTTTTAGCAGAATTTCCTTGATCTTGGACTTTGGAACCTCTACGGTTTTATCACTTTTCCACAGAAAACTTCGCTTTAACATATTTTAAAGATTTCTTAATGTGGTAACTAAAATTATAAATAAACGTTCCGAGAGAGTTCGCGATCGAGTTGACTCAGGAAGATTGAAATCGCCACTGTGCCTTTTCAATTTATGCCAATTCAATTTATTCGAACTAAGTCAAGATTTTATTGCAAAAAAGCAGTAAAGCTATTGCCAAGACTATTCACTCTATGTAGGGAACTACTTGCTATTTTTCCAGAACATTCGTAAAAAAATTGAACATGCGTATAACTGCAAGTAAATTGATTCGATAAGCTAGTTGCCCCCTAACAGTATATCTAATTAAATGCGTTAATCTATGTAGTAGTTCCGAAAGGCATGAAAATTCCTCCAATCCTTTGGTGAAAATTGCGCTCGTGAAACGCCTGTCCCGTATAAAGTAGCGTCGTCGAGGTACAATGAAAAGAGGCGTTTTTGTGGAATAAAACTTACGAACCGTTTAGCAGACACGTACTTATGTTCTCTGGGTCGAAACAGCTCAGTGGACGTGCTTTACGGAGGTGATGTGACAATTTTTTTCTCTTTTTTACACAACAGTACCTGTAGTGAGAAGGATTCGTCGAGCGTGTCGGCAAGTAAATGAAATTTTCAAACAAATCGACCGATAAGTGGTTTTGCTGAAATTAATAACTAGTCTTGGGCTGATGGTGTTTTGATATTTGAATATTCCTCCTCGGTTTTTGGAAAATCTCGCCCACCTTTTTCCTGGTTCAAAACCTGGAATTGCGAATTATCATAAACATGCGTGTAGAAATGTTAATTTGTCCAGACTAGAGCAAGCAACAGATAACCAAAGTTAAAATCGTGACCTTTAAAAGGCAACGATTCTGGATTCTATAGCGTGTTGAGACGAAAGACGTAAATCCCACATTGCCAAAACAGAGCAGCCATCAGTGCGTGTTGAATGTTGAATGCAGCTGCCGTCAATGTATTCCTGCTGCCAAGGTCAAATGTGCAGTGCGATCGCATGCATATACATTCATCCTGCAGCGGCATAATCTAAATTATCGCGTTGCATCTCTTGCGAGGGCGATGCCAGTGAGAGGCTGCTTTAGTGGCTCCGATGGCCGATCGGATTTCTGTACACTTTCTTCCATAGGAAATGTACTCGTTATTTATGGTCAGGTCTATTTTCAATTGGAATATGAATTTTCAACTCAAGTGTACAGAGAAAATGTCATCAAAATTATACCTAAGTTGGCGGAGGGACAGTGGAAGTTGCGCGCGAGGAAGAAGTTCTTTATATTAGGAAACGTGGTCTTTGCAGGTCCAATCGGTATATACAAAATGCGACCCCTTTTCTAAATCCTTCTCGCCAATGCTAATTTTTATATCAACATGTCTGCGAGATTCTAAATTAATTTTCCATATAGAAGGTGCTAATGCAAGAAGTCCGACGAATTTTCAGTTCCGAAATCCATCCAGAAATACATTTAATTTTTTGTTTTTTCTTTCAATAGTTGCCGATGTTGCGGCTCATTCAAACGTTCCCACAATACTTGAGTTAATTGGTTTTTAAAATTCCGTGATTCTAACTGAATTGAACTTTTGTAATGTTCTATCGAAAACACATTCAGTAGCAAAATAACTCAAGTGCCACTAAGGCGCTTTTGTGCATTTTTTTTGACCAAAAGAAGCCTTGAGGCTGTGATTTTTACTTGGGCGAGTTAACACTTAGGTTAATTTTGAAAAATATTGCTCTTAGGCGGGTTTACTTCAAATCCCTTCAATTCACTCTTTTAAAACTTAGTGTTATAAAAGGTGTTTCAATAAGAACGACGAACTAATTTTAAATCAACCTTATATATTTGTGGCATACGTTTGAAACATTTATTGAAAAATGAAGTACACATCATGAGGTTATGAATTTAATAAGACATTAGACAAATGAGCGCCTCGGCTTTGCTGGCACAGATGTGCTCTTTTCATGAAATTTTCAAGGACTCTTGCGCATAAATTTTGCGGTATTTTAGAGATACAGCGTTGAATTTCACCCTTTAAAGCTTGAATCGTTGTTGGTTTGTTCACATAAACTTGTGACTTTAAAAAATCGCAAGAAAAAAGTCCAAATGCGTCAAATCACCATGATCTGGGCGGCCAATGGCGATCTTCAAAACGAGCAATTACACGACCAGGAAATGACTGGTGCAGTAATTCAACAGTTTCTCTGGGTGTATGGCATGCTGCACCGTCCTGTTGAAACCACATGCTGTTGAGATCCATATTTTCCAATTTTGGGACAAAAAAGTTAGTTAACATTTCACGATAACGAACACCACTCACGGTTAATGCTTGACCAACTGCATTTTCGAAGAAAAATGGTCCGATGATGTATCCAGCCCACAATGTACACCAAACAGTGACTCTTTTTGGATGCATCTGTTCCTGAACGATCACTCGTGGATTTTCGGAACCCCAAATGCGACAATTTTGTCGATTAACGAAGCCATCAAGATGAAAATTGGCCTCGTCGCTAAAGATGATTTTTGTTGAAAAATCACCGTTTATTTGTCGTTGTTCCAAAATCCAATCCAAGGGTCTTCATTTCATTTCATCATTCAATTCAACTTTGTACGCATGAAGCTTCAAATGTTTTGTTAAAATTCGATACGTAGTGGTTGTAGAAACAGCAATTTCCTGAGCTCTATGTCGACTTGATGTGGTTGGGCTATCCTTAACATTTGCAGGTACTGCTGCGATATTTTCAGTTGAGCGACCAGGACGAACTCGTGTTTCTCTTTTAACTTCATTAACAGACCCAGTTTGCTGAAATTTCTTCATTCATTTTCTCACAGTGGTTTCAGTTGGAGCATTCCGATGGCCCATAATTGTACGCATTTTGCGAACTGTGGCGGCAAAACTTCCACCACTTTGATAATAATTTTTCACAATGAGAAATCGTTGTTGTGTATTGAACCGCTCCATTTTACTTAACGTCCTGCTGTCTACTAACACACGGTTATTTTTTAATATCCTATAAAGACACTATAAATGGTGCGCAATTCAAAACTCTCGTTCTTATTGGAACTCCCTTTATTTACTTAAATTGAGCCTAAGTGTGCCGCAAGGTCTAGAAGAGCCTCTTTATTAGGTTTAGATGAGATGAGGACAAAGACTTATGAGCTCAAGAAATAGTTCACATACAAGATTCAATTTGGGATGAGCGCCTCAATCATACAGGGTGTTAAAACCGATTGAAGGATTTTCTCAAGAATACGCTCTACTTCCAAGGCCTTCCGCTAGCATTATATGCTGCGGATCGCGATCCCCAAGCCTCCCCTACTCCCCTTCTCCAAAACTGGCTTCGCTATTCGTCGTTGCGAGTTCTCCTCGTTATATTTTTGCGAAAGTCCGGCCTTAGCAATAAGGTCAATGTTAATTGCCCGAACCGGGCCCGAGAGCCAATCAACTCTGCTTAAACTACTATCTTCACGCATCGCGGGGTTCTTCTCCTTTTTTCCTCTCGTCTTTTTCTTCGGCGTTTCATTGCGTCGCTATTTTGCCTAGTTATCAGGAGAAGCAATGGAAATGTGTAATGGCTTCTTGCTACTGCAAATCGATGTGGATGAAGGAGTTATTGCTCATAATGCACCAGTGGTATTCACTTAAATTTTAATACTAAGAAAAACTGCTTCTAAGATTTCCGATTTATGTTTAAAGAGTTTTATTTATTGAACAACGAATGAACAATTAGACGCCCTTCAGACCCAATCTTTCTTTTGCCTGCCCACTTCCACATCATCACTTCGCACCACAACGACATTCTTGCGATATTTTGCCATGAACCAGAAAGTGCAAATCGCCAAAAAGTTCAGCAGAAAAAACACCATCATTGATTTGGTTCTCCACCAGCATTTTTGGTATTTGGAGATGCCACTTAGGAATATGTATCTGGCACTATCCGCTGGATATGTCTTCACCATGATCGGTTCGTAATAGCAATGATGATGAAAGACACTCAGGGAAATGGTCTGGTTTTCTGGCAAGTCCAGGATGAAGTATCCTCGCGCGTCCAAATCCAGATAGAGAGTTTCGAATCCTAGAAGGATTCTAGGTTTTGCCTCGAATCCTCCGTCACATTGCAGTTGTCCCGTTATTATAAAAGCGGTTGAAGGGACTACAAATGCGGAAATGGTGAGCAAAGTTAATGCTTCTGTCGCCTTTAGGGTCGCAAACATTTTGAGTGAAGTTTGGAAATATGTCAGTTGGTGTTAACTCAAACTCCCCAGGTTCTGATTTTGGTTCCTTTTTATCGGGTATTATACAGCTAGTCTCCGTCTTCTCGTTCCCAATCTCCATCGGCCTCTATCTGCATGATCTACCACAGGCTTCCATTACTTCCCTCATTCCATGATCTTCTGAGCTTTTCTCTCTTCCTCCATCCTGGTGGGTTCCATTTAAACATTTTTAGGGGTAGTCTTTGTTCATCCATCCTCTTCATATGTCCAAATCATATTTATCTCCTTTTCAGAATTGTTTCTTGTGCGTCTGCTCTTTGCCTTATGTCCTCATTTCCTTCGCTGCGCCGCAGATAGTCCATTTCTGCGGTATTTTCTACCATTCTTTAAATGATCCAGTTTCCTGTTTCGCTAACTGCAATGACCTCCCAAAATCAACTAATTTTCTCTATTGATTTACAATAGAAGAAAATTACGAATCATACCAATTCGGAATATCGAGTCTTGATAGCACGACCACTGAAATAATTAACAAAGAGCCAAGCTCAAAGCACTTAATTATAATTTCCTATCAGATCATCCCTGTTTAAATGCATTGCCCTTTGAGCCGAGTACGAAACCCCAATGGGACATGGGCAATTTTCCGACTAAATTAATCGAACGTGTACTACCCCCCTATATAAGCAAGGAATTTAATTACAGCGATCCTTTGAATCAGAATCAAAAATGCATAAAAATCGCGAATCAAAGGGAAAAGAGAGAACGCGTTCGGTGCAGCAAAAAACAGGAAATTCGCGCCGTTGCATCGCTTAAACCCACCCCTTTAACTGTGCAGGTCCTCGACGGGGGCGGCGGGCTAATCGATTTTTTTCAAAGGCCACAGAACTGGAGGGAATTTATTCGAGAACAATAATTGCATGGAAGTTGAAGACTGAACTGCTACAGTCAAATTATTGCTAACTCCACTTTGCATTGCTGATTGGGGCGTAGAATCAATTTGATTCAATCATAACAACATAAGTGAACAAATTTGAGCAGTTTTGACCCAGAAAGCGAAACTTGAATACCAGACACTTTTTTCGTCCCGTTTTCGCTCATTTCTCGGAAGCAAAATGAGCAAGAACGCTCCATTCCAGAGATAACTAAATTACTTTTTTAGAAAGTGAACCATTGTGAACAAGATTCAGTCATAACAACATGAGTGAGTAAATTCGAGTAGTTTTCAATTTAAAAGTACACACTTGTAGAGAATTGTGTGCCATTTTATAATCGAGTGAATTCGTTCCGAACAGTTTAAGTATTTGAGGAGGGTAACCGATCATGAGTCATGTCGAATTCGTGTTTATCAGCTTCTAAGAGTAACTAATGATTGTTCCGCCCCTGAATTGGTTCATCAGTCAAATTATCAGAGCGTGTAACACACTCCAGACGGTCTTTCGGGCTGGTCGCCAATTATCGCTCTTATTGCCAGAGAATGTTGTTTTGTGCAGCCATTTCTATTATTAAACCTTGAAGATGTTCAGTGTCATATTTTCCAGCGGCTTAATTAATCGTCTTGAAGCCTCAAGAGTAACCCAACTCTACGCAGGACCAGTGCACCAATATTTCATTTCCCATCTTTATGCATAAAAATTGCAAAAATTGAGAACATTCAGAGGGAGAGGTGCCTTGAAAAGAATTAAAAGAAGCTTGTTTCCTTTCCGTGCCAATCCACTGCAACGGTGCGATACATAGGGATTACAATGCTTTTCAAAATTTGCCCTCATTTTCCTTCTGTTGGTTTGGGTGGAAAATGTTTTGCAGCGACTCACTTTTGTTCACCTTCAACAAACGAACCCTTTCGAAACCCTCGCAGCAGACATAAATAAATCGAAATTCTAAAAAACGAGAACCGATTCCCTTTGTTCATTATTTTCACGTTCCATAAAACAAATAAAGCCATCTTTATCCCGCATATCGTTGCGCTTGTTTCGATGCCCGCTCAGCGCTCAGAAACAAGGGTTTTGCACGTTCCAGAAATGATCCAGAGTTTCCAATTTTTTACCTTTAAATATTATCAATATGTTGACTGATTGTTGCTTGATAGAGAAATAGAACTGTTTAATCAATTGTTTTATTTTGTCGATATCAGAATTAGTAATATAATTAATAAAATATTTAATTTTCATGCGTTAAACGGCTTAAAATGGTTCTTGATGCAAATAAAGGTTGGTCCAATTTGTGCTATCTGAATAAGTCCACAGGAATCCCTTAGAATCGATGTTGTTTTATACTCAAAGTATCTGAAGTTTTGCTGATCAGTGTACTGAAACTGAAAAAAATGGATTTTGATAAAAATTTAAAGATCTTAGTTTTCCCATTCGAAAAATTAACTGAAAGCACTTAGAGAGGTTTACAGGGAGTCCCAGAAGTATGTCTGAATTGATTTGAAGTTCAGCGGACTGTTTTTTTTAGGAAAAAAGCTCGGATTCATTCTCCGTCAATTTTTCTTTGTAAATGCTTTTATACCAAATTTATTTCTACAAGCAAATTAATGAAAAAACGGCATTTAAAAATAAAAATGAACAGTTCCGAGCCTTTTTCCAAAAAACACACCGCTGAATTTTAAATGATTTAGATGCTACTTCCAGGATCCACTTTATAGCAGCAGCACATGATATGAAATTAATACTTTTCCTCCTTTTTCGACATCGCCGAGCTTATTTGTCTAAGCTCCTTATGTTTAATGCAAACTGACAATGATACTAGCCCTATCCTGTTGAGCATCCACCCTTCATCCTCTGAATTATTAACAACTGTTTACCCTGCTTCGTGCAGGAATGCAAACGCATGGAAACAAAAAGAAAAACCGGGACTTGTTATCATTTGGTTTTTCCATTAAATTTTCCGGCTCCGTACGCTCTGATCTGCGTTCGAACTGAAGAACCGAATTTTTGCAATCACAGTATTTTATGATAAATCGCTCCTGTTTGCACAGTCGGTAACGTAAGCGAACCATTTAGAATGTGGACTGCAGCAGCTCCTGCTGTTCTGATACAGTTTCGATTCGCCTATGGCTAAACTAACGCGATGACCGTGTCGGCCTCCTTGGCGCCGCTGCATTTTTCCTTAATAACTTCTAGATGGCTGCAAATAGATCTAAATCGACTTAATTATTCACTTCTGCACAATCTGTTGGTTAATAGCCACTGAAGTCGATTTAGTTAATCGCTGTGTAATCGACAGGAAAAATGTCGATGTTTGCCTTAGAATGTCAGGACAAAGTTGGGCTATTCCTGCCTGTTTGAGGTCGGTGCCACTTCTTCGGCCGTCGGTCCTGTCAAACTGGTGATTAATTCACTTCACATCATTCACACTCACATCAGGGACGTGCTTTGTTTGTTTTTTTCCTTACTAAATTATTGCTCTAATACCTATAGGGGTGATTCACAATGTTGAGGCGTTTTGGGTACTTGACGAGTGCTTGCAAGAAAAGAATAATTTGCAGAAAAACGAAATAAGAAATTTTGCAATAATGCAATTGATTACAGAGACAATTACTTGTGTCTGTTGGTTGCACCTCCAACTACTTTACTTTACTTGATCACCTCATTTCACAACATCAGTTTGCATTGTTTACAATAATTTTTCGATTTCATACACAGTTGTGTGTTAAAAAAGCTGTGCTGGAGAAGAAAGTTGATACAAATGTAGAGATGCAGCCTTTTTTCAAACCATATTTTAATAGGGAGTTTACTCAAATGTGCGAGATCAAATGTATATTGCGCGAAACTTTAAAATGGTGTTCCATGCGTGAAGTGCGTGCTTGATTCCATTAAACTCATAAGTCTTAATGGTTGCTTCTAATAGCAAAAGTCAAAGTTGATCTTTAAACTTAAAAATGAACTCATGATATGTTTCAAAACCCTCTTCATATTAATGGATAACTTTTCAAAATTTTCTACAGTTTAAAAATGCATTCGAAAGCATAGAAACAAACTAATTATCCAGTTTATTCTCGCTATTTTTTATGGTTTCTTCTGAATAAGAATGTATTGCCTTCGCTATTCAAAACAAGATCGAATCGGTTTCTTTAGGCTTTTGTGCCATTTGTCTAACTGGCATTTTATCGAGTTGCCCAGGCATTTAATATTTATGACCTCTTGATCGCGCTCAAAACTATTTGGTATAAATTGTGCTAACCACTGAACGGATACAAATTCTCGTAATATATTCGAAAAGTTCTCGATATTTCCACTCGTTATTCCTAATCACGAAAATACAGGAAATGGCATTTCTTTCGTCCTGGTAATTTTAGATCTCGTAGCCCGGAGAACTGCTGCATCCGGTACACTCTTTGCCGTAAAGAATGGTAAACCTCGTTTTAGCGACAAATGATTATGTGTGTCACATTTGAGGCATTGAAGTTATATTAATCACCTAGCATAGACCAGAATTAGTTTGGGAAATTCCATTTTGTGGATTGTAACGAGAGAAGTCTGATGTTGAGCATACGGAAAATAACTTTGCAATAAACTATCAAGACAGCCTGCTTCACATTTACATGTTCCAAAATTAAACAAAAATGCCAAATTAAGATCATAAAAGTTGTTGAACTTTAATAGATAAAAGTCTTTAAGACGAAAATTTTCAAATACCGGCAGGTAATTAGTAAGTTAATACAAGTGAAAAAGAAAATTTTCCGAACGATAACACCTTAACTAATTTCTTCCATATCTTAAGATATACGTTCTTCGTAAGCCTGGGTAACATTGTGTTGAGTTGGGCTCGAACTGCCAAGTAAAGCATGAATCATCGAAAGGGCGAACAATTACTGTACCTGTACTTCGGGGTCTTTTTTTCTTATATGTGTATGAATGTTCAGGTTGCTACAAACAGTGGACGAAATCAGTCTATAATCGCATTCTTGTGAAAGGGAAGTGTACTTTTTGAACATTAATGGATAGGAAATCGAGGATGGGGCGCCAGCTTGCTACAAGCTGGTAAGAATGATCTCTAATCTATAAATCTTTTAGCTTGAGCTGAGTTTGGTTTTCCGACCAGCAGCTGAAGTTATTATTATGAAGGATTATTCATATTTATCTATCTTTGCATGGCTGATTTCAAATATGTTTGGTTTTGGACAGATTTCCTGCTGTACTAATCACATTTTCTTTTGTTTTTTCCAGGTGGCACTATGCAGCTTTCGGTAAGTTTAGCACTCGTAGCATGGATTTGGTATTGATTGAGCTATTGATTCTTTCGTAGTTATTTTTTAAACTTTGGAAATATTTTGAGCGGCTTTGTGTTTTTATATCAAGTTGATCTGAAGTCTTTCCCTGAAGAACCGCTCCAGATATAGAAATTTTGGGTTCCAGTTTTATGTTTTTTGTTAAAAAAAGTCAAGACTCTTACTGCCTGTTTTTTTTTTTAATTGCGAACTCGACTGAAACATGACGTCGCCTTTTTTGGCGTTCCTCAAGAACCATTTGAGCCACCGAGTTTGTTTTTATATCATTGGATAGAGAATTGGTAATTCGATTCGGTTATAACAACGTGCGTGAGTCCATTCTGGTGAATTTGTCACGAAAAATTTCACTAAATTTGAATATCAGACATTCAGGTGCAATTCGAAAGTTGGAATTTTTTATTGAAGAGTGTAGTTGCGTAAAAGCGTTCATTTTCAAGTCAACATTTACGAAGCGCGCAAAATTCATATCATGTGATTGGAATTAATTTTTGAAAGTTTGAAGAAATCCTGAACTTGTAAAGTATTTTTCGCTTCTGAGAAATTTGTTTCCTGAAAACGCGATGCAAAATGTGTCCCGCAACATTTTGCAGATGCATTGCACTCGTGAGTTACTGTGCCAGTTCGTTAAGTTGGCGCACMAAGCAAGTTCCGCATCTTTGCGCCAACTCCTTAAAATTCACTGAGTTCTTCGGTTCATAGTCCTGGTGAAACAATCAGTGGATGAAAAGAACCATAAGAACTGAAATTAACCGTCACCATCAACAAAACGATATCCTGTATGATAATAAGCTGAAAACCCAAACAAACCAAACGAAGGATAAGATTGACAACAACGAGCGTGAATTTACAACCTGGTGGCACGTTAGCAATGAAATTAAAAAGCAGCGAATAAACAACTCTCGTTACTCTTATGCCCATGACCTGCCTCACAAAGTTTACTTCCAAATTACGTTGGTCAGTGTGTACGATCTTGCTTTTATTATCCAAGGTCGGTTTATTTTTTAGAGAATTCGTAATAAAACTGAACATAATTGTTATACCAGACCAAAACGGTGTTACGTTGGTATTTTTGTTTACGACACCAGCGACGGGTTAACGTGCAATTAGCCCGGACAACTCGGGTAAATTTATTGTTAAATTCGCAACTAACAAGCCAATTTTTGCCAGCAAGTATAGTCTTATCTGCAGGATAGCGACTATCTTTCCATAGCAAGTGAAAAAATTAAATTCCAACTAAATTTCCAAGCAGAATGTTTATACTTGCATTGAGACACAGCTTTGCTTGCCTGGTTGTTGCGAGCATTTTTTTGCAATTTTCTTCGATTCTACAGTAGAGTGTTCGTTTTTCGTTTTATTATCATTATTTCAGTTTATCTGTTATAATTATCATCCTCTGGATAACTGGGTTTTTTAATTCTCTATCCAGTGATGTAGAAATAATCACACAAAATAATTTCATTTGTTTGCAAAATATGTTCAAAACGGTAGCGTCATGTTCGAAACAATGACC
>NW_026019016.1:3920214-3926715 GCF_020466585.1 Dendroctonus ponderosae | reverse complement strand
GTGGCACATCTAACTCAGTAGCTCGAATAGTTCTTGCGCTACGACGAAAGGGCGGCGTCATATATAACTTTTTCGAAAATTCGTTTTTTATGTAAAACCAAAAAAATTGTCCCAGTGCTGTTTCATTTCAGAAATTTGCATTGAAATTCTCTATCTAGTGGTGCAGAAACAAGCGCGGAAGCTCAATTTGTTCCTGAAATACGAACAAAAAGCTGGCGTCATGTTTGAAGTAATGACCATTTCCTTTACCTAAATGTGTAATATTTTGGATGTATTTTTTGAGTAAAAACTGCTAATATTTTCTAACTCAAAGTTCCACTTGGTAAAGATGCTTTTGAATTATCCATTCAGTGGATCCAACATTTTTTGGCTTCAGATGTTTCATTTAGTCAATTCTGCTCACTGAGCGTCTTCGCTCTTTGTTAAAGCGGAATCAAATTCTTTGATGACTTTATTAATTAGAACATCCACTGCAACATTACAAATAAGTACATTAATCAATTTAACAACAATTAAACAGACGTATTATTGTTGAGAGTGTGAATTTTCCACTCTGTGCATACTCTAAAGAAACACTTCACACAGGATCATAAAAATATGATAATTAAATTTAGCTAACTGAATCTACTATTAAACATGTATTTAACACATGGTTTTGTAAATGTATTTAGAGCTAATTTCACAGCTGAGTGCATTTTTCTGTCTATTAACGAGAACTTCAACAATACAAAAACGAACTTCTTCAAGCAATTCAAACACATTTTCCTTTAACAATTACTGCGGCTTATTCGAAAAACTGTGAATTCCATTTACTTTAACTTCACCTGGTGTGCGTGCCGTCAGCAAATAAATATAATCCTTCTCACGCACTAACTGTACTAGCAATACCACCACAACTCCAATTTGATGTAACAGGAATAAAATCTGCTATTTTTGCGCTACGAAGAAAACAGCAAAAACTCCTGATGCTGCAGCCAGCAAAAGAAGTGAATGCGTGCTGCTGATTTGCAAACACGCGAGTTGAAGAATGTGTTATTCGTGATTTACATCGTTTTTACTCTAGCCGTAGCAGCTACTTGGTAATTTCAGGTTTAACATACCAAAAAAAAAAATTGAGATAGACATTGATCATTAGGTACAAGTTCGTATAGACAATTTTCCATTGGTCCAAAATGTAAAAATTCGGAGATTGTTAAGAAACTTAAAACATTTTTAGAGTGATCAGGGTGTATTATTGTATGTATATTACTTATTCATTGTATCTTTCTCTTCATTTCTCTCTCTTTGATAGGAATAAACGTATATATCAATTGTATCAAATCTTAGAGGAAGTTATTTCAACTATCGCGGTGCAAAAATATTTCGAGGCATTTTCATAAGTGATAATAATAAATAATCAAATTTATTCGATTGTTATTGAAAATTGCATCTTGATTCCTATTAACTATTTTAGAGGGTTATTTGAAAATGTTCAAAATGGCGAAATGCGCCATCTACCAGAGGCAAAAAATACGATCAGAAAATCCTATTTTGAATGCCGCCGTTATAAAATTCGCTCAAAAAAGTACTTAAGTTTAAAAAAAACCAAAAATATGAGGAAATTATTTTGAAAACAAAAAGTACTTGCATCGGCCGGGAATCGAACCCGGATCGCCCGCGTGGCAGGCGAGCATTCTACCATTGAACCACCGATGCTTGATGTTCGAAGTATAATCGCTTCTCTAAATAATTTGGCGTATTCGGAAATTCAAAAGTTCAACCGCCCTCTGCCGGCTAAATGATAACTACATTTTAACTAGTCAAATTTGACACTTATTTGGATTAAATGTCATTTTGACTTATTTTGTTAAGTTCTATCAGCTTTTGCAGACGTTTAAAGAGACAGAAACATATTGAAAAGTGTGTAAGTATTATTTTATATTATAGACTTAAAAACAAAGGTTAGAATTATTTGACGGTAGGAAAAAATTGGTTCATAAGTGGGTGTAATGCAATTGTTAAAGTGTTTTTGAAGAAGTTTACGTTTTAAGACAATCTTTGAATCTTCATATCTGCAACTGTATTTTTTTACAACAACTCAATCAATTTCGCCGAGAATAAACGGCATGATCAATTACTAATGCAAATACGTTTTACGAATCTTTAGAAAATTGAGCATTTAGAAAAAAGAGTAACTGCTAAAACTGAAAAATTCTGAAATTKCGAAAAMATATTRAAAATATTATTGGCCCTTAAAATAAATCTAAAAACAAGTAAAAAAGTCATAAACATTTTYCCAGCAMCGGAACTGAGTTACTGCGCCGRTGCGTTGGGTTGGCGCACCAAGCCATTTCGGCATCACTGCGCCAACTCCTGAAAARTCACTGAGTTACCCAGGCCTACTCCAAACCTCATRCTTTTCATCAAACACTTTAAAAAGWGGAGACTTAAGTTATGGAAATCCTTTTAACAGAAATTTACTTTAAAATATATCCAGCAAAGCGTAACTATTCGTTAAGCCCCAAGGGATGGGTACCAAAAGACTCAAAAGAGATTATTTCCAGCCAAAGGAATAATTCATAGTTGACTACTTCACTAGGTTTGATTGATCCATGCATATGCACTACTTGCAGCGACTTAACGGTGCAAAATGATCTCGTAAGGTATTATTACTGACGATATCGTGTGTGATTTGGCCAGAGAAGGCTGACCATTAGAAAATGTGCCTCAGGACACCGGCAATTTCGCTCTTCGAGCTTCTGATATCGTTAATCGGCATCCTCAGCGTAACTGTACACCGAATGCGGAAAATTTCTGGTTGTTATTGTATCTTTGGCTAATGGCAAGGCTTAATTATTATTAAGATAGTTACTGTTAGGCTTCTTTCGATTGTTCACGTTTAAATATCAATCAGCGATCGCTCAGCGTTTTGTGTTACATTTCTGCAACGCCGTTGGGGCCAACCCAGTTGAATAAACACGTTTCCATGACCCCAAAAGTCCAAATGCAGTCGATCATTTTGGCTTCCACCTTCCACTCATTAAGGTTAATGGTTCTAACTCAAATGAGCATTTCTGTCACATCTGTAAAATGTTTTTCCTGAGCCGTTTCTGATGTCGGTGAAGTCCAAAACCTAAGCTGAAAATACTGCTAGATATTTTTGTTTCGATTTGCCACTCAACATGTTATCGCCCAGCTCCACATTTGGCGTTAAATATTATTAAACGGTAGAACGTTGAGCCAATCCGGTAAATGGTATCGCTTTAAGACTTCCTGATTATCATTCGAATTACTTAATGATAATTCGCATTGCCGTATTAAGCGAGAAATGATTCAAACGTTCCTCTCTAATGACCCGGTTTGAAATATCTAAATTTTTCATGAAAAGGGTGTCAGGTCACTTGCAACAATGAGTTTCTGGGTATTTATGGAATAGTGCAGGGCGAGTCTTTAAATAGCTTATTACTTCACACGTCGATTTAAAATATTATTTCCTAGAATCAGTGCCTTTGAAAATGTACATTTGGGTCAATGCTTGGTGAGACATCTGGTCCAAGACGGCAATACAATATTTTTGCTTTCATTATTTTTATTTCACCTTTAGAATTTGTGAAAAACAAATTTTTGACAAAAAAGTAGCTCGTGTTGACTTCAGCTGGCTTCTCTCTTGACTGTATTTTGAATTGTTCTATGCCAGAAAATGCAGACACTGTTTCAATTCTCTTTTTGCTTAGGTTCCGCTTTTCTTCTCGTTCCCAGTTTTAATAAAACGCCATGTATTTTTTTAGTTGAAAGTTGAAAAATTACGCTTTTTCAGCTTCCACTTCCGACCTACTGAGAGTATATAAAATAAATACAAATATTAAATATTATTCCCGAAAACAGCAATAAATAAACGGCCAAACAGCGAACAGTTTAAATAATGATTTAGCTTATTACAAAAATAATTTTTAGCATTGATAAACTAAAAATAATATATTCTAAAAACAAAAACAAAACATGGGTCGTAAAGGGTGCTGCATCAAATATGTGCCGATGCAAACCACCTTTTCGGGTTAATGAGACAGTTCCAAAAACAACAGGTTAAATTGGCAAAGTGGAACTGCTACCGGTTACACGTCTGGAACACTGTTATTTTAGCGGTTCGGTTAAATATCGAGCATCCCTAGGCATCACTAATTTAATTCGACTTCCCATCCGTAGACTTTAATTTATTTGCAAAACTCCGAATGTAATCGGGTTTTTCTAATAAAAGACATTCAAGGAAAGGAGAAAATAGTTAATATTTGACAGAAAAGCCACTTTCTTGATTTCCTGAAATGTACAAGGAAATCGTGTGAATGAGAATCCGAAGTCACTGACTACTCCATATCGCATTTCGCAAAAAAAGTCGAAAAGGAAGCCCGTCATATTCTATGGCGTTTATTGCTGGAAATGAGCGGCAGTTCTAATCTAGGCGCATAATTCCATCCAGATTAATTATTTGCGCAATGGCAGCCATTTGTCCACGCCACCGGCTACCGGCTAGAAGAACGATGGCACAGCAGAATGCATATTTAAGAGTATGTAATTGTGTACACTCGCCTCAGAGAGCCAATTATAGCGGATGATTTGTAGAATTAAGGAACGCGAGCATCGCTCTGCAAAAAGTTATCTTCTATCTCCAAAATCAGCAAGATTTAAAACGGTTTAGGATTGCTTTAGGAATATCCAATTGCATCCAGAATTTTGCAATTGATCAAATATACTGTTTTTTAATTATTCCTCTTACTTTGTCATAGATATTATGTTTATCTTGTCCATGTAAGTAGAGTAAAATGAAAAATGTAATATTCGAAATATTGAAGGAAAACATGCTTTGACTAACCTTAGTCTAAAACCAAGAGCTAATTTAACTTAAATGTTGTCATCATTACTGTAGCCACTAATTTATTTAGCACTTAAGCCACAAACTGTTCGGCCACTCCGAAAGTTTAGTCTTTTCGGGAATTTTTCACTGTCTGGCTGGAAATGGACCGTTCTTTGATCATCCACCAAAGCCCCATTTTGATACATTTGATTGTCCAGCGATCGGACTATAAGTGTTGATACAGCCTATCTAGTCTCTATAAGATGAAGATTCGGTTATGTAGTAGAAATTATAATAAAAAAATTTGAGGATTAAAATGTTGTAATCCAGAATTATTACCAAAGCCGTGACTTTGAGCGAAAATTGAGTCTTTAGATGGACAGCCAGCATTTTCTTCTCCTAGAAAATGTGCGTAGTAAAGAAGCACTTATCGTATCATCTTGGGAAACTCAAATGGACGAAAATTGGGCCATGCTGCTTTGCCACTTAGAATGGTTGAATCAGCGGTATCCTTATCCTAGAGTGTTCCGGAAGGACTCCAGATCTAACTCCTCTAGACCTTTCTTATAGAGTCATTTGAACCGGTTAAATTGTTTGCTTTTTAGACTGATATTACTGGTTTGAGCGTTTAATAGTGAGTCTCTTCGGGGGTGTAAATCCTTACAAGTAAAAAATGAGCTTTTCAAATGATAGTGGTTGAGGCACAATGCTGAACGTCAGAATTAATTTAAACATGTATGAATTTTTTGTTTTATTTTCTGTTCTCATGCTCTTTCAATGCTCATTATCTAAGGCATTATATTTTTTATACTTTGCTAAATTCTTCAAGCTTAAAATATATTAAAGGTGGTTTGTTTTGGAATGAAACTAGATATGTTCCTCTTTCGTCATTTCCTTTTCCTACTGTTTTTGGATTAATTCGCAGAAACTCGTCTTTTAAATCACAATGTCGATGTGGTAAACAAAAAGGGAGCAGAATTGCCGGTATTTTCCTCATTTGTCCACACAATTTATGGGAATAGCGTTGTTGCTACTGCGCTGTAAATTTGTCACGGAGCAGTTTTGTTTTTATTTCAGCTTTCGATTATGTTTAATGCCTCAATAAATATTAGATATGAGCCGATGCGACGGGGTAGCCCCTCCCCTCGTTCCGTTTTCCTGCCGTCACATATTTTATGTATTTTGATTTAAAAAGCGAGCAAAACTTTGAAAGCCTCGAACCATTAACCAATTATTCTAATGGGGCTCTCGCATTTTGCTTTTACATCAAACTGCAATCAGTCACTAATATCTAGTACCACGACCGTTGTAAATACTGTCGATATGGTCATGTTTGTGTTGGTGCTAATTGGAAATTGTTTGGAACATTTGGTGGAAACAGACCATGTTCTTTCAAACTGTTTTTGTTACAAAAGATTTATCGAAGTTCGCAAAAGTTGTGATTTGGAAATTCTAGTAAATTGCCACCAAAGGAACACTTCTTGTAGTTATTTAACGGAGTATGTTTTGATACGGTCTGCGCACACAATTCCGAATATAATTTAAAATTCTGTGAAATATTTATCGGTTTTACACATGAGCTGCAGCGCCATCGAATGCATTAAATGTGCATGTGCAGCCAATGGCAAATCGATAATTCCGAAGTTATTCAAAATCAAACTTCATGTATGTAC
>NW_026019016.1:3884321-3919215 GCF_020466585.1 Dendroctonus ponderosae | reverse complement strand
CTTATTTTGCTCAGAGAATCCAAAAATGCAATAATATGTAGGGTATTTCATTTAGAAAAACACAACTTTGATACTTTTAGGGCTTTTGGGACACTCTGTACATTACAAATATATTTTTAAAATGTGCACCCGATAGGCGTCTGTGGATTCATCAAATAATACTTTGCAAAAAACAAACGGGCTAGCGCAAACATCCGTGCCGTATAGCGTGAATAACCCTGTATATAAATAAAAAAATTTCACACCAAAAGATTTTTCCTACTTCTCTCTCTCTAAAAAAATAAATTTTGTTTTGTTGAAACCTAATTACGAAAAACTGATACGACTACCAGGAAAAATATTGGTTCATTTTGCGCAAATTTAGTGATTTTATTGTGTGGTGTCAACTGTAAAAGCTTCATGGTTGTAATTGTTGTAAAACTCTCAACGATCGATCTAAAACGCTTTTACCTTTCCACATTTCCCGGTGTTTCTCGGAAGAACATATCGAAATGTTTCGGTTATTGCGATTTCGTAAAGGTAATTTTTACTTTTATTTTAACTTACTTTTTCCATAAAACTTTGAACCATAATAAATTATTTCTTGATGCGGTTGTTTGGCCGCCAAAAAGAAATATTCAAAGACCTGCAAAAAGTGCAGTGATTATCCAAACTAAATAGCATTATTATAAAATACTTGGTTGGCGTTGCAGCGGAAAACAGATTAAATTAATATAAACAAAACGTGCATGAAACTGCAATGAACTAACGATCTAACGATTCACTGAGCAAAACGTAGGTTGTCGTTTTATGGGGCGATTCTATAATGTGAAATCAGTTTTATGCCACAAGTTCGAGGCATGCAAAGCCCGGTACCATTAGGCACTGTTTCGAAGTGGCATTTGGGAACCAAGCGAAGAACAGGTTTCACGAGATTGTACCCTTTAATTATTTCATTAAAAGTGTTTCGCAAAAATTGCCCCTGAAGCCAACGCAAGAAAAAAAGTAATTGTTAATTGAAATTTGCTGTTTTTTAGATAGTTTTAGTTTGGAGAAATGAACGAATTCTTCCCTTTTCTCCCATACTGGCAGCACTTAAGCCATCGAACGGCCGGTACTCTCTGTATGTCCGCTGATGGTTTATCTGCAGATTTTTGCAGTAGGAAATATGAGATTTAGGGGCTTTGTTACATTTTCCCCGAGTTAGAATTGCACCCAATTTCCCCTACTTTAGGGTTAAGATTTGAATTGTCTACCTCAAAACTTGAAATTCTTCTGAGAAAGTGAGGCTTCCAAATTGTACGCGTGGCTGTTGAAGTCATACTGAAGGTGGTACACATAACGAGCGACTAAAAACGTTTTGAGTTTGATAGAAACAAGCATAAACCGACTTGAATTACGCGCAGATTTTGTTCCTTCTTGTCAAGTAATAGCTTGAAGAAGGACTACATCTCTCCACGTGGTTTAAACCCTCTTTAGCAGATTAGTGATCTTCTAAAGAGAGGATAAGAAGTGAATTTGAACAGTTCTGTTCTCAAATGCTTTGCAAATAATAAATGCTTTGAAATGGAAAAAAAATTGAAATTGCCTGTGCATTAAATTTACCTTTTAACTCTTAAGAGTACCAACTTTTTCAGTTCCCTCAGTAGAATGATTTTATTAAATTTACCTGTTATATTTGTTGCTCATAAAGCAATAGTATTAACGTGATGGTAGTGTGAAAACCGTAATTTGCAGATGCGCCTATAACTTCCCTGCCAAATTTCAGCTTTATACTTTTGCCAAACAAATTTAGGTTTTTACTCTATTTTATCTACTTCTGAATTAACTCCAGACGACAACCTATAGATGAATGACTTGCATTTTGGATCACCCTAAGTAAGACATTTGCTTAAAACGAAACTGAAAGTATCTAATGAAAGTTTCTAAGAGCCGTTTTTAGATGTTTAGCGTTTAATTTTCTTTCATAGAGCTTCTCAATTATGAATGTTAATTTCATCCTGCAGCTGCCTCTAGACATAATTAACGAGCCCCACAAAGGTTTTCCCATAGCAAAAATCCATCTGGGCACTTCCTTTACAACCGCAGGTCGGGGAAAAAACGCGTTTTGCAAACAGTTTCGTCCTTAGGCGCTCCACCTGCTGATCGTATAAAATCTGGTGGTTGATTAACAGGAAGCATTCCACTGCTATGGCGCAGACGAGGGCGTTTTGTTATAAACAAAAAACTCTTAATTATCTAGTTGGTGACTGGAGATTCACACGCCGCCCACCTGACTGTGCCGGTTCGCTCTTTTCACGGCCTAGAAAACAAACACGTTCAAACCAGTTCAATGGTGGCCTCCCAGTGGCCATTAGTGACTATGCGATTATTGCGATAGCTGCATTTTTGCTTGTTCGGATTGATTAGGATCGAAAGAACTTGTAAAATGAGATGGAAAGGTAGTAGCAGCCCGTCTGTTCCTGGAGCTGACGTTCCATCTTGGTTTTGTTTTTCCATTGCTTGGATTTAGATGGACAGTAACGTTTTGGTATTACTCTGATGAAGAGCTTGAAGAAATCAGATGGACGTTCTCCTCTGGTATTTTAATTATTGCATTTTTCCTGCGGAATGTAGGAAGTAAGTTGATGATGAACGTTGGCAGCAGATCGACATTAGAATAAGTCGTTTTTGTAACATTGTTAGAATTCGTGAAAAAATGAATTGTGTTAAGTGAAAGGTTCCAGTAAACGTTTTATTCAATAGTTTCCTCCAATACGATTAAAATTCAATTGACTGCATAATTCTTCATTGTTGCATTTCAAGCAATTTGCTTCATGTCAATTGCCAAATTTACAATATAGTTAGACCAGAAATTGACATAATTATTAATAAGAGGAGATTTCACAAAATCAAAGCGCTATGCGTCTAATATAAATTGGTGGTTAACGATTATCTGCATTGTTCCATTGTTTTTAATGTTAATTTATTTGTTTTAAAATGTTACTATCGCTCAGTTCTGCTTGATTTGCACTTTATTTTGTCCAATTTTCATATCGTGCTGTCATTAATAGGTACTCTCATTTTTATTTCAACTTCTTGCTTCTAATCTCGTAGTAAAATTGGATTATAATGCTACTCTGTTATGGACAAATTTCAAAGTTTTGTTGATACAAATTATCGTTATATTGAAAATTAGTTATAATTTATGTATACCTGACAAACCAAAAAATACAAAAAATGTTCCTATTATTACATATTAATACTCTACTTCGTAAAACGTTTAAATTTGCAATTCAATTTAATTCGAATGTTTCGGTTTGTCCAGCGGCTAGTTGAATGAGCAGATTTGCGTCAACGCGGATGCAAAAAATAAAAAAGAATTTGCATCGGCGGGGAATCAAACCGTTTTTTTTAAGATTTGTATTGGTTTGCTAAGGCAATTACATTTGAGATACACATTTTTAGGTGCAAACAAAACACTAAGCAAAAGCCTATATGGTATGTTCGGATAGATAAAACGTTTGATTCCGTGGAACAGCTTGCGTTTTGACTACCTGTATCGTAAACGTATTCTATTTTTTATTAGATTTGTCTTGGGGATAGGAGCTGTGGAACAAATCCGCCCCGAGTTGCTCTGAATGGCCACCCTGTATATCAATTCTCTCTCTTCGAGGAAGTTATTTCAATTATCGCGTAGCAAAAATATTTCGAGGCATTTTCATAAGTTAATCAAATGTATTCGATTGTTATTTAAAATTGCATCTTGATTCCTATTACCTATTTTAGAGGGTTATTTGAAGATGTTCAAAATTGAGAAATGTGCCATCTACCGGAGGCAAAAAAGACGATCAGAAAGCCCTATTTTGAATGCCGCCGTTATAATATTCGCTCAAAAAAGTACCTGGGTTTGAAAAAAAAACAAAAATATGTGAGGAAATTATTTCGAAAACAAAAAGTAATGCATCGGCCGGGAATCGAACCCGGATCGCCCGCGTGGCAGGCGAGCATTCTACCATTGAACCACCGATGCTTGATATTCACAAGATAATCGTTTCACTAAATATTTGGGCGTATTCGCCAATTCAAAACTGCCCTCTGGCACTTAACTTATAACTACATTTTAACTAGTGAAATTTGACACTTATTTTGATTAAATGTCAATTTGACTTATTTTGGTAAGTTCTATCAGCTTTTGCAAGTCTTTAAACAGACAGAAACATATTGAAAAGTGTGTAAGTATTGTTTTATGTTATAGACTTAAAAACGAAGGTTAAAATTCTTTGACGGTAGGAAAAAAAATAGTTAATAAGTGGGTGTAATGCAATCGTACAGCGTTTTTGAAGATGTTTACCAAGGGAATCTTTGAATATTCATATCTGCAACTGTTCTTTTTACATCAACCGAATAAATTGCCGCCGAGAATAAACGACATGATCGATTACTAATGCAAATACGTTTTGGTGTAAATTATAAAATTAGTCAACAGTTTGGGTAATGTATTGTACTCGCCTACTCGCCAACAAAGAGAAGGCAATCGTTCAAAAACCAACCATCTTATTCAAACAGCATGAAATTGGCAATACTTGAATTCCCAGCTGTATTTAAATATAAATTCCGTAAATAGCATTACCATGCGCTGATAGACATCCATGGTCTTACCCAAGTTATAAATTGTTATTGATCGCTTATTGCTAAATAATTGTTTGCCCTTGAAACTACCAGACACAACAATATTAAGAAGTCTAAAACCTGTTTGGTACCGACTACTTTTACATACGATTTACTGCAACGTCTGGTCTACCTGAGATTTGGCAATAAACCTATTAGGATGGCCAATTTTTCTTCATGTGGTTGGGGTTTTCATGTGGTACTGCCCAAGTTCGGAATGTGGCGTCAGCACAATAGACAATAGGGAAATAAAGTAAAAGACGTGCCACTCGATTGTTTCTTGTGAATGGAAACAAATTGCCGTTAAGTTAACGTCTCAGTTTGAGATGTCTAAATAAGGTTGGTGATTTGTAGTGCCTCCTATCCATACCAGTTTGGCAGCAAATGGATTTTAAGCCCAGTATGGCCATCAACTGTATTAATAACACTCAATCATAGACTTTCATGTAGTCAATTATTCGAGCAATTAAGTAGAATACTAATTTTAGTTGTATTTTAATATTTTTTATGTATATGTGCCAAGGTGATAAATGCACCTTTGTATGAGAACTGAAGTAGAAAAGAAGCAATCAGGAGGTCTAGTCATAGAAAAGGCGGAAATAGCGGAAGTAGGCAATTCAAAAATGACAAAGACAAATTCTAAGCGTAGACTCTGAAGAACTCCTCGAACTAATTCAAAATGAACTAGAATTGAGATTAGAGAAGAAATGGAAAACAGATCATGTAAAGGAGAATACGGGGTAACCACTCGTTTTTGAACTAGCAGGGAGTGAGCTCTGGGAAGCATTATGAGTCCTATTTAACAAATGCATCGAGGATCAAAAAAAATCCAAACAATGGCAGAGCAGCGGGGCAATAATCACTTTAACGAAAGTACGAACTTAAGCTATTAGTTGTCGACAAATTACGTATTTATTCTGAGTTTGTAAAATATACAGCCACGCCCATTCATGGCAAAGAGATTTTCAAGTTATTTATGCTTAGGAACTCCCAGCAGAGCAAGGCCAGCTTGTCTGCAGGTTAAATATTAGCAAATAAACGCAAACTTGCTTCGGAAAACATAAATTATGTATATTAATAATACTTGAGAAATGTGCCCTATTTAGGAACATCTTTTCCTTTAACGCATTGGCTAACAATAGACAATCAGGTATGAAGCTTTGAAGCCAACTTTTACTCCCCGGTTTATAGAGGGATTCAAAATTATTGATAAAACTTCATTGATTTGCGGCAACCTCTATTTGTATATTATCGAAAAAACAGGATTTTTAACAGTATAGCAGCAACAGTTGAAAATCAGAAAGTAAATCGGTTATATATACTATCTAGGGAAACAGAACGGAAACGGCATATCAGCAGCTCAAAGGAATGCAATTAATATTGCAACTTAATTGATTGGCTGCAATTAATATTGACTCTCGAAGTTACCACCTTCGCAGCCAATTTCTCGTAGCTTAATTCCAATCTAGATAAGATTTTTTTAAAACTTTGTTTGAACGTAATATAACCGATAGAGGTAATACTGTGTCCTAAATGGGAATTTTCAAAAAAAAATCAACGAAGTCTTAGATAACGTTCGTATTTCCCGGACGTGCTCAATTTCAAATTTCTAGCTTTTGAGTTAAAATGAGGTCAAAAAGTCAACAAAGTGCGGACATTGATTTAAAAATTGGGAAAATGAATATTTGGCATTTTTTGTACTGTCGTGGTTTAGTTTTTCAGGTCTCAGATGGAAATTGTGGTTTTGGTTGCTTTTGCTTGTAGTGAAAATTCCAAATTGTTTTTCCTGCTGCGTTGGTTGCTAAGAATTCTCTTAAGAGACAGCTAGACATTTTTCAAAGAAAAATTAATGAGGCTTTCGATTCCGATCATATTTGTAAAACTTATTCTCAGAACTGTTCTTAGCCTGTGGCGAAAATTTCTAACTTCCTACTTTCGTAGTAGAGTAGGGAGATTTTCTAAAACTTGGCTGGCACATTTTGTCTTCTTTCGAATGAAAATTTAAGAACCAAACGAGCCCTTCGATTTTGGTTATAGTGGCAGCATGTTTTTTTGATAGCCTTCTTTACCTATGGCGATCGATTTAGTGGATAAGAAGTGAGATTTATTGACATTAGCTGCAAATTTTTCAAAGAAAATTAATCAGTCCTTTGATTCCGTTCATACCTGCAGGACTTGTTCTTGCTACTGTTTGTAAGCTGCGGTGGAAATTGCAAACTTTCAACTTTTGACCTGTACACTTTGCCCTTTTCAAGTCTTCCTTAAAAATTTAAAAGGTAATTAGCAAATATATTTTTGATTCCGGTTATAGTTGCAGGATCTTTTTTTTATGGCATTCTTTACCTATGGTGAACATTTGAAATCGTTGGATTTCGTGGATAAGAAGTGAGATTTTTTATTTTAAAACCCATTCTGTCTTTTTTTTATCAGTTTTAAATTTTTCCAAGAAAATTAGTCAGATTTTCGATTCTGTTCACATTTGCAGAACTTATTCTTAGCATGATTCTTAGCCTGTGGTCGAAGATGCACACTTTCAATTTTTGTTTTAAAGTAAAGAGATTTTCAAATCTTGACTTGCACATTTTGCCCCTTTTCAAGTTTTAAGTGAAAATAAAAAAATACCCAAAAATCTTTAAGTTTTGATGATTTGATAGTATGCTTCTCTTGCGGTTGAAAATTTCAGAACTCCAACGTTCGCGGCCAATTAGTGATATTTTTTCTAACTTAGAGTGCACATTTTGCCTCTTTCAGTCTCCAGAATTGACCCCAGTAGAAAAGCAATTAAGAACAGACAAACCAACTAACTTCGACAAAAGTGAAGTGGAATGAACCGATGGACAACCAGACAAAAACATGAAAAATCGTTCAGTAGGATCAAAAAAACACAAAATCATGTTGAGGCGCGTTTTTGTTTACGCCCTTATTGAAACTCGTTTTTTTTTGGTTTGCTGCGTAATTTTTGCAGTTTTTTATTTTCTGTTAAAGACCGTTTAAGTTTAGGTAGAGGCAACGATCTTAAATTTCTCACATTTCTTCATCTGTTTCATCACTGGCACATAACTGCTAAAGACAACTTGCCAAATTGCTGTCTCGAGCTTAAAGACATTCTTCCACTCATGATACGCAATGCGAGTGCATGAATTAGAAGGAAAACAAAGAGACTGCGATTTATTGAAAAGAAAGCTTTAGCAAACAAGCTGCTCAACTACAGAAGGAGTTAGAGCAGAAAATCAGTAACCCTAGTACAGAAAGAGGCCAATAAAAAAGTTGAGGAAATTAAACAGAAGCGGCAAAACATCAGTTGATATAAAAGAGTGCGTCAGTATTGATATGATGTAAAAACAGTTAGGTTTATGAGAACTAAACACTTCAATAAAAGTTCTCTACAATAATTGAATGGACAACCAACAAGTAAAATGTGAGAATCATCTGAGAAATGAAACGCAAATTGACCACAAGAACTAATGCCACGTTTTCTGTAGGCATATTGCAGATTTGTCCATTTATATTCTTCCGGTTCTGATCTTGTCTATTAAAGAGTCTATTAGTAGTAAGATTTAGTCGTGAAATTGACCGACTTTCCGTTCTTCCATAAGACAGGCATTTTGGAGAATGGCAATTGTTAATGGAAATTTGTCAAATTTAACAAAAAAACCACCTAAGTAATTCGTTGTTTCCAACCATTCCATCTGCACTTCATTAGCATTCATCCATGTCCTGAAGAATTAAGTACGGTGCCTAAGAGGCCTTGACGGCTTTCCATAATATTATGGTAATAGCATAATAACTCGGATTTGCCTGCATTCTAATGCACCTGGCAGTCCCTGCTAACTTATTACGTACGATACACATAGATCGATTTCCAAATGAAAGTTTAAAAAAGACAAAGAGCACCGGCATGCCGAATGTGCTAGTCGGGTTGTTAACGTTGCGCCCGCCAATAAGGGGCTGCATTTTTATGCACCCCCCATCCCGCTAGCCTGCCATCGGACCCCCTAAATTTTTATGCCCCCCTTTTATGGCGATGTTGCCGCATGCTATGGGGCTTTTTTCAACTTTATGGAAAGGGGCTTTTTTACAAGGTGTAGTAGGTACTCATTTCTATCGATTTGAAAATTCTTCAATGATCTAATCTCGGTGCAATCAATTGATCAACTCGATCGTATTGCTGCTAGTCAATTTTCTTCAAACTTCCAATGCGTGTAATTAGTTTTTTGTCCATCCATCCTGCTTCGGTTTCAACAAAAAATACAAAACGTAGACAACGCTACTTAAGTTTAACGTACTTAGTAATTAATAGTTGCCAGCCGATTCAATACATTATAAGGTGCACAAATAAATTAAAACAAACCAAAGCAAATAATAACGTATCTGATTATTGCCACTTGATAAGCCATTTCTTTATCTTTAATAGGATATCTACATATTGAATAGTTATAAAATGCAAATCTGAAGGATGTTGCTTTAAATTGAACCGCTGGATTATCTCGCGTACTCGTATGTTTTTGTAGTTGTATTTTGCTCAGTTAGAGCTACCGTAATGGATTACTCGTGGAACGTAACAATACCTTTGAACATTCCGATGGAATGATTAAAACATTCATAAGCGCAGAAGGATTCTAAATACACTTCAGACCCATTTACCATCCACGAGTATTCTTTTCACTTTTTCCATTTCTGTAAAGATTTATTTCTTATCGTACACTAAATTTTCAGAAACATTTTTATTCCCACTGAAGGACCAAGTGTTGACATTCCTGGTCACATAAAGACCACGTTTTGGTGTTTTCAATCCACTGACCAAAATAAAAAATACATACTTCTACATTTTGCTGCTGCTGACG
Organism: Dendroctonus ponderosae; assembly: GCF_020466585.1. Taxonomy (NCBI): domain Eukaryota; kingdom Metazoa; phylum Arthropoda; class Insecta; order Coleoptera; family Curculionidae; genus Dendroctonus; species Dendroctonus ponderosae. Next base: position 3,909,742 of record NW_026019016.1, on the reverse strand, counting down.
GCCTGAGCTACAAGGCTCTTAAATTAAAAAAAATATTTCTGAGGAAGAAAAACATTTTCAAAAAAGTTAAGCTTTTGTGGCTTTAGTTTCTTTTTATCGTTTTCCAGTACTTGCATCGTCAGAGGTGGCAAAACTTCAGAAAGAAATTATTTTCTCAACGTCCGAAAAGCTCACTAAGTTCCTACCGCAAATGGTGAGTGTTTTTTCTACTTCTTACGCGTTTCATTTTCTGCCAGAGCAACAACATTATTTCAGTTTTTTTAGTTGGTTAATTAGTTCCATACTTAATTTCTTCTCCTGTTTTTCATATAAACATCGGTGTTTAAACGTTATTTTCAATGATTCAATTGCAAGAGACAAGGCAAGAGAGTCTTTGTGAGGGAGGAAAAATTATTTGGAGTAATGAGTTTATTTTCTTAAAAAAAATCTGTTTATAAAAGAAGGTTTTATTTAGCATTTATAATTATTCAAACTAATATTAAGATAAGATAATAAAAATAAGATATTAAAAATGGATTGAAATTGAAGATTTCAAACGCAATTAGGGAAACTGCAAAATTATTAGACCCAAATTAGACAAACTGACAATCAACCTTTAAAAAATGTTTATTCCATTTTTCAAGAAACAAAAATTGAATTTTGGAACTTTATTTGCAACAGAAAATATTACTACTACAATATACTTCCAAAAATAAAAAATCAAACAGCAAAACCATACGACAAAAACGTAATTTATACACTGCGCCGCAAATTTACGATTGAATGTATTTTTTTATCGAATCAAAGCTCTATTCTGGAACACAATTTGCAGTATAAGAAAATAAAAATAAAGAGAAATGAGCATATTGTACAGGATGTTCAAATACGATCATATTTTCTAGGTCAATGTTTAAATCTTTCTGTGGACAATATGAGATCGGCTAGCCAGTAAAAAAGTATCGGATGTTATAGTCTCAAGTTTTCTGAGTAATGTGGATTTTTAATCGTCTGATTATTCATGAGAGCCTTGAGAGATAACAATTTCTGACACGAAGGATGTGCCAACAACCTTTCATTACAAGTTGATTTGTATATTTTGCCACTCTTTGTGTTCTGTCAATTAAGTTCTTAAGTTTTTGTTTTTCTAAGAATAAGGTATTCTTGACTTCACGTTTAAGGATATTGTTACATACGTAAAACGACAAATAATCAGTAGTTTTTTGAACTAAAAAAAGATTTAACCAACTTTCGTTCGGAAATTGTCACCGGTCATTATAAAATGCATATGTCTCGAATGGCTCAAGGTAAACAGGCAACTATAAATCCAAATTGCTGAGAAGACATGAGACCATGACGTATGATATTTTTACTCAATGGGTCCTATCTCGTATTGCCCGCAGAAACATTTAAACTTTGACAACAAATTGTTTTTCGATATTTTTGCCTACCTTGAAATTCCTTTGTCTCAGAATACCGGTCTCGATTGACTAGAAATTCTTCGACAAACTGGTGTTACAGTCGAGTATACAAAAAACACTGTAATGATGTTATTTAAGCCGCAAAAAGTGTTTTGCAAAATATAATTGAAACGAAAAACATGCAATTTTACTTACGTGTTGCCCTAAATTTATGGCAGGTAGCTAATTATGGAATCACTAAACTGAAATCCGAAACAGAAATTTAATCCTTCTTGCATGTGAAGATTAAAGTAGAACCGCAATATATTTAATGCAAAGAACATGTAGTAGCCATTCGATTTGTAATCGACAGAAATCTAGGCAAACGGGACCTATTAAATTTAAATTTAAATATTTTAACTGCAAATCGTCCTAAAATGAATGAATGATTATAAATTAATGTTACGTTAAGTAGTAAAATATAGGAATAATTCTTATTTAGTATGGAAGAAAGCTTCAGATTTTAATACTGAGAGGCGATTTTCATTTCTTTTAATTTTTTAAGCTTACTCTAAACTCAATGTCGGGGAACCAAAAGAACAATAGTCTTATCTACATCTAAGATTCTGTAGAAAGAGCTTGCGGCTATTGAATTGGAAAGTTTCAATATTGTCGTCGTTATCATCAGGAAATTTACAACTATTTTTCAAGCTTTGCCATTTTTGTGCGGATTTTTGCTAGTGTTTATTCAAAAATCAGATTTTGGAACTCTACAAATCGTTGACGGGCTTTATAGATAGCATTTGCGGCTATAAAATTGGCGAGTTTCAATATTCTGCCATGAAATTTATAACATTTTTTGAAACCTTGGCTATTTGCGAATTCCGGAATACCGAAAAAAGCACAATATTAATTGACTGAATATTAAGGTCTTTATCAAGAAAGGTCGCTGTTTTAAGGCTGGGTGGTTTGAATGAATATCGTGCCATCATCCCGAATTTATTAATCTTTTTATTTAAAAAAAAGTAAATATTAAAACTTGATTAAAAACAAGATTTGCGTGGCTTTTTTTCAAAAATTAATTTCGATAAAACCAAAAATTACCTAATTTTAGGCGCCGTAGCTTTCTGTAGGCAAAAGCCGCTGCTATAATATTGGAAAGTTTCAATATTGGGCTATAAATATATTATTAGGAATTTGAAGACAAAGTTTTAAAGACTTACATTTTCCTTGAAACTTTTTTTCAAAGTTAGTTCTTTACTAAAGCTCTGTTACTATGCCACATTAGTTGGTAGGTCGAAGAAAAATAGAACTGGTTTTGGAACATCTTTCGAATATTTTTTCCAAATAAACATTACTAAATCCAAAGAATAAAAACAAAAATTAAATCGTGGGTATCGTATGTTTATTATCAACGCTTGAAATACTTCGAAAAATTTTAATTTTTCCATAAGCTGATTCAATGGATATGTATTTTAGTTGACTGGAATTGCGCTGATCGATGCTATAAAACAATCGTTGAATATGTATAAATGCAATGTAACAATTTTGTAGCTGCCTTAAGAAAGATGTAATACAAGCCACTTGCGGCTGTCGGATTCTAGCTAATAAACTCTGGGCAAAATTAATTTAATCGCATAAAAAATGAAACTGGTGCCCCGTTAGAAACACCGTTGTTAGTAGGCATTTAAATATATAAAACTTTATTAGACATTAATGACGATGAAATTATATTACTTCGCCGATATCCTGATTGATGCAGGTTATTCTAAGGCCGCGGATCTGCTGATCTCGGTTTAATAACAGGAGTTCCTTGAGCAAAATTGAATAACGACGATCATGTCCAGATTGTTAATTGGACAAGTTTTTAAATAAGCGTTCGCGCTTATAATTCGTGTATTAGATTACGTCCAAAAAAAGCACACCTTTGGGACATATTTAGACTTCTTTTTTTATTGCTGATGCTTTAATACATTTAAAATAAACTGGATGAGAACCAGGAATAGATTGTCCTTTGGAAGAGAATATTGTCCTTTATATATAGGGAATGGACCAAATTTATTTATTAATATTAAAACATATAAAGTGATTTGTGTGGTGTTAACTCTTGCTCTCGTGTTTGCAGAAACTTAAAAAACGCTGCTGAATGCAGTTGCGTCAAAACAAGCAAATTATATTTATAATCCAGATATTATTAGTAACTTGAGTTACATGATCGAAATAATAATTTGATTTTTTAAAGAAAACTCAGTTTAGCTGCTCATTGTTCACGAAATTCATTCGAGTTCCGAAGAAAACGTTCTGAAGATTAAGTAAGTATTATCATACGATTATGACAAATGTTCATTATCTTTGTGAGAACGGGTTAAAAACAACGGCCGTGCAAATTTGCCTTATCTTTACACTTTTGGTGTGGAGATCCAAAAAAACTGTTTTTTTTATTTTTGCATTTGCGACCCTGTAGGAACTTTAACTGAGGTGCTTAATTTTTACCACAATATGGATTAACAGAACTCAACTGGTGCTAGATAACGATTCAAACCGAAACCACTTTACCTGGAAACCTGGAAAGAATTCGATTGAAAAATCTAACCCGCGAATTTTTAATGAGAGTATCATTAGTTGAACTGTTTTTCCTACTATTAAATAAGATGCAATACATTTTTTGAAGTTTTTAAATTGAAAGTGTAATAGCTAATAAGTGTAATAACTAATAGAAAAGTTCTAAGAAATCTTTGTTTAACAAGTACCCATATTCCGTAAAAAATGAATGTTTTTCGCGCAAATACCATCATTTATGGTAAACTGTTCGTTATCGGAGAGATGTGAAGTCTCGACTTAAGGCCGTTGCATACAGGATGAATAATTAGCGAAACCTTAATAAGGGGATATACAATAAATAGTGCGGTCAAAGCGACTTATCTGGAGCATTGCATAGAATCGATTTGATACGGTAATCACGACAAAGCATACAGAGTGCCGCCGATGTTTTCTAAAAAAACTGGGTTTTTTCTGCTTACTTAAGTGGCACGCTGAAGATGTTCGCAACTTCCTGCTTTTAGGATTAGTTTCATTTTTACTCGCACTTTTTAACCTCAGATTAAGCCTGGGTAACACTGTGTTGAGTTGCGCTTTTGAGTTGTTGCCGCTCTGTGAATTAATGAGTTACTATGCATTTATCGATGGCGTAGACTGGAATTTCAACATCCGAAAGAAAGTTATCATCATTTTTTATGAGTAAAGTTTTACCAGCTACGGAACTGAGCGCCGGTACATTGGGTTCGCGCAGCACTGCGCTAACTCCTAATAATTTACTGAGATACCTTTTCGAGCGAAACGATTGCTTGAAAATATTTGATCTAAAACGGGAAAAGCCGGAAATTTGGAAGAAACTTAAAAATTCTTCTGGGCGATGAGGGTGACGAGTTTTTCAAATAGTTGATTATATGATTTTGCTTTCTTTGTGCGTTTTTTGGGAAAAATTTAATTGTTTCGAAAAAAAACAAGAGAACTTTGTTTGCTGAAACGGCCCCGTAATTGTCAGGGAAGAAAAGAAGCATCAGAAAATAATTAATTTTTTGCGCTTTTGATTTAAAACTTTTAGTTTTGCAATCGGTTTTTGAGAAAACCCTAATGAATTTCTAGAAAAAACAGGAGACATTTTCTGTAGAATTCCGACAAAGCTATAAATCTGTCCTGTAATTTTTCGCGTAAAAGGCTTTCAGATTGTCAGTATTTTAAGTAAAATTCTTCAAAATAAAGCGTTTTTGAGTAGAAAGTAAAACATGAAAAAAAATCAGTTGAAACTAAAAAAACACATGTTTTTTAACAAATTCTACAGTCTTCAGAGGGATGGGGATGACGAGTTTTTCAAATTATTTATTATTAACTTTCGCCTATTTCGATCGTTTTTTGATAAAATTTGTTATAATTTTGGGACCAGATTCGAAGCTGCAAACGGATTTCAAAACTTTTCACACAGCGACGAAGGAGGCGAGTATTTCAATTTTAGATTTTTAGCAGAAAATGCCTTAAGATTGTCAGTTGTAACGGAACCGAGTTACTGCGCCGGTGCGTTAGGTTGGCCCACGAATCCATTTGCGCAGCATTGCGCCAACTCCTAAAAATTCACTGAGTTACCCAGGCCTATCTCAGATTGCTGCTTCAAACACCAGCTGGCTATTTTTGTATACTGGGTGTATCAAAATTATGCTAAATGAAGATATAATATTTTCAGATGTACGTGATGTTTAAAAATTATTTTTTACCGTTCCTAAGTAATGTTGGGTTCTCTCAAGGAATAAGGGTGCCTGAAGGATTTTAAATTATTTTTTAAATTCATACAGGCGGAGTCAGAAGACTGACATACAATTTTCTCCAGAGCTCCGAATTGTGAGCATATTAAGACAAAAACTCATTAATAATAATAAAATTGTCATATTTAAATAGGACAGATTTGCTTTATACAGTGGTGGTGCCGGTCAAATGTCGCGCATTTTACTTGGTAAAAGGGCATGGAAAAATGTACATTTTTATTCAAAAACTATATTTGCAGATAAAGTGTGTCAAAATAAAAAAAGGTTTTAATCATAATTTTCAAAACTTTCATTCAATTTGCATCATTTTTTATACCTCGTATTATAGTCGATAGTTGCATAATGATTGGAATAGTTTTTAGGTCAACATCAGTGGCGCGTTAACTGGGGGGGCGTCCTACCTTTTCTGATCCAATCTGTAACTAAAGCTTGGAAGCTAAAGTGTAAATGAAAATTTTAAGAACAGTTTTTTTATTAGAAATGACCAGAACACGTAAAAAATTAATCGCTGATGTTGAACTATCAATATGTTGATGCAAATTAAACAAATGATTTAAAAAATATCATAAGAAAACGAACTTTTGCTTCAAACTTTTAAAAATAAGAAAGTTTTTCTTATTTTTTATGCCTTTTCAGCTATTTCAAATAGTGACTTTCAACCTGAGCCATTTTGTATTTGAAGTTTGATACGTACTACCCTTCGACAGAGCAATCTTACAGTTTCTAGGCGTTATTATGTTTGATTACAGATTTTTAATTTAAATTTTCTGTCCGTTCTCTAACCCACTTTTGGTCCCATTGAAGCCACCACTACTTTCAGTTTGTCGTAATATTCCTCAAAAGTTCTTCCTCCAAAAAATGCACCGGTTTTATTCAGCGAATGAACCACATAGGTATGGAGTCGCCCTCAAAACACCTGCAGTTGTTTAGCCCACTCAAACCACATTACGGGTCGTCGATTTTTTTGCTCTAATTGTTTTTCCAATGGACGCCGCCCCTGTTGGTTTCCCCTTCCATTCCCGGGGGTGCAGTGACAGGCACATTCATCATCATCATCAGCGTTGCATTGAGACAAGTCGCCCTTCCCCCCAATCCCCTTTCAGTCCCAGCGCGGATCCTGGACGCGATAACAACAGCAGGACGTCGCCTGTTGTTGCCACACTTTGTTGAAAATTGTTTAACGAGAATAAGTTTCATCCGTATCAACCACATTATATGCTTTACAACCTGGAGACTACCTGACCAGAGATGAATAGAATTTTGTTTTCTTATCCAAAGAAAGCTAGAAGATCCGTTTTTGGCTAGGAAAATGTTGGTACGATCGGAAGGAACGCCAAATCTTAAAAATGGCTTTAATGGAAGATAATTCATAGATACCCCGATGTTTTTTGGCCAGCTGGGTCGCCAGATTTAACCCCATTAGACTTTTTCTTATGGGTTGTGTGTCGAACGAAGTCCTAACGCAATGCGAAGGGGTTTGTTCCACATAGTGAAAAGAAGAAAAACTAAATTCCAAGTGCCAATTCCTAAAGCTGACAATGGATGGAAAGATCAAGGGAAAGAGCGTTAATGGAAGATAGAGATTTTTGTGACTTAAGGAACATAAGAGCCGCCCATGCACTTTTCGGAGCCGCAAAATTGCCAAAAATTGTCATCAACATTCTATGATGAATAAGGTACCGTAATACCGTAAATACCGTAAGGAGGAGACGAATGGTCCGTTTAGGAAAATGAAAAAAAATAAAGATATGACAACATGGCACAAGATCTGCAAGATGCATTGATGGCGTTGCCCAACCACCCGCCGCTGCAATTCTCTGCGTCACGTCATCCATCGCTCACTGGATGCTGCACGGCTGTCGTGGTAAAAATAATTGATGAAACCTCGACTGCTTGATGCAACTGGACAGGGGCGCACTTCTTTTTCGTTTTTTGTGCGTTTTTGTGAAAAAATATTTAACGCGTATTTACGTTAAACGGTTAAAAAACGGTAAAAAAATAAAAAAATTGAGAAAATTTTGTGAGGACTACACGAAACGTAATATTCACGGCAAAAAGACGTGGAAGATGTGTCAATATAAGGTCACTTTCAATGACAACTTTCATGGAAACCTGTCACAGCAAAAAGGCGTTATCAGTTCACATAAATTCATTCATCACATTAACTTTTTTAAACGTCGTAATTGTGTTAATTAAATTAATTAATTAACTCGTTTAATTTAATTAATTAATTATAAGCTATGAAAAATTGTACGAAAACAATTTACCATAAAAATTACGTATTTAATAACTGCTGAAACACTGAAGAGAGACTGATGTATTGCAGTTAATTACAATATTAATATTTGATCAATTAGTTATATTTCCTTGATCAATTTAGTGAGGAAACTGTGCATAATGGTTAAAAAAAATTAAGGAATTTAACATGACCGCGTCTCATACGGAGTTTGAATCGAATCTTGAGCTTGAGGCTGAAAAAACTCTAGATAACACACAAATTCCCGTTCAAGCCACCAAGCGTCAAATTGGAAAAATAAGTTGAGGATATTTTCGCACCAAAAACAACCGATAATTGATATTAATTATAGTGCCACGCTTGAATTGTCTCATCGAACTGTGAAGCGTCGGTTTTTCAGTCTTTTTTCTGTTAGTTTGATGAAATACGTGAAATGTTTCTAATTTTCAATTGTTTTGCCCCGAAACCTTCTAAAATACGGAATGTTCGACTACGTCTGATTACAGTTTTCGTTGTAAAAATACCTCATGACTATTTCGGGACCTGACAAAAGCGTTCGATTGCGTCCAACATTTGGGTACAAAGAATAAAAACAGATATTTTTATAAAACCGTCTTTCTATATAAAAATATGCCAATTACCGAAAGAGGGTTTTAAAAATATCTCAAGGAATTTTAACTGAGTTCCACTTGTCCTTTAAAAACGTAAATATAGCCCCAGTACTCGTAACACCTGCAAAATAAGCATCAACTTCCCAATAAAAAGTGAAAAACCGTATCGTGAGATAAAAAAATTACGAAGTTTAAACGGCCCATATTGCCAGTTTCCTACTCCAATTTCAAAATTGTGCACAAGTATATCGCGTTAATAATCCAGTGACGACACGAAGGCCGAAGAAAACGATGGAACGCAACAAGCGCAAACAAAATCTAAGAATAAGAACAGCGAAAAATGGATGTACAGTTGGGCAAAAAGTTCTTTATTTGCGAAAGTGAGTTTGAAAATAAGGACAGCAAAACGTTTTCATTCATAAGGTCGATCGTGAAGCAAATAGACAACCAAAACGCGTTGCTGCCGAACCGAACTTTAAAAGTTGAAGTGCTTTTGCCGCAAAACAAGAAAATAAACGCGCACGACAACGTGTAACGGCAACAGATACTTTTAGTAGGTAGTTTTAGCAGATGAACCTGAGACATCGTATTATTGTTTTCCCAAAATTTCTGTTCCCAAACTTTACAATTTGTTGTTAATTTATCTCCATTTTCGACGGACAGTAAAGTCTGGCATACAGAGCGTGCAGAAATCGATGTGCAACTTTTATTATGCAAAAGAAGTTTTTTTTCATATTTAATATTTCTCAGTCCTTTTTACCTTTTTATCTTCATGCTAAATTTGTTGAAATTACTTTGATGACAAATTATTTCAGTATTCGTTTGGGAAATATAAAAAAAATCTTTTAACATCCTGTATATCGAAAACTACGTCTTTGCCAGCTAATCTTTACATGGAAAAGGCGCTAAAAAAATCATGTTTGTTCGTAACTTTTTCAACTTCATTGCATGGAAATTTCCGAAACCGTAAGAGATACCAAGTCAGTTAAATTAGGAAAAATAATAATTTTTGGGGTATTTAAAAGTGATGTCTTCGAATTCGAAAATCGAGATTAAAACCGAATACGGAAAGGGTAAAAGTAATAATCAAATTATCAATAAATATTCTATATTACATAAATTTCAGTTATTACGACAATAAAAGTATAAAAATAATTAGACTCAAAATAATCTTTGTTGAAGTTCAGAGACAAATCTACCAAATAAATGCAAGACTAGGCTTTCTGAAATACCACTTGTAAATAATTCATAATTAGCAATAACTCAATATACCGAGCTTTCTAACCGCTATATGTTGATACATATCTAGTCACTAGTTTTATATAAAAACAAGACATTTGTAACAATAATCCGACCACATATTTCACTGTATGAACCAGATATCAATCTCATTAGTAACTATCAGTTATGTACTTACTTTTAACAACTTTGCTAAGTTTTACCTAAGGCCAAGCTACGTTTCAAGAAACAATGTATAAAAACATGTCTACTTTGCTGAGGTCATCTTTAGTATTCATGAGAAGTAAGGTATATAACTTTGATCACGTCTAATTTATGGCACACCATTTTCTTATATAAATATTTTTTAATACAATTAAATAGACGCCCAATAACAAAACTGCACTTGCAAATTAATTAAAGGTAAATAGAAAAGCATTTAGCTTTACTTACTAATATCGCTAGAGCTACCGGAAAAAAAAATTAAATTCGATACAATGTTGTTCAGTTTGAATTTTGTACGTCTATTCACCACTACACAAACAGCTTGATTCCACGAAAAACCAAATCACAGTATAAAGAATAAAAGTATCACAATAATAATTACTACAATTAGAACAATTATGGCAATCCACTGGCCCTTTTCTGAAACAAAAATTGAATTTTGAAAACAATTATTTATGCAATGGATGATTTAATCGAGGACTTACCATTTGATATTCTCAACACTTTAGCCATCTTCTTCATGGTGGTATCCAGTTTTGAGTCAGTGCTTTCAAGCTCTGTTCGAAATTCATCCAACATTCTGGAAAATTTAAGTATTGCTGCTTAATGAAAATACCCAGTAGAGCTTAAATTAGGACAGAACTAACAAAACGACTTCACTGAGTTAAGTTAAGTCAATTCTTACTACATTTGCTACATTTTAAATCACTTTAATTATCCAAAAAATCACTTATAAACATTTCTTTTCTTAACAGCAACAAACAGTTTTCCCATTAACACAAGTAGGGTTCAATTACAATTTAAAAAAAAATGAATATTCGAATATTTCAGGAAAATGTTGGAATACTTACCCTTCCTGCTCATCAAGCTCAATCCCAATGTGCCTAGACACAGTTTTCAATGAGCCCAAACTGTCTGCAATCGCCTCAAGTTGGTCCTCCTGATTCTGAACCTCGTACATTTGCTGCCTCTGCAGAAATTGATGCTGCGGGCTTTCAATCTCATTCTCTAGCTTCGAATATTTGGTTCCGCTATGCATGCTGGTTAATCTAGCTGGACTGTTGTTCTCCAAAAGAGGCTGAAAATCACAGCCCTGTCATGACAATATTCTTGGCTTTGATTCCAGTTTTAGTTAGTACCTGTCTGGCAAATTTATCTTTGTCCTTCCCTCTGTTCATACTAAGCCTATCCTTCATAGACTGAATTTCGCTCTTGGTCGAGTCGATAAAATGTTTTCTCTTGGTCAATTCTTTATTGTCGATTTTGAACTTAGAGGGATTCTTTTCAACAATGTCGATAGTGTCCTCTAAGTCTTCTAGGTCCCATTCAATACTTCTAAGTGAGTTTTTCAGTTCAGTATTGGTCCAATCGATTTCATCTTTGGTGATTAGCTCTGACTCGCTCTGGAAATCAGACCATCGACGATAGAGACCACGGGTTTTCTTTAGAGCCCTAAATACTTCACTGAAAAGGGGAGTGTCTTACTACATTTATGTCTCTTTTGCACCGATATTATTACCACTAAAATGAATGAATTTGTAAGTATGCAGCCATAATGTAAGCGAATAAAAAGAATAATTAAGCTACAGGCAATAATAGCTAAAAATACACACTTTTCACTAAAAACGAAAGAAAACCCCACAGGAAAACTTCATGCATAGGTGTGCAAGCCAGGATCTTACTCTTTCACAACAAAAAATGGATCTTCCAAAGTCATTTGTGAGACAAAAATGAACTGTATAGAATAGGAGTTGTATGCGAGAAACTCTTTAAACACCCTGTAAAATTTCTAGCTTTGTATTATGAAGTGTAGATGAGATTGAAACATTTTTGCTTTGTTTATTTCCTAAATCGTAGAATCATAGGATAAAGACAAGAAGAATTGATTAGTGACATTGACAATCGACGCCGGGGTAGTCGCACGTCATTAACGTCATATTTCAAATAGATTTTGAGTCATACAGCGGTGCCAGCTTATACTTATTATCTGAAAAAATAACTTTTGATTAACAGTCTTTGCCCTAAAATAATAAGTATATATTTTTGAATAAAGACTAACATCTTGAGTAATGTGATGGGACATACCGTTTACTGGAAAAAAGTCCACATATATTGATTATCCGTTAAAATATGCTCCCTGTATAACAAATATGTTTCCCAGCAACTTTTCTTAAAACGCACCAAAAAAAAAACCACTTAAACAAACTAACTAATTATACTAATCAAAATTAATAAAGAGTCAAGAAATGTATAGAAACTAGTCCGAATATCTACGAAATGTGTCTAAGCTAAAATCAACTAGAAGAAAAATTATCGGTTTGGCAAAACGCGAAAATTTTCTGTCTGTGTAGTTAAAAAAATCAGCCTCTGTCATTTCTTTCTATCCCGTGGAAAAGCAAAGCATAAATTAGTTATTAAACTAATTTATATAATAAAACAAGCTTATTAATAATTATAAATTGGGCTGTTTTCAGAGTACCCTATTTTACTTTATAGATGGCGCAACGATACTTCCGTATCCGTTTTACTTCAACTTGACAGGCGTCTTCGGCCGTGGCTTCTGTCAACCGTCCCTCTCACGTCTTTCTCTTAGCAAATGGCCGATAAGCTGTTGTGTGCGATCTAGAAATCCGCCGTTTGCGTATTAGTTCTAACAGGTACAGTTCAAAAGAATATAAAGGTATGTTCTATTGATAACAATTAATTGTTTGAATCTAATAAAATTACCGCACTAGCAATAGTATAGCCGAAAATCCAATTGCAATGGTAACCTAACTTTTTCGCTACTCACTGATCACACGTGTTTGAACCTTATTTGCCCAAATGGGGCTTTAACATTTAAGTATTCAAGTGTTTCACGTGTTAATCCATTCCGAAATATTGGCCATATTTAGAAATTCTATTTTTCCCGGCTTTTGGAGATTCTGTTGAAAACAGCGTTCTGCTGACGGACGTTCAGAACATGTAGCAAAAGTTTTAGTAATTTAATTTCCTTCTGTCTGAACACCAGCTATTTTGCGGATAAAGTGATGATTAATTTAAATTTCTGACACCTCTTGGCAGAATTTTCCTTGGTGATTTTTAAAATATCTGACTTAGATCAGCCGCCACCGTGCCATTAGTGTATGTTAAAAACGTATTTTAATGTGTACACTTTATTTTCAGTTCAATTATGTCTGATACATGGGCAGAGGAAGTAGGGGCTGCTCCAGCCGCAATCTCGGGAAATGTTATTCCTGAGATAAAACTCTTCGCAAAATGGAACTGCGACGACGTCCAAGTTTCGGACATGTCGCTTCAAGTAAGCATCAGTAAATTTACTTATCCAAGAGACCAAAAATACGCTCTCAAAGTTTAGTAGTACCCAAACAAGCTACTTATGACGGCATCAACAGCAGCATATGAAGCAGTTCAACTCAGAAAGCATGCGATCTTTGGACTATCGCAAAAATCGTATGTCACTGAAACTGCCTAATATCCAGTATATTTCAATCTTCGATTCACTGGTCAACCGTAATCCCTCGTTTCCAATTAATGATGATTTTTTAATAATTAATCTGACACCTCTACAGAAAAAAATATTGGTGACATGCACTATCTGATTTTAGCAACTGCGTTTATAACTACTTTTATTCACTTATTATTACTATTGAAATGGTGGTTTGTTCCAGGATTACATTGCCGTTAAAGAAAAGAATGCTAAGTACCTGCCCCATTCCGCAGGTCGTTATGCGGCCAAACGTTTCCGCAAGGCGCAATGCCCCATTGTGGAAAGATTGACCAACTCATTGATGATGCATGGCAGAAACAACGGCAAGAAATTGATGGCCGTTCGTATCGTTAAACACGCATTTGAAATTATTCATTTGCTTACCGGAGAAAATCCTCTGCAGGTAAGGATCATTTTCGTTCATTTCAAAGCTTTAAAAAAATTGGTTATATACATTGTATTGAACAGTAGATACTGAATAACTTCATGATGATACAAATAATTAAATATTTTCTGACACCTCTTCAGACCAAAAACTGTGGTGATTATTTAATCTGACATCAGTAATGTTTTTACGCTTTTTTCTGCCATCCTTCAGGTATCTATATTATTTACTTTGTTGCAGGTTCTGGTTACGGCCATTATCAACTCTGGCCCTCGTGAAGATTCTACTCGAATTGGTAAGTTCGAGTTCGAGTAACGAATCGATTAATAATGAATGGCTTAAAGGTCTAAGCATATTCTTTTTAATTGGATTTGTTTTACAGGTAGAGCCGGTACAGTAAGGAGACAAGCTGTCGACGTCTCGCCTTTGAGGAGAGTGAACCAAGCCATTTGGTTGCTTTGCACTGGAGCTCGTGAAGCTGCTTTCAGGAACATCAAAACCATTGCTGAATGCTTAGCTGATGAGTTGATCAATGCTGCTAAGGTGAGTTTAGTTCTTTATCTCACTTTTTTAAAACACACGGTTGAAAATGATGAGTCACTTAAAATATTCTGACACCTCTTGTCAGAAATACACCATGTTGATGGACAAGTAGTTTACTGAACGTTCTGAGGAATATTTAAAATCCTAAGTATTAAGCGTAGGCAAGGACGGTAAATATTTTTGTTTTAGGGTTCATCTAACTCGTATGCCATCAAAAAGAAGGATGAATTGGAGCGAGTTGCCAAATCCAACCGTTAAAAGAATAGATGTAATGTAATAAAATATAGGAAATCATATGAAATGTATGCTTTGCTGTATTTTATTACGGAAAATAAAGTTTTTTAAGATCCAATTACATAATTTTTTGTTTTGTTTTCGCTCCTTAGCAGCAATAGCCGGAAAGTGGGAGTTGGGCGAGAGAACCATTTTTTTCTTTAAACTTTAGCATTGATTAAAAATTAAATTGACTTATTGTAATGGGTCACCCTCAAGAAAATTAGGTGGTTTGAACACTTACAAAGAAACATTTCTTGCAAATCTGCTCTAGCTTTAGCTAAGCTTATTTTTATGAACGTTTAAGCTAAAAAAAGTACAACAAATGGATCATAGTGTAATTATCGTCTATTGAACATATTTCAAGGTTGGTTATTTTGTGAAAAAGGCGTAAAAGTGTAAAAAGAAGCTTTTAAAAAGAGTTTTCTACTGAATGACATTTCTGTTTTTCTTTCGATAAAATGCCCTAGTGGATATTCATAGGTATGGGAAATAGCAAAACGAAAATTTCTCATAAAAACATGAATTTTTATTCTTCAATCAATTTTCAAAGATGAGTAGTCCGTAGATTGAACTTTAAGCGTAACGATTATTTTGACCAAAAACTTATGTTGGCTCACATCTATTCACTTCTCTACTGTCATTCTTCTACCAGTCTTATTTCATTTAAGCATATATTTTTGTTACATTTTTTTGAAACCCTGTTCGTAGTTTTTTCTGTTTAGGGCCAATGTTCCACATTTGTTCCCGCATTTGTATTTTCTATTTCAAAAATGTGACAATGAATTACAATGACAAAATGTGCTGTTGTTTAAGGTAAGAGCTATGCAAAGATCATTAGGGAACATTTTAGGAACATTCCCTGAACTTGAAGTAAGTGGTCCTAGAGAAAAAGTTTTTGGTGACAAACATATTGTGGATATATTAAAAACCTAATTGTTTTGACACGATGACATTGTATGCGAAATAAATGGTTCATTCATTTTCTTTTCTATCCAATGGCAATTTTTCAAGTCTTTGTGTCAAAACGTGATACCAATTATTTCCTAAGAGATGTGGCCTATTTCTAGATTATTTTTTTGTGTATTTATTGGGGTGTTACAATGATAAACCTTTTAAGAGCGTATCATGTTTTCGCTTTCAAGGGATCGACTTTGCAAAGTGTTTTGATTCGTCTCGTTTTATTTGTGCCATCATAATCTCTATTAGTTGTGGATGCTGACATTTCTTCTTATCAGTTATATAAGTATGAGAAATCATATTTATTTTGAAAAAAGATTGATTTGATTTCATTTACTTTTATCTTTTGAACTGGTCTATCTATGAAAGTAATTACCTCGCAAAATAAAAAGTAATATTACAATTTATATTGACTATTTTCACTTTGCAAGCAGTCGATCGGTAAACATGTTCTGCTACTCCAGCTACATTACACATATCCTACACGTACAATCACGAAAACGATACGGGAAAGTCAATCACATTGAACAGTCATTTACTTAATAACATTTTCTGGGAAAAATTCACAATGGTTATTATATTCTACTTAAGTCTACCGGTAATAAAAACAATATAAGTGAGTCGAATTTTTGGTTTTCCGATATACACTAGGAAATGATATTGCACGAAACTGCCATCTTGATTTTTTTTATTGTTTGAAACTGCTGAATTAACAAATAACAGAATCAATTGTATTCTGCCTCTGGCATTAGAGCTGAGTGTTTACATGGTATTTGTTCAAGAAGTTGTAAGCCATACCGCACAATGTTTTGTTTTCTTAGATTCTGTTTACATTAGTTTTCTTTTCTAAAAACGAAGATGGCAGGTTTTACACTGGCAAAATAAATTAATGCCTGACTTACTGCAACAGATATCATATCTATACGATATTCTGGCAAAATTTTTCTGAAGAATACAATTTACGTATTTTAATAAGAGTTCTGCCCTTATTTGAAAATAGTTAATTATGCAGCATTAGTTGGACGTTGTTTGATAGCAATGTGGCATAGATATTTAAGTTTTGGCAATTAATTTATTTCACCAGTTGAGATACTCACCAATAACAGAGGTACTTAAGCCATTATGTATGTAATAATACACGCCGAAAACAGTAAAAAATATGTCCACGCACACACTAATCAAACGAAGTATGCAAAATTATGAAATAAATAAACTTAACTCGATAGTTGATCTTAAAATCTACGTTGATTATTTCCGAAGAGGTTACATTCTATATAAATGTACTGACACTCATTGCACTCGTTTTTAATACGTTAAAGACCTAAGCGAATTTTTTTATGAATGGCATAGGAGAAAAACCTATCGTATAACGAATGGATTTGATGTGATAAAAGGAGCGAAAACGACTGTAAAAGAAGTTTGCTCCGGCAACGATTATTTTCACTTTTCTCCTGGCCAAAACAAAAACGACGTCTGAATACACATTTAGTAATGAATATTTCAAAATATTTGGCTTGTTCCATAGTTTCTTATAAATAATTTACGAATATACGATTAATGATCCTTAAATCTAATGAGCTAAACAGGTGAAAAACGGGTTTGAAGATGTCAGTCGTCTGGGTATATTTCTTATTTTGTGATGGTGGGTTGGTCCTTATTGCGATCGTGGACGGCCCTAATGGCGCATTGGTAACCGTCAAAATACTAGAAAAATTCAAAAACTTTAAATACAATTAAGCGCTGAAGATCGTATCAAGCGAGAAGTTTTCGTATGAAAAAGGTACAGCAACAGAGAAGGCTACATCCCAACCATGTATGTAGCACACACAGGATATAAGGACACATTAAACCTCTGGTCTACTGAACRCCAGTACAAATTGAGCAGGAGTTGATTAAACGAATACGAGAAGCAACCCAAAATGTGAGCCCAGTAATGCTGCGAAGAGTGCCCAATAACGTGATTACACGGGCACAAATATGTGTAGAGTTATACGATTTTCGAACACCTCTTGTGARTTSTYTCCATTTCAAAYCCCGTATCATGGAACACYCCATACAGGGTGATCACCTCTGGATATCTCACYCTGTGTTGTAAAATAGTAATATTGTGCTTGTAATTACCTGAGTGACCAACTGTAAGGACCTCTAGCGGCAAGGAKCCTCGGCGCCGTGCCAGCAGCGCGTCTGGACTCTGACCAGGCGTGGTTCGTCTGTGCAATTGTGCGCAAAATCTGGCCAGCACATCGGAWCCGCCGCCCCCCACATCACTGCCATTGCCCCCACCACTAACGGTTTCCGGGCCGCCACTGCTGCGCCTGCGCAACGGTTTCTTACCGCGACCACGGCACGCCTAAACCAATCAAAATATTTATTTTACTACAAAGTGCGTGCATTTTGACAAGAGTTGGAAACGGTTAGGCTGTGCAGTTGTTTTGCTACCCCTGTGGAAAAAATGGATATACTTGGATCAGGAACAAAGTGTTTAGGAGTGGAGGGAATGGAGGTTGATAAGAGAGCAAACCTTGCATATCGAGCATTTACCTTTCCATTAAGACTAGTATGCCGAGTTAACTCGAACCGATTCGAAACTCCACTTGGAGGCAAATCAACTGGAGCAGAACCCCGTCTCTGGTACAACCAGAACGTGCGATTCGGTTCGACGGGGGTGATGTTGATGATGTGAGGTGATGGTTGATCATTTCCATTATCTTCGTCGAAACTCCCTAGAAACATTGCAGATGCAGCAATCAGACACTGCAGATGTTATTTCAGACTTACGAAAATGATGGGAAATTTCAACTGGCACTGAGCCCCTGCGCAATGATTGCACGTCGGATAGAGTGAGTCCTCCGCCTGCAGAGGACACAAATTCATCCGGCTTGGATAAAACTAGAGATACTGGGGCGGAACCTCTGCGCGGCATGGACTGTAATAATTAAAAATTTGGCTTAGATGAGCTGAAGCTAAACGGATCGTCACACTTACCGCAGTCTGCAGTTTGCTCGGGTCCAAATTTTCCTTTTCGCAAAATGGACCGCTACTTTCAGACAATTTCACTCGTTTTTCCTTTTCTTTTTCGCCGCCAGACGAGTCCGTCTCCCTCTTATTGCTAATGCTGGAAGCCGTACAATACTTAAAAGTTATCTTGGATGGATCAGTGCTAAGGTTACCTACCAGTGAGTTTTAGAGTCAGTAGACAGGAGCAGATCAGGGGGTCTGCTGTTATTAGGACTCAACACTGCAATAGCTGGAATAGTGTAGTTTGCGGACTGCTGATTTGGTGGGTGAACCGAATGAATCAGTTGCTTCTTTGCATTTTCACTGCGTGATATGTTTTCGTGCGAACTGTGAGATGAGCTGGTCCTACTGTCGCCTATAGCAAACATTCCACATGCATTGCCGCGGTGTGGCTGCCAGTGAAGTACCGAACTTACCTTCGTGGGAAGTTTCCGGGCAAGTCGACATTTCCACAGTAGCGCTCATATACCGCACCCTCATGTAGGGTTGCGGTGGAGGGAACGTTTGTTGCCTCGTGAGACACTTAGTGTTAGAGCCGGATGTTGCCTGCGTTGCTCTATCGGCGGCACTTTGTAAAACCGACGTGAGATGCCGGATGGCGCTACTGCTTGACATGGAAGCTATCGAAGGTTCTGGCAAGAGATTCTCGGCGCTTAACGGACGTTCTGGATTTTCCTCTGAAAATTGTCACTCATTATTTTGGTACAGGAAAAACCTGCAACTGTTTCAAAAGCCTGCAACGCAATATGTAGTGAGGTATCAATGAAAAATTATTCGGTAAATTTTGGAAAGCATTTTTTTAATGATGAGTAGGTAGAAACATGAAAAATGAAAAAAACCGGGTGTTTTTCAAACATACTCTGGAATCAGATAGCAGAAATGGCGAGCAATGTATAGACGTTAAACCGCAAGGTATTTTGAAAACGAACAAAAAGTTTTGAAGCAAAAAAGATTGAAAAAGCCTCAGACGTGTTTTGGCAACATCAGGGGGGAACCAAGATAACCACGAAAAAAATGCTTAATGGGAGATGGAGTCGAGTGAACTTCATTTGAGAGATATTTATGTCTTTATTACAGCCCCAAAGTCGCCCTGATCTTCGTGGCAAATTCCCAGAAATTGAGCATACAATGTGGATAATTGTTTTGAGCGTGAAATCGGGCTGCAATCGATTAATCGTACGATTTATTAAAAATTTAAGTCATATTGGAAATTATTGCCGATTGTCTTGGAAATTTTTGGGTTATTTGTTGTTTCCTAACTGTACTTTTACAGATCGGTTTAACTTCACTTTATAACCCCATTTCACAAGATCGGTTTTCTTCTTAGTAATAAATATTGTTTGGATTTAATATCGCAGTTAGATGTTGAAAGTAGGGCTCGGAATTTTAAAAAACCTGATATTCGAATATTTGTTTAGTGGTTTATTCGAATAGTAAAATTATTCGAATACTCGAATATCTGACGAATATTCGAGTATTTCTATTCGTATTCTTTAGATATTCGAGTGTTCGTTTTCCGTTCACCGTTTTCCAAGAAGAAAAATCGTTATCTCATATCATTTTTGGCAACTAGCCGCAACGGATAAAACCTTATAATAAGGATTATAAGGAATACGATAATTGTAACACCGCGCAAAAGTTGATGACGCGTATCACCAGAACACAGAGACGTAATTTTACATTCATTTGCAGGAGAGTAAATATGATTATTTTCAATTGCTTGTAAATATATGGGTATTTGTTTAAATGCTTGTAGAATATGAATAATTTATTTTATAAAAGTATACAAAGTGCATATAAAGATATTTGCACCTTGTGAGTTTGATAATGTTGGTGTATTCGAGTATTCGGATATTCGAATATTCGAGTTATGATTACACATAATTATTCGCTTTTCGAATATTCGAATACTCGAATTATTCGAGTTTGATTCCGAGCCCTAGTTGAAAGCAGCATTTGAGAGTTTCAAAAGTAATTGACTTTAAGCCCACCAAAAAAAAAAACGTTTCATTTTAATAGTTATTTATAACTAACTTTTAACGCCAAAACTATACAGTGGATTAAAAACCTCTAGACTTTGTTCTTCAAGTAAGAACTAAACGGATGTTGATATTCTAAAGCGACCCCCACTTTTACTAATATCGATATTCAAGATGTATGAATTGCCCAGCATATTTTATTAGCGACAAATAGCAAACCTGCCGTAGATTAGTCGTTTTTTTTTAAGCCAAACAGCGAAAACATCAAATTCAGTACTCACAACCGTAAAAAGTGAACTAAATCGGGATGAAACTAGACAACTTTTAGTTTTCTCCGATTTGGTCCATAAAACTAGCGAAATAATAGTGACTAGAGTTCTTTCTTCGAGAGTTTCCTACAAAGAAGGGTAACCGTAAACTAAATTGTTAAAAAGCAAAACTTGTGGCACACTTTTGATTGCTTCATTCCCTTGAAAAGCTTAAATGGCAATAAGTTAATGCGAATTTTGCGTCAAAAGGTTTTTTAATTCTGCGGAAAAATGCGCACAATGAGCTTGAAAAGTTGCATTAAATTCAATAAAGTATTTGGACCCGATTTCTTAGAAAAATAAATTTGTTATTTAGAGAGTAGTCCTCAACTAATGTGACAAAATTCACTTCCAAAAAGTTGCCTTTCAGGCAAGTTTGCCTGATCCAAAAGTTAATACTTTCCAAGCCACGGTTGTCAAATTTTCGTTCTTTTTTATTCTTAACCAGTTTTACTGTTACCAAAAAAAATTGTGCTTGGGGTTTTTTTAGATCGCGACTGAATCAGTTCAAAAAGATATTTTCCAGATATGTATATCAATCGTTTAGCATTCGGCAGTTTTGAAACCGTGATTGAATAAACTCCAAACTTTTCAAGTTGATTGTCGAAAAACAATCCAGAACAAATTTTTATCATCTATACCTGAAGAATGGTACGGGCTGCCGCTGCTTATAACTGAAGATTGCGATCCATACTGCAACAACTCGTCCTCTTCTCTAAGTCCACTGGAAGCCCTAGATTCGGTTTGAGGTGATACCGGCGATCTGCCCTGTGTAACCCTGATGGTGGCAGTACTTGGTAAACTTTCCCTTCGGTAAATAGTGCGTGGAAGCGCCGCCTGTTGAAAAAGAGTATCAGCAATATTCTTTCAAGGAAATCGCACTAAGAGAAACAAGAAATTAGTCGAAAGCTATATTGGTGTTCAATCTGCAGCACCTTTAGCTTACTTACTTGGTGTCGTTGCGGTGAACCTCCAGTCTGGTGAGGGATTTCCATATGAACTGGAACGGAGTGTCGCCTGATACCTAAAGACTCCGGAGTTGGCACGGCGAGTGATTGTCTTCGCGGCTCACTAGAACAATAGCCAACAACGATATTCATTCAACGATTCAAGTTCTTCCTAATATAAGAGTCCTTTACCTGACTGGAGGTGGCGGGATGAAATCATGAATGCTGGTGCTATCCGAAGACCTTTTCGTCGCCTCCTCCTCATCGCTGACTTCCGGCTCGGCATCGGACAGTTCGGTTTGAGTTTCTTCGGCCTGTTCTGCACACTCTTGCTCTTCCCACCGCCTGCGGTTGGAGTCGAGCATCTCCATCATGTGCGTAGAAAGGGCGCTGCGCATAAATCTGTGCCATTCGGAGAAGAGCGGCATGACGACAAAACGGAAAAACCCTGGAAAACATACAGAAAAATCTCATCCAAAACGGGTTTTGTTTTATTTTGAGATAGTGCGACATTTAATACACCATCTAGACTGAATCACCCTGTATAATATTCAATGTAAATCCATCGAAGCTGTAGCAATACCGAAATTCCAGAGACATGGCTGCTGACATGATTGAAACGATCATGGGGATTTCTCGGAAAATTGCAAAACCTTTCCGTTTTTTTGACACCGAAAATATTTACCACATTAAAAAGGAATCCATGCTGTCGCGCTTCCAGAAACATCGTTGATAAAAACGTATTTATTTCCCATAAGACGCACGAGTTTCCAAGTCACGCGGAGAAAAGTCGTGTAAAATATTCTGCTTTTGAGATTATTTTATACTTTCCGGATTACCGGATAGAAACTCATTCAATTTCTGAATTTGCACGTACGTTGTTTAAAACAATGAAGCAATTTTTTTGATTTTTTTTATATCCACAGCTTGAGTTCGCTTACCAACTTGAATTTTCGCCACAGATGTAGTCTGTTGATCGCATATGGAGGTGACAGGCAACCCCAATTCCCTTTCGAATTCGCCCTGTCTGAAGAATTCATCGCACACCTTGATGGACCACTTATGTGATATGTCCCAGGGCCTTGTCGGGTTCGATATGTCCGCACATTTCAAAGCGATCTGCAAAATGAACTGACGATTCTCAGGCAGGCGAAGATCCAACGTGTTCTCGTTGATGTGTTTCTGAAAATAGTTGAAACGATTCTGAGTACGCAAACATTGAACTCAATGACGAATACCTACTCGAAACTTGGAGAGGAATTCCTGTTGCCTGTTGATATCAGTGGCTAAGATGAGATCCCTTATTTGCTGCTCCAGCTCATCTCTGTAAGGATGGAGTTGACCTGCTACTCCACTCTCCAAGAGACAACCTACGGCCGATCTCCAGTGATGATTTTCTAATACCGACATATTCTGAAATTGAAAATTAAATTTTAAATGCTGCGAACCAGAATCATCAGAAAAAGAGGATCTGTTTTTTTGAAATTATTTTTGCTGTTCAAGTTTAAATAGAAGGAGATTGGATAGTTAAAACTAAAGGAGTATTTGTAAGGTGTTTAGAAGTGCTTCTAACGCCTGTTCTATTAATTCCTGAAGTTATCAAGATTGAACCTGAATCACTCTGTATACAGTCCAAATCTTAAGTATGCTCTGAGCACGGAACCATTTTAACTAATTATGCCTCAGGTTTGGGCTTTTCATCGTAAATGACTAAAATTTCTTGTTCGAAAAAGCCGAACGCTGTATAGTTATAATGGAGAATTTATTTTGCCATATTGTTTTCGGGCATAACATTTTCACGGAAATTACTCCCTTCCAGAAACATGGGGTCAATTGAATATCCGAGGACTCCAAATCCCACGAGTTTTATGTTTTTCGTTGGAAAAGGCCAAAGTATATATGAAATCAGTTTATTATCAGAGAGCAAAATTTACGATGCCCGAACCTAATATTGATGTTTTACTGGAAAATCCTGGCAAAATTCAGATTTTCCTTTATATGATGGATGTTCGATGGAAATTAAGGTTTGCTCATTCTCAAACTCCTCGTTGGTACAGTTCAAGATTGGTGTAATTTTGAACGTTTTCAGTGAATCATTAGACTTCATATTCGCACAACTGCACCAGCAGCTTAATTTTTCAAAAATCCATCCATTGCGTTTAGCGCCGATGGGTTTACACAGCAAAACATTGTTTTAATACGCAGAATAATTCGGTTTTTTTGGAATATTACTTAAAAAAAGTCTCAATAATCGATCAAGTTTAGGCAATATTTCCCAATTTCCATTTTAATGGGTAGGAATTTAAAAACTTGATTTCCTCAAACGTTCATTCAAGTTTGTGAATGAGTGAATTTATGTCGAAAAACCAACATATCAAAAACGAATATATCAAATGTTAAGCAATCCTAATAATGCAAGCGTTTTGTATGAAAATGAAATTTAATTGTACAAATTTTTATCTGGCGCTCGATTTGTACTTTCTACCCGAAGTGCTAGCGGGAGAAAGGATTTATTTGCTGACCATCTAAGAGTCAAGCGGAATTCTTCACTAGAAGAGCTATAAAAATAAAATTAGGCAAGCAAACACAGAGAAAATGTAAGTAGCAAAAGCAAATTATTATCATTTAGAGTTCAGCCCTTTAAATAAATTGAAAAGTAAGCGGTGCTCCACTTTCTGTTGATATCAGTTCAAACGACGAAGCAAATAAACTGATGAAACTGTTTATTTCAAAATTTGCTATCATAATAAAAGACATCGAGAATAGAATATTGATACCTGATACAGAATGGCGAGATGATTCGAGGTGGTGATGAGAAAATGTTGGTTCACTCCAGGATGATCGAGATCGTGGGCGACAGCACCAATAAGCGACGCCATTATTTCGAGTGGAGTCAAGTGCCGCCTTATCTGAAATTTGCAATTCGACTCTCCTAATTAACACTTTAACAGCTCCATATCTAGAGTTGGTCAATTAAGACATTTATGTGAGTCCAAGTCCACTGGCGAATGCTTGAAAAACCTACCTTTTCTTCCTGAAGAAAACAGTGCATTGCTTGAGTTACATCAGTCGCATGAATCGAATTGTGATAGGGATTCGTGTTGTGGTATCCCTCCTCTATAAGAGCTAAAATGTGAACAGACCCTTAGCAATGGGAAACTTTGTTAATTGAAAACGCTTGAGCGCAAACATTAAGAAGCGAACTGGTCAGTTTTCCGGCCGCTTTTGCTGGACTTACTAAATAATTTCCAGACGCACACCACATCCAACTGGAAGTGATCCAGTAAACCGTACCAGTGGAAAAGATGTACGCAAAGTACAGGCAGTGATCGGCCACCGGCCACGGTTTCCAGAGTGAAAGCGTTGAAAGCCCATGCGCTGCAACGGTCCAGAATTATCTAAAAATCGCAAATTTATCTATCAATCAGTTGAACCACCATCACCCACATAGCAAAATGATATTCCCAGAATATACCTGGAACATTCATGTGATGTACATGCATATTCCTGGGACATACATGAGTTACATTATGAAC
>NW_026019016.1:3878010-3883322 GCF_020466585.1 Dendroctonus ponderosae | reverse complement strand
GAGGAATTTATTTTGGTTTTTGTCCCGAAGTCGATGCTGAAAAAAGTTTTTGTAAAATTTTTAAAAAGCTGTAAATTTATCTTGTAATTTTTCGCGTAAAAGACCTCCAGATCATCCGTATTTTTAAGTGAAACTACAAAACAGAGCGTTTGTCAGCATAAAGTAAAGCAAAAAAATTCAGTCAAAACTAAAAAACACGTTTTTTTAACAAACTCTCTTTTAACAAAGTCTTCAAAAATATGGAAGTGACGAGATTTCCAAATAATCTGTTCTGAACTTTCGCTTATTCTGTTCTTTTTTTGATAGAACATTATTTGATTTTTGTTCCAAATTCGAAGCTGGAAAGGGATTTCAAAACTTTCTACAAACCGACGAAGGATTCGACATTTATTTCATAATTTTTCGCGGAAACTACCTTAACATTGTCAGCATTTTTAAGTGAAACTTTAGAAAATTGAGCGTTTATAAGAAAGAGAAACTTGACTAAAACTGGAAAATTCTGAAATTTTGCAGAAATTTTAAAAATGTTATTAATAAATGGCCATTAAAATAAATATAAAAACAAATAAAAAAGTCATCAACATTTTTCATGTTTCGACCCTAAAAAAATGGTTTTTTTTCTACTCGAGTGAATTTTTAATGACCAAATACATAAAACGTAGTTGAAAAACCATTTACGAGTGGACGTTGAAACCTTTAAACTGCCACAACTGAATTATTGAGCTCTTCAAAACCCTTCCAGTATTCCACCGTGTTAAAACATGAAAAAGAAATAATTAGCAACTTTTAATACGAATTGGGAAAATTTACATTTGAGTGAAATAATCAGTCCATGGTTATCTCAACATCATCGGTTAGTGCTCTGTATTACACAACGGAGTTAACACTTTTGATTAGCCTTTTATGTGGGTTAAGGCCTCCTAACCCCGAATGTTCACGTAAACGCGCCAATGTGCAAAAATTACTTATTTGTTTCGATTTGTGAACAAATAAGTGGCGAATCCTAAACAAATCGTGACTCGTTCGAGGCAATCGATGTGTCATTAATCGAACACGGTATAGGATTTCACTGTTTTATGAGACGAATAAAGAGGATCGTTTGAAGATGATCCAAGAACGATGATCTTTAATACCCAGAAAATTCAAAGGAAAAAATTAACTTGAAATTCTGATTTTTATCTTCAGTTGCCAGATAAATTTTCGTCTTGGCGGACAACCGCAAGGAAATTATTCTTGGTAGAAAAGAATTAACTTGAAATTTACCATTAACACCAGGAAAAATGTTGCCTACAAAAATCACTTTAGGAGAAAACTATACAAAATCTACGCCTGCAAATTGGAGAAACTTATTATAAAATAAATAAAGTACAGATGGGAAAATGTAGTTGATGTGTACACCTAACTTTTGTAATGAACATCCAACAATTGATTCAAAATATTCAAAAAAGTTAAAATTGCAGCTGATAACAGATGTTTTATGCGTCCAACAACAATTATATACTGTGTTTTTGAATAAAATTTGCTTTTTCCGAAAGTTTTACCGAATGTTCGTTCAATATGGGTACTGGGTTTATTATATTCTTTGTCATTTGCATCCTCAACATGTAACTTTCCTCTCTTATTACTTTATTGTTTGTACTGCTAGCCACTTGAACATTTCCAAATTTGAAAAGGATATGAATCAAGAGATTCTATACATCCAGGCTGATTCGGCAACATCGTCATTGAGATAGTAGGCAGTACTTTATCCAAAATTGTTTACACTTTGGAGGTACGCGCTCACAAAGTGAAGGCGATCTTTTGTTTTTATAATCAATTTACAAGTGACCACGTTCACATAAACAGAACCGACCTAGGCCAACGTGAAAAATGTTGGTTTTGCACGTTTAACGTTGTTTGGATCAGGAATATTATACACATTTGCTCAAATCATTGGAAAGTGCATAATTTGTTATGCAAGTACGTTATGTAGAAAGGAAAGACTAATTAGGAAATGTCGATTTTATTATTTGCTTATTGAGGATATTGAACCCCCAGTTAGCCCTAGGAGTAAACCACAAAAAAAAACGAAATTCAATTAAGCGATTTGATATATCATGTGCGACTGGCTAAACTATCTGGAACTGGAACGCGCAAATCCTATACATCCAGCTAAAACTGTGTTAATCGGCGTTTCAGAAGGAAGAGAAAATGATGAGCAAATTTATGGCCACTGAAGTGTTAACCATAATCTTTAAAAAAATCTAATTTGTTGTTCATGGCTAGGCAAGCATATCGTACCAAAACGCAGTGCAAAGAGTAATAGACTGACGTGGTGTCCCAAAAGTGAATAACCGTATGACTGGCGTAAAGTGAAAATCTGTAGAGAAAAAGGCCGTTGGAAGATCGTTCCCAGAAGGATTGTTTTAATTAGAAAACTTCTCTCAGGCAACGAAACGACGCAGGTTAAACGTGAAATAAATGTCATAAAACGGACCACTGACGTTTATGAGGTCTATACGACGTGATTTCGTCACATCCATACGACGTTGACAAAATACTTGATATGATTAACGTCACTATCACGTATGAATTAGGTCGATGTGTTAGTTACGTCAATAATGCCCGGTTCAACCTCTGTTTTTAACAAAAAATTATCTTTCACTGTGACATTTTATACTGAATTCTTGCAGTCAAAACATTTGTGTATAGTAGTAGTAAAAATATTTATTTCTTAGAAAAGACTATCGACCTATCGGTCTTTCTGCCCTGGGTTAATTACAATGTGTTTGTATCGATTGCCGGTTTAGGCCAGACACCCTGTATAGAAGGTTTCACCCGATTTCATGTAGCTATTAAGTAAATTCGTTTACATAAACAATCTGCCTAACATTAACAAACAGTTTGTGTATAAGTTCAAGATCCTCCATGTATCCAAACGCTCTAATAACATAACACAAGAAAATTAGTTTTGTGTGTTAAGTATTTGCAAGTTCTTCGTTTTCGCCGAATGTCGAAGACCCAGAGTAATTCATGTTCAAAGACTTTTCTAAAAGTCATAAATTAATTGATTAATTTGGATGACAAACACATTGTTCTACTAATTTTTATTTTTTTTATTCGGTGATATATGGAATTGTTACCATTTTTGCTGACGTTGTTCAGTCTGATTGGGAAACTTTACATTTGTTTAAAAATATAAGAGTTTCTTAATTCCAGAATCCAAAAATAGGAATATTGACAAAATAAGTAAGGTTTTCATTCTTCAGAGTTGCACGAGAAACATTTTCAAATTTATGAGAACATATTAGGTACATCAAAAGACTATTGCGATAAGATGTGAGAACAAATTTAAAACTTGATTTTCTTAAAAAAAATCAGGAAATGTTCTGAACCCTAATAGTATACAAAAAATTAAAGCTCCATTGTAAACATTTCTAAGTTCTTAATTTTCTTTTCGACTTCAGAAGCTTGCAGCTCCAGCCGACATGAAAACGACATGTATAATATAAATATTTTAATAACAATGTACAGGGCGGTCCACCGGCAAACTGGCACTCAATTTTTTTGCAGCTACAAAAGATGTGAATACAATATGAATTAATCAATCAATCGTATGCTTAACCAATAACTGTAATTATAAACTGATTTTTGTAAGAAGTTAACATTTACAAAGTAGCTTCATGTACCTACAGTTTCCAAATAAATCACCCACACAAATTTTATTTGTGAAAAGTAAGTATAACAAAACTGATTGTTGACTTTATACAGGACCACTAAATTTTCAAATGATAAAAAATTTGGCCTTTGTTTGGCCAATTGATAACAGTAACTTTTGTGTGTAAAAAGGATATGTTTTCCCCACAGGCATTGAACTCGTTATTTAAAATAAACCATGTGCTTGACGACCATTCCGGGTTTGATTGGCGCAAAGCCAAAAGCTGCATTGAAATGCACAGAAGTTAAAATACAATTTCGCATGATTGCGCGCATCATAGTTTATTGAGTCGTTGGTATCTAAAACGACAGACGATTGTATTGTTTTCCTGATTAAATTCCTTATTCAAGCCATGCATACGTACGTACTGCCTCTTATCGCATGGGCTCCCAACAATCTTCGTTTGACCCCGTTACAAAAGAAATGTTAGCCGCATATCAGCCGGAAACTCTTCACGTAGAATGACGCGGAAAAATTAAACGACACACACATTTCAGACACTGACCGATGCTCTTTTTCAGAAAGTACTTCAGTACTTCTTGTAGGGAGCGTTTCGAACCGCCATCACGTACTGAAACGTCGACTTGCTGATGGTGATACGAAGTCGACTACTCGCAAATGTTACCTTCTGGTCATGTACAACGTGCACCACATTCTCTCGAACGAGAATGAATACAAACTGTATACAAGGCGAGTTCTTTAACCTACGGTACGATTTCACAGGCCGAAGTACAATGAAGAACCGAGTGAAAGGATTTTCGCGGAAATTTCTCCTATCATCTTTTTCTGGCTATGAAATCATAGCTTCGTTATGAGACTTAAAGCAGAGAAAAAATTACCAACGAATATCGCGTTCCAAAAAAGTTCTGGAGTATTTACGAGTTGAATTTTCTGACGAAGCCATAGATGCAGAAACCTTGCACGGTTGATGTTGAGATTGGAACATTAACGAAGACACAGTTTATTTGAACAGGGTTGAATGGTTTTTATGTCAACTGGTCGAGACATTTCTGTGGTGTGCTCTGGGGATAAAACAACAGTAGGGTTGAAACGTCGAACTTTAATTGAATATTCCTGAAATGTATGCTTTGTTAATAAATAAATTTCACATAACTCTGTTTTTGCTAAGGATTCTTTACACCTTTTTAATACTACAATAAGAAAAAACTGAAACGATTCGCTTTCATACACCTCTACTTGTGTAAGTTTTCCCCCCCGAAATTATCTGCTAACGATCTAGAAGGAAAGCAACATAGAGATCGTTTTTTTCTTAAACCCCTGATAAGAAGGTAACTAAGGAATGGTTAGATTCAAAAATGGATGCAGAGTTTTCTGATATTATGTGCCGATTTGAATGTTTGAATTATGAAACTGAATGATTTTTGTTAATACATTTCAGAAAACTCTGTTTTTGCTATGGATTCTAGACATTTCTCTTTGCAAATTTCGTTAGTGAAAAATGGGGAATAGGAGGAAACTGAATCGATTCGCTTGCAGACATCTACGTGTGTATTTTTTCTCTCGGAAATTTTCTGTTAACGATCTTAAGAAGGACAGTAAATAGAGATCAAGGGCGGATCCATGGGGGGGTCATGGGGGTCACAACCCCCCCATT
>NW_026019016.1:3874878-3877011 GCF_020466585.1 Dendroctonus ponderosae | reverse complement strand
TTCTTGCTCATTTTGCTTCCGAGAAACATGCAAAACGGGACGGAAAACATGAAATTTTGCAATAATCTTGCGCCACCCTTGCACAAAACAACGATGATTTTTCTAATTTCATAGATAACTATTTTTTCTACATAACCTCCCCCCCCCTGATAGAGATCTATTTTTCCGAATTTCCCGACGCTAAGACAATTAATAAGCCTTAGAGTAGATAGTGGAAACAGTTTTCCGATATTCATTGATAATTTTCCTCAGAAAACTCCTTGGGGCTAGATGCGCTTTCCTATAAAATTCATTGATAAACATCAAGAAACTCTGTTTCCAAACATTTATTTTGGCAAATTCCGTTATCCGCTGAAGCGATTACTTTTCAGACACCAGCGTAATAGGTTCTCGCCCCCCAAAAAAAGTCGGTGACACCTTGCCTGGTGCTTTTGGAATGTACAATTTCTAATATACCAGGTGTCCTCAATGCCATGGCTTATAATCATTTCAGCTTACGCATTAGAATACCGTAACTTTTGCACAACCCGGTTAACTTCTGACATGCAACATCGAAGGCCAAGAAAAAATCTGGTGGGGTGCATGAAAGAATGGCGCAACTGAAGCGTTCTTCGCGGGAACATATCTGAACACTCAACAGTTGCATATGGTTTATGGTTAACCGGTAAGTCGGCAGCTTTTAATGGTAAGCAGCTGGAGTCGAGGCATGATTGTGCTACATATAAAGCGAATTATCTTTGAATGGTTCTAAAAACCTTATAGATTAATGCAAATCAGGACTGAAAATATGTTAACTGTTATAATTGAGACAAAAGAAAATCAGTCCTCGTGTGTTTCAAAGAGTTCGATTTAGTTTGGTGGCACCTATTTTAGTGCACTTTGATCTAAAAACCCTTTTGCCCTAAAAACCCTTCAATAGAAACTATATTAATAGAAGCCTCGAAATTTCCAGGTCATTGATAAAGTCAGGACTTCAAAGGAATGGGACCACAACGAAAAATGGCAGTTTAATAATAAGTCGTATAATTTAAGTTGTGAAAAGAAACGCAAGAGTACTTTTCAAAACCTTGGGTATTTCGCCTAAAATTTTTCGACTTTCAACAGGCAGTATTTTATCATATCTTCAATAGCAGATTGATAGAGAGTGCTTTTGCTTCCCAATAAAATTCAAAAACGTAAACTCAATAAAACAAAAAGCATTGAAAACTTTACAAAAAGATTAACCGTTTAAAATTCGCCCTGTTGATAAAGATAATGTAACTGTTATTATGGATTATATTTCTGTTTTAATTCAAATTGTTCACCCGATAATAGTAAAAAATACATTGTAAATTGTAAAAAGTTTATATAACGACATATTTTATCCAAAACTTCGCCGTTGAATGAACTGGAAAACTCATTCCTTATTTTAACCCATGCTTGGTTTCAAGAAAATTATTTTGTTAAATTGAAGGAGAAGTTTCGAACATTTTCAATGCACCCCATTTAGTAAATCTATGACGAAATTATATCATTAAAATGAAAATCAAACCGCACCCAAAATATAAGACGCAGCAAACATTCAATTGAGCAATTTCACTCGAGAAAGGAAATATAAATTAACTCACTTGAAAAAAAAGGAAAAAAATGGAAGAAATAATATGCTTTCAATAGTTTTAACGCATAAGAGTGACTTAAAAACTAATTGCAAATATGGAACATGTCGAAATAGGGAACTTCATAAACATTATGTAGCAAATCAAAGAAGTGAAACCGAGTGAACAACTAAAACACCATTAGAGGCATAATTTTTTCGAAAATTTTCAACTTTTAATGTTCAAGTGCTGTTTTATCAAAAGATTTGTGGAAACCCACAATACAAAACAATGGTCCAAAACAGAAAGCAAAAAAATTATGAAAAAATCAGTGACAATGCTACCATTAGCTACTGCTGTTTAGAACATTTAGCTCTCTAATGTTGATTTTTATTATTACAAAACTCCGTCGAGCGCTTTATCGTTGGGGACACTTTCTTGTATTGCTTATAAGATTAATGTGTTTGTTCAACTTCAATTTTTTAGATAAGTTCTATATTGTTGAGGCGGATTCATTTTTTACAAACTTCTTTTTGGGTATTTCGCTTCAAAAATTTTT
>NW_026019016.1:3846747-3874647 GCF_020466585.1 Dendroctonus ponderosae | reverse complement strand
GATAGCTATTTTCTGCTATCGTTATCAAAAGAACCTAAATGAACCTAAAAAAGAGTATGTTAATTGTTATTAAATTGTGTAACAATAGTGGGATAATACAGTATATCAAAATTCTCTCTGATAATTCGTCTGTGCAAATTTTCAATTTTTTACTGCTACGTTTCTCGGTCTGGCTCTCAAATTTTGCCAACACCCCACTAAAACGTAATTCAATTGTAGAAAATTTCCAGAATAATTACAGTTTCACCTAAGGAAACAGTCTGAACTGTTCCAGTGCTGTAAATTGAAACTCTGCAATTTTCCACTCAGGATTTAAGATGGAAACGCTTTAGATGAACGTACTAGTCGCAAACCAGACGAATATTCCCGATTGCAGCCCAGGACGAAGTTGTTTGAAGAAGTTTTCTCATTATTCTAAAAGTTCAAGTCCGCCTAACTTACAAATTGTGTGTGTTTGTCGGAAGCTTGCTTCCTTATTTCCATCGCTTTAAATTCACTTGTAACTTTACGAGACAAATTTAATTGGTGAGTAAACGGCCTGTGGGTGCAATTTTCCTGATTATTATTATATTGATCGATTCGTTAATATTCCGTCAAATTTTGTGGCAATTTTATTACACGAATGTTATCTTAAATAAGAAGCCAAATGCATTCGTAAATAAAGTATGTTTTAGACATTAATTTAGTTGTTGTCTTATTCGTCATTTTCTTACAAGTTAAGTTTAACAGCACAAGAAGAAAACACCGAATAATCAGTAATTTATCGTTTTTGTCTTTGTAACTTTTTTGTATAAAACAAAGGCAAATTCTTCGTCCAGGTAACCGCTGGTAACGTTCAACCGCTGGAAAAAATGACATGAAACAATTTAAATAGTAGACTTTTTAACATATACATTTAGCAGGGTAATTTAATTTTGAATATTTTAAGTTGCGTATTGTTTTTACTAAACTTGCATTATCTGTCTAGAACATCCAAGTCGCATTATTACACTTTTTGCCCAATATTGAACCTCTTCAAGATAACCCGAATTAAATTAATAAATAACCTCGACAGTTTCCAGACAGATTTAGTCAATTTGCCATAAATAGAACCAACATTCACTGGCATATTTATGCAGTGTTGAAACAGAGGAACATAGAGATACACACATTTTTTTCGTTTTTTCATCAATGTTTTGCTTGGTTTTGCCCATCGCCTGTGTTCTTTTGGCAGTTATTTTAACTCCATTAGTGAACTGGTATGTGAATGTATACAAAAACAGAAGTTTGAGCGATGTTCCAGGGCCTAAACCGACTCCTATTTTGGGAAATACATCCTTGCTCGGACAAACGCCCTCTGGTAAGCATACGATTTTTTTGCAATCTTCAATTAAAGACCATCAATTTTGGAACTAAAAAAATCAGTGAACTTGAAAGCGTTTTACGGTAATTCTTGTTCAGTAGTAACAAGATACGATTTTTTCCATTACATAATTGATTAAATCGCCTTAAATAGCAACCAATCAGGCTTCAATTGCATGCTTAATTTAGTGCATCTGCAGTGTTTTTTTCCTGTTGATACAATGCTACAATGTTTAATTTGTTATTCGAAAGCACTGCTCTGCATACAGTTTGAAAACATTTTTTTACTCGTATTTTCAAGTGACAACGTACTCGGAAGAGTTAATTAAAGATAACTCACTAAATTTTGTTTAGATTATTTAGAAGCTCTGTTATCATTGCAAAACCAATACGGAAACTTCTACAAGTTATGGACTGGCCCAACCTTAAGACTAGTTATCAACAAACCCGAATACTTGGAAGACTTGCTAAACTCCAACGTTCACCTATCGAAATCAAACGGTTACGATTTGTTTAAGCCCTGGCTTGGGGATGGCTTATTAGTAAGCACCGGTAAGGCAGGCGTACTTTGTAAAATTGGGTGTTATTTTTAATGTGGCTGTAGGATTAAAATGGAGACAACGCAGGAAGATGATAACGCCCACTTTCCACTTTAAAGTGTTGGAGGATTTTATGGAAATCTTCAACTACCAGATTAACGTGATGCTGGAAAAGTTAATGGAGGCGGTGAAAAAAGCTCCGGGATCTACCTTTGACATTTTCCCGTTTATTAATTTGATGTCCCTAGATATAATTTGCGGTAATTTTTTCTCTTGAAACTTTCGAATGGAAGCAAAGCTGACGATTAACTTTAACTAGTTTTAATGAGAGACAATGCTGAACGAATTTTTTGTCGATTAGGGCTTGGGAAGTGGAACATACCCTTCGCATAGTTTTAATGTCCAAGGTTTGTTTTCAGAAACAGCTTTCGGGACATCGATAGGGGCCCAGAATCAGAAAAACCCGAAATACGTAGCCGCTGTAAAGGACTTTCTGGAAATTTTCGTTTTTCGCTTCTACTCGGGCTGGATGGGGCATCCGCTTTTCTTCCGCTTTACCGAACCATACAAGATCTACCAGCAAACATTGGACACTTTGCACCAGTTTTGTGAGAAAGTCATCAAACAAAGAAAAGAAGAATTTGCAAAACATGGAAAGGTATTATTATTCATATTTCGCTTAAATCAGAGGTGCTCATTCTTGAGTACGTATTGGGTAAATAAGGCGTCGGCTAAAGTCCACTGTGATATATTTACAAATGACATGTTTCGGTTATTTTATGAAATAACCGTCATCAGGTAAGGCCTAAAACTGCGTCCCTGGATATGTAGGTGCAAATCGAACCCTGGAAATAATTCTCGTGAGTTAGAATTTCTTATTTCAGCATCCAGGCAGAGTTTTATAGACAATTTTTAGGTCCACGTCCAATTTTTCATTTGTTCATTTGTCTTTCCGTATTCTGATATATCTGATCTTCTTCAGGGTCTCCTACTTTACCTGGTTTAATTGGTTCATTTATTGTTGCCACTTTTTTCTTTCGTTTTAGCTGTCGTCAGTATTTTCCAACCATATTTGTTATATATTTTTCCGCCTGGCATCACTGATATATTTAGAATCTTCTATATTCTCAATCTCTTAAAATGTTGTTAATTATATCGGATTAAATTGTATCTGTTATGCTGCTTATGTGTGATTCGCCTTTTCTATAAAAACATTTTAAATTTTCTGTGGAAATAGAGCGCATTTTGCGTTAATTGGGCTCGAATATACTGATAGAAGAGCGTCGTTAGTGGATTTTGATTTCTGGTGTTAACTATTACTTTGTTCAAAGCACAAACGTTCATCAATCTGTCTGCATGATATTTCTCTCGCTTGCCACATTTGCTTTTTTTGCATCTCAGCTTTGTTAATATTTTCTGCCATTTATGTCTGCTATTATTACTAACCTGTTTTCAGTGTGATATATCTCTTCTCTGGCTTCCCCATACATTTTTCTTCTCTGTTAATAATATTTCATATCGGATTTTATTTTATGTATTTCCGAAGTGGAACCGAAACAGTTTTTTTCATTCATTTCCTGTTTTTTGGAACACATGTTCCTTCTCTGTTTCCATTTCGTCTTGGTCTGTCTGCAAATTCTCCTGTTAACTCGGCACTATTGATGCCTCTATTTCCTCTTTCGCTTCGATTCATGCTCTTAGTATTTTCTACCCCATTTCATTCTCGTTGTGACCCTAGATGCTATATCATTTTTTCTCTATTATTGTGCTTCATTTTCCTTTCAGTTCAATGTATCCATTCTTATTTTCCTGTCTATAGCTTTCTCAATCTTTTCAAGCTATTTTCGTCTGTCGTACTAACATTTTTTGTGGCCCGCATATTTTTCCTCAGTTGATCTTGTAGCTTTCCATCTTCCACAATATCAAGTTTATCGTCAGATTGATGAGAAATTTAAAACCTCATTATCAAAATAGTACTCAATTTGCGCATAAAACTTAAACTGCAACGCTCGTCGAAAATATTCTTAGAGTATGTTAACTGAGCTGAAAAAAGTGTCAAGTTCTGAAAATGTTCCTTAAATATTGCTTTACAAATGATGCAACTGATAAAAGTAGCTGAAACACTCAACTTTGGATCAGAATACAAACAATTTGCAGATGACTGGGATCAGGGATGATGGTATAAAAGTCCGATCAGCCCTCCTAGACATGCTTTTGGAAGCCAACCAACACGGCGAAAACTTGTCCGACAAAGACATACGAGACGAAGTGAATACTTTCATGTTTGAAGTATTAAATAACCGCATCCATTCAGCAACATCCTTGCAAAAGTAACCGCATTTCTAGGGACACGACACGTCCGCAACAGCGATATGTTTCACCCTGTACGCCTTGGCACAAAATCCAAAATTCCAGGACAAAGTATACGAAGAATTATGCGAGGTTATTGGCAAAGATCCCAAAACTGAGATTACCATCTCCAAGCTCAATGACCTAAAATATATGGACATTGTGGTTAAAGAAGCGTTAAGGGTTTATCAACCGGTGCCTTTGATYGAACGGAAGACTGAAGAGGAATGGAAAATTGGTAAGACGTGATAAGAATATAAAAGTTTAAACATGTTTCCATCATAAAAAAATCACACGTTTGTKATTCACAATGTGTTCTATCGACAACGTTCAAAAAATATTCTCAGTTGCTGACTAAATAATGTAAGAGAAATTGATGGCTTAATTATTGAGWGGGTTTCGTCAATCGATGTGAAATTTGAGTTTTGTTGGAATGAAACCTCAGGAATTTCCGGTTATTTTAAACCGAAAAATAGCCACGAAAAAATTTACATTTACCGAACTCGACTGTTAAATGAACATTCTTGTTCCCTCACTGTACACAAATATTGTAATTCTCTTTTAAAGTATGTTTGTGAGCGATGATACATAGAAGAAGTTTTATAAGAATTTTGTAAGAACAATGTGAATAATGCGCTTTAAATATTCGAAAATAATTTAATTTAAAGTGAAAAACTCAGAAAGGCGAACATCGGTACGTTCAGACTTTTGTGCGTTTGTCTTTTCCCATACTTAATAAAGTAAGTCTCGAAACTGGTTAGAAACCCATAACTGAAAAACAACCCAATTTCCTTTCGCATTTCTCATAATAAAAACTAATAAAAAATTTAATAAGAATTCAAAAATTAAACAAAATATAGGGCGTTCTATTAGAAAGACATTGTTGTCTGCGCTGCACATTTTCGGACCCACTCTGTTTAAAAGTGAATAATTAAAAAAAAGGCGCGTTTAGTATGCTTAAAATATGCCGATCAGACTTTGGAAACACATCATCACGCTAAGCGTTGATAGAAGTTCCCGATCCTAACTGTTTTCATCTCAATTCGGTAAGATTTCCAATTTTCTTTTTAATCAGATTTGGTTGCGCCTAACCATGTTGCTGATCTTGTTAGCCGAGCCCGAAATCCAATACTTAAAACATCCCACCAAAACAAGTAAACAAATTATCGAAAAATCGACCTGGAAAAAGAGCGAACCGAGCGTACGTACTCTAACGTCCAATTAAGGTCGGGTTTCGAATTCGGGCTGTTGTTCCTCCGGAAGAGGTAACGTCTGAAGAATGATCTGAAAGGGACAATGCCATCAAAGGGCCATTGTAATGCCGAGATACTAGCAAAGGTAAACTTATTTTTGATCGTAATTTTGTTGACCTGGAATGGGGGTTGGAAACGCCAAACGGAGACAATTTTGGATATCGCTTTCTTGTTTGCCTTGACAAAGGAAAGTTTCAATTGGTTGGGGTTGCGGGCTCGATGCTGATCAGGGCGAAAGTAATGAACTTACCTCGGATTTTTTGCACAATTATCAACCTTCTGAATATAATCACGCATCGGACGACAATGAAGATTCTTCGGGAGGTTTTCATTATGGTCAAAAGTTCCAGAGTGTCAGTTGCCATCTAGATCATTTACACAAACTAACTGATGTGAACTGTTTCTTTCAGCGTTTTTTTTTAACAGAAGCATAAATTATACCTTTTTTGTAGATATCAAGTTTCTAAGCAATCACGGCATGAAAACAGTGGAAAGATATATATTGATGTACAAAACTTTACTTGAAAAACACTGCAAATTTCTGCCAGTGACCATTCAAAAGTTTCATTCATGAGTTTTTCCGATAAAATTCATATTTTTCGCTTATTTTTTATATATATATATATATATTATACATGAAAATTCTATTTTTTTTCTATAATTATTATTTGATATTTTATAATTATATTTAAAGTACCGTATATTCAGAGCAAGTTTTCGTTTCCCCTTGGTAATGGAATCAGCAAAGTATCTTTTTTAGTAGTTAGCAAGTTTCCAAAGAATAAACCCACGGTATAAAGAACGGTTCAAATGATCTATTCAAATCGTATTATGCATATAGTGTTGATTGACTCGACTTTACTTGAAAAACACTGCACATTTTTGACACTGAGAATTCAAGATTTAATTTATTTTAATAAATTTTATAATTTTCGGGATATTTGGCTGATTGAGGGGCTTAAACTCTACATTTCGCAGGATTTTCCTACGATCAAACCCACAAGGATGAATAGATGAAAACATATTTAATTTGAAACAAATAGACCAAACTGTTTGGAATTTTGAACCTACTATTTTGTGTAATCCAAGGTGGCCTATTGTTATAAAAAAAGTCGAGCCATCAACTTTATCTGCATAAACTCTTTAAAAAGAGGCTTACAAATATGCAAAGCCGTGAAGTAAAATAACATAAAATTATAATAAATTTTTCAAAATCCTTGCATTGACTGACTATATATTTTTTATAAATTCTAAGCTGAGAGTAATGAGCTCAAGTAATCGTTAATCCTTAAGTTAATTAAATTAATGGATTTGTATGTATATTATAATCGTTCTCATAACGTAATATCGTGAAGGATGGAGGAAAACAAACACACTTTGTAGGAAGCAAAAACAAACAACTTTTGCATTTTAGGTATGTGATTCCTGGCCTGAACGGCAAATCTGATTCTTCAGTAATAAAATAAAGAAAATTAATTAAAATTTCCTAGTTTTTCGTAAATTAAAATGCCAACTGGACATCGCATTCAAACGATGAACGGTAATATTCAAACAAAATCATAATATAACAATAAATTAAAGAATGCAATATTTTCATGATTCAACTTTTAAAATTCTTCTGAAATTAATAAATTAAAATTTCAATTTTTCGCAATAAACACAGTCAGACTCAAAAATATTTTATTGCTGTTGAATTTAGAATAAAATTCTATGAAAACTTAGAAGAACTTCCATATTTCGTACGTAAAAACTTGAATTTTATCCACATTGTACTTATTGCCCTAAAGTTATCTTCATGGCAGAATAAATTAGAAGCTTTCACTATATGTATAGGTAGAATCAATTCAGTTTACGGGGGAAAATTCATTGACTCGTCGTTGAAGCAACGAATTGTCCATCGTCCTGTCTGACTGCATAAAATTTCATCTAAAACTCCTAAAAAATCAGTGAAGTTTTAGAAACCTGATAGCTACTAGTTTCGAACTCCTTTAGTTCAGGTTGGTATTTTTTTTATAACAAATCTCAATTTTCGTTCACATAATTCTACTTCTTGTGGGCGTTAATTCACTGTCCACTCCTAAATCACGAACAATTCAAGTCAAACCCAAACCCAGATATTTTCAATACAAACTTTCACAAAAACTGTCTTTTGCTTAAACGTTTGTCCGCGCTCAACTTAATACTTATGAAATTGCTTAATCATGGGCGATTTGCTCCATTGTGCTTTCAGATGGAATCACCGTTCCCAAAGACACGACAATCGCAATTTTCCTCTTTGGCATGGCACACGATCCGGCAGTCTTCCCAGATCCCGAAAAATTCAACCCGGACCGATTTCTTCCCGAAAAAATGAGCGAGAGACACAATTTCTCGTATATTCCGTTTAGCGCTGGATCCCGCAACTGCATCGGTAAGTAAACCCGAATAGAACTACAACTTTTTAGGGGTAAATAGGTGAGGGCGGCACGGGAACTGCTGACCAGTGGCGTGGAAACATCAACAAACACGTACGTTATCTATGTCTGTTCTGTCTATCACGACTATTGTTTTGAGGAAAAATGACCAAAACTTCAACTAGAAGAATCGCATGGTAAAATACACAAAAAGACAGTATTCTTGATGATAAAATGTGAACTTTCTTGAGCCTGATGAGCCACCAGATCTAATATGGAAGTATGGAAGATTGTAACGCAAACATGAAATTTGAGGGTGACAATTCTGATCTCCACCACTGAGTCTAGTTAACCATGTCAATCGATCTGTCGCCTTTTCCTGCTATTTCCATTATTTGCTTCCCTAAATATTACATTGCTGTGTTTCACATCTAAATTCGATTTTGCCTTTAGGTGCGTGCGTGGGCGCTTACCTTCATTGCAAGCACAATGTTCACGATCGTTCAAATTGCTCAAATTTTAATTAAAACCGATATTGTTCGAGTATTGTTTGCTCTAGATATGCAATGTTTCCAAGTATTCTACGTTACCGTTAACACTGCCTCAAGATAGTGCACGGTTCATTCAAACATATGCCAACTGATAAATAGTAATAATTACGATGTTTATATTCGGCGCGAAGAAGCTGAACCAGTTTTTCAAGGTTTATTTGCATGTAAACCGAATTTGCTTCCATAGAAGTTGACAGTGTTGATATTCGAATCAGAAAAGTTGCCATAAAAACCCAGCTTGTGGAACGCCATTGACTAATTTGAAAAACTAACCCTGTTAGAGCTCTTGTAACCATATAAATCCTAGCAAGCGAACACAAGTTGCCTTGAACATTCGCCTGATAAGCTGGAAACTAGAGCATATTGACCTCACAAAATATATCAATCATACAAAAATTATCCGCACTGCAATTTTTTTTAGTTAGTGGATATTTTAATGAAAATTTGGGTGAAGATAAAATCAAGTGTTCTGCATCGTTATGGTTTACCACATTGCGTTGTTTTACTATCATGCTTCACCCTGTGGTAGTATCAATATAAATATCTGAAAATTTTTTGAATTTTGCATGCTGAGCGCACCCCGTCCCAGAAAATGACTAATCAAAGTAACCTGAAATTGTATTCTCTACAGAAGTAGAGTTTAATTTTGATTACTATTTTGCTTGTTAAGATTGCATGTTTTAAAAGCTCTTCTTTTGGTTGAAAATATTTAAAAAGTTGACAAACTTTTGTCTATTAAAATATTGCTAAAGTTCTCTGATCTCATAACCGGCCCAAAATCGCTGGAACAATTTTAATACAGCCTACTAACATTTATAAATGCAGACACCTAAATAGTGCTAACAAATGATTAAAATACAGTTTTTATTTCTTAACATAACACGAAGAGAATGACGTTAAAAAAACCCTGAACTATATCTATTGCTGCTCAAGAAATGTGCACAGCTAAAGTCACCGCCACGAGCCAAAGAAAAAGAAAGCTGCTGAATTATTTAGAAAATGGGAACCTGCGGATCGATTCAACTAGTTCGGATCGGGTTTTGCAATTAACCGATTTTTTATTTTCCCCCCAAATCAATGCTTTTCGTCACAGTAATATCAAAGTTATCAATCCAAAGCAATGTGTAGCTTCCGAATAATTCAACAAGCAAAAGGTACACGATTTAGTTAGTTGTCTTATTTTTCCTGAATGGTTTCTAAGCAGATTGTAGCATTGTCATTAAATCTTTCTGTTGTCAGATTAGATTTTTGTATCTAAGCATTCAAGTTTTCACTGAACGATCTTTTGCACTGAATAAGACGGACAATTGCCTTTCAATACCGAATTAAAAATCTGCATTTTTAAGGAAACGCGATACCTCTCTAAAAGGATTCAACGGACTTCTTTTACCCTCAACAACAGTAGACAGAAAAAAAATATATAGCAGAGATTTACATTTTTAATTGATACAAATTTAAATCATTACACTTACGTGTAAATATTTTTTGGTATTAAAAAACAGACGAAGCTTCTAAATATCTCCAAAAACGTCTAAATCTTTCGAAATCATCCTTAGATAGAAGTTAGATAGATTTTTAAAGAGGCTTATCTTGGAAACCGCTCAAAATAGCTGACTATTATTGACGACTTTTTTAAGAAAGCATGCCCAACCTGGTAGCAAAAAATGTTTCAATTTAGCACGTTTCAAAGGCCCTCAAAATGTATCCAATGTTTTATATCTCACGTTCTTGCAGAAAATAGCACAGTTTCAAAATCAATTTATTCAATTTTTTAATTTTTATTGAAAGTTGTTGTTTGAATTGAAAGTTTATTGAAAAAAATTGTTTACAGACCATTATATTGATAGCCAGTTAAAATAATTCAGAGATAAATAGACTGTTTTCTTCAATTTTAGGGCAACGATATGCGATATATTCGCTGAAAACCTGCGTGGCAAAGCTGCTGCTTCAATTTAGGACTGAGGAGGATCCGAATTTTACCATTAATCTGGGAACTTGTTCGGTTCTAAAATCCATGAACGGGTACAAAATGAAAATTGTACCCAGAAATTAAATGAGAAACACCAACGTAGTGTCCATAACCAACCATAGTAATAGTATCATTTAGATGAAAAACACTTATTTTCGATAAATACTATATGGCTCTGTGCACTAACGTTCAAAGGGCGACAAATTCGCTGATAAAACCAGATGAATTCAGTACATTTTCCGCTTTAGTTGTGTCCGCTAAACGATTTCAGCCCCAATTTTCAAAGCACCTTGAAAAACGACTAAATTTCCTGAACGCGGTGAAATGAAAACACGCGCAAAGAACACAGAACCAAATTTAAGCATCCGTTTTGGGAATAGAGTTTTCCAGCTCGGCAATATCTAGGGAAAACGCTTTAACGTCAGAAAAATCGAGTTTAGTGACACTTGCAACGAAGCAGCAGAACGAGAGTACTAAAGGTGGAAAGAAAATAACTCCTTTTCGGATTAGATGGCCGGCGGAAACTGGACGAGTTTCATAAGTTTGCACAGGAAAAACGTTGCTGAAGTGAGCGGGATATTTTTATTAACTC
The DNA here is from genome assembly GCF_020466585.1 of Dendroctonus ponderosae. Classification (NCBI taxonomy): domain Eukaryota; kingdom Metazoa; phylum Arthropoda; class Insecta; order Coleoptera; family Curculionidae; genus Dendroctonus; species Dendroctonus ponderosae. The sequence goes on along the minus strand of NW_026019016.1, from coordinate 3,863,660 downwards.
ACTTCCTAAAGCAGCTACGTTAATGATTGTTCTTTTAGTGCCAAAAGTGAGATTTAATTCTCTTCCAGAGCAATATATGTTCCAATTTATTTGTCCCATGTATCTGATAAATATAAACTTGTTTTAACTGAAGACGGCTATTTGTTTTTAATGGGCAACAGGTTGAGTAATCGACTAATAATATCGCTCCAAGTCATAAAATCTGCTGAACAACCACAGAGTTTTATCTCCCAGATAATGCATGTCAGAGTAGTGAACGTGTAGCCCACTCCAGTTCTGGATAATCGTTCCCTCCCATACCTGGAAGGGCTTAGAAGGAAATCCGGACGATATAAAATGTGATTTCAGGATAACGTGTCTTCTGCAGTGCCAGAGGCAATTTATATGCCAGCATCGCATGCTAAGGATACCATTTGTTCGCCTAATATGTAATCTTGCAAGCAGACTGTGCACCGTTTTTCATAGATACTTGATGATACTGAACGGGGATTTAAAGTGTCCTATGAATAAACGTTGTTCATTCATAGAAAACGTGAGGAGACTCTACTTACTTCAGCCGCCTGAGAATTTTCCTTAATTCGTCAATAACAAAAAGTTTAAAGTATCAACTTTGATCAAGATTTGATATCACATTTTTTTTCTGAAGCTTCTTCAGCTAAACAAACCACATTTTCTATGTCTTTACAATACTCTACTAATTGAATTCACGTAATAAGCTTCAAATTTATGTACAATAATCTGTAAACTGCTATACCTATATCTTATCGTTATCAAAATTCACTCTCATCCAACAGTATCCGAATTTTCGACTTTTTTCGACGACCAAAATCAATTTTAAAAAGCGTTTGGGGCAAATAATCGAAACTCAAACCAATTAGACAACCAACTAGAAAACCAGGCAACGCGAATCCAATAATTAATAAAGTCTATAGAGCAAAGATTGAATGGACGAGATAAAAAAAATGAAACATGAAAAGTTAATTAGCACTCACCATTGATAGGGATGTAGGTAACGTTTCCACCATTGAAGTCGATCGATATGCCATTTTCTCCCTGAAACAAAACGGCTCCATTAGCAGGCATTTGCTAGGAAAAGGAAAGAGAAAATTGGTTTTTGACAAATCAGGGCTTTTATTGCAATTGCACTTCGGGGATTTTTTGAGCCAGCAAAAAAGTCGATTCAGTTCAGTAAACCTATACAAAACATAATGATAGAAAATATAAAATAACGTTATTTGTTTTAAAAGTGAAACACGTTTAGTCGGTACTATTTGCAACAATTTATAAATTAAAAATACATAGTTTTATTAATTGGCTTGAGTTTTAAGTTAGCTCAATATTCTGCACCGGTCATTTCCTTTAGTGTGTTCGACCAATAATTATTGCAACATTTGCAAACTTTACATTATAACTTTGTTATTAAATCGGCCCTATTTTGTTAATGATTATAATTAAATCCTTAAACCTAGTTTTCATCTGTTGGAACCACTGTCTATCACGACCTAGTAAAAAAATGGCCCTTACAGAGGCAAATTTCAAATATTCATAGGCCCGAGTGGATTTGCCGAAATTTTAATTTTTGCATTACAAATCTTGTTTCGACATGTTCTTGAAACATCTGTGCAGATGAAGTAAGGAGTTGTTCAGGCTCTATGAGAGAGTCACATTTCGAATGTCTTTAAGACTCAACGGAGAATTTTGCCAATTCTCAAAATGGCTCTTCAAACTTCTCTTTGATACAATATAGGCTTTGTTTTTAAAATTTGCCCTTTACAGCTTTGAGCTGATAGAGCAAAGAGATTGCTTCTAAAAATGTATTTATTGGGCGCATACGATTATAGTGTTCAGCAAGTTTGAGAGTGAATTTTAGGATATTTTCAAACTTGTACTTTCAGCGCGTCGTTTGCACTGTCCATCGCGATCTGCTGTATAAATTCACAGTTTCTACCACGAGTTCGACAAAAACCACAAATTTCTCACAAATATAGAGCAACAATGGCTCTATTAAAGAGGCAATATCGAAATGTTTGGGAGGCCCGAAATGTTGAGAACATTTTCAAATTGACCGAAAAAAAAATTGTTTTGATGAAAAAAAAAGATGAAACCTGATTAAAAAATTCGTCGTTTAAAACTTTTAGCAGGTAAAAGGACGAAATTTACACAGCATGAAGAAATGCACAGCTCTACCAGAGGGCCAAAGTTCGAACGTCTATTATGCCGAAGAGAGATTTAACAGATTGAACAAGATAGATTAAACATCCCTTTCATACAATACAAGTTTTGTTTAAAAAATTCTCCCCTCAAAGCTCCAAGCAGTTAGAGCACAGAAATTGCTACTAAGCACATAGAGACCATGTCTTTATAAGACTCTTAAGATTAGAGTGTCGAGCAGGTTTGAATTTAAAAATTTGTCGTTTAAAAGTTAAAAATAAAATCATTTCGTGTCAACAATTTGCTAAAATTATGATAAACATCAAGAACTCTAAAAAACATGCTACTCTGGTGTGAGATTCGGGGTCAAAAGTTTTCAAGATTAATTTGGCTCTTTTAAGAATTTAATGTGAAGAATAAGTTGAAATGGCTAAAAACAAGATCATCATCTAGAATGACAGTTGGAAATAATAATTCTAAGAAACTTGAAGATTAAGTTGGCTTTTACAAGAATTTAGCATCCATAATAAGCTCTAACAAGACTGAAGACGAGAATATTGTTCTAGAATGCGACTTAAAAATAAAGTCTACAAAACTAGAACCGCTTCGGAACTGATGTAGATCTCGAATTTACATCAGTTCCTAATTGGGAATGCTACGGATGACCCCACCCTACCCCCTACCTACTAAACTTGGAAACATTTTTTTTAATTGCGCTAGCAAAAAAATGGGGAAATACTTCTTATAGTTTAAATTTTCATTGGCTATTTCAATTGATGAATGACTTTAGCAAACCTAAAAATAACTCCAGGAAAATTTAAAATCTGGAAATTTTAGTTTGGTACACGTTTTGAGTGTAAATAATGCGTCAAAATCAGCTCTAGTATGAAATTGAAAATTAACGCGTAAGGAAAGTATGAATGAGAAATTAGGATAAACATTCCTTTATTTCACGCCCCCTGATCGGCACTATTAATTTTAATTGAGTGTTTTTAAGTGTTAGAGATTGAGTTGCCACCCCTCCAACACTTTCTTTGCATTCTTTAAACAAATTCTCATAGTTGTTCATTAAATTGAAGCAGAATATACTAGCGCTTTGATGCAAATCTTCACTCTATCAGCCAAAGACGACGTGTGTGGTAAAGGAAACGATATACGCAGCAGTTAATTTGTCACTCAGGGCATGTAAACACGACAAACAAATTTATCAAAGCTCGGGATAAGCTTTCTGACTAATGGCGTAATAATTTTGATATATAATTTTCGGGGCTTATTATCGCGCCGAAACCGGATAACAAATTGTTGCCACTATTTGTTCTGATTTGCCGTTAAATTGATTTGCAGATGTACAAGTCAAAGAACAAAGTTAAATATTCGCACAAATTTCCCATAAACACTTTCGTTATATTTGCAGGGTTGAAAGAACGCATGTTATATTTGCAGAGTGATCGAAATACAGAATTCCGTGGGGTTTCAAAGACAACTGGCGCTTGAACTGGAAGAAAACGATTATTGTTTTTCATTTGAAAATTTTCACTTAGATCAACTATAATCGCATTAGAATCGTTAAACAATTCCAAAAATTCAGTTCAATTTAACTGTTTCATGAAACCATTATGAATAAAATAATATCGTAGTGAAACTCGTTCCGTATGCTTTCCATGTATCACAACGGTGTGTTCTTTCCATGTTTCCATGTAACGGCGGCACCCAAATTGAATGTTTGCACCATTTGAAATTCAAATTCCAAACTACGAATATAAATACGAATTGGTAAACAGACTTTAACACGGATTTCCATGTTTAGCTAATGCACTTGGTTGTACGGAAGACATGCTGCGACCGAATTTCGATTCGCAGTTGAAAACGGTTTATTGCAGGAAAATCAGTTTCCAATGCACTAAAGCAAGAGTAGCTAAAGAGAAAGTATTTTTAAATGAATATAATAAAATAATTAATATAAGCTCTCGGGGGGAGCTCGAACTATTTTACTCGTTTACACTTTACATTACTTAATCTTGTGTTTTTAATCGTAATAAGGTAGGAATCGACCAAATAAGAAAATTAAACTTCCCATTTGAACCACCCATTTTAAATGGCCTTCGTTCCAATTTCAACAACAAAATTTGTTCATTTCTATATCTTGTTTGCACGTTATTCAAGTGGTTTTGGAGTTACTCGTCCATGTTAAATAGTGGCTCGACATGTTGGAAAAAACCTTTTTAAAATAGAAAGATCCTTGAAAAACAAAATTTGCAAACTGAGATAACAACTATATACGATCTCCGGCATACATTATGCGCCCGCATTGTATTCTATACAGAAAATTGATTGCGGCGAATTTTTCTTTTCCTGTTTTGACACTTTTGATTGTCGGCCAGATAGCGTTCATTTGTTAGATGTCGGTCAGCGTTGGATTATTGCCACTTCAAAGCTTCGAAAACAACTGAATTAATCACATTTAATTAGTTCCGATTGGGCAACTGATCGAACTTGACATTTGCAAGGCAGATTTATCAATTTGGAAGGTATTAATTAGGTGGACGCGCCCGACCTGGTGATATCAATTAACCTGTCAGAACTAATACATTTTTCAAGCGCGATTTAAAAAAAATTTGCTTTTATCCAGGTCAGGAAACCAGTGTAAACGATAGCCGTTTCTTCAATCAATTTCAAATTATTAGCTCTGAGACAGGGTGGTTTAGAGGAGGATAGGGAAACTGTGAAAGGCACTTCCCACCCAAAATTTAGCTAATCTGTCGATGAAACTGCAGGATAGATCATTAGAGAAGTTGCACAGCTTCAGGAAAAAGTTGGATTAAAGTTTCGCTTTTGACTTTTTCAATCAAAGCCAGAAATACGATCGGGCGTTGACTGAAATATTTAAAAATTCAGGAACGAATCATCAGACTAAAAATCAATGTATGGACACTAAACCATCTCAAAAACCATGTTTTCTTCTGTTAATGTTCGACCAAATCTTTATCATTTCTTTGGACATTTTGACACACTCTATATATTTCTGCATCCGATTTGCATAAATATACAAAACTAAAGGCTTCGAACAGAATCGTTCGCAGGGCGTATTTACCTAAAATTAAGTGCAATTCGTGTAGAAGCCGACCCGGAAATCGTTTTCCATTAACCAATCGTAACTCAATTGAATAATTTGTTGAAATTCCCGAAGAGCGAAAGCGAACTGAGGGAATATCTAAAACGCTTCCGAATATTTCATGAACATCCCGGAGGACTCGTAAATATTGACTAGTCCGGTTTGGATTTAAACTTGGGTTGAATTTGCCGAAATGAGTTATGGATATATTCGGATTTGCGATCATTTCTGTTCCAGAAACATGACCGTATTTTCTTGCCATTATTCACTGCTCAACGCTAAAAAGCACTTAAGTAAAGCCGACCAGAGTTGAAATCAGCATTCATCTTTCTTGAAAATGTAAATTTAAGTTTTTAAATCACGTCCAGTGTTTTCTGGCATTGGGTAAAGTTTGTTCGTACTACTTAGAACAACTTTTTAAAACACACTTTTGTAACAAACATATAATTTCATAATCATTGAAACACGATGCGAAAAGCTTCTAATATTAGAAAGCAACATCGATGATTAACTAATATTGAATGAGCCAATGGAAGTCCCGGGTGGAAAGATCATCGAAAACATGGGCCTGGTTGTCTGATAAAATTTCCAGGATATGAAGTCGAGGAATAACTTCCAATAGCAAGCAAAATTTAATAGTTTCTCGAGCTGTCCCATGGGACATATCTTAGAGGAGCGTCTCGAAAAGTTTGGACGTATTATATGAACTTTCCGGCCCCTGTTCGGACTCCTAGGGGAAAAGAACCGGAAGAGAGGTTATTAGGAAGTATTTTACCACAACTGACACCATTTGACAAACTGTAGTAATAATAAAAACAGTTATTAATATGGAGCTTAGGAGCCACCTAACTCTATCAAAGCACACAAAACAGCTTGTTTTAATACGCTTATTTTGGAAACAAGCACACAATACAAAAAGTTTTTACAGAATACGTTCATTAAAACAAAATGAGAAGGCTGAGATATCACGAGATTAATGTTCTAAAAAACGCAACTTTTCAATGTTATTTGAATGGATGTGTTATAATTAACATCGCGTTATCTAGTATTTACACCGATATATTTGTGTATTTGTTCTACCCATTATCAGCGTTTATTTCTTATAAATGTTTATATTTTCAATATTTTCAACAGACAAAGTATGTAAAAATAACTATTTTCTTCTTTAACGGAGTATTTCTCAATGGAAAGAAACTTCCCAGGAAATAGACGAAACTTCAGGATGTTCATTTGCTCAGGAGTTTATTAAGAGCAATATGTTCCACATACACTAAAATCAAAATGTGTCCAAATTTTTCCTTTCTATTTCTATTCAAAGCACATACAAAGATTTAAAAAAATAGACAGGCCTGTATTAAAAGAAATGCGTATTATGTTTTCGAGAAAAGGAACTCATAAAGTTTTTATGCCAACATAAAAAACTAATAAAGTGGTATTCAGGCTGACTGAAGCTCGCCATATAAAAGTGTAACTGGTTTATATCAGCTTCATTATTAACTTCCAACAAGAAGTATATCAACAATCGAAGAGTTTAGATTTTTTCGAGTTATTCAGAAACGAAACGACTTAGTGTTATTTTTTCGAAGGTTTTTCATTTTTACATTTTAGCCATTTGGTTCTCTCACAAAGCGTCTTGAAAATATGATGGAATATCAAATGTTTTGTGGTGTTTTCTATTTATTTCCTATACTAGATATTATTTGTCTTTTCCGGTCTTTTCCTCGGGAGGCACAATAAAAACATACAAGAATAGTGATTGGATTGAACGAGTTTAATCAAGTCTCATATTTTTCAGAATCAAATTTGTTAATTTTGTTTTACCAACTTGTGGGGTTAATAATGGTACTTTGTCTCCGGTTCTTCTTTCACCTCTAAACTCCTTGCCTCTTTAGATTAAAGAAGAATAGAGAAATTCGTATCATTCTAAAATTCTAGCAAACGAAATCTTAACGTTTTTATGTACGTAAGTACTAACTCTTTTTTTTTCAAACTGTTAAAGCTATTTGTTAAGGACTGCTTTTAAAAACATTTTTTTTATTTAGTGATTCATTCTGGTCCAATGACGAGTTTTCTTGCCCTTGTGCAGTTTGCAATTCAATCTATGCAATGCATCTACAATGAATATTTCCCCGAGTTAGAACTTCAACATCCAGCTTCTTCATCCATTAGGCATAAACGTGCTGCTTCTCTTCGACAAATGATCATTTTGATTTCATACTCTAAACAGGTTTGCAAATATTCATTTCTTTCCGGCCATCTAATATTTTCGCGACTTTTCACCATAAATCCCGACTTATTTGGCGATTTGCGCTATTCCATGCCTAAGCGAATGCCGGAAAACGAAGCGTCCAAAATATAATTGATGGTCCTGAATACAAACGACCTAATTAAAGTTTATTCTCAAATTCTCCATCGTCATTATTATGCTGCCAAGCTTCTAAATGAATCCGAAACAGGACAAAAATGATTGCATTCCATGCTCTGCGGAGAAATATTTCACGGAACTTGTCACTGAACTGGAGGACCGAACATAATTTTTACAAGGACAATTTCGCTTTTATACAGGTTCCCCAAAATCAAAAACCAGATTAGTTCACAAACACATAATCTTGTTTGGAATTCCAAATTGAAACGTTACTGTTACTTTAGGTAACATATGGTCGTTAATTCAGCAATTAATTGTCTGTTATGTATTAATAGTTAAATTCTGAAATACTTTGAATATCAAGTTAAACTCTAAGTCTAAACTAAGTTAAATTCTTTGTTAAAAACGTTTATATTAAGTTTACTGCGCAATAAAAAAAATCCATTCACAAAGTTTGACCTTTAAATGTTGGTACACTCTGTGTAAATGTCATAATGCTGTATTATTCACTTTTATAAAGCGTATGGTTTACTTTATCTTAGCCACTCAACGAATTTTCGCTCTTGGCATCTTTACTATAAATTAAAAAATAATTTCCCACATTGATCGGCATTAACTAAACTATCAATTTTTTGTGGAAATTAATTCGCCTAAATCGAACAGTGGAAAATTGAAACACACGAAACTCCCAATGTGATTCGAATGCAAAAAATTAATAAATAAAACAGCAATAATTGCCATAAACTTGATGCGTGCAAATTGTTGCTTATTCAGTTCCAACAACTACTGTTTGTGAAATAATCCTTTACAAATACGAAAATACTCCTCCACTCACTTACAAGGGCAAAACAATTAATAAAAATTAATACTTAAATTAAATTATGCAGACTACTTGGTACGATCTATGCAAGCAAAAATAGCAATTGCCTATTTTTTACTTCAATCGAATACGTCATTATTCGTGTTTTCCAAACAATACATAAAGTCGCCTATCAATTACGTTTATGTTTTTCTTAACCGATTTATAGGCGATGAATTTCCTGGACACGAAGTCGAACTAGAAGAAAAGTACGAACGTTATGTCATCCAGCGGGCAATATAAATAAAACTACCATAAAATCAACCATTATATTTTCATTTTTATAACCAACGCCATAAAGAATTTATCGTGCCATTTAGACGTATTATTTATTCACGACAACAAGGAAAATTATTTGAGTTGTATATAATTAATAATTGCCCATTAAATCGGCCTGTTAAAAGGTAATAATTTGTTTAGGCCACAAAAGAACATGACGTGTTAAAAATCAGCAATTAATCTTGACTTTTGTCTGGGCAACTGTTCAGTTTAATTGATTTTGTTGTGTTTGGGGAATATTAATCATCCAGACTAGTAGCATAGGTTTAGCCTTATGAGTTTGCACGAATCATCTACTGTTCATGCCACTTGACTAATACCATAAACAAATTGAACCAGAAAAGCACTAAAGAGCATTGCGGACGGCAAAACAATACAAAAAACCAAAATTTTGTATAAAATGTCAATAGAGAAAAAAGATCCACACATACACCCCATAAATCTGGAGATAAATGCCGAATGCCAATCAGTTCCTAATTTTATATTTAAATGGCATGATTAAAAAAGCGAAAATCGTTAAAAAGTAAGAAAATTATCTGAAAAAATCCCAAACCTGAAAAATTTAATTAATTGCACATTATGTAAAACAATGGAAAAGCTTCATTGTGGGCAATTTTCCATACTTATAGACTGAATAAAAGCCATTAACTTTTAGCGCCCTAAATAAAAACGACAAAATCGAAAAAAAAAAATTAAAGGCCAAAAAATGAGCTACATAGAGCATTTTCAATCCCTAAAGTCCAATTCTTCTCGATGGCTTTTCGATTTACTTATCCTCTTCGGAACGTTCAATTTCCATGATTTTCCATAAATATGGAGGGGAACGTCGATTACTGAGAGACCGGAGTCAAATTAATGCGACATAGTTGTTAAAACGCAAAATCGCCGAATACAAATCAGAACTACCATTCGGCCTCAAAATTATAACGGGATTAAACTCAGTGAAGTTTCCATACAATCATCAGTTTAATCAATGATTACAAATAGAAATAATGCCAGATTGTATCAATAATTAATGAGAAAATTAACAAAATTAGATCAGAAATTAAAAATTTCTCTTAAACTTGAGCTTAAACTTTTCAGAAGGTGAATAAAGTGCGAATAAGGCAAGACATTTCATACTAAATTAGAGAAAATCCCCGCATCGCAATTACGGGGTTTGCAATGACTAGATGATTTATTTTTTCCACTTGGGATTTTACCCGATCGTGGAATTGAATATTTTAAGATTCTGATCTCTAACTCGAGAACAGACGGAACGATGGATGGCTCTGCGGTTTCCACTAAAAGAGTGCTAATTGCTGTTAAAACTACTCGTTCTATTTCACTTGTATGCAAAAATCATAAAAGACTACAATCGTTGCAAGATTATCGCCGCAGTAGAAAGAAACGAATAAGAAAATTTCGCAGAGAAAAACAATTTTGAAATGCTAAATATAAAAAAACTGTATTAAAACTGAAAAACGAGCCAGATCCGTATGTTGCACTGCTTGTGTTAGGTTGCCTCATTTATATCCATTTATTCTTATTTTAGAAGCCTCCCTCATGCAGAATACCCTTGCTGCTCGTTTGGGCAATCTTCATTCATTATTTAGTCGTCTGATGCTTGTGTGAAAAATGGCAGGCTTTTTCAATTTTCAATCCAGCTATTATGGCATCGAGTAGTTTAATTTCTCAGCCATCTGAGGGTCTGATCAGCCACAAAGACTCTTCTTGATGTTTTATCAATTGCTTTATCTTTCCTGTTTCGGTCTAGATGTTTCGTCAATCGTATTATGTTTACCTGTCTCTGTTCATTCAGTGTTTCGATTGTTCTCCATTTCTCATTGTAGAGGTTTTATTCACGTTGATGGCAAAAATACATTTATTGACGACGATTATTAACAATATAGTCGAGTGAAGAATGAATAGAAGAGAAGGTCAATCACTGAGTAAACGTTTCAGTCCTTTCACTTCAAAACTTGTGTTTTTCTCCTAATCGATTAGGAAATAAACCAGCAGTCGATGTTCTTCTGATTGTTTTTACCTCAATTTTTATGTTTTCATTAGTGATTTTTCTATTAATTTTGCCCCTGTTGTTCTGTTCTACTCGATGGTACTATCTGGTACCTTATGGTAAATCCTACAATTTCATCTTAACAACCCAGGATAGAAACTCTAATAAAATCTATTATCAGTTATAAACCGGTCAAATGAATATAATGGCTCGGAATCAGACACGATTAAAAAATCCAATCAAAGTGTTGGTTTTGGGCATAGCCGGATTTCAATTCATATTAAAATGTCCGTGCTCCTACTAAACTAATTAGCCCCCCTTAGGGCAGCCCCCACTGTGGTAATTAAATCACGGCAACGTTGCAAACAGGGGTGTGACGCTGATGGGACGTCGTGACGTCAGGGCGCCTTTAGTGTACGTAAGTGCGCGCATTGGCAAAACGCCAATCGGGTCGAGGGCTTTTGCCTCGAGAGGAGCAGAAAAGCTTCACAATGTTTTCCGGATAATTATCACTAAAAAAATGCAGTTGCGGCGGTTTGTTAAGACTTTTCAGGTTTTTCCAGCAATGTTGTGGTTTATTCTATTCTATCTATCTACACTGTTTTTTGCTCTTTTGCTCTTCTTTGGGTCCATTTCAAAATCATACTTATCAACAAAGTTGAAATTCGATTTTCAACTTTTAATATGTTCTATAAATTTTCGAAAACATTTTCAAGTGAAAAAAATTTTAAGTACAGCCCATTAATAATGGATGTCATTACTAATTAAATGAAAAATAATTAATAACCCCACTTAGTGGCTTGGCAGCGCCTGAACGTTTAGATTGATTGTTGAAGTGCATAGTTACAAAATGTGAAAAGTGGTTTCTTCTAGCAAATGTATTAAAGCTGGTTGCAAAAATAAATAAACTATAAAAATGTGAAACCCCACTAAAACATCCTCCAAGTTAAAACGAGTATTTAAAATTTGATCAATTGAATAAACTCGTGATGAATGTCAACATTTAGTGTCAAAACAAGAACTGGTAAATGCGAAACTCTGCACAGCGAACATGAATATGTTGAGCGTGTTTCGAAAATGGGTGAGCGGCTGCCAAAATAAATATGGTGTTGAACGCTAACTAAATAAATTGCGAAAGGATTGAAGCAACAGTGTAAATACGGAATTTTAAATAATTTATTTTAATTTATTAGCGGCTGGTGTGTGCGTGCGGCGGAAAAGTTTCTGTCTGTTTTCATTTCGACGTGCTGAAACGCGCCTATTTGTGTTTGTGGAATGCATTCCTAATGACGGCTTAGTTGGCTCGAGTTGTTTGTTTGTTGCATAAATTAACAGAAAATCTATAATACACGCATATAAATTTATAAATTAATAATAAACAAATCGACTTTGCAAAATCAAATTGGCGAAAACATATCTAAGTATTGGACATTTTGTACTAAAACACTGCCTATGCCAATCTTTAAATCTGACCCAAATGTCTTCTACGACTTAAGTTTCTGCGTTTTCACTTTCGTGCGATTTTCATGGGAAATTCAGTAATTATTTAAGCAAACCAGCTACTTGCACTTCAGTTCTACCATCAAGTTTAATTTTATACAGCCATTCAGTAATTGCAGTTTTAAGATTATTTGCTAATTCATTTTTTATAAGAAAATTTTCCAGTTGATTGTTACTTGTTGACATACAGACTTACGATATAAAAGTGGTTCTTTTGCACGAATATTCGCTTGTGTCACTTAAGGACTCCTCAATAATGTACGAAAACATGAATTGGCCTCGAATGGCATCTTCACGAAACCCTTTTCTCAGTTTTACAGCCAAAAGCCTTTTTAAAATTTCATCATGCGGTCCCCTCGTTGATTGGAATCCCGCTTGGGCCACCCTCAGGTTTCCGGCGAAGTTCCTTCAATAATAAACTAAAACCGAAAACCGCGCTTAACATTCTTGACGACATCGTGCAGATGTCGATTTTCCAGGAGAGAGGAGAACTTTGCGGGTGTAAACTACTCCCTCATTCTCTAAATAATCGGAAGTTTTCGGACGGCAACGTATTATAAAATAAAGCAATTTTCGTGGAGGAAAAGACTTTCTGATGAAAGTGGCTTGATTTCTTATTAAGGCTCAGCTTCAGTGTTTGAGATAAAATTCAATCTGCAAAGTCATGAAGAACATCGAGTATACATCACAGAGGCGAGCCAGTATCGGCGAATAAATGGAGAAAAATTTCCATTTTTAATCTGTAAAATGATTGGTTTGATTAAAATTTCTTTGGACCCTTTATCTGCTCGAGACGGTATGGCATTATTCAATTTATTCCGTTTTCTTCGGAACTAATTTGCATTTTAGTTAGTTCCCCATTTCAGCCCTCTTTTTGTGGAGGAATCGAACATGTACGAGATTAAAGGTTGACTTTCAAATCCGAAGTAGAGAACCCAACATCCAGAATGCGAAGTTGATCAGAAAATGCTGAGATATTTATACGAACTAGTCATTCGATTGGGATTGGAATCAAAGCGTATCTAGTCTAGTCATTATTTTCAATACTTTGCGACGGAAACGTGAATTAGACACTGATACTGAAGAAATTTAAAAGAAGAAACCTGCTAAAGGAACATTATGAAAAACAATGAAAAGTTGTAGCCGTAAACACCCGGTAATACTATTGACGTTGATTCCCATTATCACGTCAAATTTTTCGGACATTCGTACATGAGAAGGTTTTCTATGGCAAAGTATCTACACTGAAGGACAAAAATTAGCGCACCATCTATAAATTTCAAAGAAAAAATATTATAAACCCTTCTTACTGTCAACAAAATTCAAGTTATTGTTTCTTAAATTAATATGAGAATGTTTTCGGAAGAAAAATTAAACGAGACATGAATCACTAGTTTATCAGATTTTTGGTAAAAACTTATGAAAAATACATTTTGAAATGCGGGTAATATTTCCGTCTTTAACAGATTCAATTAGGCCTGGGTAACACTGTGTTGAGTTGCGCTATTCAGTTGTTGCCGCTCTCTGAGTTAACGGGTTATAACTCATCGGTTAATGAGTTATAATTCATTTTTTAAAGTTTTACGAGACCCCAGACTGGAATTTTCACATCTAAAAAAGCGTTATTAACATTTTTTTCTCAGTAACGTTTTACTACATTGTTCAAACAACTAAAAAAAAGTAATCTAGATTTTCCCAGCAACCGAACTGAGTCCAAAGATAATCGACGAGTTTTCTTGTAAAATCAATCTCTTAATTTTTTTGCATAAAAGATTCAGTTTGCCAGTATTTTACAGTAAAACGTTAGGAAAAGATTTTTCCAAATAAATGAACATTCTTTTCCAACTTTCGCCTTTTCAGTTCGGGGAAATATTTTCGGAAAAAGACATAGGAATAATCATTAGGGTTTTGTCCATAATTTGAAGCTGCAAAAAGTTTTCCAAACATTTTTGCAAAGCGGTTAAGGAGGCGAGTGTTCCAATAAAATGTATCTTATAATTCTCCACAGAAAATACCTGAATATTGCCAGTATTTTAAGTAACATTAAAAAATAATGCGATTTTTGCGTAGACAGAATTGCTTAATAGAAACTTTGTTAAAACTGGAATGACCTGAAAATTTGAAAAGAACTTTAGAAATCTTCAGAGCGATGAGGGCCGCGAATTTTTCCAATAAGTTTTTGTAAACTTTTGCTCTCTAATCGTTTTTTCAAGATTGTCCCAATTACTATTGGTAAAAAACTGAATAAAAATATTTGATTTTTGTGCCAAACTCGAAGCTGGAAATGGTTTTCTAAAGTTCCCTGCAACCGATGAATGAGGCGAGTTTTCTAGCAAAATTAATGTTGTCATTTTTGGCTGAAAAGGCCCCATTATTGTCAGAAAAGAAGGAACTCATCCGAAAATAATGGTTTTTTGAGTTTTCGATTAAAAACTTTTAGTTTTGTAATCGATTTTGGAGAAAACCTTAATGGTTTTCTGAGAAAAACGGGAGGAATTTATTTTCGTTTTTGTTTCGAATTCGACGCTGAAAAAGGTTTTTGTAAAATGTTTACAAAGCTATAAATTTATCGTAATTTTTCGCGTAAAATACCTCCAGATCGTTCACTACGGAAAGCCGGTTGGGGAACCATACAGGGTGATTCAAAATTGGCGTCATTCCTCTGGAGGTGTTGCCTGGCGCTGTTATAGGAGTACAGAAAAAATTGTAAAATAAATTAATTGTTATTAAAAACTGAGAAATTTGCAAAAACCTAGATCAGAAATACGGCAGCAATGTTTTTCAAGGTAATCTGCCTAATTAACATTGCGCAAATACCTGTGGATTCGTAATTATTTAAAGCTGACAATAAGATAGACAAGGATAAAAGGTAAATTCAACAAGATTTGTTGACGAAATGTCAACGTGTTCTCATAACCTCGAATGTCCAGCAAACATTTGAATGGTTCACTCGAAACAAGCTAGTGCTTGTGTAATCTCCTTAATATCCATTCTTATCAAGCAGCTTCTCGTATTCAGTTAATTAACTCCTGCTCCATTTGTATTTCCTTGTGCTGTGTGTATCGTACCAACGTGGTAGGAATGTAGCCCTCGGTATTTATTTGGTGCCTGGGAAAGTGTCAGTTATTGTGCTCTGAGTGCCCCTGGAAGGCCCTGATTCAGTTATGTCCAATACGTGTTCCCCTGCGCCTGGAACCCAACATCTATCGTCCAATATCTTCCTGGAACCACTCTCCTCACCCTTTGTTGGCGTGAGTTCTTTCAGGTTCTGCTATCTTACTGTAGCATTTCCCTTGAACTAATCGCATATCCGCAAATTCGTGAAAGGAAATTCAAAGTAAGTCACAGTTTGACAAATTATTGTTATTATCGACCAAGGCTATCCACCTGTAACTATCTGTTAATGACAAAAAACATCATTGCCGCTGTGCCTTTTCATAAAAAAATTGTAGAAGAGAACTTTTTTGATACCAAAAATTTTCGTAATTTGAAGCAAAGATCGTAAGTTTTGTTTTTAAATGCCTAAGTATTCCAATATGCTACCAATTAAACATGGAACCAGTTCAAAATAATGCTTAATAATAAAGTTGAAATTCGATCTTCAACTGTTAATATCTTCTAGAAATTTTCGAACAAATCATTTTCAATATTTTTCTCGTACTCCCCAAGGGAGCCTTTATCACCCCTTAAAAGGAATGACGCCAATTTTGAATCACCCTGTATATGCTTGGCTGTATCTTTCTCTTGGTCTTCTCCAAATAAAAGCTCCCCATCCGAAGATTTTAAACCCACTCTTCATCAGAAAATAAGACTTTCTTCCAGTCATCCAAATCCCAATCCACGTGTTCTCGAGTAAACTCAAGTCAACTTGCTTGTCGGCTATGGTTAAGAGAGGACCTTTTGCGTAATGTTCTGCACTCAATTGGGACTCATTGAGCCTTCTTCTTGCCGTTTTGGAAGAAATTAACATTTCGGCCGTTTAGAATTTTTTATTTAATTTCCGGTAATAAACCGATTTCTTAAAGCTTGCAGTCGCATAAAACGATCGTCCACTTGGTTTGTGGATCTTGGTCGGCCTTGCCCTGGTCGTCTAGCATGGCAAACTGTTTCCTTAAAAAAAGACATCAACCAATGGTGGTGTGATGAACACCCAACCTTCGGGCGACCTCACGTTGGAAATATCCTTCTTCCAACAAGGTGACAATTTTGACCGCATCAAACTCACTTAAATTTCCTCCTGGGGACATTTCAATGCGAATACACTTTAGTTACACACAAGTTAGGAAAAACGGAAGAAAACTGAATCGAAAACAACACCACACACAAAGTCGCAAATGACACAAAACAAGTAGAAACTTGCATTGGAATGAACGGAAAGGGACCAAAAACAATTGGTACTGCACAATGTTCTGATGATTTATTGGAAAATGTATAGGTGGTGCGCTAATTTTGTCCATCAGTGTGTATATCTATACCTACAAAACAGCATAAAATACGACATGTTTTCTGCGGCGGTTTCCCTAGATTGAACCAATTGAGCCAGTAAAAACAATGGTTGTACAGGGTGGGCCACTAAGAGAGGTGGTCGGCCATATCTCACAAACTATTAGTCGTATCGATTTCAAGTAAAAAAATATATAAGTAAAGTGGC
>NW_026019016.1:3810100-3845748 GCF_020466585.1 Dendroctonus ponderosae | reverse complement strand
GTACAAGCAGTAAACTGTAGAGTGCTGTAAGTGTATAACTTTTAGGATAGAGTGATAGAAGTAACATTGAGTAGTGTAGTGCTTGTGTCAAATTAGTAAGGATGGAGAGAATGAGAGGTGAAGGCATACGGATGCCAGAGCTGAACCATTCTTACAGAAGACCACACGTTTTCAAGGATAACTCCTGGAAACTTGCAGTCAAAAACGGGGGTTTTTTAGTTGGTAGAAATCCAACACTACCTGGTGTCACGGGACACTGGGTGTCTTCGAGAAGATTTTTTATCCTCCAGCAGCCGCCGGGCAAACAAAAAAAAAGCAGTTGAACCAGTCTTAGTCGGAAAGCACGGGAGATCACTTCGCCCACTGCCTCATCGCCTTTGATAATGTCCACCGCAGTTGTGGACGAAACGTCAGGAAGAAATTCCCATAGACCACGGCTTCAAAGCCCGGAAAACATTCCTAAATGAGAATGAAGGTACTTCCAACCTACCTTAGCCTATCTGAAGCCGCTAAAAATACGTATTTAAACTTTGCTATTGCAATGTCGCCCTCTAGCGGCCATTTTGCAAACTTGAAAGTAATTTCCAGCCATTTCCCTGAGCCACGTTACTTACATATTTCTTTACTTGAAATCGATGCGACTAATAGTTTGTGAGATACGGCCGACCACCTCTCTTAGTGGCCCACCCTGTACAGCGACTTACGGTTGGCACCTGCTCCTCCTCGGGATGATGCGCAGGCTGCAGCTCCTGGTAGGAGTCGTCGGAGGATCGTCTGCTTCCTGCGCCGCAGACGGCGCGTCGCAGGGCGCTTGTCACCAGCGCCCAGCATAGCCCGCAACGGCGACGAGCAGCGGGTCCGCCACTGAGTCGCCTGCGCCCCGCCGCTACGCCGCCCGTCACCTGCCGGCCGCTAGCGCCATCCCCGCAGCACGCCACTGCGGGCGCCTACGACGATGCCACCCGGAGTGCGCCGCTTTGGGCACGCCGGACGCACACCAATCGTTCCGGCTTTACGTCCGCATTTTCCGATTGCGGATCCTTAACCACCCAGGAACTGAAACAACGAATTTCCCACAGTCAGATCAGTTACATCGAAATCCGCTTACTTAATGTTTATCCTCAACAGTTTCCGGAAATGTTAAAACGGCGGCTTTAAGCTTCCATCGACGATGCTGAAAAGCGCGTGAGGCCAAAAACGAAGTTTCGACAACAATGGAGTTGTTACAGATTTTCCTTCACGTTTCCCGAAATATGGAATCTGTACCACTGACAGAAAATCAACAGATTCACTTGGCAAATAATCGTTTTTTTTCATTGCTTCGGAAAACGCAAAGACGTCAGAGCACAGCTACTAGATTATAAAACAATCAGCTTGTCAGACTGTAATTTATTATTAAATGCTGCACACTTTGAACTGAAATTGCGCTCTTTAAAGACTCATTTGATTAGAGTTTAACCCCACTGGTCATGAGAGAAATTTGAATAACTCCAAACTGATATGAATAAACTTGCTTTCTATAAACACATCTCATTTGCTTTTTTCGAAAGCCAATCAAAGCAAAGATTTGTATCGATATCTGAATAAAACGTCCCAAAAATGTATTTGACAAACATCAATAGTGATTCATCTAAAATATTTCGCAAAATGCAAAACATTGACAGTATCGTGCCAATAATATGTATTCCAAAAACAACAGCTCAAAATATTTATCGACGTTTCATAAACATCTGCTGCTACTGCGGATTCAATCAAACAATAAATCCATCATCGTGAACGAGAACTGGGCTATACATGCAACGATAACGCGTAAGAACTTTAAATTAGACGAGTGGGAGAAACTTCAATCAATTATAGATAACTTGAATGTAACGTAAAAGTACAATGATCAATCTTGCCACCTAATCTTTACGATTCGGAAATCTGACAAATTAAGTCTCCTCCCAAACATCGAGAAGCATTCGATTCGAATTGATCTCGTTGTACTAGAGGGGAAACCGTTAAGAACTTCGATAAGGAAAAGTTGGTGAATTTTACATACCTGCCGATCACTCCTGAGCCCGGAAACCACCTTTTAACACACCATCACTACTAAACAGTCACATTTGCTTAAACGGCCAATTCGATTGGCACTCTATAATAAACACCGGCACTTTGCATTTGGAATCTGAAAGAACAAAACAATAAAAAACTGAAAATCATCAAAATTAATTAATTATTAAAATCTTCAGGTGATATTAACAGGTCAATTAGTGGCTAGTGATCAATTAGTCACGAAATGGTTCCAAACTCAATGCGTTAGGGAAAAGAAAAACCGGCCAATTGAAGCTTTTGCAACCAAAATACGGGGCGGCAGATGCCTATTAGCTCAAAGTCAACTCAACGCCACTAGATCTACATATTTGAATACCCACAGACGTCATCTATTATTTTATTAAATCTTTTCACACACAAAGTGTTTTGTTGTCGGTTATTTCAGTATAGCGAGTTCTCGTTTTCTGCTTCTACATTAACCGAATGCAGTTCTAAAAGCGAAAAAAAGAACTGAGGTTTTAGAACTACTAGTTTTTACTTCTATACAGTTCCTTTTGTGAAAATTACAGTATCGCATGAAAAGTTTTGCGAGCTTATAAGCGATGGACCATTGGAATTTCTTCCAGACTTCACGGATAGGGTGAACGTTATCGAAGCTCAAAGTCGCCTTCTGGATCCCTCTCCTATCACTGGTTCTTCAACTAGTGCTACTGCTGTATTTATACTATTCGGTGTCTGTGGAACGGTGGTGGGGGAAAGTCGAACGCTGAATAAGAGCGCGCAGATTTTAGGCGACCCGATGAGAAGCGCAATGTTTCTGCACATTTTTTCCCGGAAAACCATTCATAGTTTTATTAAAGCATCGAGTGTTTCTTTCTGAATAATTGTAGATAATCTCAGAAGTATAAGCAACTTGTAGGCTCAGAGTCTAATTTTCCGCCCACAACTTTTGAACGAAATGCACTGACATATTGTTTGCGCAAAAACATTGCTGGTTTAGGCAAATTTTCTTATCCGAAAGTTGAAGGTTTCTGAGGTACAGTGTGTAAAAGTGGAAACCATTTTTTTAACTTCTTAACCAGATTTACTATTACCAAAAAAAATTCTGTTTGGGGATTTTCTAGATAGAAAATTTCAAATTTCCTATTATTTAGCTTGTAGTTCACTTCTTTCTCATTCATTCAGGTCTGGAGCGATTGAAAACATCAGAACTTTTTTGGTGTTCCAACATACAAACTACTACTGATTTTTTGAACTTTGGTGGGCAGTTGGAAAAGTTACTGTTTTCTTGATAAGAAAGTCCCGTAGTCAAAAGTTCTGATGCCTGCAGCTTTCGAGAATACATTTCATGACAACAATTATGAATAGAGAAAAATGTGAATTTGATACGAGATTAAAGTAGCTTTTTGGACAAAATAAAAAATTCGCATGAATTACAGTTGATCCAAATTGAAAAGTACACTCAACTATACAATTAGATCGATTGACCGTCAAAAAATAAACTTATGTGTACTGTACGTTCGTCAGGCATATACTTTAAAATTGTTCACAAATATACAAGGTCTTCAATAAACATGGCAATAATAGAAGTACTGATTTTTCTTATCGAATCTATTTCGTTTCTCTGTAGACTGATGTGATGTCCATTTGAATGTACTTTTTGAATTATGAGTCACTTTCCTCTTGCAAACTTATGGCTTTCCAAAAACCTCTTACAAATTGTATAGAAGTGAAAAAAAATTGATAATTGTATTCTAGGTATAAGCTCAGCTTTTATTCTTAAAATGCACAATGACATTAATTTCTGTCTGTCTAACAGCGAGACGTATTGCATATTAGTTTTCCTTTAATGCATTATCTTAAAACATTTGTTGTGTTGTTTTTATGTCAAAAAAATCTGTATGAACCACTCTTTGCCTTGGACGTCTCCACATAAAAAAATCCAAAGAATGCGTGTAGTGCAGACTTAAATAACACCTTTCAGGGCAGATCTCATCTCAAACCTCAGAAGCTCACAAACTCATCACACTGTCCATTCGTAGTTTTACAAAAAAGTGTCCAACTACCCGAACAAGGAATTTCGAAGAGCAATACATTATTCAAGCGCTTCCTTACATGCTATTGCGAATCCAACCAAACCAATTCGTTTAGATTTCAGAACAAGGTTGAGCTGATCCCATGGTGTTTAGCAGCAACCACTTTTTTCCATTATACCTATTTGCCATTTACGGCCAACGATCATAATCCTCGTGAAATGCCAAGGACCGATCGCAGTTATCACCCTGTAGATAAACGAAACACATACCTTTGCCTAGTTGGACACGAAATGAGGTTGAAACTATTAAAGAAACCAATCGCAGGTATTTTAACGGCTAGTTTTTGACGGTCGAAACAATGAAATGTGTTAGGTTCTGGGTGATATTGGAATTTATAAATCAGTAGATTTCCTCCTGTACGATCTGGAGTTGAGGTAATATCAGCTGCAGTATTTTGTTCGAATAGGCTAAAGACTAAAATTTGTAGTGCCGTAGGACAACCAATTTTTTTTACAAGATAATTTTCTCAAAGCATATAAAATATAAAGGGTAAAATGAATGAAGAATGCAGTATATTTGGCATGATTCTATAAACAGATGTGCAAAATTGCGCTGATTTATTGACAAAAATTGATTCTGATCATAAATTTCATCCTCAATCAGCTAATTTCGCTGATGCATGATAAAAAAATTAGCTGAATTAACTATCAAGCAAATCGTAGTGCCAAAAGCGTGGGCACACCGTAACAAATGTAAAAATAGCCCGGTTTTGATAATGAGCATTTTCCGATAACGCGTCGGAAAATCTGATATTCTTTTACCTCAGCATTCACAAGAGGATCGGCGCTTTCAATTTAGCAAAACAATTTATTGAGGAAAAATGTTGGCCAGGTTGGATCAATGTTATTTCGTTAGCTACAACCTAAAACATTTTGCTAATTTTGCCGATTTTTCCACCGACCCGCGTCAGGATGCCTGTGAAAATTCGCAGGCAATGCCGTTTTTCCTTTTTGCCACAATAATAAGGTCAAAAACCTTTGCTTTCCCTTCTCCAAGCTGTTCTCCCCTCATTTCAGGGGCAACCTATACAAACCGCTTATTGCTTTTCATTCGTTATATTTTCATTGAATGCATCTGATTGCTAATCAATAAATCTCGGTCCTGGAGGTTGTTTATCTCATATAGAAACTTGAGCATTAAAAAATGGGAAAACATAAAAATGAATAAAGGAACAATCAGTGCCAGCGAGCCAACTAAATGCTTTCGAAAACATAACTTTTCTTCACTTAATTTTAGTCTTTTCATATTTTTTTGGACAGATTATGATTTACTGATAAATTTGGGATTTAAGATAAATGGTTTGTATGTTTATGCGCGCCTTTTAATTAATATATGGGGCTTAATTTGCAGAAAAACAAAAACATTTTTTACGTGTCTACATTAGATTCCAGGTTCTAAGCATATATAAAATCATACATACCTAGAAAAACCTTTTTTAAGATCAGAAAAAAATTGACGAAACCGTCTTCAATATATGTCCATCTATTTCATTTTAAAATTGGTTTTTCCATCGACCGTTAAAGTCATGCTACTATAAACTCATCCCGTATATAATTCAGCTTTGGAACAACAGCTTTTTACATCCTTGATTAGCTGTTTCACCTCAACAAGGCTTATTTTGTATTTAACCAATGCAACTTTTGTAATGAATTTTAGCAGCTAGGGACAATGTATTTAACGATGATCATTAACTTCGAGATATTGTACTTCGTTGACGGTTAATTAATTTTCAGAAGGTGATTAGGGTCGCCCTGAATGCCCAGCGGTAATAACACTTGGCTTCAAAGTAACAAAACTTTAAATTAACTACAGACTTTCAGGTTACTAAATAAAAATCCCTACAACGTTAGATTTTATTAAGTATTTTCTCTTTTTTAAGTTAAATAAATGAGGAACCAAAAAAGCCGTTGGTTCCATTGCAACTTGTATTTGTCAAAAAAAATTATAAAAGTCATTTAGTTGACAATTTTTTTATCGCACTGAGAGCATAACTTAATATTAAAAGCAACCAAACTGCACATGTTTGTGCCCGTGTAATCACGTTGTTGCGCACTTTTCGCAGCATTACTGATTTCCCATTTTAAGCTGCTTCTCATTGAAACTCAATTTTTAAGTGTCTTTTTTTATTTATTTATTTATCTTCCAGAAATTTTCTAAAATATATTTTTTTCAATACTTTTTCGTACTCTCCAAGTGAGCCCCCATAACCCATCAAAAGGAATAACGCCAAATTTAAATTACCATGTACTTTCATTAATCATACACAAAACAAATTGTTGAAATATGTTTTTTCAAAAAGTCAAAGGCTTGAGGAAGCAATTGCACCAACAACTATCTTTCCTCATTTGGCACGCAATTAAATATGCATAATATATTGCAAATAAAATACGGATTTTGTCATTAATTTAAATGAATATGTCGACTAATTAAAGGCAAGTTTAAAAAACTCATTTATATATACAGGGTTTATAGAAACATAACAAATTCTATAAAAAAATTCCCTTATGGAGAAACAGGCCTCTAAAGCAGCCACCTGAGAATCGATTTTTTTTAAATAACTTTTAGAATACTTCATGCAATTTAATTATTTTTTAAACAATGTAAAATACATCATAGGTCTTAAAAAGGAGCCATGAAAACATTTTTAACATTTCGGGTTGCCAGGGATAGCCTAGGTGGAGGCCAATAATAGATACTTTTTTTTACCCTGCAGAATGAAGACACGAAAATAATGTATTTAGGCAGCTTTAACCTTAGACTAAAAAAGACACTCTTGATTCATATCGATAAACAGAAGGGTTGTGGAGGGAAAAATATTTTTATTGAATACGGATTTTAATGCATGCATTGGTGGTTTTTTTCCATAGAATTTTTTTATATAAACTTGTTATGTTTTTTTAACGTCCTCTGTACAAATCCGAGAGCATGTCCACATATTATTATTATTATGTCTAGAGATTGTGAAAAAAAAATTAATTAATTTAAACAGACTTTCTCTAGTTTATTTTGCTTTTGCAACAAACCCATTCCATATGCTCCCGTGGAAACTGCGCGTTTACATTAAAATAGGTCATAACTAATCTAACAATTCTGGATTACACCCCATGGGGGCTTGAGGAAAAAATAACCCATTCTTCAGTCAACTAACAGTTTCCTATCTCAATAATATTTTCGCGTAATTTAATGGACATATTAATCACTGATGAATAGCGCGCATTGTCAGAAATGGGCGATTTCCTCTAACAGCTGAAGCATTTCAAAAATTGTTATGTTACAGCTGTTTCTTAATAGAACTTTGCATAGTTTCTAAGGTGTAGGAGTTTTCGCTGTCACAGCTGAATTAGCGTTCAACGAAACTTGAAATTTGATCACGACAATTCAATTTTTATCTGAATTATGCATCATTTTGTTTATGTTTAAAAAATCCGTATCAGCAATTCAAAATTATCTACAGGGTGACAATTTGAAAGTAGAAAAAGATTAGCTATGAACATTATGAAAATTCAATTGTCTCATGAAAGTATTTTGTATTACAAAATATTATAAATGTGGGTTCTTAAACAGTTTGTTTTCAAGTGTAAAAATATATTATTTTTCCATTTACCTAATACTTGTACTACCAACTACAATCGTCTTATTCCGGCTGAATACCTTATTAAAATTAATGACACGTTTATATTGTTTAAAAAAAGTGCTTGAACCTATTGGTTATTTTGTCACATTGAAGGAAAACTTCCGAAAGTTATTTATGCGAAACTGTTAAATAAACTGTCTAATAAACTAAATTTATTCATTGAATTTTGCTCTTCAAATTTTGGTTTTATTGTCATCAGTTTCGCAATATTCGCTTTGAGAGTTTAAAAATCATAACAAAATTTCGTTTGTCCTGCGATAAGATACACAACAGAATCATGCATTATCTATTTTTTGTTAAAATCTATAGCTTATTCTAGTTGCTATATTATCTATCTAACTGGGCTATTTAAGGTGCGAATGTGTAAATTTCGTTGATGTATTTTCTTTTGTTTTCTATACTTCATTTGTGAGAAAGCGAAGTATTTAATATTTCTTCAATCGATTGAAAAAGTGTTATGGTATAAAAAGGCAGGTGACAATGTAACGACTTCTGCAAAATAAGAACACTTGCTCGATAATATTCTCAATTTTATACTGGAAAAATGCATTTTGTATATTTATCTTTGTTTTCCGAACCACTAAGAAACAACACATGCGGTATTCCTAATATACGCATATGCTTTTGCAAAATAACGCGCAGCAGTTTCAACAGCTCAAGTTTATTTTCGTATTTCAATAACAACATATTTACATTGCCCATTACGCTACTTTTCCATAAAAATAAAATAAAACAGCCAATACCGACGTCATTTACGTTAACTGGACTAGTCTGGGATTGATTGAAATCAAACATTTTTGCTGGAACCAGCTCGAAATTTGTAAAACGGGTTGAGAAAATAAACAAACTTTAAAAGTTTCTAAAACTAGCAATGTTTTCCACTCTATCACCGATAAGTAAAGAGTCGTCCACCTCTTAGTTAATGCCAATATATACTAACACATTGATTATTAACTTAAAAATTAGCCAACTCTTGAACGACCAGAAAATATAAAATCACAGACTCTTAAAACACTAGAACATGAAAAAGAAGCCACTTTAGGTTCCTCTAAAAGGTACCCGAATATTTACGGAAAACTGTTACCGTTAAATTTCAAAAATTCTCCAACATTCTGATCGTAAACACAGCCTACTGACGCAGTTGACAAGTTATGACATATTTACACACATGAACTATTATTGTACGGGACAGTGGAACTTTTATCTATTCAACTGCCAAAAAGTTAACGTACTTTAATTGGCTGCAGAAACCACCGACAGGCAATCAACACATTGCAATTCCCCATATTAATAAGCTCAATTAACCAGTCTAAGGTTGACTAAAATTAGTGCCTCTGGTTCCACTTCTAATCCAAATTGATTCGTTTGCCGGTTATGCAAGCAAGTCCCAGCTATTTTCGTCTGATGGATGCGGATCTGGTGGGATGGGAGGTCTAAGGTTAATTGCTTTCGTTGTTTGTTACCTACTTGAACTGCAATAATTAATTGGGGCCAATTTAATTTATCGTTTTGAGTGGCCTAACGAGGACCAAACAGTTCTATAGTATAGTTGCCCACCTAATTTACTTAATTTAGAAAGTGATTTTGCTTTGATCTTAGATAAAACCAACCTCGGTGAAAACGAAATTATTTGTCCAGTACTCAAAATGCCGATAACGCCTGGGATTCAGTTAAGGCTTCCAATACACTGATGTTAATTTTTAGTGCTTTTCAGTAAATTTCGCAATTTTTTGAGAATAATTTCATGAAAATTTTACACGATTTGGTACTTTTTTCTGCAAATGTTGCTTCTTTAGAACAATTTCTTTGATGGTTATTTTTATGCTAAGGTCTTCGAAAGTGAACGCATACAACAATGACAATTTATGCTAACTTTTACAAAATATTTTAGTAAATTTAGGGACGGTTTGTAAATTACGTAGACAATTTTTGTGAATTGGACTAACGAATTGAACCCTCAAAACAATCAACAAGAATAATTTTATTTGAAAAAAGATACTTATTTCTTTGCAGTTTTGACACAAAAATCGAAATTTGAATGTGAAGAACGAATTGAACTTGGCTGTTCATTTTTCCACCACTGAATAGACAGAATTAAATAAATATTTCTTAAGTGAGAGATTATTTGGAAAATATCACCCCACACTCCGGTTTGTCGAATAATTTGAGGATTTAAAGCTATATTTTTACACACAAAACAGAACTAACCTCTGCAGCAGGTCAATAATACTAATATTGAAATCGAGTTTTCGAGAGTCCCGTACAGTAAAACTGGAAAATTTACAATGTTATTATAAATTAATGGTGTTCATTTTAGTATCGAGTGAAACAAGGCAATTTGTTAAATCCATGAACGAGGAAGAGAAGAAAAACAAGACATATCAAAACTGTCGTTGAAGGGGTGTGTTCCCACTACACTTCAGCGGTTGATTATCTTTTTCTAAAACACACATTGAGGCATTTGCCTTGTTCCACTCATGAATTCGTCGACGTGACGTTGTATGCTACAACATTAATATTTGTTTGGAGTTAATAATAATATAGTGTTTCTTACTGACATCTAGAAAATTTAAGACAATCGACCATAGTGAAAAGCCAGAATCAGCCTGGGTGTAAGTTAAATTATTCTTCCAGTACTGAAAATGCCGATAATCCCTGATATTTAATTCAGGCCTTCGAGCCAGTGATAGTGAGTTTTCTTTTTGTTGATTCAAGATCCTTCTCAATATTTTGAGCACACTTTCAACAAACATTTGCAAGATTTAGTACTTTTTCCTGCAAATATTGTCTCTCTTGAACATTTTCGTAGAAATAATGCACCTGTAATAAATACCCCATGGAGTTGATACAGTGGTTATTTTCAATGCCAGGATATTCAAAGCAGAAAAGGGCTAAAGCATACCTTGACATTTAACGGAACAATGACCATTTTAGAAACATTTACAAAACATTTCAGCTTTATGAACGCTTTCTAACTTCGAAGACAGTTTTTATTAATTGAACTAACGAATTGAATCGTTCCATAACAAAATTACATTTCTGGCCTGAACGAATGCCCAACTCGCAAAGACGACTAAATAAAGAAAAAAAAATTGAATCTTCGAAATAATAAAAAAGATTCACTTTCTTTGGAAAAAGGTACAATCGTTTAGTTTTTGTACAGTTTTCGTGCAAAAGGCCAATTTAATTAGATAATTCAGTTTTATAAACGTTTTGCAAATTATGTAGAATATTTTTGTTAAGTAAAGAGGCGAATTGATTCGGAAAAGCCATCAATAAGAAGACTTTTTTCGGAAAAAGATGCAAGCATCCACTAACTGGAGTTAAAGTGTGGAAATACAGGGTAATTAAATTTTTTTTTGGGGTAATAGGGGCTCTTGGAGAGTACGAGAAAAATATTGAAAAACTCCTTGAAGATATTAGCAGTGGAAAATCGAATTTCAACGTCCATTCGTCCTGATTTCGCCGACAATACTACTATGAGTTTGCACTTAAAATTCAATCGTCTATTTTTCTTAAATGTTACCTAAAAAATTCAGCTTTTAGCCCAATAGTCAAGGTGGTTATCATTTCTGGCTAGACAGATTAGAAATACGAAAATAGAAACGTAAATCAGAAAGCATGCTTAAAAATACCCGTAACTTACTTGTTGGCACAATAAGGTGGTTCATTTGATTAACGTACGATTAGTCAGTTAACAACTGTTTTATTCCGATATCTGTCGTCACCCGCGCCTTTTTTCTTATATCGTCATATACTGAGTGATTGCGAAAAACGACTACGTGTATTTTTTTAGTCGCACAGTTTGAGTCTTTTGTGTGTGTTTTTCTACGTGAAAAAGTGCTAACTCACTCTAATCTAAGCAAAACTTTAAGCAAACGACCGTTTGAAAAACAATCCCAGAAAATGTAATCTTATCTCACCTACTTTCAATCAATGCAAATAATTTAAACGTGGAGATAAATACGTAATTTATTTAACATGCTTCAACCACCGAGCAATTATATATTAATATTACATTACAACGTATGCGGAGATATTTGTTTTAATTCCATAAAATGAATGAACAATTAGCACACTTGGTATTCATAAATTCGAGCATTTGCATGCATGAGATTTCTCCAGGATTAGATTCAATTCATTATGGAATTGAAACGTCATGAAATAAAGTTAATCCTTAAATTACATATTATGTAAATGGGTTCATTAAATCTTGTTAAATGGAATTTAATACAATGGCAACGTCTCAATATACTAGATAGACGCTGGCACTTTAGAGCATTTGAATGAAAATTGGTAATTAGGTTGGTTCTTAGAAATTACTGTCTGCGTTAGGGCAAAATTAAATTATTTGAAGAGACTGGAGAATATACATCGATGCTTACCTATATGGACTTGGTCATGTAAAAAGAAGGGACAATAATTAAACATTATGTCATGCACATATTTGGGTTTTTTCTAGGTAGAAGTTAATAAAAACTGCCAATTTTTCATGAAGATTTTGTGTTTAATGCAAAGTTTCCGAAAGAAAATAACTAAACGTATACGAAAGGTTGAGTTTTTAGGAAACTTTTATTTCATCAATCACCGGTGATGTCTGGTTTTATTATAGAATGAAAACAGTTCTGAGGAATAAACAAAATAGGTACTATTATCTCGAAAAAAATAATTATTAAAAAATAATAATTATAAATTAAGAGAGAAATTTTCCATGATAAAATGTAACTTTTTTTAAACTGTTTCTAAGCTTTACGATCTTAATTTCAAATAGTGAATTGGTAAGAAATAGAAAGCGTGTTCAACCTAGACCGACCAACGAAGACTGCATGACTACCTACGACAAATTAAACTAAAACAACTTAGCCAAAAATTAGCAACAGGCAAGAGAGACCTTTAACACATTTTTATTATTCAGATTGCTTATCCAGAACGATAATCTCTAGAATTTGCTGCCTTTGTGGGTGTAGTAGTTTACACGGACATCGTCTATAAAAAATGTTCAAAGGCAAATTTTCAGGATTTGTAATTCGTATTTTCAAAATTCACTAAAAATAACACATATCACGTTTACAACATTATTTAACAGAAAGTGACCAAATAAACCAAACAATTCGGGACCACCACAGTTAATAGGAAAACGCAACTATTTTCTTATTAATTAACAGAACACTTGTGTATGAAATCAAACATTTTAGATTATCAAAGCGCTTTAAATAGGTACCTCGAATTTTACATCGTTTTCATGGCAAAAAGAACGGGGAATTCAACGAGCTCAGGAATAGATCCGAAGGATTCTGAGATGAAATTACTGAAAAATATGGATTATTTTGGACGATCACGACCTTTCATTGGTAATATTTTATTATAATAATTTAATTAATTAATTAAATTTTAATTAAATAAGACGTGTTGCAAAAATGTCCCTACACTCTATAAACGTTTTAACTAAATCGCATCATTTCGAATATACAAGGTGTTTCATGAGGAAGGGGCATTATTTTAACCGCGTATTCTACTCCAAAAAAAAACCCCAGTTTGCTTTAAAACCAATACCACAAAAGCACCAAGATGCTTCGTTACGGATTTACAAGGTGTTGAATTTTCTTTTAAAAACATGCACAATAATTAAATAAATTAGTAAATTTCTTCAAAACGCATGGAGATATTTTAACGAAATTTTCCAGGGATCTAGCTAGGGAAGACGCATGTTTTGCAATAAAATAATTTTGTCAATTTTTGCCAGTTGCGTGTAAATCTGCATGCGACCGAATCTGTTAAAGGAAAAAAATGGTACGTCACTGTATTTTTTAATTATTACAAATTATTTTCTGTGCCTAAGGGCAAAACCTGAAGCTTTTTCAATTTTTGAACCCGGAACGGAGCGGAACGAATAACTACCTTAAATGAGACTTTGACTAAAATAACCCAGTCAGTTATTACAAAGCGATACGAAATTCGCTGTATAGCAGCAAATTACAAAGTTTCTTTTAAATAGCAAAATTTCGAATTTTCACACAAAAAAACACGGAAATTTTCTCGATAAATATCACGTCTAAAGCGCCTGTAGAGAACGCGCCTTTAAAGGGGTTTTGAACATTGAACTTATTGCAAAATTAACTCAGTCCCATCTCGTTCCAGTGATGAAATATCCGCTTAAAAAAAGCGCGTTGCTAAACTTCCTGTGTGTATCTGCCAGAATAAACTTCGCGCTTTTTCACAATATTTGTAGAAGTTATTTATAAATTGATGTCGACAACAAGTAATCGATCGCACATACTTGATATCTCTTATGTGGTGGTTTCACATTTATATCCGGTGACATATTTTATGTACATCCAATCAATTATTATATCACTCTGATAGCGGTGCGTGCTAAAGATTAGCTAGTTCCGTATCTGAAACATGAATTTCCAAACCAGAACAACGCTACAAATTTGAATAGATCTCACAATCAATCGAACAAAATTCTACATTCTGGAACTTTTGACTTTCTAAAGCTTCGCCACTTCCCAGGCTTAATACCCAATACAACCTAATTCTATTCATAACTGGCCTTCTAGAGAATTAGCTTCTATTGTCTTCGCCTCATTGTCTCCAAGTCTATCTATCAAGGATTCCGCATACCCTAAATCCCGAGCAGGTTTTAACACCCCTTTGTGCCTGTGCCGTAGATAATCTTCGACGGGAAAGTTCATATATTTTTTGGAAAGCCATACAAGTCTAAATTCGGCTCTCAAACGGCAAGATTTTCATCTCTACACGCCGATATGTGTCTCTGGAAATCTGCGCTCCGGAAAAAACTCCGGGCATCTATAAAATATTCTTTTCCACTGAATAAACGATAATAGTATCGGTTAGATCTCGAAACGGAGGTTGTAGACGATTTTTGAGGATTCTCCGCATAATTTGCATTTAATGGTCGTACAGAGGAATTGTTATATTTATTTTCCAGAAAATTGTTTCCAATGCATTCACATGCAAAAACGTCAATAAAAAATCATACAATTCCTGCTCGATTTACTTCAATAAATCTCCTAAACTTTTGCCAACTAGTCGCTAGACTAATCCATTAAACCACAATACTCAAATGAAAGTTACACAATTCTGGAAGGAGGTAGAAAAACCACATATATTCCTTCGAACTGCTAAACTATCGCAATAATACGTAATAAATTTAGACATTTATTGGAAAGCAATCCGTTAATATAATATGAGAACGAGATGTTACTTGCCATTCATTGCATTTGTTCAAGCTCAAATATTAAATTAAACTAAAAAGAAGCTAAACAAATGAGTTTAAGCTTTAATACTAATGATATTGTATTTCCTAATCACATAATAGGGTTTTTAAATTAACACTGTTTGTTTCTTTCACTTTATCTATATAATTTATTTTAGAAGTTGTTTTAGTGTGAAGCTATTCTTTTCGCCAAGAAAAACAAGGTTTGTTATTGAAGGCTTTCGAATCGGCAAAAATGCAAACCGCTTTAATATAGGTTCGAATTAAGATTAGGAATAATTTTGGCGGACCAACGTACGATCATTTTTTTTAAATTGCTCGTTACCGCCAATTTTGATAATTTTTATAAAATCAAATTAAGGAATAACGAGTGGCGAAAAAAGAATATACTTACATCACTTAAGTTCAACTGTTTGACTAAACAAACACCTTCGATATTATGGAATATCCTGGATAAGCAAGTGGTAAAAAAATTTACAAAACTTTTATATTAGTTCAAAATTAATGTAGTTTTTTTATAATCTTACACTCAAAACTTCGAAATATTTGCGGTTAATGCAAATCGTGGTCATTTCGGACATTTATTTTGTCCAACAATAATAGAAGAGTATCCAGAATAGTAATTAGTAATTAGTGGTATTTTAACTTTGTACAGCTGTAAAACTAAGTTTCTGCAAAAATTCTGCTTGCGTTCCAATTTTCCATATTGCTGTAGATGCCAATCACGGCTTCTTATGCATCATTTTTTGGGTTATTTTGTCTGCTTTTAAAGCATTGCTTAGATTAACACATGTTTCTACGATTATGCGAGTGGAAGTACTTCGATCTTCTAGTGGCCTTAATTGCCTTAACAAAACAAAATTAATAATTCCCCATTCGTTGCTGCCGCAATTAGTTCCAGTAATTTGAATTCGAATGTCTCAACATCCTTCTTTTGAGAGAGTTGAATTTAAGAATATCATGTTGATCCTCCCTAAACTATTTATCTAATAATAGCTAAGGTATTGAATCGAGTACTGGCATTTTCCAACCTATAGAAACCAGTAATTTAGGGAAAATAAAAAATGATTCATCCATTGTATCCATTCTAGCCTAAATATCACCAAAGCCATATAAATACCATAATATGTATATTCTGCTACTATTAGACATATTGATTTATCGCTCTGTAAATATGTATCTTATATTTACGGAAAGGAGTCAAGGGGACTGTCAAAAACCTGCTTTCAGGGGCCACACAATACGATTGGGGTACTTAAATGTGGAACAGATATGCACATCAAATACATTCACAATTATTTGCAGAAGGGGAAACTAACTTGACGAATTCCATACATACATCCAGTATCTAAATTTTGTATTATGCCTTTATCCGAGCGAATTCTAAAAGAATATTCTATCTCTTCTACTTTTTAGATTTATGAACATCAGAACTTAGCGTTAGATGATTCTTTAATCTAGGTAAAAGCTGATGGTTCGTCCCCTTGACATTTAAGACATGAACCAGACGGTTCCTCATATTGAAAATTGCAAAAACCAATCCATCTTTCACCCGCATTCATCGAGAAAAACTTCGACTCTAACCCAAACTAAACCCTCTAGTATTTTATGTTTTTCTCCTAAGTGGAATTTATCAACACGCCCTATTCCTCTTATAGATTTTTATCATTCAACTTGATCACACAAATTTGAATAGCAGTTTTCTTTCAATATACCTAACGTAGATAACAATTTCATTTACATTCTAAAACAGTTAAATTATTAACTCAATAGAAATTTGAATAAAACATAACTGAGCTAATATATTGTGTATTGTTCAAGTATTCCACTTTCAAAAAGGTTTAATTATCACCACTTAAGAGATTATTCGGTTAGTCAATTGAAGAAAGACAAACATTTGTTTATTTACACGCATTATTATAACACGCGTAACGTGTTCAAAGTGTTGCGTGATCGTAATTATAAAGTACTGGAGCGTAAATAATAATCCCTTTTCAAGATTCAATTAGCATGCTTTCTATTCGGCCACTTATTTACCAACAATTTAATGGAGTTCATTCATTTATGACAAGCCCTGTAATTACATATTTCCGAATTGAATATTTAGTTATTCAAAATAGAGCACCCAAACAACATAACATCTGCTAAAAACAGACGAATATGAAAAGTTTCCAGTTCCTTGATGTGATAGATTTTCAGTAAAATCAAAGCGGCTCGGAACCAGATGTGTCAAGTATTTAAATTAAGGTACCACATGTGGGAAAAGGCTGCAAGGTCATTTTTATTTTTAAATAGAAAATTTGATTTCCATGTGATTTTTATCATTTTAGCCGTTACGTTCTGAACATCGATAGATTAACAAAAATGTTTAAAAATCGCACTCAATTATCCGTGTTTCCGAGTGAACAACGCTCTTAAAAAGCTTTCAAGAACCTGTAGAGTACATTGAAACAACCGCCAGTTATTAGTTTTTCTGACTTTTAAGAAAGTTGTCCTCAATGTAACTAACAAAAATTCTTACACTTTCTTAACTTAACCGCCGATCCAAAGCGACCAGTTTCAGCGTGTTTGCAGCTTTTCGTCCTTTCAGGAAGTTTTCAAATGCTGCTTGCGACAGGCATCGGGTAAATTATATAGTCAAATCGATTAGACATAGAGATGGGATATTTACTGAACTTCCAACTATCACCTAAACTCCAGCACCAGACCAGATTTAAACTTGCAGGCTTACACCGCCAACATTTGCTGATTTTAATAATTTGCTGATATTAAATAAAGCACTTAGTATTTGATGATTTCTTAATTTACGGCTGAAATATATACAACCCAATTATTTAAACGAAATTTGTTAAAAACCTTGCAGGAAAAATGTAGAATGAAAAATTTCTCAAGTTCTCTCTGCTTTTTTATTTAAGTTCAGTGATCTGGCATGAAATTATGTTTTATGTTATTTTGCATTTGCAGTTGAAACAGTAAAAAAGTACATTTAATTCCCCTTTTTCTAGTGGACTTGATATTGATGCGATATTAGATTCAATCGGGTAAGATCAAAAAATCGAATAACTATCGCACAAATTAATATTCACCAACTTAAATAGGTAGTAAGATTTGTTTTATGTAATCCCACGTTTAATCAGTTGATAATATTTTCTGGCATTTCGGACTGAAAACATAGCAACTACTAAAACATACTAAAACAAAAAAAAATTCAATAAAAATATAGATAAATAATCTGTATGTCTTGCGATACAAGCTATCGACCGCATCGGTCTTTCTGTTCTCTAAATTTTAATTTTCTTGACTTTAAAAATAGTGTTGACTTTAGAGCAGTAAAGTCAGAATCAGTTGAATGAAATCTTAATTTAGCCTAAACTAAGCAAAATGCAAGTGAAAATAAAATCAATTTTGCTACTTCAATATTTGATTTTTATGGTGCATTGCAAAAATGTGCCAAATTGGCGAAGATTTACATGTTTTCGATACTTAGAATAATCGAAATCAGATACTGAGAAATTAATTTAAATTTTTTTAGATGCTTTTTACAGTAACAGAAAAATATTTCCTGTGGTAATGTTATTTTTATTTTACGAAGAACATTTGCAAATTTTGGAATCGATAAAATCAGTTATGGCACCACTAATTTTTGCCACGTATTTTAACCGTTTTTCAAACAATAAAGGCAAATACATTTTCCGGTGCGAATTTTATATTTTGCATACTTAATTTGAAATTAGTGGTCAAAATCAGTTAATGCTTTATACTGCATTTTTCGGAATATTGACGCCAAATATGTTCGTTCGACGTAAAAGTTAGTTTAAATACGTTTAGGGCTCTCTGATTAGGTACTTTGTCGTTTTGCAAGCATGAACAATTTCCAAATTGCTTGACTAAAAAAATCACAAAATGTTAAAATATATTAGTAATAATATAAAAAACGAAGACGTTATATTAAGTAAACCCATATAAATAAATATTCTTCTTTCACTTTTTTAAATTAATTTCTTTAGACTTTACTTGTCTAAACTTCAGGATTCAAAGGTCTTCAATCTAAACGTAATTAATTTGAGTCATTTTCAGGCTAGAAAATGTTTCTTCTAAATAAACACAGCAAAAATTGCATATTTGGAAAAATTATAGGCTTAAAATTCTGTCGACTTAGTCATTGACTTTGGTAAAAATCGGGAAGAAGATTTTTGTTTTTCTGAAATTCAGGGTTTAAAGATATAAAGTTTAAATTAATTAGTTTCAGTAATTTTTGAGTTTTTGCATTTTTTGCAAGAAAAAAAATCTATATCAAAAAATTGAAAATAAAAAGTCCTCCATATTGTTCATCCCTTCTTATAAAAAATGTAGGTATAGTTCAAGGTAATTAATGTCATATCTGTTCCATTCCTATAGAATAAAAATAAAAATGGCTTGTGAAGGCAGAAAAAAATACATATTTCGAAAGAATGCAAGCGCTGGAGCCGGCTTATGAAACTGATATATTTGCAGGGCGAAGAAACGGTGGTTTGTAACGGTAAAAAGCGACCTAAAGCAAAATGTTCCCAAACGCAATTTCACGCATTCTGTGACTTTCAACATTAATTTTGATGGAAAAAATTCAATTTTCAAAACAAATTCGAGAAAAAAAACATTGTATTCTGGGAGCGATAATCTAACTACAACCGCATCCAGTTTTTTAAAGATTTGCCAAAGTACTTTTCTTTACTACCCTTCTTTAAGTCCCTTATTTTATAATGCCAAACGATAAACTCGGGCCATAAACGTTGAGTTGAATCTGAGCAAAAAAACCTTAAAATATCTGCTGCCCTAAAGTGAAACAAACTTGTACAAAGCCAGCAGTAAACAAAAACACCCATCTAATCCGACGTAACCCATTTAAAGAACCAACAGGTTGATCAAATATGCATTAGGCTAAAACTAACCTAGACAATAGTAAAATTATAGATCCATATATCCAAATGGGACCGAGCACTAAGCGCACACCGAGCGTGGTCACTCGCCGACACTCTCCGAGCTCCGAGCAAGAAGCTGTCGTCTGCAAAGCGCAGTGAGCACCAAATGAGTGGACGTTTCTTTGAAACGCCGGATGTTCTGTGAGAATTTCGTTCAGAAATTTGAAAAGAAACGAGCTGGCCGGGCTGTGACTATGAGCGCGATTCTCGTCTAGAGCAAGCCAAGGAAGTTAGATTCGTAACTGCCTCCTGCTCGGGCAGATCAGCCCGGGCGGCTAGGCCTGCTGGCAATGTTGCCGGCGCTTGTCCTGGACGAATTTTCAAAATCGCGAACACAACTGTTTAAAGACCCCAGGTGATGGCCAGGAGATGATCTGAGGATTTACGTTTTCCTGCTGAAAGCAGGAAAACAGCTGGAACTTTGCTTTATCTTCCACTGCAATACGTTCACGTAAAGCCCGCCGCAAAAAGTCGCTTGCTGAAAGCGAATTGATATAGCATTATCATCAAACTTAGTGCTCCGCAGGAAGATGCACTTTACTGATTGGGCTGGAAAACACGGATCAACGTGGAATGGATGAAGTCAGCAGGGTATCGTGCTTCAAATACAAAGCAAAAACTGAAAATCATTGCATTTTATAAGACGCTTAGAAGTCACTTTGCAAAAATACAAGGTTTTTCTGTAGTAATTTAGTCAACGTTTTCGATTTCAAGTTTTTATTGAAAAAATAAAAATGTTTTTAAAGCATGAGCCAAAAACAACACAATACATATAAAGTGATAACACTTTACAAATAAATAAAGACTAGAAGATAGAAGAGCCCGGATGGTGAATCAATCATTGTAAGAGCTACAGATTTGTGGGTTATTTAGCTCATAGAGTCTGCAATCCTTGCAGCCTTTATGATCCGAATTACTTAAAAGACATGGATAATACTGAAACGTTTAGGACATGCTGCCGACAGTAATATTTTATTACGGATATAGGAGAATTATTTTTTTGATTCATCCGGTGTTATCTCACAACTTGAACTATACAGATCCAATGGCTTGTAACTCAGTCGTGCAATCACATCAGAAAACTATTTAAAGTTTCCTGTTCAAAATGAACTTTCAAAAACATCTTAGTGAAAACCAGTTAAAATTGTCAGTTTTACTGTTCTTACAATGAGCCAAGTGAATAAAAGACTAATGAACACTTAATAAAATAATTAACTAGTGAGTGAAAGTGAAGACTTATATAATAACGAACAATAGAGCTAATAAAAGCAAATACTGTATTATAGATATACATATAACATTTACTTCAACTAAGTATTTTCTTATGAATATATATGAAAATAACAAGTGAAGAAGAACAATATTCTCATTATCGTCGTTCCAAAGCAAAAATAAATGGTTATTTGGCGTATCCAGAATTGTCGATTTCAAAACAAGCATTCATATAGCAGAGTGGCACGAATATTTAAGTGTTCTGAAATTCATTGGCCTGAAAATGTAAACTGTAACACACATTTTAATTTACTCACACTAATTGTTTTTCTCCCTAGATTTTTTCTCATTTTGAATTTTAGGAACAACTTCCCGCCCGTTTAAAATTACATAGTATTTATTCCGGCTCAAAAAGCATAAACTTACGCATTCCTCATTCAATTAAAGTAACTACTTCAAAAATCGCCTTTTCTCCATTTTAAATTACTTATTAAAAACAGATGTTAATGCTATTTTTATAAAGCAAAGCTTGAAGTTTTATTCCTGTTGTTCCTCTACAACTATTTATTACCTTGTATTCCCTAACATATTTTATTGTCGTTTCGATAGAGAACCTAAAACACCGCAACATATTTTTTTAAATGTATTTCTTTTGTGTTTATTTCGATTTTATAATGATAACAAAAGGGAACAACTGAAAAGCATTTTTGGTCTAAAATGTGGCCAAAACAAATCAGGGTTCAATCAACTCCCCTGAAAATATCCGATCGCTTCATCCCTTACGGGCTGATTCAATATTCTAAAACCCACACCGTAAGCACAGTTCCGCTATTCTTAAAGGTTAATTCGTTTTACATATTTGATGCGAACTCTCGTTTTCCAGTTTGGAAAAATTTTATCCATATTTTCCTCCGCAAAGTCGATAAGTTTGCTGAAGGTTTTCTCGGAAGCGTTTCTGAACTAACCTCATGCATTTTCACACAAATCTTTGTTAATGCTGTAATTTCATATGTGAGTTTCACGTTATTTCTTTACAATTTGAGTTGATCTGACCGGGGACATTTCTCCAATTTAATACCCTCAGAAACAGGTTCTTTGCACAGTGTTCTCAAACTCGACTTTTGCCGTCTTTAGAAAACAGTTCAGTAAATAGGTAGTTCAGTGAGAAGTTAGTTTCTTTTCACATTTCATCTATTTTCAACCCAAATACTCGCTCCATTTGCTTGTGTATCTCTGTGATTGCTGGCGTATTTAGTGCCCATATATAACCATTTAGAACATACATATTATTAATCCATTCTCATAAAACAAGCTCTGATACAAATACAAACACTGCCAACAGCATATTATTAAAGCAGACAATCAAACCTATGTAAACATCATTACCTTGTAATGGAATTAATTGAACTACGCCCATTATGTTAAATAAATAAATAGGATATTGATTCCCACCGTTAAATTGAAGCTTCTATTTAATTCATAGTTGTAGGTATAATCATAAATTATAAATTGTCTTTTTAAGGGGCTGAAAGGATGAATGCGGTGTAAGCTGAAGATATTTTTGCAGGTCGCAATCGGCTTTTTAATGCAACATCGTCTTACATCGCTAACGATACAAAGAGTAAGATGAAATTACAAAAATATTTTTCGAAAGATGTGAAATTTAGACCGTAAAAAGGAAAACGGAAAGAACGAACGCTTCAATTTTAGTTAAAATACTTTGGTTCGAACATTGATTGAAAATTCAGGATTTACGATTCACAAAAAGTTTGCTGTTTTTCTCCTTAAAAGTTGCAGAAAATCAACCAGAGTAAACAATTAAGAAAAAATTCAATTTCTGAAAATTCTTTAAAAAAATCATGATTTCAACCTCAAGCAAACCAGCGAAATCTCCATTGCTGAGTCCAATAAATTGACCATATTTAAGTAATAAAAATTGAGTACTTTAGTTACGTTTTCCAAAAACTTTTTAATTAGGCAGAGCTTTTTATACCAATCAAAAGCAAAACTGGATCAGAAAAACGGCGTTAGAGATATTCACACTTTATTAGCCGAATATTTGCGCACATAATCGACATGATTCCGGCATTCTAACGACTTTTTAAAGATACACTCGATTTATTCAAGCAATCATTATTCCAAACTCAAATAAGCCAGAAAAGTCGTAATTGCACTGATTTGGTAAAAGTTATCCAAACTACATAGAAGCACGTTGGATTGGTCTAAAAGAAAATTGGAAAGTAGAATGATGGGAAATTGAACTGCTGTTTTAACTAACAAAATAAGTTTTCTTGGAGTTCAAAGACGAGTTTTTTAAACTTGCATCTAAGAACTAATCGCTCGAAACCACATAGAAAAACTGTGACGCTGAATTATCCTTTGTATTGCCGCTCAAGTTTGTAATTAAATAAATAAACATGTTTTTATCAGAAATTTCAGCAAAAGCTAAATAGAATAGGACAACGAATTTTGCATCTTTTATTCAATTTTCATTATGACATTGCAGCATTTTAAATTAAAAAATACATATATTATGATTATTGATATGTACATCTTGCAAATTTCCTGTATATTTATTTCCATTTTCAAAACTTGTGCCGCAATATAAATTACATAGGAGATAGTCTTTGATTGGAGCGATATTGAATCTTGTTTTTATCCTAGTTACAATTGATAATTGAATTCAGACGGTTCAACTGCCTGCCGCAGCACAAGAACACTTTTCTCGTAGGTGGTTTGATTGTTAAGACAACAACATTCCTCTATGGGGGCAAAAGCCATCAGGAAAGCTCGGGTAACTGCACGTATTTATAGGATCCAACAAATGACTGCCCACTGAGCAAATAATAGAAGTAATGTTGTAATAATCAATCCTGTGGCGAAACGATCAAGAATATCTCTTGACGTGTACGGATTAATCCCGCCGGGATAATTCATCCTGAAATGTCCGATTCTGATTCGGCCTGGTCAGCGCCAAATTCCTCCCAATGGGATGTCAAACCAACCGAATTACCTATTAATATAATCGTTTTATATGTGCATTATTGTCGAGCGCTAAACGGGATTTTGGAATATTGCCATCCCTCGATGGTAAGACACCAACGGTAATTAAGATCAGAAATTGCTTTCGCAGTAAAGCAATTTAAACTGCTCAACACTAAAAGACATTGTCTATACTGGCTTTAGCTTGGATTCGACAAAACCGAAAAGAAATCGGAGACGAACAAAAGTGGAAGACTTTTGTGAACTACAAGAAAAGCGTAGGAAGGCCAGACACACGACTGCTAGAGGACCTAAAAGGAGTAATAGGAAGAAGATCCCACCAAATAAGAAGGAACAGAAAAATTTTAAAATTTCAAGAACAACCATATTTAGGAGGGGACGGGAAAATGCTGCTGGGAAGAAAATCATGAAAATGCAATGGTTTGTCGCTCAATCAAACACATGAAAAACCTTTCAATGAGGCCACATCTAAGGGTGAATTTCTAAGAAATTGGTTAGTTTTTATACAATAAAATGACTGCGATTTTGATAGTTTGGAATATGCAAAGATTTGGACGCTTAATCAAAACCAGCTTTTTACTTAAAAACTGTGTACTTTCAGGAACATACTCCTTAGATGCTTAATGTCCCAAAGTTATCTTATAAAAAATTCGAGGTGCCAAGGTTTTTGAGCATTCCTGATATACCTCTTAGCAAATTTCTCTTAATACGTTGGCCGTAGGTGTAAAACGCGTACTTTAAAAAAACACTTATCATGCAGATTGAGTGTCATCCTCGTACATTTAGTATCATAGTGCAAATGTCATTTTAGAAATGTTTTTGTGTGCCCTTAATGCTTTGCAGATTAAAATTAAACCACCCTGTATATCTGG
Organism: Dendroctonus ponderosae; assembly: GCF_020466585.1. NCBI lineage: Eukaryota > Metazoa > Arthropoda > Insecta > Coleoptera > Curculionidae > Dendroctonus > Dendroctonus ponderosae. Next base: position 3,820,699 of record NW_026019016.1, on the reverse strand, counting down.
AAATTCAATTAATACGTAATTTTTGTTTTTTTTGTACAGAACATGCTAACCCAACTTAGAACCCTTTGTGTGATTTAAACATTTTTTAACTTTATTAAATATAAATTAATAACTTAGCAAATCCCCATCAGAGATTGCAGTGCAGACAACAAGCAAAGCTTTTGATGAAAAGTAACGAAACTTTATTTGAACTTTTGTTACCAAAAGCAAAATCATCAAACTGCACACCGCTGATATTTTCTATGTTGTAACCGCTCAATCTATGCATAAAATAACCGAAAAATTTAGAGAATAGTATCCAAATAACGCACCAGCAGGATATGCAGTATGCAGCAGGCGGGCATCGACGCCTCCGTCCCAAACGGATTTTCGCTTATCAGTAAGACCGCTACACAGTTGCCAACGTTGTGTTTAATTATAGATTTTCAGGGATAATCCATTGAATAGCAAAATTCTTCAAAATCGTTAATTATAACAACTTAACCAAGAAGACACTGTAAGATTATTTTCAAAACTTTGTTCAAATCGTCCATTTCTTGAATTAAAAACAATTAGATACTGATAAAACGTTGTTCTTATTTCATATTCCACTTTCCAAAGAGGCGAATTTCTAGCAAACCGTAAATAACATTTTCGATCGGAAAGATCCGATATATATAAATATATCGATAACCATTTTTTTCCGATATCTGAAAAGCATTTTTCTCATTTTTAACAGCTTTCAAATCTTTATGTTTCCAATTATTTAAAATTAATTTTTTGCCAGATTAAAAACAATGTTGTAGAGGGTGGGCCCAGTAAACTCCCCACTTTATACATATTTTATACAATGTGTTTGACCATTTTTTTCTGCAAAAGAAGTTTACCCTTGATCGCAGATCTGAGTATTTGCTGCAAAAAACTACTTGACAATGTGTATTTTTCGCATAAAATACCATACAGTTTCCGTTTATGAAAATAGTCGTCATATTACTGAAATCACCACCCGATTACCATGCAAATTGCAAAGCATATAATTCCCATCCTACGAATATGACAACAGTTCCGTCCGCTAATAATCACAAACATTTAAAATAATTTATAAATATAGAAAATAACTAAGTAGTAAGTACTGCAATTGCCTTGAACAATGGAATTATATAGTTTATGCTAATTTGTAATAATTTGCTGTAAAATGGTTTCCCATTGTTACCAGAGTCTACCAGATATATGAGGTACTTACCGAATCCGCTAAGTGGCTTTGTGATAGGAAAACCTCAAGTCATACCTGAAAAGAAAAATGCGTTGTTAAAATAATCTCATTTGCATTATCCAAGAATAATTTTTTAAAGAATTCTTTATTCCGCGAAATGAAAAAAAAATATATCAAAACATTTCCCGAAACATTATAGTCAATATACAGGGTGCCCTAATGTGCTTAGATTTGTTGTTGCAATTTCTTGTTGTCCTGCTTAAACCTTTCTTTTTGCATCATTATAAAATCATAGCACACATCATTATCAAGTAGCTCGAAAGCGATGACAAATACAAAATCGGAAAAGATGAAAAGTTTCCAAGATAAATGACCAGTAGTATGAAGACTATTAGAATGAGAGACCCCGTGAAGATAGAAGAAGTCAGGCCAGACCACCGACGGAATGGGCAGCCGATATACGGAAAACAGACAACTGGATGCAACTTGCACAACATACAAATTCTTAGCGCCGTTGGAGGAAGCTTATGTCCAGCGGTGGACACGAGGAGAAGCTGGATGATGATGATGAGCACTTTTTCGAGCAGTTCATGGTTTTCATATGGCTATAAAAATGTGGACAAATGAAAAAATTGCGTGGCTTAGGCTTGGAAAATACTGACGATTTAGGTTTGCTTTTAACAATATTATCGCCTGAGTTATTTGGAAAGCCTTTCCGACAAAGACAAAGTAAACACATTGTCATTCTGAACAAAAATATGTGGAATACTTTTCCAAAAAGTCACCACCGATTTCAAGAAAACTTCAACTGGGATTTTACGTTAAATATTTTATTTGCCGTTATTTATGAGCAGCTTTAAATGTTCCCCACATTTCAACCATCCGCTATTAAAATAACGGATAATATCTCAGACGTTGCCTAGTTTACGATCCTGTTGTTGCCAAAATTTGAAGTATCGTAATTTATCCTTCTTACGTCCGTTTTGTCGCAATGGGTCAGTTTCAGTAAAATTGCACATTTACTGTTCCTTACAAGAAGTCTACTTTACTTGATTTGATGACATAAAGTAAAATATTTGTATGCAACAAAATGAAATTCTACACATAAACAACGTTCGCTGGGAATGCAAAGAAATAAAATCCGGTATTGTTCAACATTTCATTTGTTTGCTCAAGACCCTCCCGTATGGAATGGCGAAAACGCATTTCAGCTCAGTGGTTTGTTACTGTTTGCACCGATGTGCCTTTAAAATATATTGAATATCGGCAACATAAACGAGATGACTGCAAGATTGAACATGAATAGTTTACAGGTAGGTATATAAGTGAATTTCCCTTCTAGATATGGGGAAAATGGGACGCCATTGAACCGTCTCTACTGCAAATGGATATTCCATAAAATAATACCGTGTCCCTGCCAGCCATGTCATAAAACAGGATACATCGTAATCTAGCTAGTTTTCATGTAATTCCAGCTAGCATAAATGGTGAATAAAAATGCAAATTCAAAGTCGATCATGACATCAACACAACATCGCACAGCACAAGCTTGATTAATGCACATATAATGTTCTAAAAATAATATATTCCATACCAACTCATGGCCTAAGCTGGAAAGCAAATTTCCAAAGCGGCAAGATTACTTCTTAACTTTTCTCCTTTCCTACTCTTTAGCGACCATAAAGTTTATTAACGCAGGGATCAAAGTTGCAAAGTTACTTTAATCCAATTACGGCTCGACTTTAGTTTCGCAAATCCCTATCGATTTTTTTCTTTGGAATTAACTGTCCTCTAGTGGCCTCAATAACGAAGCCCTAGGTAGAATATTCAAATAGGGATTCTAGATAAAGTTGCCGAGAAGATCCTTTATATATCAGCAGTAGTTTGGAATGATGTTGTGGTAATAGGATTTCATTCAATAGCTGAAGTAAAGTAACTGTTTCTGAGAAGAAAAGAATATATAAAACTAGCAATCAGCTCTCGATAATCGCCAACATTTTCCAGACTTGACAAATCAGCTGCTCAAACTTCCAAAGGATCAAATAGACGTACGAGGGTTTAGTTTTAGAACACAAAAATTGCCCAAAAAAGAAGCAGGAAAAACAGATAATCAACCACTCCCTCAATTTGTTCAATATTTTCTGCAGAAAACAATGAAGTAAAGTGCAAACTGTTAACGAGCCAATTGAATTTAAAAGACGAATTTAAAGGTAAATCCTCCCCTACTGTTTACAATTTCTTTCTAAAAAATACGTCAGTTTATACACGTGTTATGGAATCATTAATCATAAATAAAATACTCTTTTATTGAAAACCTAAATCAACTGGAAGAAAACGCTGTTACCAACATATTTTTTCGCCCCAACCGTATAAAAATAGCCAATCATTTTAATTTTAAATGCCACATGCTCCAAACATATATTCTGCGCTAATACCAGCTTACAAAAAATTGTTTTCTCTGCACGAAGGCAGTGTTTCCTCTTTGTGGCTCTATTCATTAATATTGAGCCAGTCGCTGCTGTGAAGATGATCTAATAAAGGTCCGAATATTGACTATACAAATTTCAATATTCCGGCAAAAAGAAAAATACGTTTTCATTGGCAAACATCGTCGGACGTGCAGCATGTTATATGCCAAGTGAGTTTTAGAAGATTTAAACGATTCTATTTTGGATTTTGCTCTTCTTTGGCAGTGCTGTTCTCTAGCAGTACTGGTAGTGTTAGAGATGTTATTCTTTTTACACCGAACTTCAACCCAACCCTTCACCTCATAAAGTGAACCGAAAATTTGACGATCAAAATAAAAATCCAATGGTTCTATTTGAAATACGCAAGATATTGAAGCTTAAAAACATCGAATTTGTCGACTGAGAAGTTGACTCGGAGGTTCGTGGAGAACTTTTCATAAATAAAAACTTTAGTCAGTTTGCAGCTGACTAGTTACTCTTGGAGCCCCATAAGATTGATTTACCTATTTCTGGGGACCCCAGCAATTGTAAAAATTTTCAGATTTTTAAAATAATTCGAAAACCGTAAATAAAACTTATCAATAAAAAATTGCAAATGGGTAGGTTTGCTGTATCGAATTTATTCCTAAATAATCACAACTCTGTATATTTGCTCTGCAAACGAGAGATGTATTCATCATTTTTATCGTATGAATTATCCGGAATAAAAACAAACCCTTTACTGAAATTACCTTAAACAAGCCGGATAGCCGGATGCCGTGTTTACAAAGCACCAAAGGTCTCTAAATCAAATTAATGCCGAAAGCAAATACCGGTCCCAATTTAACTGCTGTGTCTGAAATTAAAGAGATTTCCCAAGGAAAACAATGCCTTTTCCTAAATGTAATAAAGCTCGAAAACAGTGCTTTTAAATTTCAAACCAAAAACAAATATTTCTTAATAACGCTTTAGAGGGCTTAAACGTATCTGGGGCAGTAATTAGGTTGGAGGAAAAAAAATCATATTTCAATCTAATTATGAAAGAAAATGAGGATGCTTGCTTTTGAAGTTCATGCTGAGAGAACGAATTTTACAGGCACGGCTTAATAGTCGGAGAAATTCGGAATCCCCATTCTTTAATTTTGGAAGTTGCGAGGTTGTTAGTCACGTTTCTGATTTAAAATCGTCATTTCGTTCACGACAAGCTTACGGAAAAACAAACTTAATGGAGTGACAATGTGTTTGAGCTGCAACATTAAATTTCAGTAGTTAAGTCTTCCAAGTCGCCAATTTCCCCACGGAACAATTTATTATGAGAATAAGTACCAATAAAAACTTGGTATCAGAAGTGTGATATTTTAGTTTTTAAAATGATCAGGCTTAGTTCATTTTACTAGTTGACCTCAAAATTCCAAAATATCCAGACAATTTTTGTTAATTTGATATGGAATGAATGGAATGATAATACTGAGTGCTTCCCTGGCATTGTCGGTTCCGCTCTTGATGGATCAATATTCCAGAGTTCTGTTAGCGGGACCGAGGTTGAACACTTGAAACCTCTCATTTCTTAACTTTTCATTTCGCGTCTTCTCTACCGGAAATTTTTATGCAGAAATTTCTACAGACGGATTCCAATTTTCCCGAATGGTCAAGGGAATAATTAATGAGGGCCATCCCCGCTTGATCTTAATTTTATTGCTGCGAAAAATTTTATCGGAGGAAAACGCAATTGCTTTGATGTAAGACTTGGCATTTTTCAAAGGCCTACCTATTTGAAAATTTTATAAATTCTTATTTATTCTGAAGCGCACTGAAATGGATTAATCTGAATATTTTACCTCTAATTAATTTGTATTTTGATACATTTATTCATTTTATTAGCCGTGTTTTAACAACACGGCTTGTTCTGAAATTAGAAACGTTTGCATTTAAGTTATGTAAGCTTAATTTACTGTACTGATATAGTACAGAAACAGTTTTTTTCGCGGTTTTTTCTTCGGCAATGGGGCCAAGCCAATTCTCTCAAAAAACCAGAAAGATTTGGCCTTTAAAACGACGTAAATTTACATTTAAATTGTGTTTTGTTTTTGCGTCTTTCCATGCGGTCATTATTACGTTAATTATTAATGTGAAATGAGTTTTATAATTTAAATTAAATGCAGCTCTAAATCAGGATTATTTTATCGTTTTGCTTCATTTATAATTTGACTAATTTGGATTCGTTACTGCTGTGCCGGCATAACATTAGAATATATTAGGCACTCAGACGGCACTGAGGACAAAAAGCGTGACGCGGTCTGTAAAAGAACCTCTAAACATATATTCTCATCAAAATCCAACCCCTTTCGGCGTTAGAGTTTTTTTCGCAAAACGGCACGGAACACCTAATTGCTTTATCCACTCGGGGCATAGTCAAAGCTTACAAAATATAGTAAATTGCCAGTGCAAAAGCTAAAAGCTGCAATTAAGGCTCTCGTAGTACGTAGAACCGGCATCCTACTACATTAGTGCTCCAATGAACATTCTTGATTGGCCATTGTTAAATATTCGGTACCAACAAAGAGCGGCAATTATCGTTTCGTTTTGGTTTAAGAGCTCTGGATGGACCGCGTTTCTAATTATTCGCCCATTTTGAAGGGAATGTTAGCAATTCGGTTATTCATACTCTGTACATAATATGCTCAAGTTGCATCTAAGCAAAATTTTTAAACTGTAATTGTCAATTTCAAATTTGTAAATTGGAAAAGGACACGTAAAACTAGAAGTTTTAAATTTGCGTTGCATAGAGAATAGAAAATTCCATTCAGTCATAACAAGACAAGTGAGGAAATTCGTGTAGTTTTGACCAAGGAAGCGAAATTTGAATGTCAGACGCTTACGTACAAGATTATGCCAATTTTTCATGATTTCCGTCCCGTTTTTGCTCATATCTCGGAAGCAAAATAAGCAAGAACGCTCATTTTGACATCATTCCAGAGAGAACTAAATGGCCTTTTGAGAAAGTGAACCATCGATTAGCAAATGTAGGCAGTTTTCTCAAAGTCTTGATTTTCTTTGAATTTTAAAGAAAATTCGAGTAGTTTTGCCCTAGAAAGCGAAATTTAAATATCAGACATTTAGGTGCAAGATTAAGCCAAAATTTTATGTTTTCGGAAGCTCCGTTTCGTTTTTGCTCACTTCTCGGAAGCAAAATGTCATTTTAACACCTTGCACACAGTAATTAAATAACATTTTTGTGAAATTTTTGCGCAATTTCTAATTAGCAGTAGAGCAATAAATATTTGCCATAAAAAATTACACTGCTTGCTTCTAAGCCCAAATAATACCGTTAATTCAAATTTCCCAGGATATTTTCCTCCTCGTTCTGAAAAAGTTACAAAACAACTCTAATTACACAAACAGTCATATACTTCAAGATACTTCCAAATAGCGCCCGTCAAATCAGCCCTCAGGAGAGGAAACATAAATAAAACAAATAACGAAAGCAGAAACAGGAACAGCAGGGACTAGGCAAAATGTTCTGATTTTCCCCAGACTGAAGAAGTTGAAGCCGATTAACTCGCAACGAAATATTTCAACGACAAACGAATGTAAAAAGTTTCAAATTTTAACCAACCGGAAAGGAGTGGGAGTTTGGATTTATTAAATCCGTTCGTATAGCGACTAATGCATGAATTTGCAGTTGTACAATTCCATCTTTATTTTACATTTATGGGATTTGCTCGCTCTTCAGTTCAGGAAGCGAGTAACTAAACTTCCATAGAAATAAAAGAGAATTTCGAGTTCATCTCAAGTATTGAACAAACAAGTTTTAGTAACTTTTAATTAAATTACTTCAGCCGACATTCTTTTTCATGTCTTTTATTTCAATGGGACGAAACTGTTCTAACCGATAAAGGCATTTCTGGGATTTGATGTTAAGCTTAAATTAATTAAGGCTTTTCTTTTCGAATGACTTCGAAATAATGTGTTTTCGAAAAGTTTTAGTTGATTAAGGTATTTCGCAGCATTTTCGAGCATTTATTTAAAGGATTAAAAGTTTTCATCGTCTGATACCTTCAGTAGATTTCAAGACGCTGCCTAAACGGCTGAGCAAAGTATAGAAAAATATTCAATTGCTACCGAAAAATTCTGCAAAAGGAATAAACTTCGGGTTCTAATATTAAGTCAGAGGAAAGCCCTTTAAAAGTATAATAGTATTCAAAATTGAGAAAAGTCCACAAGTACAGAAAATAATGTTTCAATTGTTGCTATTACATCATTAAAAGCATTGATTCGTTTTTCATTAAGTTAGTGTTAAAGCTAAATAAACTTTTCACTGTAAGCTCCGCTCAGAGTTCTCGTTGAACTCGTGTGTAATGTCGGCCCGGTTTTCCAGCGCTTTCCTGGAAAATATCCCGGAATATTGGTTTCCCGTGCCCGGTTCTGCTCTCCTAATACTGACTGATCGGGAATTGACTATGGCTGATGATTGGAAATTTATCGATGTTACCGGGGACATTTCAAGTGGATTTTGCGTTGAAATTAGCCGAAGGCATGGGTTAGCGCGGTTTTTGGGAGATTTTCGCTAACAAATTATGACAAAAATTTATTAGAACCGCATTAACAACTAGGTTGAATAAAAAAAAATACAGTGGTTACTTAGTTCGAATGCGAGTTCTTTCAAGTTTTCTTCGAACAAGATTTTATTTGCGAAGTGTTTGGTTCACCCACTAATATTTGTTGAATGTGTAAATAGGAAGGTTATCAATGAAGAATAAAGTTTGGCAAATCAAAAAATTATGTCTAAAAGTTTTATTGAAGAAAAGCAAATATGAAGCTGATGAAGAAGTTGCAATCAAGGCATAGAAACTTAACAAAACAGAAACAATGGATGGCCAGGTTTTCGGGTGTAAGAAGTAACGAAAACGTAACGAATATTTGTAAAAAAATTATCAAATAATTGTTGTTGTTAATGTAAACATTAATTTTTCATGAAACAATGTTTTCTTAAATTGGCACTTTTTAAGCTCTAAATGTGTAAAATCTGCGCCTTTGCATTTGCTAGAAACTTCTTGTTGGTGAACTGGTATTTGGAAAGCTGGCTTTGAAAACTACCAGAGCACAACAAAAATATTCGAAATCTGACAAACATTTCTTGAGCCGACCACCAAACATTGGAACATTAAAATGAAATTTTTAAACTGCGCAAAAAAGTGAAAGAAAAGCCATCTTTGACCTAACAGCTACTATCTTCCACTCTGTACATCTGCAGTAAATTCAGCGCAAAATGATGAATTTTTAACTCTGAAATCAGTGTTTAGCCTTCAGCTTCTCATCGTCTCAACAGGTAGCTGAGCGCGATCACGCCGTAGGATATAACCTAGCACAAAGGCCAATAACCTCAGTAGAAACTCGCCAAATAACCACCCAAAGAACCAATAGTTGAATAAACCCGTGACTGAAACTGAGCCAAAAGGGCCGAATAGGAATTTACCTGATTTTCCTGCTGCGATGCCTGCGGACTTTCCCTGGGCAGGACAGCAATCCATTGCTCGTTCCTTCTGAACACTGCACTGCACAAAAATGGCAACATAATCAACAACAGGTCGCAGCATGAATGGCGATGTCTGGAAAAACGGGAAATGGAATTTGGGAAATGTCAACATCCGAAAAATAAAGATAACATTTGACCGGTTTAGCCGATTTTTTGTTTATATGACACGTTTTTTCGCTATCGGCCGAACAACCGGGAACGCTAGGGGGCGGCAGCGTGCATGGCTGGATGCTTATCCCGTTCCTGCCTTTCGACGCGGTTTTGCCTTGATGTCGATCGATAAATAGCTTTGAAATCTACGCAAAAACTGCAACTTGCTTTCTCGCCCCTTATAAGGTTGGTGTGATTACAAAGGTTCATTTTAGGATAACACTGCGCTTTATGGACATCATCATCATCATTTAATCATTAAGGGTTGAACTTTTGTTGAAAATAAAAATTGCAATTATTTTTTCAAACAAATGTTTTCTTGTGAATTTGGGTTTTAGATTCGCGTATTGCTACAACATTATTACCACCTAGTGTTTGTTGAATCATTTTTTTTCAAAAACAAACCGTAGTATCGACGTTAAACAATAATATTTTTTTGTATAAATTATTGCTCTATAAGGTTTTGAATTAAATTAAAATAAACGTAGAGGGTCTTCTAACGGGTATACAGGGTGAGACAACCGTGCATTAGAAAAGTTTTGTGCAAAATCAAATGCCTTTCATAAATAGTGTCTAAAGCGTACCCTAAAATATCTCCAAGGGCTTCGGAATGGGGATCTATAAGTATTGTAATATATATATAAAGCTATTATAAATAGGAGCACTATTTATCAATCTGTAATAAAAGACGTGAGGAAATTCTGTCTTTTTTAAAGACAAAAATTTTTGAGGCGAAATACCCAAAAAGAAGTTTGTAAAAATGAATCCGCCTCAACAATATAGAACTTATCTACAACTTAGGTATGGGCCTCATATCTGTTCTATTTTTCGATATCTAGAATCCAAATCTTCAACACTCTGAAAACAGTTTAACATTTTTACATAAATGCAAAAACAATAATATTATTCCAAAAGGCTTACGACTTAAATCTCCATATGACATCAATACACAAGTAACAAAAATCTTAAACAGAGCAAGTAAAGCTTTAGTTAGAGAAAGAATTCAATATCACAGATTAAATAAAATCAAACTAAAAAACGAAATACATGACATAAAACAACACTTACGATACAAAATCTCTTTTGACGACTTTAATCACATATGTAATTCCGTTAATAAAACCTATGAAAGAAAATTTATTATTCGAAAACAAATTCATAACCATAAACTAGAAAAATTACTCAACGAAAAAATCAAAAAAGACATTTTTAGTATAAAAAATAAACAATTTCTGGATAAAACAATTATAAATTTATCTAATAAATTATTAACT
>NW_026019016.1:3808118-3810050 GCF_020466585.1 Dendroctonus ponderosae | reverse complement strand
GTCTTTTTTAAAGACAAAAATTTTTGAGGCGAAATACCCAAAAAGAAGTTTGTAAAAATGAATCCGCCTCAACAATATAGAACTTATCTACAATATATATAAAGCGTTGTCAAATATAAGTTTGCTATTAAAACTGTACATGCGGAAATGAATCAACAAATCATGAATAATCCAACAATGAAACAATACTTTGGAAACAAAAATTGTATATTTCAACAGCACAGTTTGGAGGTAATAATTTGTAAGTTTTACCGTGGGGCTCAAGTAGCCCGGACTTAAATGTTACGGAAACTTTATGGCGTCAGATGAAGAAGTCATTGTGTAACGATCATCAGCATTAAAACATTTGGAATTCCCTCACCCCGGAATATTGCAAAACTCTAATGGAGTCAATGCCAAAACCAGTGGCGGCGCTAGGGGTGGAGGAGTTTGGGCGAGCGCCCAACCAAAATTTGTCTCGCCCAACCTCTTTTAACAGCGATATAAATAATTACTAATTAAAAAAATCAGATCAAATTCGACAATAATGGTAATGAACGTAAAAACATTCCGAGTTGTTCAGGAATTGAAAAGTAAATTTTTAGGTACTTGATATTAATAAATTATTTTCTAATCTAAATTTGGGTAGCTACTTGTTTCCTGCTAGGACAAGAGTCAAATATTTTCATATAGAGGAAAAATAAGTCATTGATTTGGATCTATCGCTACATTAACTTTCAAGGCAGCCGATCGTAGCAAGTTTTCCTAAAAAAACAGTACATTTAATCCATTTTTTCTTACTTCTTTAGCTAACCATTACTAATGTGTAGTTTGAATTGAAAAGTCATTTGCCAGATACCACTAAGTATAAATGAATAATCTAAAAATAAATCCCTGCCCAGATCATAAACTTCGTTTGCAAGATATTAGTTTAGTCTCCCATGAAATGAATAAACTATGTAATATTGCAATGGCAGTACCATCTTCCAGTGCAAGTTTTGAAAGAACTTTCAGCACTTAGAGCATTAAAAAATATTTAAGAATAACTATGAAAAAGATATTGCAAAAAAATCGATTTAAAGTAAATTATAGTCGTTTGATGCTAAGCACAATAATAGAACAATGCCCCTCCTAATGGTCTGCGATAATAACTATTTCATTATTGAATTATTTCACACCTTATTAAAGTTTTATTCAATGTTTATAATGTTATTCGTTAATTTAAATATTTCAAATTTACTTTCGTTCAGTAAAAGAAATTATTCAATTAAAAAAATAGATTTGTTTATAATATTTTTTATTACAATACTAGTGTTATAGCGAATTTCATTCAGCATTTGTCTCCAGCATAATAACATTTACAAAAATATTCTCAGTTGTGAAATATATTTTTGTAACATTTGTTTCGTTATTCTACGAAAGTAGATAAAGTCTCGTAGATATGTGTATTGTAAATTCATATTGGGACATTCAAGGTATTGTTAAACTCTGTTTTTGTGTTTGATAAAAATAAGTGCTTACTAAAAATGAATCTGCAACGCTTTTATGTTAAATAAAAATAACTAAAAATATTTTACATTGTATTCGGCCAAAGAAGAAAACAAAATATTTTTCGCCAAGCGGAAATTAAAACTGACGCCGCCACTGGCCAAATCGTAGATATAAAAGCATTTCAGCGAAAGATGTTGATCCTTCTTTCCAAAATTTGCCTTAAGATAGTTGTATTAAAACGCGTCCGAATACTTATTTGTCAGTATGTTTGTTGCGTAAAAAAAACCACGCAAACCTAAAACTTCTTGAATTCAAACATTTTTTGGGAAAACTGCCAGCATTTCCTTATCGATGGCTTACTTTCTACAAAGCCCATTTACTTCTCTCTAGAATGATGTACAAATGAGCGTTCTTGCTCATTTTGCCTCCGAGATATGAGCAAAAACGGGCCGGAAAACATGA
>NW_026019016.1:3801807-3807502 GCF_020466585.1 Dendroctonus ponderosae | reverse complement strand
TATAGATTTAAGGTTTACTTACTTGAATCAGATCATTCTGTTTCTGGGTTCTAAACGTGCTAACTTTCAAAAACTGATGACAGCTGTTGTCAGGGTTATCCCAAATAGGAATCTGTACTACGCGCATGTCAGAACGCACCAGAAGTGATTTGCCGTCAGTTGTAATAAAGTGATAATCAAACTCAAATCGAAGTGAATTATTGAGTGAAATTGTGAAAAGTGGCCGACTTTGCAGTTTACTGCTGTTTGAGTTCGCATCTCTACGAATAGAAGCTTTAGAATCTACTAGTACCGGTAATAAAAAAGTCGCAATAGTTATGTTAAGCAAAGGAATCCAGGGTTAATTTTGAGCGATTATTCCACAAATATAACACTAATGCGCATATTGAATAGAGTAGTAAATTGTTGCATCACCCCGGGTTGGATGAGCGTCACAAACACCTTTTGAAAACCGCATTTTACCTTTATAATTGGATATAGTGATGGAGGTTTTTGGTTAACGCTGATCTGCAGTGATCACAAATTTCTCCCAGCTTTGCACAAGCAATTGGCTCAGGGTAAAGAGTTAGTCAATTGTAGACCTGCTCTTCCTCAAACTTACCTGATACTCACCCACAGAGGCTTAGATGAAAGAGGTTTGATAGCACTTTGTAGGCAGTAATAAGAGATTCCGCTGTGGTTTAAACATCTCATTCTGTCTCCGGTTTTGTCGATTATACATACATATTATACTCTCCTCATTCAACTGGTATGTTTTCCTCATGCTATATGAGGATAATAAGACACACACATGTGCAGTTGGGTCCCTGCATTCTAGAATAGCTCTGCGGTTATGGTGCCAGAGCCTGGAGCCTTTGCGTTTTTAAATTTGTTGACTGCTTTAAATCGTTCCTCTGTCGTTGGCTCCTCCACTGGCAAGTCTGCTCTGATACACATCTTTTGCCTGATCTGTGCTTTGGGTTAGGCTGAGCAGGCCATTAAAATGTTCCCTCCAGGCCTCGAGCAACTCAGTTTCGCTCACTGAGGTTCCCATTCTCCTTATCACCACTGTGATCCACCATCGAACTTGCCTTGTTACAGTTAGTTAAAATAATCAGTCACACTAAGATCATCAATCGTCGAACGTACATCCATAAATGAAACACATTCGTATATTTTCCGTCATTTAATGCTCACAGTAGCAGTTATTACAGTTTGTAATTATCATCTTAGTTAAATACTACAAAATATCTTCTACGACAGCATCATTTAGCTTCACCGAAATGTGTTTCAGTGCTCTTGGGAGATGATTTGTCAAAACACCTCGTTCATATGGTTTGTCTTAAGTATTTCAGACCATTCCTTGTAGGTATTGTTTGCATGCTTTGGGACACATATAGAACTTGCGGTTTTTCAGTTTGGCTTTGGAATGTGACTCAAAAGATCGATAGTCGTTTTTGAATTCCGTTTAAAAACAAAACAATTTTTAGTACTCATATCAAGTATTTTTGCGTATGTATAGATAGCGATTCTCCTCCCGTAGCAAGTTAAAAACTGATAGAGGTTTGAAATGCCGACATGAAACATCCTTTTCCTTCGGATCTGAATTTTCCCTGAATCTTTTAAAGAATAATATTTTGAAAGTGTTTTATAATGTCCCAAAACAATTTTACGTATCTAATAGTAACATCCTTGAAAACAGCTCTTCATATTCAAAAATAAAATTTACCCACTTCTTGCAATATAGCAATAATACGTCTAACAATAAATGGAAAATATTGACAAAAGTAATCTTCATTAAGTTGAGAAACGAAATTTCATTATAATGAGTAGACCTTAATTTATTAGGAATTACAGACTTGCACGGTGTAAGCCTACACACACTTCAATTCAGACCAGCTGGAAATACCACAAAGTAAATAATTTGTTTTGTCAATATTGCCCAGAAACAACATATACATATTATAAAAGAGTCAAAAAGGTAAATTTTATTAAGGCCAGCCAGTTAAGGCAATGTTTAACTGTGTAAAACATGTTCATATAATCTAGAATATAATATATCTTTGCACATTTACATCTTATAATGATAACGGTAACGTTGAGTTGTATTTTATCACCTCGAGGGACCCTCCTGGTACATTTCAATGGCATTTTCCTCAGTCGAAAAATCCCATGGTTCTACTTCGTAATTTATCTTTCCACTAAAAAAATGCCATTATCATGTGGAGGTTTAGTTAGAGAAAGCAGCTCCTCAAAATGTGACTGTTTAAATCAGTTTGCTTGTTGTTTCGCCAACTTCGCAGTCACAATCACGAAGAGATGTAAAAGGTACACTGAAGAGCCATAACGAACTTCAAGGCTTTTAAATTTCGTCCAAAACGTATTTAAAAGAAAATCCGCGCTTGATCAAGCATGTGAAAGTTTCTTAGTCTATTGTACAGGGTGTTCGAATAAATACCGGTTCAAGAAAGCATTCGATTCGAAAATTGATAAAGGAATATTTAGCACATGGTAAAGGTAGTAGAAAAAACCAAGTTTATCCGAACACATTGTACATTTATGTACACGATCGAAGCTCAACATCAACAACTTTCGAGTAAGTACTAAAATGCGTTTACAAAGTTGGCAGTGTAGCATATATAAATGCCATTATTTAAAAAGTGCCACACGAATAAGTCTTATCTAAAATGTTCACAGAGCGTGGATCTCATAACAAGTAATATATATCTTCTTAAAATCAACTACCAGGTGTATTGGTACTAACAATGCATCGGAAATTATCTATATATTTGTGCCTTTGTACGTCAGGGCCTACCAAAGCGTTTTTATGGCTCCTTGTATAATATACGAGGTGCGTCGCTGAATTCAACACAACCGAGTACAAAGATGGTAGAAAGAAGGAGTTGTTTTGCGCGAACCTCGTATATCAGAGTTTTCACACAACAGTTAATATCAAAATCATCAGCCTTTGTTTCTAGAAAATCATTTTGATTAAAAATTACGAGAAGCGTCATACAATTAGGTGGAAAAACTCTACCACACGTCTCTCATGTAATATAATAATTAATGTCTTTGAAATAATTTATTAACTACTTATGCAACGGGCTACAACTAAAATTAGCAACTTTTAGTGCCGTTCGCAATCGCTACAGTTCTGTAAAACTTTTGTGAGCATATTTAGGTACTACGAAATTACTACGCGGTCGACGGCAATCGTGCGCCAACCCAGTAACGTTAACGGAAGAATTAACGTCGGCGCAAAGAGCGATCCCCGTCTAGCCAAAGACTTATGTAGCTCTAACTTAACTTCAACCGAAAAAAATAAACTATATATAAACATAAAAACAAATAACAAATATTCTACAAAGTAACAGCTGCTCGATGAAACGAGGCAGGATCGGTAGCGGAAAATGTTTAGAAAACTTTCGGAGGGTGATAATATACAGTACGGCCTATTCTAATATAGAACGTATAAGACCGATAAAATACGATTAAAGTTTGTCTGTTTTTCTAGCAGAAAAAGTTTTAATGTTGATAAAAAGCAACTTAGGTAGCGACCGAGAAAATTCTAAAAATAAAAAAAGGCAGCATCCACTGTGTTATTTGTCTGTACCTACAACTAATGGGAGTTTTCTGAAAATTTTCCGCTAAGACTAAATTTAAACAAGAATTCTGGTTTTTAATCCTACACTACAATGGTGACTACTACATAATGTGTATGTTTATTTACAAATGTTTGGTTGCGTTTTTACAGTTAGTTGAAAGGAACACTGACGTCCATTTCTCGCGTGTGCCCTCCTGTCTTAAGAGAAACACATATCAAGCAATTTAAATAATTCAAGATAGGTCATGACCAAAAACTCATTTTCAAGAAAAATAAATAATTTTGATAATACGTTGTACTTAAATTGACTTGAAAATTTAATTGACTTAACTCGGGAGGGCAAATCCATAATTCGCTGGGCCAATATGAAATGATAAAACAACACAATTGAATTGGGGTAGTTTTAGGCAGCTTTAAGGTAGCTGAGAAACGCTGTAACAACAATTCACTATATCGGATGATTCCATTGCTATGCTGCTAGAGAAGGACGGTTCGTTATCCTTCCGCTGTGGCTGATTTAGACGTCCTCGTATTTTGCCAATTTGTTTTGCAGCATGAGGTTTTCTTTTTTCAGTCGTTCCAACTCTTGACGAAGTCCAACATTCTAGAAAATATTAACAAGTTTTATTATTGAAATGTTCCCAAATTGGACGATAGCAAGACAAAAATAGTGAAAGTTCTTTTTAATAAAGCGAAGGTGATTCAGACTATTCAGAACGAATGCTCATGGGCTGCAGCATCGGGATTAGTTTAGTTTTGCATTTTTTTAAAATACTTGAATAGCAAAAAACTTCGTGACTAAAATAAGAATTGTAATGATTTAAAGAACCTTTCATGTACAAAACCAAATCAAATTATTTTATGATCTTATTATAAGTAAAGGATGCACTTTGATATTTTTTGTTAAATATCCTGCGTACGGATAGGTGTGGCTGCAAAAGAACGAATGCAAATTTTTGACTTTTAACCGAAAATTCCATGAGTCGATTTAAAAAATCAAGACTCAGAATCATTCAACTTCTGCACGATTTTCACCTCCAAGAAGCCTGGAGTGCCACTTAGCGCGGCATTAGCGGACAATTATTATAGTCAAGCACTTTATACATCCATTAAGCTCAAAAAACACGCAATTGCTTTTTTTCTTTATGCATAAGTAATTTTAGAAATATTTTCATTTCATTATAACAAATTTACAACCTCAAAAGACACTCACCTCTTTTTCAAGGTAGCCCGCACGAAGAGCAATTTGATTCTCCTTCATTCTGCGAGCGTCTCTCGACCGTTTGGCCGCAAGGTTGTTCTTCCTTCTGCGCGCCCAATATTTGTCGTCTTTAAGGTCATCTGGAACAAACTGCTTCCTGGACTTTTTGATGATGGGTTGCGGCTTGAGATCCTCATCTGAAAAGGCCCTTGTTCGTGGATCGAAGTCGCGACAGCTCGAACCCATCGAGAGCGCTTCAGAAAAAACTGCATTTTAAACGTTAGTATTCTGTGTATAGGACTCTTTAGTGTGCTCTGAGAGGGCCTTACTAAGCTTCCGACATTCTGAGAAAACCTCACTGTTCTGCTCTTGGTTTTGTTCCTGTCGATTTGAGGCTCTTGATTGTCTCGATTTGTCTTTATATTGACGGCCCAATCAAATTTGGTTCATTTGATCAAAAAGTCAAATGTTTTAAGGCTTTTTAAGCAAATGATGCCTTGAGAATTCGATTAGCTGATCTCGTCGCTGAAGCTCCGAAACCATATAGCAAGAAATACTAATAGTTCTTAAAATGCAATTTTCACTGTAGGATCGAAACGCTTGTTTGAAAAGAAGTTTAGTAAGGCTTCTAATGTAAACTGAACTCAAACTAATAAGAAATAAAAGAAAATAATAGAATTATTTTTAACAAAAGGAAAAAACGGAGCTGTGAAGTAAATAAGTTCAATTTACATAGCTTTAATAGAGGTCAAGTTTCAACCATCATCTTTTAATGAGATTTCCCATCACCAAAAACTGAGACTAAATACTACCAAGTTTATTCTTTTATTGCTAACACTTGTATAACACCAGTGATTAATGAAACATCAAGAGTTTCTGGCAATAAGTGTTACACTTATGTTCGCAATAGG
>NW_026019016.1:3800555-3800808 GCF_020466585.1 Dendroctonus ponderosae | reverse complement strand
TCTGGGGCAGAGACAAGACGTGTCTCTGTCGGTGGCTCGAATGGTTCTTGAGAAACTTCGAATAAAGGCCATTTAGTTATCTCTGGAATGATGCAAAAACGAGCTTTCTTGCTCATTTTGCTTCCGAGAAACATGCAAAACGGGACGGAAAACATGAAATTTTGCAATAATTGCGCCACCCTTGCACAAAACGACGATCATTTTTCTAATTTCATAGACAACAGAAGACTGTATTTTTCTACATAACCCCCCC
>NW_026019016.1:3737115-3800493 GCF_020466585.1 Dendroctonus ponderosae | reverse complement strand
TTAATTCTAAAGCTGGATCCGCCCCTGGCCAGAACTAAAGTTTAAGCAGCAGGTTGCGTATTTATTCAGAGGCAGATTTAAGAACATAATTGGTTAATTCATCCTTTGAAGATGGTAATGATTTTGCTTTTGCTTGCATGAAGAGAAGTAGAGGAATGCAAAATATTTAGCAGAAAATCTATTTTTTCGCAGTAGATAAAGCAAATGGAGATGTAAAGACTGCAAAAAGTCCAATTGAGTAAACCAGTATTTAATTAATGAGAAATGTAAATAGATAAATAAAAGTCTAGCAGAGTCTGCATAAAATAATAACTTCAATAAAATTGTTTGCCGAAAAACCTCTGGAACGAGTATACATACAAAAATTATACTTCAATCAGCAAATTTAAGATTATTAATTAAGTGAAAAATTAAATGAGGGCTTCGAGCTATTTAAATGTTTTAACTGAATTATTCGTGATCTTACATAATACGTTTTTCGTTCTCCAAAAGTCGACTTAAGAAACGTATTATATCTCAATAAAGTGACAGCACAGATTCTATAAGTCTATGAAAATGATATTCTAGACGGCAAATGAATTGAACAAAATTAGCATTTTGCATTTGTAAATGAATGTAATGTAGAACTTAATTATTGGCCATTAAAAGTAGCAAATTATTCTTTTACTCAAAAGACATAAGAACACGAATAACGCTGCTGCTGCTCAATTTATATTAATTAAGTTTCGTATACGAGGAAGTTAAAGAACTCATAGATGCTTCTTGAAGTATAATTTTAAAAGCTGTTTTTCCTTTCGTCAAAACTTCCGACTCTATTTGACTAAAAAAAGTGTCAACAGTGCAATAAGAAGTACATTGTGGGTGGACTTACTTGAATCTGCCGGAGAAGGGGGGTTAATAGTGTCCGGACTCATACAGTCACTCGGACTAGGGGATCTTTCTCGTTTAGGAAGAGGGTGGGAGCCCGCAAGGGGCCCTAAAGCCGCGTGCGTTCCTAGTCCATCCATTGACACTCCATTTTCCGAAAGGAACTCATCGAGATCCACATACTGAAAAATTAAAAAGCAAAATAATTCCATTTGGAGTTCATTATTTATGTAAAAATACCTTCAGGTCTGTTTCATATGACTTATCCCATAAGTTGGGTCCCAAAAAGGCCGTCTGCGCCTCCACAGTGTTCCAGAGTTCGCCGTCGTCCTTTTTTTCGTCCCCAAGAATGGCTCCTGCCAGTTCTTTAATGGTGGAATGGCCATGGCCATTATGGTGTGAAGGCTTACTGTTACCTGCAAAAAAAATGCGATATTTAAGACCAGTTATCCATTAGAATTCCCTTCAGAGAGCGTTCGCGACATTCATCAAACGAATGATATAAATTAAGCAAAACAGTACCTGCAGTTATCCCTTGATTGGATTTTGCCATCTTGTTAAACATCTCCATATAATAGTTATAATACTTAAGGTATTCATGCGAGTACATGGTATTGGAATTATTAATGGCGAACATTTTTTTCAAACTATGATAAACTGATCATCACGCGTTCAAATTTGGAAGCGAAATGCCCAGAAGTGTACTGATTATACGGGGCAATCGCAACAGGTTGGCACGCACAGGAAAAATGTTGTTATTTCTAACAAATGGTTGTGCGAACAAGAAATTTCGGTTTAAAGCGAAGCGTCTCTGTCTAATATAAACAAATACAACAGGCTTTTTGAATTTGCTCAGTTGGAAAACCGGATTTTTATTTTTAAATCGTGCTTACTTATTGTTCGTATTAAATCAAATTGGTGCAATTATCTTCAGATATCTAGTTTCAATGAGCAAAAGGGCAATGCGTCATTACTCATAATTGTTCGGAAAATCCAGAATCTTTCTAGTAGAAATGCAACATTGGTTAAAGCAAATAAATGCATTTTTTAAAAACGCTCATTTGCCAATCAACACGTTTAAGAGAAATTTGGATTGATATTGAGCCATAAAACTATGCATACCATTTCAAAAATGCTATCAAAAAGGCACGTAGTCAACAATTTGTTAGCGACTGACACAAAATTATTGCAAAAATCGTTTCGTGCATAACGTCTATATTCCCACTTTTATTCCATTTAAACATGCATACTTACGAGCCTGAATTACTCAAAATAAGACACATCATTTGTGGTTTAGTCGTAAAATTAACGATTTCGGAGAAAAAAATTGCCAGTACAAAATAATTGACATATGATGGTAAATTGCAAAGTTACTCAACCTAGCCACTAATTGTGTGTAAAAAAACAAGCATCGTTTTTTTGCCTCTAAAAGTGCTAATTTTATGGAAGCTTCTAAGAAATCTTTTTGTTTCGAACTAATTTTTAAAGAAAATAGTATTATTAAAGAAAAAGTCACGAAAGAAGCAAAATTCAAGCAAGGAAATATAGTAAACTATTAATAAAAAACGACCACAAATATTTTAAGAAGGGTTATTCAAATCATTCTTCTGCCGATTTAAAATCACTCCACGAATGTTTAAATAAAATTGTTTACCGCATAGAAGTACAATTTTTTTAAAAATCTGCTATGTATATGTTGAAATATTTGAATAAAATGTATTAAAATACATAAACAACGTTTCCAAGGTTTACTAAATAATTCGTTATATGTTATAGTGGCGAACGAACAACTTTGGGCTTGAATATATAGGACGATTTCCTAGTAGATGGCAATGAAACGGTGCATTTAATAGCTAAGATGTACTTTAATTAGAAAATAAATTAAACTGAACAATCAGAATACATTAATTTCCGGTATTAATCAAGTTATAAAAGAATTAAACTTTTACAAAAGACATATAATCGCACGTGATGCTTTAAAAAAAGTAGATAATTGTGAAGAATAAGTACATAACTGGAATTAAGAACTTAACGATAGTTCGTCGTAATCTTTGAATTTTAAGAGTATTTTATTCTTTTAGCTGAATATTTGAATATTCAATATACAGTCTGCCGAAGTATCCGAGATCGTACCGAGAAGTATCTGAGTTTCTATTCCAACTTCCGACCGGTTGAATTGACCAGCAATTCAAACTCCATATTTATTTCATAAACTGTTAAGAATTCAGGAAAAGCGCACAACCAGTTTTGCCTAAAATTGTCATAAAATTCATCTCGAAGTATCTCGAATACCTGTATTAATGGATAGACACTGTATGGTAGATGGACTGTATGATACGACATGATATTTATGCAGAATAGGTATATAATATATACATCAATAATGTTGAAAAAAAAGATAAAATATTCACGTTAAACAATCTAAATACTTTCAATGCCTTTGAAGACAAACGCGTTGACATTTCCGTCCCATCCTACCTAAAACAAACCTTGGCAATTATCTGCAAGCTTCTTGTGATTTACTAAAGGCGTTTGACCCGGCTTCCCAATACGGAGGCAGTAAGAGCTCATATACAATTCAAATGCGAACACTAAAATTGATTACTGACATTGACTCACTCGACATATTTGCAGTTAATCTTGACTCTAATAAATAACTTGCAAGGTAATAGTTTAAATTAAATAAAGTTTTTCGCAAAACGCAAACGTCATGCATATATGCATTAAATCGCGCTGTGAAAAAATGTAAATATTTCCATGCGAACAAAAATCCATTAAATTTAAATAAAATGGTATAATTAATGCAACATTCGATTGCTCGGAAAAAGTGCGATAATTGTTATTAATTTACGTCTGTATCAAATTGCTGAAATACGATACAGAAAAAGTGTCATTGAGACCGCGATTTGCCATTTGAGAGGCTGATTTACGTCGGCTTGTCCATGACAATGGAAACACAGTTGCATTTATGTAAATTGTATTCGGATTATTATCGTTTTTGCTGTCGGGTTCATAGAAAACTGTCTTAAATTAACTATGTTTGAAAGCACATCTCATTACAAGCGAGTGATGTACAACATGTGTGTTGAACAAAATTTTAGAATATACAATTTTACATTCAAAAGTTGAATTTTTTAATGAAAAATTGTCCTCATCAGTTAGTGAACTAAAATTCTTATTACTCGCTGTCTAAGTGAACATTTCAGAATATATAAACCGAATAAAAAAGTTAATGTAACGTTTAATCAATAAGATGAGCAAATGGGCATATAACGTATAAACCAACAAACTAATGTATTTTTATGATGCGGAAAGAAGAATTAAAAGAGATAAATTTTGAAATTTTCTTAAACAGGCTTTTATTTTAGAACCAACATCTTAAATATTGTTTATACTGAAAGAATTAAACAAAATACAAAAAATACGTTGACTTAGGTAAGGTGCAGGCACATAACATGTTTAATTTAATCCTGTGTAATATCATCATTTCAGACGACAATCCTCATCGAGAAATTATTTAAGAAAAGAAGATTTAGAATAGAAAGTGATAATACATTTTTATTAACACAGAAATATTATCCAAAAACATTGACCAAAATTTTAGGCAAATTCGTCTGCACTGTTTTGATTTTCGATTCTTCAGTTCTTGCATGACATTAGGTGGGCAACAACTAGTTGATTTCCAAATGGCCCCATAAGAAAAGCCTAAGGAGTAAGATCTGGAAGCCTTGCTGTCCATTCTATTGCAGAGCCGCTGGTTCAACGGCTCTCTTAGTGAAAAAACGAATTAAACTGGAGCTTCATCTGGCAGCAAATTGAGACTTCCTTCATCAAGAAGGAAGGCTCAATATTCTTCCATGCGTTCTCCAATGATTGAATGATAAATTTTTGTATCAGATTTTCTAGAAGATGAACAAGCGGCAGTCACAGTGTTCATCACAAGTTTTCAGACGATTTTCTCCCGAAATGTTGGTCAATCTTCAAGGACTTCTTGGTCAATACATACTTTCCTAATACGAATAACAGCGGAGATTTCCTACGAAAGACGAAAGGCAATAAATTACCAGATATTTCGCCCATTAACATTTCTGTCGTAATATGTACTTTTATGTTTTAAATCCTGAATCGACCATCCAATGTTTCTCACTCGTAAATCATTGGATAAAGGATTTTATTCTGATTAAAACTATGTATATCACTCAGTGGGGGGCTGTTTGCTCAGTGGACATGTCATAGAAGTTCCTCTAGAACAATATGTTTAATTCCCAAAAGTTTCCGTTTGTTTTCAAATGAAAACCCTGTATATTTAAATAAGTCCATAATACTTAATGGTTGCTTGCTTCCTATTTGCTACTTTCTCTTCCTGTGCACAGAAGGTAATTCAAATTAGACTGGTACTGTGAAATTAGTGTTGGCATATCTGAGTTTCCCATATTTGCGGAATAATTATTATTGCTAAATGGTCCATTTTTCGGAGCAAAAACTCGGATTTTCCACCATCATCGATTTTAAATGAGGGCGGTATTTGGACTATGTTTTACAATAAAACCATTGAACAGTTGGTCGAAAGCTCTTTGTCCTTGGTCGAAAACTCTTGTCATGTTTTTGGCAAATAATATATGCCATCTGACCAATATCAGGCAAATTAAAAATTTAAGTCGTGTTCGTTTTTTTATTTCGTCAATATTCTTACGTAATCGAGCGCCTTATTTGTATGCAACAGCTGCCCAAAACTCCGGTTATTTTGTCGGCTGTTCTCTTCTTCTGCGATCACTAAGACAGATGAAGGAAAAAAACCACATGTCTAGTTGTAGGTCTACAAAAAGGCCTTGAAATTTAGCCCCAGCTGTAGCAGGAACAGTGGATTCATGTTTGCATATCGAATTAATCACCGGCAATTATTTGGTAACTGGCCTGTGCAAACTTAACATTCTTTAAAGCTCTAAAAGCGCTCTCGTGTTTGATGCAACCAATGGTAATTTGTGAGCATCGAACTGATTAATATTCCCGTTACTGACCAGAAACGAATGATTTCCAACGGCTTCTAATTAGAAGTAGTAGTTAACCTTTTCCAATAAACTTTTAAAAACTTATAAATTTTATTACCACTGGATGTAAAGGAGTGTGAAACGTGATTTTCGAATTAGAATAATTACTGCAAGTCCATACTCGATTAATAATGCGTTTTCAGTTATTAGCTATTAAAATGAATGGCTATTTATAAAACGAACATAAATAATTGGACACCAGTTTTTCAATCGGTCTATGATTATTTACCGGTAATTAACTGCCTTATACACACTAGGGCTTTGTGCAAATTATTATAGTTAATAGACTTAGCAATTTTTTAAACAGCATATCAGATCGGTCCTGAAAAATGGAAAACATGTGACTTAACTTTCATCTTTTCGGTATCTAAATCAATTTCTTCCACAAGAACGTCTTTGCCACAGTCTTCTTGACCTTTACCTCAATGTGGGCGGCAGAAGTATATGTCCAGCACGACTTTTACTTCCTTATTGCCATTGTAGGAACGTTTAACATTATAGCAACCATAAAATATCGTTGCGCGCATCAAAAGCGTATTTATGGACTCACTTTCAACATCTACATTGTTATGGTACTGAACCATACATGTATCTTTGTGGTGTAGATCTTCCAGCTTTCTCTTGAGCGAATTTAAGAGAGCAAGTAACTAAATTGGGCATAATTACTAATACATTTCTTCTGCATTGGCCACTTTTTTATGTTAAATTCCTTCAAAACTTGAGTGTGTACTAAATTTACTCGATTTCTTCAAAAATTAGATCAGC
Source organism: Dendroctonus ponderosae (assembly GCF_020466585.1). Lineage (NCBI taxonomy): Eukaryota > Metazoa > Arthropoda > Insecta > Coleoptera > Curculionidae > Dendroctonus > Dendroctonus ponderosae. Next base: position 3,793,813 of record NW_026019016.1, on the reverse strand, counting down.
GATCAGTGCAGACTGTGTCCTTGTCAATAAATAGTTGAATAAATGATCATTAGTAAATGACAGAAAAAAATAATTGTATTAGACCCTTTTTGCGAAATCATCCTTTACATTTGGATAGTTCCGAAACCACAGTTTGCAGGAAAACCGAAAGTACCTGTTAAGCTTGAAAGGTACCAACACAGAGGCGATTTTTTTCCTCATTTTATTGTTCTTTTATCATAATTATTCCAACCAGCAATAAATAGTAACCTTGTAAATAAACACATTTTGTTGCACAAATCGATCTAAACTTGACCTTGGCGAATTTAATAGTCACTTTGTTATTTCCACACAGAATGCCGTATACATTTTACTCTGAAACGAATCCAACAGACAAACCAAGCGTTTGAATTGGATGAGAATGATGGTGTTCACGTGAATACGATTTTTATACGCAAACAAGGAATCAAATTAGTTTTTCTGTCTTCAGTGTGCCAAATCAGGTCTTCAACAGTTAATAAATTTACACATAAATGGATTCAATATTTATAAATGTAAAAATTATGTTGCTTAATTGGCAATATATTAAAGACTTTTTTTTTTTATTTGAAATCTATGGGTGGAAAGAGACAGTTTGTTGCGTGTGTCTATTAGAAAAGGACACAACAGGCGAATCACAACTCTTGGATTAAAAGGGGCGTGTCCTTGAGAAAAATTAGTAAATAATATGCTTACTCTTACAAGGACACGCTTTTATACTTGCCTTCTTCCACTGATACATTCACCAACCGCAAACGAAATTTTTGAAACACCAAATTAATTTTTTAACAAAGCTGCGATGGTTTTTCCGTTGAATAATTGCGTGCTTTATCCAATTTTTAATTTCAAATTATGAATTGTCAGCGTATAAACTTAAAAGTCGATTTACACCAAACAATGAAGCAAATAAATAAAATATTGGCTAAACCAGATGAAGAACAATCGCCAAGCCAATGTCCTCTGAGCTATTCAATTGGCAATATTGAATATTTTGCGACTAAAATGGGCAAAAACTGTCTATTTCACGCCTGCATAAAAGAAGGCGACCAATCAGTTTCCGGACGATTTCACAAGGAAGTGCATTTCAACGCCGTTACATCATCTTCGAATAGTTCTGCAGTACGACCGATCTACTCTAGTGGTCTACTAACTTAGTAGCGTGGTAAAGTTCCTTTTCCGCGTTTCCTTATTCGCTGATTAACATTCATTTTATGCAGATTGACTAGCAGTTGCATAACTCGGTTTGATAGCATTTCGCCAGAATTTCCATTTAGAAAAAATAATTAAGTCGAACAAGGTATTTTTGAACAACATAGAACATCAGTCGATGAAAAATGGAAGATCGCCTGGTTCCGGTAGAATGCCAAAAGAACTAATCAAAAGTGAATGACACTGGTTAAATGAATACTTATTCCACTTAAGTGAACAATTCTTTAAGGCAAAAGAAAATATCCAAACAATGGAAGATATTCTACATCAGATCCGCATATAAAAAAGTAGCAAAAAAGATCTGGGTAATTATAGGGGACTCCGTGCCAACAGTAGTAGTAGACTCTTTGAGAAGATAAATACAAATAAGCGATAGGAATGTGTGGAACAAATAATTAGGGAAAATCAACACGGTTTCTGGTGGCAGATGATGCACTGATTATTCAGCAATTGACGAAAAAACGAACAGCAAGCTGTGAGGAAAAGCGTATGACCTTTGGAAATCGCATAAGATTCGGTACCCAGGAAGAAAATGTGACTAGTTCTAGAACAATTTCATATAGACTAAGGAATCATCAATGGCTTAGAAGCTGTGGGGGAATGGATATACCAATTGAAGACTTCTATTTACACTAAGTTTCGCAGATGACCAGGTAATTTTTGCCCAGGATTCGTATGATATGGATTTTATGTTCCAGAGGTTAGACCAACAATATAACAACTGGGGGTTAAAAATTAACACCTCCAAAACAGAATATATGGTAACAAATTTCCTCCTACGGAAGAGAATTGTGGACAATGAATGAAACGAAAAATAAATACGGTAGATATGGACTATCTGCGGCGCAGGGAAGGAAAATCTAAATTGCAAAGAATCAGAAATGAGGACATAAGACGAAGAGTAGATGCACAAGAAAGAGTTCTGGGCAGGATAGAAAGGAGAGGATTAAGATGGTTTGAACAGATGATGAGGATGAATGAACAAAGATTACCTCTAAGGAGGCGACTAGGTGTTTAAACCCGATATACATACATTAAAAACAGTATAAGCTTGACAGGATTAGCAGATTCTTTTGGGGTGGTATTAGGGGAAAGCTCCCAGCAAGAACTCAAAAGGCTGCTTAATGATTTACGTTTGCCCGTTTTTTACATGGACATTTTCCACTGTAACCGTGAGAAGTGTTGAATGCGACAACAAATGGCAGAAATGAAAAATTGATTGCCGTACCGTTCAATAACGATAAGAAGTTAATTTGAGTCAGTAAATCATAAGACGTGCGAAGTTTGAAAGATAAAATCGAAAGAAGTAGTGCACCCGGCCAAATGTGTGCACCTTGTAAACGGCGAGATAATTGCTTGAAGAAGGAATTGTTGAATGGGGGTTTAATCCTCTAACCCATGGAACGAAACGAGCAGCTAGAGTGATGGGTAATGAGTCTTAAGATATACCCACAAAGGGTGCATCATATTGTGACAAACTGCGTAAGGTGTATGAAAATTGACAATATTTCCTAAGTAATTTAGTCCCTTATTCAATGGTTTCGCAATCAGCCAAGTAGCTCATTTGACTCTGAGATCTGAGTAAAAAGGTGGCATCTTGTATGAAAGAAAGTTTCCGTTTTTCCCTAAACGTGTGACGTTTTGTGTCATAGTTTCACTTCGTGACGATTTTTTTATTCTCTCTAATGGTTCAATTAATTATCTTCTTTCAATATTTCCTCAGTTGTGTTCACTCCATAAATATGTTAATTAATTCTCTATACCGTGGTGTAGAGATGAGCGCGAAAGCTCAATTTGTTCTGTAGAAATCAGCAAGAATTGTACCTTTTCGTCTCAATTTCAAATTTCGCGTCGTTTTGTTCTTCTTCTCTTATTGAATGGGGTTTTTATTTCTCTACTCACTGTAAGGAAAATGAGCGCTGTCGATCGAATGGTTCTTTATATATGATCAAACATTAAATAAACACGATATTTAGTTTTTTGCATGAAAATTCCCAGTATTTTCCATCTTATGTTTCGCTCCATAAATGTGTTATTTAATTTAAATCACACGTTCATATACGTTCAATTTGCTCCTGCAAAAGGAGCGAAAAGATGGCTTTATCTCTAAAATGATGGTCGTATTTTGCACCTTTTTGTTGACTACTTATTACAATTATTTGAGTGAACACTGTCTATATCTCCGAACACAAGTTTTACGTCGTTTCTGAAATTTCCTGACGTATTCGTTACGTTACATAATATGAAGATTATTTTTTCTTGGCACGCTATGGACAAATATTTGGGTGAAAAGTGAAAACGACCCAATACCATGTCAGACTAGAATGTTTATATGATGAATGAAATTTAACACGGTGAAGACGTAAAGTTGGAAGATATTGAGTTAAAGGTGTAAAAGTCACGTTAAAAAATCCATCAACCTTTAAGCCTTTAATTTTTTATGGTCAAGAGTTGACTAAAATGTTCTAAACCTGAACACTTTGCCACTTTTCTCCAAGATTAGTACTATAAATCAATTTCAAATTAGATTTTTTGCCTTAATATTGAAATTGCCGGTGAAAAAAATTTAAAAAGCAAAAATAAAAATTCCCATTTCCCCCGCACTAGAGATCTTACTTAAACGGAAATTTACACTTTTAACAATGGTTTTGCACTCTTCCCTTAGTCCTATACAAATACTGAACTATTTATTTTTATAAATTTATATAAATACTGAATTATCATTTTATCTTAAAAAGTGAGCAGCAATATGTAAACAGGTTTATAATTCTACTAAGATCTCACATACATTCCGACTAGTTTTGGCAGGCTGATGTACAAAAAATTATCAAATAATAACTGAAAACTATAGAGTGGTCTGGCAAAAACACACTTTTGCGTCATACTAAAAACTCTGTTTGAGAAAATCGGGCTTCGGAGAAGCAGAATTTGATTCGATCTAACGCATAAATCTAAATAATAGAACGACTAGCGATTCAAATTAACGCGTCGAAATTTTTTAACGCACACTTTCACCTGATCAATTTGGAATTTTACCATCAGATTTATGATGCGGAAATATGCTAAAATCGATGTAAAAGTAATAAAAATAGTGTAATTTTTGGAAAACAGTACACACTATATAAGTACAGTGAAGCGTTTAAATGTCTTTAGAACTAACATAACTTTAGCGCTTATTTCAGTGCGAACTACTTGAGCGTCTACAAGTAAATAAATTTTATGTTCAAATCACTTGATGATCGCGAAATTCGGCTAATGATCTTTTCTGATCTAATCCTGATGAATTTTGGTTAACAGCCCGAGAAGCAATGCTGAATAATCGGGAAAAAAATTAAGGAGCTGATTCTATCAAAGCCGTCATAAAACACCCGTAAAAGGCAAAAAGTCGAGTCATTATCATCATTACTAATAATAATTTATCCAGTAAAAATAAATAACTTTCACTCGGTAATCATTATGCCATTAAGTTGCGTAACCACATGTCCATCTGCTGTCGGCGACATGACGATTACTTTTCGAATTTCTTGGCGAATTAGTGAGATGAATTACAATACAAAGGTGCTAGGGTGTAATGAGTTAATAACACACATTGGGGTAATATTTCATGGTTTTTTTTGGTCCGAATAATCGATCGTATACTGCGGAAAAATGATAATTGAAGGACGGAATGTGCGAACTTCTGGGAGGGTCTTTGAGGAATTCCAAAAATGACTTAATAGTGCCCAAGATGGACAGTCAACGTGCCTCACTAAACGCTTGCATTTAATTAAGGATATTTAGCGAGTCGGTTACTGGCCAGTCATCTAAAAGAAACGATCGATTCTGAAAGTGAGTTTCGACATTTGATTGCCAACAGTCCGGTTTGCCACAATCCAAAACAAATAAAAACGAATTTCATGAAAGTAGGAGAGTCGGCCTCGTCAGTAGGTCAGCGCGCTTACCGCCGAAGAAAGTGAAATTTCATAACTTCCTCGAGTTGGGTTTGTTTTCGTTTTGCAATTTTTAATGAACCCATAATTTCAGTGTGAATATTTCATTTCGTCGCCATACCGGGTGATTCAAAATTTGTGCTAATCTTTGTATTGAGACTCACTTGTAGAGGTAGAGAGGTTTTTGTGCATCAAGTTAAAATCAATGTAAACCTCGAAATGGGAAAAATTGACTAACACTTACTTGAAAACCGCATTTTTGCTTAAAATCCCAAATTGATAATGGTTTATATTTAGAGGCCCCCAAAACATACAACAATTGTATTCGCAGCAAAACCATCATCTTTGTGGCCAACTACACATTGAAAAAACCATCAAGCCTATGTATTTAATCTTGATAAAGGCAATTGATTCCGGCAGGCAAAATCTATTAGTATTGCAAATGTAATAAAATTGCAGTCATCACTTTTTCATGTTCTTTCCTTTCCCGACGTTTATAGCAAAAACCACAGCATTTACTTCATGCAGATAATGTTTACCCTTTGTTAAGAACTGCAATGTTACCTCTAAATCACTTCCCATATAAATCTCAAACCGACAAAACTCGGCTGGCTAAGACTAAACAAAGAGATAAAGGCTTGGACACCCCTATTAAAAATTCCCAACAAGGTTGCTAATTGATCAAACAATTCACCATTTCCCAGTCCTATTCCACATTTTATACAAAAAACATTATCCTGCTGGCCTATTAGCGATTCAAAGCGAATGCAAAGCGTATGCAAAGCTCTAAAGCATTGGTAGTTTTTCGATTCGATTGTGGTAGTCAAGGTTGCAAGCCTACAAAGAATGCTCCCTGGTACATGTGTAATTATGCATAGTTGTGGTTTTGGTTTGATTGTTGATCCATTGGGATGCGTGAGATGGTATGGATGTGTCATCTCCCTACTGGAAGAGTTTACATGTAAGCTCAACCAAAGGTTCAGCAGTGGGAGTTGTGTTCACTCACATCTGATTTAGAAATATTTTGTTTTCTCAAATTGCCACAGGTTACTACTATCTAGTGTCTACTATCGTATAATTAAACCTACAGTCTAATTGTTAGCCCGGAAGCGTAGAACGAACTCAGCGCCTAACAGTCTAAGCTATTTAATTGATTAAGTTTTGGTCAACTTTTTCAAACCTTTTTATCCCAAATTTTAAATAAATTACTTACCAGAGAAAATGTTTAATTAGTATGGAGTAAATACTCAAGAACAACAAAATACCTAGTATTTCTACAGGGTGTTTCTTAAGTTCGTGAAAATTTCTCGAAAGCCTCAGGATAGGTCAAAATAACACGGTTTGTTCATTTGAAAGATTTTTTTAACGTTCCCTTGATAATCGCAGTATCGGACTTACGTTTAATTTACGTTTCAAGTCCTAACTTTTAGGCAACTCAGTAGGTATACTACAATGATTTTTTTAACGAAATATATTTCGAAAAAATAGTCATAATCTGATGTGCAATCCTATCTTAAAACTCGTAAACGAACGCAGGGACGGGCTGCCCCAAACTCATAATCAGTTTAAACTTTAACAGAAGTTATTAGTTTCAACTGCAAATAACATTTCTCGAAACTCTGGAGACTTTGAGGGTTACACAAATAGGTACCTTCGTTTATTTTTGTTTATTCAGTTTTAAATACTCTGTAGGAATTCACGTAAACCGAAATGGAGTAAAAATACGTTTGCTTTAGTAAATGTTCATCATTCTTTAATAGAAAAAATTGAATTAACATCATTTACATGTATCTAAGTATGGTAGTTTAAAATGATTATGTGCATGGACCAGTCTGTTCCTAACTTCTTTTAATATCTTTAGCATCGGTTTGTGAATCAGATTATGATTCTTTTTTGGCAACACATTTTGCCAAAAAATCTTTATAATATACAGTTGTTGAAAACTTAAAACTCGAAACGTAAAATTTGAGGCCCGATATTTTCGTTAGGGGGACGTTAAGAATTTTTTTCATTTAAACAAACCGTATTACCTGGACTTCCCCTGTATCCTCTCGAGAGATTGTCACGGACTTAAGAGACACTTTGTATATACTTAGGTGTTAATGTAATATTTTGCATATTTTATGACTTTTTGACTATTTTATTTTTTATACAAAATTTAATTATCACATAAAAATATTGGAGAATAGTCCCCTACATCATTAGCCACCAAAACTTACAAAAATGAGCATTGCATTCAAAGCAGTAGTTTAATTCATTAGAAAACTCTTGGCCGCGTGTCATAAAGTACAACACGATTGTTTTGAAAACTCAAACAACTAAAATTGCTGTCAATTCTGTACCGATCTCATCACAGGGAGGCGACACATTAAATTCTTCTGAGCCGAAATAAGCGAACATTATAGCTCACATCGAGCGGCTTTTGTAAGATTTGAGTTTTTAGTCGACGAAATCTTCCCTATTATAAACTCGAATGCCTTATCTATGGATGTTCGATAGCTCCTTGCGTCGTAAACAATCTCTTGAGTTCGTAAAATACTCCTGAAAGAAGTTAATTTGCTGCCGAAAATAGCATAGCAAAGTACAAATAGCTGTAAATTCCTCAAATGCCTTGATAGCTCCGATCTCAAAAGTCTGTACCTACTGATTCATACAAATTAAATGTTCAATTAATACAAATAAGTTGAACTCTCAATTGAATAAAGGAATCGAAGGCACATTTAGCACGTGCAATCTTAAACTATGGCAGAGATAAATTGGGAAATTAATGGAGAGAAAATTTGAAATTGTTTGTGGAAAGATCCATAGAAAAATACCGGAAAATTTTCCATACACCATTAATTATCTAGATCAGCAAAACTAATTGGAACTGGGCTTCGAAACACGGAATAATAATCATTAATTTGAAATGTGAAATCTGGTCAAGGAACAGTCCAGGTTGACATCTAAAAATAATTTACCATTATTATTTAATTATTTTTTTATGTTCAAATGAATACTTGACGCGCATAAACAATGAATAAACACACTTGATGCACTGCGGCAATTGTTCAAATAGGAAAATTGCAATATATTTTAATAGCTCCTCGGGAGACTTAAAGTAAAACCTGCATTGCCTAACTGATATAATAACTCTTTGCCATTTAAATCAATTAAATGACACCTAGCTCATTCATTATTTGCGCATTGTCGAGATAATAGATAAATTACCACCTGCTCGATATCCTTAAATAGGACCAACATAGCGCATACGAACCAAAGTTTCCTCTTTAATCTGTCCACGCCTAATTGAGAAAACTAATTGATCAATAATTTATTTTAACGGCTTTTAAAATGTATTTAATTGACGTATGGAAAAGGGAACACAGTCACCGATTAATATAGTAGCCGATTCATTGATAAGATAGGGACAAGCGCTTAATGCAATTTAGAGACCATTCTTCCTTGAGGTGCTTTAATTGGAACTTTCACTCACTGAGTTCCTTAATACATGTTAGTGTTGCGTGATCGTCACGTTGAGACATACAAAAGCCCTTTTAGCTTATCGTTTTAAAGCCAAAAAAAATGAAGAATCGAATTAAATTCCCTTAATTCTAGGCGATTCTCTAACATGCTAGATTAACCGAACAATGGCACTGAGCTTCTTAAGAGTCAATTCAAGTTCTTATCAAGAGGAAATACAAGTAGCTTCGAATAAATCTATGAAATAGAGCTTTCCAAGGAAAGTTTAACCAGACAGGCGTCTACTTGTAGTGAAAGAAACTCATGAAACAATCAAGCAGGTTGTAAATCCTATTTATTGCTTATACAGTAATGTGTGCAGAAAAGCTTGCAATTAGACGGTTAAATTTTCCACGGCACATTGCCGGACATGTGACCAAACAAACATGTTGAAAGCTTAAGGTCAAAATATTGCTAAATATAAAGGATAGTCAAAAGGAATGTATATTCTATTTATACGCAAGAGTGTTGTATCTGCGACGTATGCATGTAGGTAACTAGTATTATTATGATGGTTTATTTACTTACAAAACCTTATTAGGTGACCGTGTGCGGGGGAACATACCTGGAACAAAGAATAATGGATGTATAAAAATCGATTTTCCATCAAAAATAGTTATTGTCAATATACAAACGCATTTTTCGTACTCAAACGAGCATTAGTTTATTTTGGCGTGGTGTAACCTTCAGCCTCCTATTTATTCGTGTAATTTCACCGATTCAGTTGACAAAGTTCCAGGCGTGTTGTTTAAATAATATGCCATTATTTTGTTAGAAAAAAATCGCCGGACGGTACACCCAGAAACAAGGTACTACCCAGCAACTAACCATTTGCTGAATAGTGAATAAGTAATGCGATTACCATAGTCAATTACTTTATCCGAGTATTATCTTTGCATCAGCATGCGTTTACTTAGCAACAATGTTGGAAAATCATCATTACTTGTTCGTTTATAACAATGCTGAAATCTGCGAATCGATATGTTAGGGCTAAAAATAAAATAACTGTTTTAATATCACATAATATTTGTGGAAACCGCAAATGGTAATTCCGGCTTTTGGTTGCTTCTGAATGTATCGGAATTACCGTAACAATAACTGTATGGGGATTCCCATATGAAAAGCGAAAATCTCACAGTCGATGAGCCAATAAATTTTCATTAATTGATCTTCCATTAGTCGTTTTCACGTTTGACTTTACACCGTTATTTTCGATCAATTTTGCATAAAGCAATAACTGAACTAACGAAACTTACTTAGCTTTAGTAAATACCGCATTGGAGGTCCGTAACTCAGTATTATAGAAAGTAAATATCAACACCCTGTATATTTTTTAAAAGGTTTTTAGAAATGTTTAGAGCGAGTGCAAAAAGGAAAAAAATACAATTGTGTATACGTAAAACAAAAGTGAATATCAAAAAAAGTTCATATGGACGTCGGTTCTAAAATTGGTGGCTTCCGATATGCTGCCTCCTTGCCGAACTTATCAGAACATTTCGGGTATTTTCGAACAATGTATTAGATACATATGTACAGTGTAAAAAGTTAAAACTGTAAATGTTGGCCAATCTGATTTTCCGCATAAAAAATAATTTTGCAACTTTACAAGTTTGTAACTTGGATACTTTGAGAATAATTACAAAATTGCGAATTAAATTTTGATCTTTTTACACCCCAAATCTAAAAACGAATCATTTTCACACCTTTGCTCGTACGAACTTTTTTCCATGCTTTACCGCAACCCCGAAACATCCTATATACAATCTAACTTACTTAGTTTTCCATGCCAACAGATTTTCCGCCTTCAATGTTGGATTTTTGCCAGAAATTTCTCCAAAATAATGGAAACGATCTCAAAACTTGTGAAGTTATACTTTGTTTCAAACCAGCTAAAAATTTTCTGGCTGCCATCAGAAACTTCCATAACTATTTGTCCGGGTGCGAAAATTGAAATTACCAAAAGTTTTACGAGGAACTTGCTTTCTTTCTTAGTACGAATTACYTTGATAATGTTTATAAAAAATGTTTGYTAAGAAATACAAMTTTATGAACTCCCCTTTACATTTATTTACCCGTCCTTTATCTGGAAAGTCTTTAGAAGCCTGTTGAAAAAARGRAAAAATTGATAAACATGTATGTGCACTGAACACTGAGATATTTGCCGTTTCTTGGTTGGCAATGTGTGAAATTGAGTGTATGGGCTCTTCAATTGGAAAAATGGAAATAAAACAGTAATTTTGTCCATTAAGGGCCATCTGCCACAAATATTTTTTCTTAAGGAACTGTCTAAATTTCCTATTGCTAGATTGGAATTTATAGTTTTATTATTAAGGAGGTGAGAAATCTGGCGATAAATAAAAATAAGTGAATTGAATTAAGAAATTGTCCTAAAATATCGACATTTCTTACTGCCCGGTTGAAAATTCTAGCGACAAATTTATAGAATTCAGAAAAAAAAAATAGAAACCATCAATTTATCCGATTGGTCGATTCAAAATTCTAGCAAAAAATTAAGAAAAATTGTTGATTTAGAATATTTACCAAAAACTGTCAACATTTCTTAACAATAAAAAGAAAACTAATCTAAAGGTCGAAAAAATATCGAAGAGAATTACATTAAAGAAAAAACTGGAAAACTGAAGCAATTTTAAATGCTGAGTAGTTCAAAAGTAGACCAGAGTTCTACACTTTACTCTTATCCCAGCGAATATGATACGAATAAATGTTAAATATTTAATGAAACTTTAAACGAATCTTTCGATATAAACAGTGATTTTCAAACACTCTGGATATAATGTAACTAAAGCTTCCATAAATACATCAAAATAACGCCCAAAATGCGTCAGTAAAGCTTCATGCTTTCATACATAAAATATATAATTAAACTAGCTGACCCGGCAAACGTTGTATTGCCATATAAATTAGTCCTAGGGTTTTTTTTCTTTCATCTCGAATGGGCGGTTTGCCCACTTGAGATTTTTTTTTATTTTATATTAAATTTATTGAATTACTAATATAGCTATTAAAAGATAGAGGTTTATGGCAGCACCCATATCACTTAGGGGTATAAAAAATACTGTGACACGAGAATTTTATATATATAGATATTCTTGTTAAACTTCACAATAGTTTTTGATCATTTTTTCATTCAGGAAAATCGCAAGAGCCTAGAAAAAGTGTGCTCGTGTACATATTCTACGAGTGAAAGGTCGATACTGAAAGCCTACATTTTTGTAGAATAGGAACTACAATAAAATAAATAAGGAGAATGACATTAAGTATCAGAAATTGTTGCATCTGTTATCTGCTATTTTTCTAAATGAGAACGAAAATATATTCGTTCTGGATATGTAGCATTATTTTTGTCGAAAGACTTTGTAAAGAAAACAACACAATGATTCTTATTTGTAAATTTAGCAATCCGCAGTCAGTCTTGACGGTTTCAATTCACATTCGCACAATTTCATTTAACTTCATTTCAAACCCGCTGAACTTGAACCCAGCAAAAGCATCAAGACGTGAGTGAAAAAGAGGATTTAAGCAGCAGTAAAAATACACAAAAGTTCTACTTTTCAAAAAATATCATTGAATGAGAGTTATGAGACGCAACCGAATAGCAATCAGAAACAAATTCAATTTCGTAAAAAAATTTGTTTTCGGACCCCATCGTTCCAATCTGCCACATTGCCTAACACTTTTGAACTAATAAATAGTCTTTGAATGGTTTATTATTCCGTGGGGTCACAAGAATATTTCTTCACAACGATTCGGTTGGTAGAATCCTGAACCATTTTTACACGAACGCTGAAAGCTACCGAGCGAAAGTTGTGAAAGAAACATCTTTGTAAGCCAATGGAAGTTCAACGTTGTCATCACGAAACAATGGAAGTCTGAATCAACGATGCAATTTCAAAATTTTTTAACATCAGGAACAGCAAAAGCCAGCATTCGCTTCTAAAACTGTTGTGCTGTAGGACTCAGATAAATAAATTTGGTCACTGTGTATATTTTTAACAGTGCCATCGGGTATGACTACTTTTCTCAAGTAGACCGCCTGAAGAAAGAGCCCAACCATTCTGTAATCGTTGTGCAATGGTTACTTCAGTGATCAAGAAACACTTTCCGATGTGGTGTGAAAATTGATTACTTTCTCCTTCATTGGCGTTGCTAAATTCGACTATTCATTGTTGGTTATTAATTATTATAATTGTGGGAATGTCGAGACGAAAAAGCGTGGGTTAATTAACATGATCGGCAGTTTTTCGAAAATGTGGTTTACGACCGCAACTCGTTCGAAATGATTTTGGTTTTACTTGTGCACAACGAAAGTGGATGACAAAAAGTGCCAGTTGCTGATGCACAAAACCATCAACTTTTACCTTTGTATTTAGTGAATGTTGTCATACAAACCCCTACATCTCAAAGATGTATAAGTAAAGTAATTCACATTATTTGCATTTTAATCGCCACCCGTTATGCGCTGAACTTCGTGGTTTACGCAAGAGTTCCGTTAAAGGAAAAGAGGCACTACGTGTAATTTCCATCGCCAACAACCGGTATTCTGCAAGAACTGCATTTCTCTTCGGAATGCAAGAACCGGAGAACCCTACACATGACGGTTCACATGCACTCTCGCCTGCCTGGCCTACTGAACCAGTCTGGTTTTGTGGTGAAAACGAAAGTCTTTTCCTGGTTTGATCTCTTCCTGGTTCGTGTTTACTCGAACTCGTTGAGCGCCTCGTGAATTAAGAAACCAACCACCGTGAATTTCAGTTTAGAACCAAAAGTTTTCCAATTGAACAACTTCCTTTAGTAACGGAATCGACTATCAAATCACCCAGCCAAATTACTTTCTTTTTTGCTAACTGATTTTGTTATTAACAAGTTTCAAAGTTGACACCTTTAACGGAAATATTCGCCTAGTGAATTCTGCATGTATGGTGTATGGAAACAAGAACGTTTAAAAAATATTCAGGTCTGATTTAAATACAGGATTGTTTCGCTATTGTACGCACCCGCACATGTGTGACTGTTTAATAGACGATAATTGTCGGTTTTTCACTTAATTGTTATACATTAGCGTTGTGTTTCTTTTCTAGAAGAATGGTATTGCTAGTTCCGTATTTACCATTAATCGTCGTTGTTCCACCTACATCTATCCTTCAGCTGTTAAACTAAACAGCAAGAAAACATCAGAAAAACCTGAATATTTTCTATTACCACCAGATAAACTTCCATTATATGCTGGTCGTCTGGCAATGAACATCTGACATTCAAAAAAATCCATTTGCTCTATGTACTACTAATTGTAAGTGTAAAATTAGATTCGCAACCCATTGCCAAAGCCGAAATAGCCGAATATACCTACAAATGTTGGCATTTATAAACTTTTCTCACATACAAGGTCAATGTTACGATGTTCGTCAGAGTTACTGAGCAATCTGAGCTAAAACTGTGAAAATTACTGGAAAAAAATAATTTCATCCCACTGAGTTCATTTGCTTTAAAGCCCAACTATAATTTCCTGGGTTAGTCATTGAATAACTTCGGAACAAATGTTTCAAGGGTTTTCAATTCAAATATTCACTAACTCAAGTTCAATTCAAAATTTAATTTATAGGTGAAACAATAATAATTTATCAGTTTTTCGGACATTTAGACTGTCGTGGAAAATATTTTTTTCCTGATGCTTTACAAGCCACTCCTGCTTCGTGGGCCACTTTTGAATTTTTCGCGCTTAATTCATAAACGAAAAATGTTTCATACAAAAATATTGCTTTGGCAAAAAATACTAAAATTGGTTGATGGTTTACATTCTTGCACTTGGATTTTCAGGCGTATCTTCATTTAATGGCTAGCCACTTTTAAACCCTCATTTTAATAAATAGCCAAATGCGCTGAGCGAAAGAAAAGCAAAAAATCGTGCAAATAACTCGTCAATTTTGTGAAAACCAACTAAAATCTAGCGAATCTCGGTCGGTTTTAATGCTATTAGACGATGATTCGTTCGGAGAGAAGCAACTAATTCTAGCCGGTCACGACATGTGCCCTGTAGGAAACATACCATCAAAGATCGGTGCAAATTATATGGATTTTCAGGTTCTCTAGGAACAAAGTGGTTCTAGACCGCCTAGAGACAAAATCTTGCTAGCAAACTGGTTCTCGGAGCCAAATTTAGACGAACAACGGAGAGTTGTTGCAAAGTTTAACGGATAAGCTAAAAGTGATAAGAAATGCTCCCATTTAATTAGCGTTAAATTCTACTTGAACCATTCCAATTACCGGATCAAAAGTGCCCACTGTCCTAACCGGTAATCAACAAGAATATCACTTCTTTGAGCAACTAGTTGATTCAAGGAAAAAAATCAAGGACAAACAGTTTAAACACTGACTACGTTAAAGTGAGACTCAAATTCTGTTTTTGTTTATCCACACCATCTAAGGATAAGTAAGGGTTGGATTCCTTTGTACCTATCAAGACATAAAGGAGAATGTATTCCGATGCATTCCTTTAATAAATTTAATATTTAGCTGTTTGATGCGTGAACGATTAGAAAGCAGGAAACTAGGCTAAAAGCATGCCGAAAATCCTATGTGCAAGACATTCTACCGGCAGTATTGTGCAATAACTATCGTTTAACCGGATGCTAACATCAAGTCTGTCCTAAGCTTCTCTAATATCATCTTCGTTCATGGACAACCACTTTTTTACGCGCGGCTTCAGCCAATTGTTAAAGTCATTTCCACGTAAAACTCAAGTAGGTGGGATTTACGGCTGCGATCAAACCTGAAACCAATTTGACCACCGTGTTCTAAATCGGTCCCCAAAAAAAAGCGAAAAGTAAAGAAAAGAAATTCGGACTATTATATATGCGGAAGAGGTTTTTTGATAGCCGTTTTCGAATTTTGGAAGAAGTCCCTTGTTTTCAAGCATGAATATGTTGATGTAGATTAACGGAAAGCCAATCCTTGAATTGGACATGCGATAGAATCCTGCTGAAGACGTTAAGTGCTGGTCTAATAATTCAACGTTTGTTTTAAATATTTGCACATTTTCTTCGAAAGTTTTGCAAATTTTGAAAATCGCAAAATGAATGTTTCAGCGTGAAATGTAGGAATGTTTGGGACAATATTTCATTGATAAGATTCAAATTTGAGTCACCCTGTACAATAATTTGGCCAATAAGCGTAAACATTTTTCAGCAGCAAAATGTGCCACTTTATCCCAATAACATCGGTAATTTTTTTTCAAATTTTAGGCAAACAAGAAGGCAAAAAAGTGTAATAAGACACCAGTTTCGTTTTAAAAAATTGCTTTTCAAGAACACCCATAAGGAATAGGTGTTAAATCCGGAGACCTGAGAGGCCATTCATAGGGTTATTTTCTACAGAACCCTCTGTCTGCCTGGAAATACATAATCCAGGTCTCAAGGGTACGTCTTTTCTTGAGATGAGGGATTTCCTTGAGAAAAAATCGGTTCTTTTACTCAATAATCAGCAATAAATGTTGATTCGGCAAAAAACAATACATTTATGTCTAGTAGATTTATAAGTTGTTGGCAAATTGGCGCTATCCGGCGCATCGTTGGCGACTTCTTAGAAGATTGTTATTTTATAAGGATTCGTTTTTTGGGTATAACAAATTCTTGAAAATGAAGAATAGCAAATGTCGAGTTATGCAGAGATTTGCCTATTGGGAACATGAGGATTTTCTTAATCAGAGAGAAGTGCATTGATTTTGACATTATCGGTCAACGCACGCAAGAATAATATATCGATACTCTTCAGGAATCGTCATAAACAATTAAAATTGTCATTAAAAAAAAGTAATTTATGACGTAACATCTCAAGTTTGAAACACCGTACATATAATTTTCTGACATAAAAAAGCGCGTCTGAAAATACTAGTCGACGTGCATGAGCATATTTTCCAAAAAAACTTGTCTTTGATGTACTGAAATAATCTTCGAGCGAGTCTCAAGCTCAAGTTAGAGACTCGCATTTTATCAACACCCCCCAATACAGCACATATAATATTTCATCAATAATTTTAATACCGCAGCTGAACCCACCCATTCATTGGAGGGTCTGCACTTTCTCTTCAAAAAATACTTGAAGATCAGCTATTAACACCAGTACGCTTCCTTGCGGTGATTATACTGAGTGATAACTTTCTATTTTAGTCAACATAGGAAGGTATTGCTCAATGCTATAATTCCAACAAAAATGTTGAAATGATAAAATAGGAATACGAATATTTATTTGTAGAGTATTAGATAAAGTTAAGAAAAAAATAGAGAGTTTTTTTGATGGTTGCAATGTACAACAATTAATAACAATCTTCGCACAATTTACCGGGCAGTTAAGCTCTAGCAGTTAAAATCAAGCCGAAAGGTAAAACTTTCTCTGCGAAGCCAATTCTTCCGGGATTGGGACACAATCTGCGGTTCGCGCCCAGCACGATTTATACAGAGTGTTGGAAAGAATTAGATTGAAAAAGTCCCAGTTGAGTAAAACCGTTTTGTAGCAGCCGGCCATAAATATCGTGTAAATTGATTGAAATAAATAGTCTGTGACAATGAAAGAAACACTTTGCCATTTATCGCTTCACTAGTCATATTTTGGGGATCTGTTGCAAGCAGTGCCACAAAAAAGACAGGCTCCTTATTAAATTAAATTACTCCTAACAACTTTGGTAAAATCTCACGATATGTTTAATACACATACGATTGTTCAAGATGGAAATAATGAGTGATTTCCTTTCCATCAAACCATAATTTCTGGTCTCGTGTATATGTATAGGTATGTCATGGGCAAAAGTATCTGTATTTCGCTATGTAATGGCCATTATTAGAGGAATGGCGCCCATGAGTCCGAGTGTTCTCGATTTTATATCAATTTGCGTGTTTTTTGTAAAAGCTACTGAAAATCTGTTTACAAGACACTCGTAATTATTATTACTTACTTTTTCAGTATCGTTCTTCAGAATTATCATGTTGGGCTTTTGACCGCTTTGTATGTAATCAATTACTTGCCAAGAAGACTGCATATGTCTTGCCAAACTCCAAAATATTTGTTGTAATAAAGAACGATGAAAACGAAAATCCAAGCAAATGTCTACTCAAAACGAATAAGAAACTTCGTGGTGAGTTAAAGGTTTAAACAGTAATTAATAAGCGATTCCTCTAAAGCATTGCTAAATGACAAAGTTGATGTATTTCCCCAAAATGTGCAGTTGAAAATTACTATTCAGTTTTACACAAATTCAAAATACATCAGGTTCACATTTTTAAAATGTAATAGTTTGCTCTGATTCACAGAAACCTGCATTGTCATGGCAGGCCCATTGAGTTCAGACTTTGCAGCGATTTAAAAAAATAATATACAGCGAAAATGGGACATTTATTATAAATTTAGAAGCTCCACCAATGTTTGAATATTTATAATATTTGCTGCCGGGCAACTGTAATTAAATAATTGCAACAATTTGTAAATCTAAATTAAACTTTGGTAATGAAAGTGCCAAGTGCAAGGATCTATTTTCGGTTGTGCATATCACCAACCATGTGCTACCAGACAATTTAATTTGCTGCTGATCGTGTCACTGGCAATTTTAAACATACTCCAATATAATTACATAAAATTCGTGTGTTTATTTATCCTGTGCAAGGACAAATAATCATTGAATGAACGTTTTCCGTTAATGCATTCACACATCACTGGGTCAACCGATTACGTTATCAGAACTCGTTCGCTCGTTCGGTAGTTTTTTTTCGGTTTTGAAAGCATCAACCATCACCAAATTATTGTAAAATCTTTCAATTACCATTCATGTAAACGTGCTGTCGCCACAAATGCTGGTACTGCGACCATCGATGGGCATCCTGAACTTCAGGCGTTCCGTTCGTATTCTGCAATCCGGCCTGTACATGAGTTAGAGTTCCTTGCATTACTCCAACAGCCACCGGGTGCCCTGAGACGGGGGCAACGGGCGAATTTGCCACTTGGGGCTGTTGTGGTGGTAATTGGTATTCCATCCTATACAGCGAAGGCAAGGGATCAGCTCGAGGTATTCCGATAAAATTCCTTATAGATATAATTGAGTTATCGGAACACCTAAAGCGGCTAAGTTGGTTGAATTGCTTTGAGTGCGCTCCGAAATCTTCGAACATTTATTCTGAGCTTTTTTACGTTACTGATCAATGTACTGAAACGCGATTTTTGGTCGCCAAGTGTTGAAAATAGAAAGTTTTCCGCAAAATATTGGCCACACATAATTAAAACAATTCCAACATTCCTTTACAGTGGGATTATTATCTGTTTGGTGCCAAAAAGTTTCTGCAGTTCGTACAACATGTCCTAAATATTTTCCTAAAGTCTGGATTATCTCATCAATAAGTGGCAAGAATATAGAAGATTGTTGCGGGGTATTATGCCAAGTGTTGGGGAAAATATACTCACTTTGAGAATTAGAAAATTTACAAATATGCTTCTGCCTTGAATAAACCTGAGTGGCTTCTTTTCGCAGCATTTTGCGATCTAATTATTTATTTAAAATAGAATGAACACAAGGGTCTTAGACGCTTGAAATAAGTGAATTCGAAGGAGCAGATGATTTTTTGTATTTAGGAAAGCTGTATTGATTTGTTTAACAATTCGTCTATTACCTATAGAATTTCTTATAAAAAAGTTGAAAATTATTCTGATACCTGGCTTGATTAAAAGCATAAAATTTCGTAAAATAAAAAAATATATATGTCAGTGAAAAATCAACATCTAGGTGAAGACTGCGCAGCTCATGAAGCAAAATCACTCCAAACCTAATATTAAACTAAACAAATTTAGTGTAATTTTGCTTATTGACGCTTGCGCAAAATTCTCTAACAAGTTATGTGAGTTTACATGAAGATCAGAATATTATCGAGTTAAAATTTGTATGTTTCAAACGTGGAAACTTATTAAAATGATCACACAGTTATGGAATCCAAAAGGATTTAAACAATATTAAAGGACAACATATTAATTATACAGTGAGGCCCCTAACTCAAACCCGCTAATTTTTAATTGCGAATTTTCTTTCAATATTTTCTTTATGTCAAGTTACCACTAAGATCTTCATTTTTGGAAATGAAAGCACCTCCTATTTACGTTTAAAATTATTTATCAAAATAACAAGATGCAAAATGATCGCTTTGAATATTTTCAAAATTTAATTTGACGTTTTTTTATATAAATTTGAAAGAAATCGCCGCTGTTGATTACTGATGGCCCCAAATTTCTCGGTAGCTGTTGAATTTAACTATAGCACATATTACCTGAATTATACTTCAATAGAGAACTCGAACTTGAAGTAAAAAATAGGAGCTTCGATTTGGAAAAAATTAACCGTCTTTAAATAAGTTGGTATGGAAAAACTCGCATTTACAAATAAGAATTTACGAGTTCGAGCTTTTTTACAAAAAACAGTTCGCTGATTTTAAATGATTTTTTCTGGGTCACTGTATATCGAAAGTTACTAAATACGAGCTAATATTGCAAAGTAAAAATCGATTCAAATCGACAAAAACATTTTCGCATTTTAATGTTATTAAAAACCCAAAAGTCGACTGAACATACGTAAATTAAATACAGAGTGTTTCCTTAAGAATGGGAAATATTTAAATATGATTCTAAATACCAAAATATGATTTAAAAAGCGGGATATATTGGGTACATTAGAAACCGTAAATGCTACCAAGATAAACCGAATTTTCGTTTCTGCTTTATTTTGAAAAAACATAAGCTTCAAAATGTAACTATATTATTTTTTAAACAGAACTGCAACAAAACCAACTACACTTTCTCACAGCAATTAAAAGTATCTTTGATTTAACGTTTTGTTTTTAAAAACCATCATCAGTTTCAGTTTTTAACTACGGTCCTGTTTGTATATTAGCAAATTCTAAAAATCTCCTTTCGGTCGATGAATAATTCATTAGATTCAACTATGAATGATGTTAATAATTTTTCATATATTTTTTAAATTAAAGTACCTACTGGGCATTGGAGATACCACTTTGTAGCGTTTGTTATACATTTATTTTCTGTGAAATTGGTTTGTGTATTTGTTTTTTTGAGGAAGTTCTCTCTTGTATTATTAACTTAGACTGTTTTGTTAATGTAATTAGTAAATTTTTAGTTAACTATTTAACAATTTTTGACATTTAGTAGCGAATTTGCATACATATTTTACACTGTATGCATCAGAGTCTAAATTGCAGTTCCAGGTTCAGATTTTTGTGAAAAATAATTTAAAAGCGTGAGAAAAACATAAGTAAGTGTTAATATTTAACACGTGGCTGAATTCATTATGAAAAACTCTTTCGAGTTTACTGATACACAAATAGGTTCGTAATAAAAATAACGAGGTTGAAGATGGTTTTTGAAGAAGAAGCACAAAAAAGCAAGGCTTTACCAGGATCAAAGGCTGGCACAATAATGTCGCTTCATGTTAGGTTAAGCTTCAAGGGTAACAAAGAAACCAAGAATAACGACAGTATCAAAGATAATTTCGCATCTGCAGAAGTTTCTTGATGAACATTTTGGCGAAAATGTGCAATAATTTTTTTTTTCAACATGCGTTTAGTTTTATTGATGCCGAACTCCAAACTCTAAAAGGTGCAATCAACTTCTGAATGCTCAGATCGAAAAGATGTCTTATTTTTCTTTCAAATAATTTCATCAACGATTCAAGAAAGCATAGAAAGGAAGTTGAAAATAAAATTTCAATTGTGACGCCTGCTGATCCTGAAGGACTTTTGTACTATCAGTCTTCAGATATACCCAACTATGAGTGACCACTCTTTATATATGAATTCGTAATTCAGAGACAACCTTCGTTGATAGTAAACCATTTAACATAGGTATAGTAATCATTGAATGGAGGGTATTCTCTTCTGAGTTAGAAGGATATTAAGGACACATTAGTAAGCCTAAATGTATAATGTGAAAAGAACATTTCACTGACTTCAGAAACTTTTCGGCCAAAAACTCCAAACGTCTGTTAATATTAACGGGGTCCCCACGAGTACCACAGTACAGCAATATCCTGCAGAGTGGCACGGTGCTCAGAACGAAACTCAGAATCACCTACTTTGAAGCGGGTACCACTAAACTCATGCCTAGCACATGCTATATCCGTAGCTCCCGCACTCTCGCGATTTACCGGGTCACGAGCCTTAGTCCAATCGTGGGATACTCAGTCTAGAGCAGGAGGAAGGTCTTTCGTCCTGCAGAATTTTACCGCCGACGTCGGGGCGCCGTTCGCGCGCTCACGAAGACCGAACTAGACTTTAGTGTGCGGTCCTGCGACTCCTGCGAACCGTCATCCATTGGAGGACTTCTTTGCTGCCGGTAAGGGGGGGACGGTGTAAGCACTCTCGCTTTTACCGGGTTTTTGCAAAAGCCGGAAATCTATCTACATTGCGCCGGTAACTAGTTGCCTGATGATGCTGGCCGACCGATTGTTTTAGTTCCTTCTCTCTCTGGTTAGTGGTCAACCAGACTCGGTTGCGCATAATTTGGAGATTTCGGGATTTAATAACTGACTTGAACACTATTATTATATTTGTTCCAATGCTGAAGAAACCGATGACTAATGAAACATCGCGGAGGTTGGGCAACTTTTCCGAGTGGAAAAGCTTTCTGTCCATATGCAAATGAGGTTAAGCAAGTTGAGAACCAGGTGATGCAAACCCAATAAAAGGGAGAAATGCTGACAGAAAGCTAAGCCAATAGAAAGCGACTGGAAAATGATTAGCAGTAGTGAGGCAACAGTAATTTGCACAATGTGACGCCAACTACTAGGTGTAAAACAATCTCATCAGGCTGACTCTAATCCCTTAAACCTGCAGGTCCAATATGCTCGAATTTCGGCCACACTGTATATCACATTAAATCAAATGCCTGTCTACCTCCTAAAAGGCGAATTCCCATCTCCAACTATCCACTTATATTTCTATTAGTTAAATTAAATTAGGTTTTTAAATCCCGATAAGCGAGCGAAAAATTCTGGTTGTGTCCATATTTTCATCGTTTGCATCGTGAGAACAACTTGGTCATGCAATATTCATGTTGTTTTGTAGCGAAGCGAATCCCATTACTAAAATGTGAACTATTAAATTTAATGTTTGAATATCAGATCCAAAGGGTAGACTTTTTTAAGAGGCACGTGTTGTAGTAGTTTGCATTTAAAATTCCCCAAACCTGATAGTTTATGCAATATGAAACTTTTGTGCAAAAGCTTGCAGTAGAATGGGCAGAAAGAAACTCGCTCTTCTAGAGTAAAACCCCTAGTTTCTGGCCCTGTTCTTAATGATGTGCACGATCTCAACTTTGCTCCTTTTTTACACGCCTCACTGTCTAATCTTTGACGACATCCATATCTGATGATGCCTTATAAGGCGAAACACGGTAGCTATTGGATTGCATATTTGCGTAACTTTCACTTTGAGTTAATTATTCGCATCACCTCATGAGTAAAGTTCACCGAAAAATGGGCAACTGATGTAATTCGGTAGCATTTTTTGCTTCGCAAAAATGAACAGTTATTGAGACAAATTACTTATATTTTCATTGAGACTAGTGGCTTGCTTTACCACACTACTTTCCTGTATATACAGAGTGTTTCGAGTTTCTGTAGCACCACTTCAACTTATAAAACTCAAAGTGAGTTCCATTGAATATTTACATTCCATATACTTATATGCAGATTTAAGTACAATTTTTGGAAGTTTGTTTTTTTTTAACTTGTGACTTTTTTCAAGAGGAGTACAGTGAAATTGTATGAGGGTTCTTTCACATGAGAATCGCTACTGTAGAGGAACATAAAATGGTGCCGCTGATGTTGTATTTTACTAACATCAACTCTCTATCAAAAACGGAATATGCGATTTACAAATGCCAAATGCATTATTTTGACTTACGAAAAGTTGCACACAAAATAGTATCAGGATTTAAGTCGGAAAATCGGTTGGTCTGGGAGGCCGCACAAGATGCTTTCCACCACCGATTATCTTACTGTATAGTAATTGGTCAATTGTGTAATTTTTTCATTGTAGGTATTTATTGGAATTAAGCTCTAGATTTGATGAATCATCTTCCACATTCTTTTAAAATGAGAATTCCGTTGCTAAACCCATCAACTTCTTCTTCAAATCTTCTAAGGTCGTTTATCAGATGGTTCTTAAAGAACCCACTTTGGACCACACAGTAAATTCTTACTTCTTGTAACTGCCAGACGGGAGAAGTGGCGTGGAAAAATAAATAGCTGCAAATTTTTACAATAGTAATAAACAAGGCATAGCTAATTTTTATTGTTACGTCTATAATAACGTCGCTGGTAATTAGTTATAAACTCACTTCACTAGTTCGGAATCAGCTAATATCTCAAGACAGAAGTCGTTTCTGCTCCTTTCGTGTGTCATTTATCATGACTCGACGTTCGCCAGTACGAAAAAAGTCGAGGTACAAGTGAAAGTCGTTGCAAAAGTGTTGAAAATACCGAGCCCGCCGGTTTCATCGTGGAGATAAATTACGGTTTAAACCAAAAATAATTGCAACAATTCGAAATTGCTGCAACAGCCATTGACCGATCAGTTTTACGGATTGTTTATGTCCACTAATCAATTTCACTGTTTTCCAGTTTGTATTTCAAGGAGTTTCTCTATTGTTACGGCTTAATGGTTAATGACGATACTTGAAATATTTTTTCTTAACAACTTGATTTCGGAAATGTTTAATTGGAAGCTCAAGATATCGCGGTTCGGAGTTTACCTAAGTCAACCCTTTTGAAATGGCTCTATTTTCACCACGTTTTCCGCCATAAGATAAAAATATTGCTAGTTACCTATATGCAAAAGGCAACTGTTTCCATTGGGTAAATTGCTACGTGTCTGATTCCACTCGCCATAGTCCAAGGAGGAGGACTCTCCATTGTCGTAGCACATGGCACGTTGGTACTGTCCAATTGGATTAGAGATGGAATTAGTCCCGTAGTTGTCCCGAGGCCAAATCTGGCCCGAAATTGTAGCACAATGTTAAGTCCGTTGAACGTTCAAAGTTGCGTTTTATTGGTTTTGCTGTCGATATGTAAAATGGTACTGAAAGAACGTAATTTTGGTAAAAAGTCGCCGAAATGAGCTTTGATCATTATAGAGTGGTTTTGGTTATGCATTGGAAAGTTATGGCAATGGAGGAAAGCTCTTCGTATTCCATATGTTGAAAGTCGAAGTGAATGAGGAGCAATGTCAATTATTGCTGTTTCCTTTTATTGGTCTATTATCTTATAAATGCGTCTTTGTGACGCAAGTGTAAAGAAGACAATCAATCCGACTCGAATTTTGACGATTTTGAAATGAACGACAAAAACAATCATCTTTAAGCATTTGAAAATCACCTTATGAAAAGAAAAATGTAGAAAGGAGGAGTAATAGGAAATAAAAATGTAGAGACTTTGAAATCACTCAAGCCAGCATAATTAAAGCCTTTTTTGATAGTTGAAGAAATCTGCAAAATATTGCATAAAAGAGTCCTGCTCAAAATTTAATATAAGAAACTAAAGATTATTTCTTGAAATCTTCATATCGCGTGTTATTAAAAAGTGAGTTGAAGTTCCCCCGAAGGAAAAATCTGACGGTGATAAATCAGGCGACCGTGCGTGTCAATTATTCAATTACTTCTCCACCTGGTAAGAAATGTCTTTCAGCCATGGTTTAAGTAGAAGGAAACAGTATACGGACGATCCTTCGAGTAAAAAGTTTTAAAAAATTTCTTGGAAAGAATAGGTCCAGGAATGGCATCTCAAGCTTATAACGTATCCAAAAAGTCACTGTTATTCAACTTTTGGAGACATTTTCATTCTCGATTTACTTTGCTAAGTCAAGTTCCACAATGTGGTTTTTAATTAGACTTCAGGTTTTCTCAGTTTAAATTCATCTCGTTCATATTGCGTATCCTTTAGATGTTTGATAAAAAAAAACATATAACTCAAAAATATTTTTTTCAAAAAAAGTTATAAATCCGAGTAACATTTGCATTGGAAATGTTAACTAGGCATATAAAGTTTTACAAAAAGGCATTCAATGAAAATTATTTAACGACACTCTGCTTATTAATTTACTGCTTACTTGGAGGCTTACCGGCTCTTAAGAGGAAAAATCGGAAAATTATTATTTGAATTTTGTTGTAGGAACCAAATATTTTAGTTGAAGCTGAGGATAAATTTACAGCAGCAATGTTTTGGAATTGGAACAAATGCACTTATATTATTCTGAAACTTTTTGTTTAAATAATAATGAAGGAATAATAAAACAAATATTCAACTGAACAATTTGATAAATTTGATTGAAAAAGCTACTTTTTTCTCCTCGCTTCGTCAAAAGGTTGATATCGTCATTTTCAATAAGATCCATTGCAGATTACAATTCTTCAATTTAGCTTCAAGAGCTTTTTGGTATTTAGTCGGTAAAAATTAACAACTTTATCTACACGCCTACACCATATTAGGAATTAGTTAAAATTGCGATGCAAAAGACATAAATATTAACTGAACCCAACACAACCAAGCTGTTGAGCAAAACTGCTGAAGAATAACTACATAAATTCGTAGACATAAAAAAAATCATCGATGCTTGATGGCGTGATTTCTACATTGCCATAACATTGCTTCTAGTCTAAGCCAGTTGAATTTATTGATATTATTTTTCCAATACAAAATAGCAAAAACTCAAAATGATCTAGGAAAGTTACGACCCAAAAATAATCAGATCTTTCTCCCCGGTTATTTTATATTCACTATTGGATTGCGAAGTTCACAATTATATCTGCACAAGGTCGCACAAGTCGGACAATTTTTTTTCTTATAGTGAAAACCGCACGAATTGATAACTGCTATATGCAGTTGATGGTCAGGGTTGAGAATTAGGACTGAACAAATTGTTGGGGATATTCCTGCGGGTTTAGGGAAGCTCTTCGGCCACGCCGTGCTTCACGTGAGTAGGTCATGCGGTCGGAAACGTGAATTTGTCCCCGTGCTCGACTTGTTGGTTTCATTCGATCCTTACCGTATAGGTGTAAATGAGTGAATTCGATATTAAAGGAAAGTAATCAACGTTAAATTTGCAACCTTAGAAAGTTCAAAAACATATCCAAGTAAGACTTCCTGAACGTGTTCTGCGCCAACACAGAAACAACAAAGGATTATATTTTATCATTTTGCTCGCTTCCTACTTGAAGAAGATCCCATATAAACAATGCAACGAACTTAATTAGTTTGATATACAATCCAATCCGTCCCCCATTCAGATCTTCCATCTTCGGCCTAAGCTCGGAGCGACGTTTTACAATTATTGTTCTTTTTCTTCCTGATAATTTATATGTCGCTGGATTCACACAAATCTTCAGCAACGGCGAGTCTTTTATTTGCCTGAACAAAAGTGAAAGTTTATCAGGAAATGTAGGCGGACTTTACTGTGTTTTAAACCCATATGTATACCCATTACTTTCAATTGTGCTATGAAAGTTATGTCATTTTTTCCTTATTGTTATCTGATTTGAAACGACATAGTCAACTTCCAATTTTCTTTATTAGGACTTTTGAATCCGAATTTAGGCCTATTGGAAAAAAACAAGCTCCCCGATGGTCTTTATCAAATGACAAAATAACTCTTTTTCATTTAAAAATCGAATACTTTTTCAAAATGTAAAATATTTTACCGTTGGTTCATCAAGCTATGCAATTATTTAGATCTGTATTTAATAAAATTATCACACTTTCATTAATATTTATTTTCTTTCTTTTATGATTTTATTGCAAATTTTTTTTGAATATGCCATTGTTAGGAAATATATATCTCAAAGGTATCGAAATGTTCTTTAAGTGCGTTCCCGAACGCTCTTGAAGCTTTACTTATGTATAATCATGGTTTAGTACTTCTCTTATAGTTTTAATTTGATTTACTTCTGTTTGTATTTTGGGTTACAGAAATAATTAATTTATTGAACAATTATATGAAATTCCTGGTCTAAATGGAATAAACACTCAAGTGATTAGCTACTAATTATTGTAAATAATAAAAGAATGTTGCAAATCTACTAAACTAGAGTGTCCTAAACCTTGCCTAAAATGGCAACATTCGAAGACGTTGTTTGAAAATGATTAAGTTTTAGCCATGTTATGCATTCTTTCGTGCATACATTGACAACACCTATTATTAGTATAATTTAAGCAATCGAAACCAATTAGTTTCATGTATAATTACATATTGAACCACTAACAACTGGACGAATATTATTATTTATAATGGTTGAACCGACATTCTTTGTATGATATTTTTTGTTTACACGTTTGGTCTGTTTAAGTTGCTTATTCATACATGTGGCTTTTAGATGAAATTTCAGTTCATTTTCCCATGTTTGCACTGTGTTTTCCTTGTTTCTTGTGCATTTTGGAAATCTTTGCTGTTTTTTGTTTTGAGAAAAAATGTCGCGTTTGATTCTCTCAGTATAATTTGAACAAGACTTCTTAAAATAAGACTATGTATATGAGAAAAATGGAAAATTATAAGAAATCACCTAACAACAATTAGCTAATGAATAAATCAAAAATCAATTAAAGGAGTGAACGATAAAAACATAAATGTTTATTATATCAAATACAATTGAGCTTTTGAGAATACTTAGCTCAATTGAGCGCCCATTATGAGGTAGAAATTGTTCAAGATCGTACTTAATATTTTAATGAAAAAATATGTTCATGACAGCATTTCATGAAAGTGTAAAAATCTTCCATCATCATATTAGTTAGCTTTATTTTTCGTCGTGTTTCAAGTAGTTTCAAAGCGATTCCGACCGTGCTTAAACCTCAATCGCTTTGATACTCGACTATAAAAATAATGTTTTCAGAGCTTTGAAGTTTGTCTAGCATTGAAACGTGCCCTTTTCTGGTAGTAAAGATCACATGGTTGATCACAATTTTCCTATTTTTTGCTAACATTCTCTGATAACTGTATGGAAATTTGTCACATTCTATTTTTTCGTACGAGCATAGCTTATCAATCAAGGCCAGTTCATCTTTAAATGTCTATATCTATATTTCAAGATTATTCGGAATGTAAACTTCTTCTTGCTTCGTTTCTCCTGTTCTCCTTCACCGATTGTTAAATCTTTCTGAAGCAACTACATACAGATTTTTGTGGACTTGCTATTAATCTTCCTTTGAAATCTCCGATTAAGGCGGATAATTAATGACTACTGCTAGATGATTAGATCGTGATGAAATCAAACTAGCCAATGCAAATATAAAAGTAAAAATAAACGTCAACAGCAGAAGCTGAGTTTGAAAATATTGACTTAACTATTATTAATAGGAACTATCTATTAACTGTTAATGGGGATATATGAGAGATGAAATGGTTTGAAGGTGGATTTTGAAGTGCTTGACTCGCCTTCCATTGGAAAGGCGTAAGATAACGCTGTCTCTTTCATCTCAAGTATATTTTCATTTCAACTATTCTAAGTCTAATTTCCGTGCAATAAATGTCTTGGAAACCACGTAATTCTCATTTAGTACACCGTCAGACTAGTGCAGCACTTTCTTCAAAACCTGTATGTCTTTTCAGACCCGTTTGCTGCAGGATTGGCTGTGAAAAATGGAAATTTCACTTGAAACGAAACGTTGCTCTAGGTTACTTCATGCGGTGATTAAACTGTAGCAAATGTTGCATTCGTTTGCTTCACCAAGAATGGAATGATTATGCTCCAATCAACAGACTTATTTAAGGTTTGCTTCTTTTGTTACTTTGCCAAAATTGTCCGTTTGTGCGTAGGCCCTTGAAAAAAGTAGTAGCATTAGTAAGCCAAACAAATAGGAATTATTATTATCATCGAGCTAAGTCTACACGCCATTCCTGCTTTCAAGTAACAATCCAATTAAGGAAATAAATGAATACTGCAAAAATTAGTAATAATAACAAAGCGAATTGAACGACAGCATTATATGCAAACCAATTCGTATCGCTTTTATGAATATTAATTGTTCGAAGGTACACCTGAACTGTTGATTTATATTTCCAGTTTTTTTCTGCTCTCAGTGAATATCAAGGCTAGCTCGATTTGAGTTCAGGATTTGAAATCACTAAAAATGGAGGATGATTTGAGTAGTGAACAACATTCAAACCAACTTGAGTTGCGGATACCAAAAACATTTTAAAACCCAGTTTCAGAACGATTTCAATTAGCCATTTTAGAGGTGGAAATTTAGCGTGCTCATTGATGGTTTGGAATATTGCAATATCGATTTCAGGGACGCACTATTTATTCAACTCACTTCCTACTAATGGATTAAATCAAAGTCATTATTTTAGATTTAAAATATAAAACTTTCAAACTGTTTCTAATGGTAGAAAAACTGCCGGTGGGATCACTTTAAGATGTGGGGCAATTATGAGTCAAAAAATGAAACGTGATTCAAAAATCAAGGGGGTCATACTTTATACTATTATTATTTTGCATGGTAGCTGCAAAACCTGCCCTGCGGTTTCGGGGGAGATAAGATTTTTAAAAGTAATTTATTTATTTTATTCAATATCTGGGCAAAAATAATTTGTATATCTTTTCTTCGAAATGTCCATCTGTCGTGGGATTTATTCTGTTCTGCGACCCCAGTCTTTTTCAAAAAATACTCTGAATTTTTCTTCTTATTGCAATCTTGTGAAGGAGTTACTGAGCATATTTCAATGGCATTCCAATGATACAAGAATTTGATTGAGTCGGTGAGTGGATAGATTACACACCTGCACTTCACGTTTTGCTCGTGTAAATTAACAATGACTTGTTGTTCTAAATGATTCATTATATAGTAACTGAAGTAGTTCCAATTCAAAGTGTACCCGAAACGTAAAACGTTATTACTAAGGTAAAAAAAGTCAATGTGATCTCGTATACCAAGCGAGTATTTTAGGCAATTTAGTATCGACAATTAACTTTTCTGCTGTAGTGTAGCCAAAAGGTAATTTAATAATAAAAATAATAACGAGTCCCGATACAGTACCGAAGTGGTTTTTTGTTCGATCTGCTCCAGCGGATTTCATTACTTAAACTTTTATTCACTGAGTCGATTTAAAACCGACAATAATAAAAAAGAAAGTGAAAGTTCGCGCGGAGAAATAAGCGTCGCAACGTCAGATTTTGGAAACTATAGGAAGGATTGTATTAAAACCAGTTTAAGACGAAACCATACCGAACTCGATTTATTTGGCTGAACGATGAAATTAACGTGTTTGGTATTTAAATAATTTCGATTGGGCAAGAGAAGGCTAGCAGCTCCCTAGGGGATTTTCGATTAATAAAATTCAACGAATTCGAATCGGTCGGTTAGCAGTTCGTTGCAAACAATTTATGTGATTTGCAATTTTCCAAACTTTCAACAACAAATTCACTTGGTTTTTTATTGAACTTTGTGGGTTGATTTTCAACATACCCACTATGCAGAAGTGCTAATTCACTGAATCGTGAACCAGAGAAAAGGCAGACATTTGTACTTTCCCTTTTGAACAATTTACTTTACCATTGATAGTGGTAAAATGTTAATTCTTCTTATAGCTCACTACCAAAATTCACAAGTTTGATTGTTAAGTAAAACAATTATTTTAGTTTTTGCGGGAGATGAAATTAACATTGATTTTATATTTGCAAAAAGCGCTCAGTATGTACCGTTAGGACACAAGAAGGTTTTTTTGTAATGATGACATGGTTGGTCATGATATGATATTGGTATCGTTGGATAGAGAATTGAAAATTCGATTTAGTCGAAGAAAGCGAAATTTGAATATCAGGCATTTAAGTGCAAGATTAAGACAAAATTTTATGTTTTCCGTCCCGTTTTTGCTCATTTCTCGCAAGCAAAATGAGGAAAAACGCTAATTTTTACATCATTCCAGAGAGAACTAAATGGCCCTTTTAGAAAGTGAACGGTCCATCAGGAAATGTTGGCAGTTTTCTCAAAAAAATGTTGATTTAAAAAAATTTAGATTTGCGTGCTTGTTTTTTGACTTGCAAAATCGACTCAAACATAACGCTGCTTTTTTCGAAATTTCTCAAGAACCGTTTAGGCCACAGAATTCGTTTTGGCATTGTTGGATAGAGAATTGAAAATTCGATTCAGTGATAAGAACATGAGTGAGGAAATTCGAGTAATTTTAACCCAGAACCCAAATTTCAATATCAGACACTTAGCTGCAAGATTGTGCCAAAATTTCATGTTTTCCGTCCCGTTTTTGCTCATTTCTCGGAAACAAAATGTGCAAGAACGCTCATTTTTACATCGTTCCAGAGAGAACCAAATGGCCTTTTTAGAAAGTAATCCGTCGATACGGAAATTTTGGCAGTTTTCTCAAAAAAGTCTTGATTTCAAGAAGTTTTAGATTTGCGTGTTTTTTTTTTAGATGTAAAATCGACTCAAACATGGCGCTGCTTTTTTCGAAATTTCTCAAGAACCATTTGGGCCACAGAATTCGTTTTGGCATCGTTCGATAGAAAACTGAAAATTCAATTCAGTCATAACCAGATGAGTGAGGAAATTCGAGTAGTTTTCACACAGAAAGCGAAATTTCAATATTATAATTGACTCAAGTAATCATTAGTCATTGCATGGAACTGGTGAGATTTTGGCCTTTTAGGTTGTCGTGAAACAAATTTGTTGTAAAAGACGTTTTTCACGCACGAGTCGCTTCCATTCTTAGCTAGAGCAGTTCTGAGGATGCCAGCTACTCGTGAGTGCAAAAGGTCAGCAAGAAAATATTTGCCACAACGAGCTGAAAGTCACAATAATTAAGTTTTGACATGAAATATTTCTGTTCCACTATGCATGATTGAAATAGCAACTCGGCCTATATTAAGTCGAGCACAAGAAAAACATATTTTTATTTTGTATAATCAAAAATTATGAATTAATTTGAATCAATCACAATCCGAATTTCACGAATTTTCTCGCATTTTTTTGCTTATCTGAAAAGTTTGCTTTATGATGTTTATCTTATCTTAAAGTCTCTTGTAGACGTTCTTAGTTACATTTTTCAATTTTTTTATTGCCCAACTTCTTTTATTTTGTCATTTATTCGCAACAGCGGCACATCGCTCAAATTTGTATGTAAGCAGAGGTAACATTAGACCGGAGGATTCTCAAGTAAGACATTCTTCTCTCTATATCGTAGCTTCTCGGTATCATCAATTTAGCAATAAACTTCAATAAACTTCTGATTAATTTACATATCATTACTACACAAATACGTCATTGTAATAAATTGCGTTCTGCTACAACAGTGAGATTTAGCTTGAAGTAAAACAACTGCAAGAGAAAATATATTTCACAATTTCTAGTAATGTCTGTAAATCTTAATATGTTGGCTGTGATGAATGCTTCCAAATGAGCGTTTTTGAAAATTAATTAAGTTACAATATCCAATCAAGCTATATCAATTGCGGCCGACATATCATTAGTATTAGTCATCGTTGAAAACAAGTAGACTTTGAGTTTGAATGACTTTATAAAACGGGAATCTGCTTAGTAGATTAATAGATTTTAAAAATTGTATAAATTGTTTTAAATTTCTTTAAGGGATTCATGACTTATCATTATGCGTTTGGTGTAATAATGAAAGTGCATTCAGTTCATCGAATTGGTTCAATATTGTTCGTTCTTTTATATTGTTCAAAAATAGCAGCTGAAGTTAAGGTAATTATTCAATTAAAGTGGTTATAAAATTTTAATGAAGACATCAAGGAATTCAGTGTAATCAATCAGCAGCCACCTTGGAAAAGCAATCTTTACCCACCAGTCGGTTCTCTTCCTCTACTTTCCTGTCCGAATCATATTCCATTTCGACATATTACGAAACAGCAGTAAGCACAAAAGTAAAAGTTATTCGACCCGTTCTCATTAATCTGAGTTCGTACGGTTGTCTATTCACTGGCTAATTAAATTATTACATTTTTCACGCACTTTCTATTTCTGCGAGACGTCACGTCGAAATTTTGGGGGGCTCGCGCGCCTATTTCACTTTCTTTGGAACAATAAGGTATGTTAAAATGACGATATAAAGGACATAAAACAATCCCAAACCCAAAAGCTTTGATATGCAATTTTTGGTCCAATATTTAAAATGACTTACTAAATTAGCTTTTTTTTAAACAGCAAAGCTATAAAAAATTAAGTCATTCAACAGTTTTATGCCCAACTCGTGATTTTCTATTAGCTATTTTTGCTAAGGGCTTTTAAATAATTATAAAAATAGAGAGTTGAGTTAAGTAGTTTGCTGAACGCCATATTGGAGGATTTTTTTTATTTATCAATTGAGCGTACCTTTTTCCAATATCGAATTTTGTTTCTGTGAAAACCACATTATTCAAAGTTTGATTTGAACCAAAAAACATTTAATTTTCTTTGTTACAACTTGTTTGAAATTATGTTTTGAAAACAATCTGAAAGTGTAGGGAAAAAGTTAAAAATTACCTCATACCTTCTGTAAAAAAATGTTCATTGTTTGACTGTTCAATTTAATGTCTATTTTACTTAAAATCCATAAAGTGTATGGAAAATATTCAAGATTTTAGTGCCGTTTATTTTGTTACAACTTGTTAACGGTATGAAAAAGGTGAATTTGCTAAATGTTCAGTTGCTCAATTCACGTAAAGAATCTGAGAGTGAAGCGGAAAAGATAAAATTTATTTCATGCTTTTTATAAAAAAAATTTTCATGCTCTGAGCACAACGATGTTCCTTCTGATGTGCACTTTACACAACATCCACAAAGTTCAGGAAATATTCATTTGAGACCAAAAAACATGTCGTTTTGTATGTTTCAAATTGTGTAAGCTTTGAAATTGCTAGAATTATGAAATTTTCAGTTGCTCAATTTACATAAAGAATCGGCGAGTGAAGCGAAAAAGATAAAATTTATTTCATGCTTTGTGTAAAAAAATCTTTTATGCTCTCAGCACAACGATGTTCCTTCTGATGTGCACTTTACACAACATCCACAAAGTTCAGGAAATATTCATTTGAGACCAAAAAACATGTAGTTTTGTATGATTCAAATTGTGGACGCTTTGAAATTGCCAGAATTATGAAATTTTCAGTTGTTCAATTCGCGTAAAGACTCTGAAAGTGCAGTCAATTAAGAAAGTTGGAATGAACAGATGAATTCATGAAATTATAGAAAACATATTATTTTTATCTAAGGAAACGTTTGTTGCGATTGCAAATTCATTTACGTTTTTTCGTGTTTGCCGTATTTAAAGTTTAATTGTTGAAAAGAGTAGAAAATAGAATAAAACACCTAAAAAAATGTTGATAGATAAATCGTTTAGCATCACTTCAAGCCATGACTTATCCGGTCGTCAGGAAAATTGTGGCCAAGAGCCAAATCATGTAAAACCAGGTTTGCGTCGTTTTCCACGTGACGTTCGCACACGGTGGAAAACATGTGACTATGATTCGAATTTTCCTTGTACAGCCAGGCAGCACCAGCCAGGGTTTTACTCTGCTTCAACATTACCCTAACAGCCGCCAGCTATGCAACCTGATTAAATAACTGACTAGCTATGAATCTCATAAATGGGTCGATTCAAATATAGCACGTTGCAAATTTCAAAAAAGAATTATTCTAGCTGAAGACCATTTTAAGCCGGATAGTAAACGTCCATAACTTTACTGCCCTTTAAGTTGAAAATTGTGTTTTATGAAACAAACAAAAATTGTTTGACAATTTTCTTAAATAAAACTTTAAAATAACTAGACAATAAAATCCCAAAGATCAACTGCAACTTAAACAAAATTAAATACCATTTGCTGCAAGTTGCTAGACAATTCACATATTGGCCAACCTGGAAAATTTGAGATTGTGAGCTTTAAAATGCAAAATCAAAAGTAACGGTAAAATTGAAACTTTAGTATAATATTGTGAACAATAGAAAAGGCGTTAAGACTCGAAACACTGCAATGTTTCGCTTGCAGACATGCATTAGATATGCTCTGGACAATACGGTGAAATTGCTGCGCGGAATAAATCCGAAACCCCTATAAATAAAATCTCCATTATTTTTTCAAATAAAAGAGCAATTGGGGGTTTTTGAAAATATTTATGCCTCAAAATTGCAAAAAATCAAGTGCAATCTTGGGCATGATTCAGCTAGACATTATTCAATGGATTATTGTTTTTTGCGCTCATTGGATTGTTTCCGATGTAAGAAGCTCCCAATATGCATATACTTTTATTATATATTAAGTCTAAGGTTTTCAGGTCTGTAATAAAGAAGATATAGTCGTTTAAAAGTTGTATCTGCGCAAAAACGACTCAAAAGGAAGAGAAAATGTCGATTATTTCGGATCTGAAACTAAGACTGAGACTAAGAAACTTGTTTTTTAATGAGCTCGTTGCATTCCTCGTTTTTTTCTAATAAAAATGGTGCAAAATTCAACCCATTTTAAGAGTCTTGAATTTTTTCACGACTTAATCGAATCGAAAATTGACCTCACAAAATTTTCGATCAAAATTTTTTTTTTCTTTTACAAACGTTTTTTTGGGCTCATTGAATTGTTTCCGACGTAAGGAGTTTTCCAATATATAGAAAATGTTGATTATTTCGAATCTGAAACTAGGAGCTTGTATTTTAATCTTATTGCATTCGTCGCTTCTTTCTGATAAAAATCTTGTAAAATTACTGTAAGAAACTTGAATTTTCTTCCGAAATCTCTAGTAATTACTAAACTTTGGATCATGAATCAAAGTTTTCCAAGCGTGCTTTTTGCGCTAATTTGATTGAACGCAACGTTAACAATTTTTTTTTATCAAGAATTGCGGTTTTAATAGCCGATAGAATGCAAAAAAGACATCAACAAATTTCATAAAACAGAGACTAGAAAATAAATATGAAAAAACCAAGAAAACTTATTATTTGTACTTGCAAGACTTCATTAGAATTTCGCCATTCAATTCGCTAATTTAATTCTTCCCGTACGTAAATTACACAGAACTCAACACACCGCTAAAACCCAGTGAAACTGTTTAGTTCATTAATTTCGCCCGATTGTCTGCAATAAATATTGTATAGTCGGTTTATTTATTTACTTTGCTTAATTGGCGCATTTATTTTATTGGCCTATTTTTATGCTTAGTATTCGTCCATACCATTATAACGAGTTTTGGCTGGCCAAAAAAAGGCGATTCCTATTATTACAGACCGAAAGGTTTGTTTAAATCGGTGCGTAGAATCGGTTTATTTTTAAATAATCACAAGGTGTAGAGTGTAATTATTTGTAGTTCGACCGCAAATGACACACAGTTTATAAATTTACTAAAGTATCTTTTAAATAAATTAGCATTTTATGAAGTTTCTGGGTGTTAGTGTTTTATGGAAAAAACACGTAGAAATTGGGCTTTTTATTTGCAAACGGCCGATACTTTCCAATTGATGTTTTGCATGATAAATGTGCTATTAAATTCTCTATTCGGTGGTCGAAAAATCAGCCCTCTAGCTCTATCTCCTTCTTAGAAGTTAATGGAAAGGTGGCGTCATATTTGACACGAGTTTGTTCTAAGTGTGAAATATTAACTATTTGTTTTTCGTGCGAAATTTGTCAACATTTCCAAACTCAACTTCCGCTTGGTAAATGGTTTTTTAACCCTCTATCTATATATATTTTCCGTTCGATACAGCGGTTTATGTTTGAGCCTACATCCCAACTTTGCCAAAACCGCGCAAAACTAAAAATGATGTTAAACCCTAAACTTAAAACGTATTTTTGTGAAAACTGCCCATATTTGTGTTATTTCACTTAAAGAAATCAGATATGTAATGATTAATCCAGTGATGTAGAAAGGCGCTGACTGGCCCAAATTATGCCAGAGATATGAGCAAAATAAGTGGCGCGATGATTGAAGTTAAGGTCTTATCTTCTATTATTTTGTATAATACGCAAATTTCGCTTGGTGTGTGAAAATGCCTCTATTTTCTAGCTCATGTTTTACTTAGTCAAAGGGTTTTGAACTCTATATCCAGTAATAGAAAAACGAGCTACGTAGATCTAATGGTTCTTGAGATATGGACCAATTTGGCCAAAAACGCAAAAACTGTCAATATTTTTTAAGTGCACTTGCACATGAAAAACGTCCTATTTAATTCTCTATCAAGTGTATCTCATAAACTTATGCACAGGCAGTGGCAGAGGAAACAAAGGTTATTGTGTTCCTTGCTCAACAAAAATCTGGTAAAGCTCATTTTCCTCTAGTATTTATATAAACTTTGCGCCCAGAATTATTAAAATTATAAATCTAAAAATACCCGAATTTATAGGTAACAATCTGTGTTCTATTTCGATGCAAAATTGTCACGGTTTACAAATCAGATATCACTGACCTCTCCTATAAACGGGCTTGATTGCGTTATTTTCAATTTATGCGTTCGTTCATTGTTCACAAAAAAAACACGCTTCTTGACAAAATTACGGACTAAATAATGTTTATAACGGTCTATTGTTGACCATTTGAAACAGACGAATTAATGCTACGACGAAGACAATTTTAAAGCGAAAGTGTACAATTGATTGTTACTTTCACCAGCCAACACAATTGGCGATGTACCAATTCTTTGACGTTTCGAACTCGAAAATTTTCGAAATTCAAACCCAAATTATGGACCTCGTAAACATGTCAAACAAACAGGCAGATCGTTCCCATTATGTACCTCAATTTTGCATAAATTTCAAACTTTATACCAACATTTCTAACAAACACTAGCCAAGTTTTGGATTAAAATCGGTCAAAGTAAAAAAAAGTTCCTTTAAATGTAAATTGGAAAATTACCGATAATTGAGGGAAAGTTTTCATTTAGGTAGATTTGCCACCAAGAGCCAGATGGGGGTAATGTTTGGAAAAATAAATTACCTAGATTTTTTGCTGATAGTTTCCAAAAAGATGGAGATTAAATTACTCGATGATAATTCTTAAAGAAATTTTGAGAAAAAATTAAGCTCAAACTCAAACAATTCAGCAGAATGAGCCAGATTTAATAAACTTAATCCAGTCATTTACTGGTTTAGAAAAAACTTTAAATTAATATTATCGTTATTTCATCCTTCCAACCAACTGTTTCACCCTTTGCAATATACGAGCTTTTTCTTTAAGAAATT
This sequence comes from Dendroctonus ponderosae, assembly GCF_020466585.1. NCBI lineage: Eukaryota > Metazoa > Arthropoda > Insecta > Coleoptera > Curculionidae > Dendroctonus > Dendroctonus ponderosae. The sequence goes on along the minus strand of NW_026019016.1, from coordinate 3,754,934 downwards.
AAAAATCCAATTTTTCTACGTATTTTCTTATTGCGCTGGCTCTGAAAAAGACGATATTATTCTTAATGTTTTTATTTTTCTTTTGAATTATTCGAGCCTAATCCATAAGTTTCCGTGTGGTTTTAAAAATTTGTAAACACCCAGTATTTGTATATCTACAAGCCACCATAATGGCATAAATACATCGAATTGGACGTTGTTATTTATATAGTTTAGCGCACTATGAATCAAATATTAATTGTTTACTAATAGAGAACCTTTGAACGAACTGATGCGTTTTTGTCTCACTTATCAACGGTACGATGTCCGTTCGCTTGGTACCAAGTTCAAGGGAAGAAACGATGATAAACGCATAATTGCAGACATGTAAACATTTTTGGGCTAGACCATGTCTCAATAGTGCCATTTGTCGGTGCTCTTACCTAATGTTTAAAACGGTGTTTTTTGGAAAAATATTCCTGATGAGGCTCTAAATTATGATTCGGAATCATAGTTGAGAAGAGCGGAGTGTCTCAAGAAAATTGTTTGCTCTACCATACCTGAAACAAGATTTACTAAATTAGCAAATTACATTTAATGAATATGTCGTAAAATGCAAGCTGGCGATGATCCACATCACTGGCACGCACTCGTTGTTGAAATTGTTATGAATGTGCAATTAGTACAATTATAAATAGGCATTTTGGCAGCATTAGGCTCAGAGGTCTGAAAGAAAACTTATACTACTTCCGGGGTTTATTTATAGTGCCTAAATTTTGGAAACTAAATACCACAATGTCTAAATAAAACTAGTCAACGCGATTTTTTACTACTGTGAAAAAATAATAAGAAAAGTGGACAGAACTTATGCGAATTTAATCAATTGAAGCCGTATGAAACTGGCGGGGTTATTTTTACTTGGCTAGACTCTCATTTGCCAGTCCAAATCACTCAATTTATAGTAGCAGTATAGTAGAGTTTTTGAATAATCGCTACTATTTCTATAGGTGTATGTAAGAAGCATTTTTGTTGTAGACTATCTGATGCTGATAGAAATTGTAGTGTTTCATTTAAATGTGTTCAAAAATCATCCATTACTAGTAAAGTAATTAAAACTGCTCTATTTGTGAAGCGTTTGGCCGTATTATTGCGTTTTCAGATCAAATTGGTTCTTAACTTACGCAATATTCAGTTTAACTCCTACGCTTGTAATATGCAATTGAGTATTTTTTAAATTGCGTCGTTTTCCCAAGTAGTTTTGTTCTATGGTTTTCCATGCGCTTCATACTGTTACACAGCCGATCGCGACTAGGAAAAACGTATTTACCACTGTACGTAATATGATTAAATTGTCGCTCAAGGCCTCCTAATTGGTCAAATACACCATTTAGACGAAAAGTACCAGTTAAATTCAGTTTTTTTTAGACAGTTGCAGTATTAATATTGAAAATACCGTATTTCGGCAGACTTCCATTGTCCTATGATTGAATGGAGGATGGAAAGTGGGTGGATCTATAATAGTGGCGCAAAATGTTTCATTTTATATTCTTTTGTTATGCGCCTTAAAGGATATTAAAATATATATATTTAAAATAAAAGAATGCGTGTTTTATTTATCTAACAGATTCATAAAGTAAGATAAGTAATTAATAGCCGAAGACTGAAAAATCGATTCTACACTGCGTCCCAAATTTAACGAATAGCTTAAATATTTACTCAGTTTTGACTGTGAATATTTTCTCAATCGGTGATCCGATTTTAACACTTTTTGATAGAATCATAGCTCTATTCTTGAACAAAATTTTACTTACAAGATAAGAAAACGCAAATTTGATAAACATATTGTACAGGGACAGGGGAGTGTTACAATTGTGTCACTTTTTTCTTAGCCTTTCTTAGTCATTCGTTTGCGGTTGCAATCGACAAGCTCCAACCCAAATAAAAGTGTAGGGCGTTAGAGCCTCTTCTGAATAATTCGGGTCTGTAAACGTCTGTTTATCTTGAGCCATTGGAGAAATATGTATTAATTTTTTAATGGCCGGTCACATTGTCAATACGAAATTTATTTCAACTTTTTTTAATTGCTAAAAAAATTTTGTTACAAGCTTAGCACTTTTGAAAACTGTTTGTTTTGTTACGTTAAATACGCAAAAAATAAAGAAATAAGACAAAAGGCAATATTCTTAGGCATGAAAACGAAATAACGTGAAATGTTGTCCGCACAGACTCTTGCCAACTTTGTTCTTCGCAAATTAAATAAGTTTGAAGTAAATTTCGCACAGGTTAATAACTGAATATCGGTCGAATGGCTCAGAATGAACAGACGATTGAAGATATAAAGTACTCAGAACGGTATAACATCGAATACTTTTTTCCCTATAGGCTACCACTATTGCTCGCAAAAATATTTAAACTTTTAACCAAGACGGCATGGCTGTATTTAAATACCCTTCATAAAGATTTATTGAATTTTTTACTTATCTTACAAACTCAATTTGTCCAAAAATAGAACTATGATTCGATTTAATAAATTATTATCGGCCACAAATCGGCTGTGAAAATAATTTTTGTAGTAAAATGTTGTTCTCACAGCTTTTTGAGAGAAATTATGCGCAAATAAAATAAAGTGTTAGTAAATTTCGTGCGGAAAAAGTGACCGGTCATAAAAGAATGAATATGTCTCGAATGGCTCAGGATAAACAGACCATTAAAGTTCCAAATTCTTCAGAATACATAAAGCTAAAGCATCGCGCACTTCTTTCTCTCTAGACTTTATCTTTATTATTATCAGTCTTCTTCGACAGAATTTTTTTACGCACAATTTTATATCAATTTAATTTTTCGGTTTTAGAAATGTTTTACTAAATAGCGCAAAATATGTTCGTTTGATTTCAAATTGAAAGTTCCAATGCTGACGTAAAGGTTGTACGGAATTATTGCTATAAATTATAAACTAAAGTTGCAATTCAACACTTCAACATTGTTCCATCGGACCGCAATTTAAGTTGTTTTTTGGGCATACTTGGGACAGAAGTTATTTTCATCTCTTTTACAGGTTGAATATTTGATTTCGATCCGCAACTTCAAGCATTTACTTAACCAAATTTCAAACTCTTGTTCCCTTTTATAGTCTAAACCAGCTTTCTTGAAAATACGAACTGTATGCATTTGCGTGAAACTAGAACATTTTAATTTCTGTCGCAATTTTATTGTAAAATCGAGTGAAGCAGCCCACAACAGCAACAAGTAAAATTGCACATTCTGTCAGTTTCAACATATAAAGATAAATTACGAGTCTGCTCTAAAACGAGGCGTAGATGTTTGCATGGGAAGCTCAATTTTGAATTAATTTAGAACACCTTTTTCAAAAATATGAACTTATTTTTCGAGATTTTCAATTGATTCCAAGCCTGTTAACCAGCTATTTAAAACAGATTGTACAAATACAAATATTGTTTAGAAAGTTCAAATTATTCTGCACTAGAAAACGTTAAATAAAAACGTTTCAAATTTGAGTAAAGGAAATATTTCTTGATAGAAAGCAATATTTGCAAAGAAACATTTCACCTATAAAAACTTGCCAAGTTATTGCTGTTTATATCAACACAGAAATAATTATGGGTTTTCCTTAAATTATTATATAAGCACTCTATTGTCGATTCAATCTGCTAACTGTTCATACATATTGATCGAAACCACAACATTGGTACTAATGTATGTTGGTATATTAATTCCCAGTAATCTCTTTCTGCTGCATAATATCTGTTTGCTAAATCACTGCTTTTCAGACAGGGTTCTCGGAAATTCCTACCTGTTTCAAGTCGATACATGACAAATATTAGTAATTTTTTAAAATGCATTCTGTATGGATGGAATATTTGTAAACCGTTGCCACAGATGGGTATATGCCAATTTTAATCACAGTGAATTAGTCGTACATTTGCTTGAAATTTGATAGGCAGAGTAATTGAAATCGCTGCAATAACTCATAAATTTGTATTTTATCGCGAAAACTATAAAATTGCATTTTTCGTGTTACACGCCAACGGAAATTTATTTTATAGAAAATGTTTTGTCGGGAGATTCCTCCCAACGGTCCCACATGCACCAGAAATATTTGAGCTAGTGTTGTTTAAAATGCAAGAAAATAGCCAGTTGGACAATGCAGGATTTAAAAATATTTTGAAATAAAGGCCTAAATTTGACAGAAATTAATTTAAAAAAACGACAAATTAATTCAGTATTTCAAGTAATAACAATGATTTTATAGGTACACACGCTTTATTACATGCAAAGCATACAGGAAGTTATAATACTGTAGAAAATTAAGTACTGAAGGTCGAGATGTGCGCATATCCAGAAAAGTGTGTGTTTTTAAATATGATCAAAGTATGAATACTGTTGAGGCCTCGACAGAGTTGAGATAAGTAATTTTGGAAAGGACATCTGAATGTTCTGGCTATTTCACGAGAACGGATCATAGGACAAACAAATGTCGATAATGAACATTTGAAGATCACGAAATATGCCTGCATGGTTTTTGATAATATTTGTTGCTCATTCGAAGAAGGTCACTCCACAATCGAAATCAAATATTTAACATGCTGTTGACTATTTCGATGACCTACTGGACCAGTAAAAATCATTTGATGCTCTATAGGCCCTATGTTTTGGGGACACCGTGATCAGCCAGACACAGTCGAATTGATTATCGCCACTTGCCATTATCTCATTTTGTTTTGCTATGTTTGCCGTATGTAATCAAAGCAAATTAGCTGTGCTGCCCTTGTCCATTTGACTAATACACATGATTGAAAATGTGTAGCTTGATGATATTGGCTAATGAAGGGGCTGGCACAGTACCAAACATCACGCCCAAAACATCCACTTCGCTTAATAGAGATTTTAGGTAGGTATTTCCAAGACGCATTTTTTGTGAGAAAATGTGAAAAAAATGGCTAGGGTTTACTTCAGAGTGTTTCAAATTACTCAACTCTCTGCTTATGGCCATGGAAATCGTTGAGGTGAGTTACATCTCTTACTTGGCAGGTTAAAAGCTCATAAGAACTGAAAATATGGCATGTTTGCTTATTTTATGATTGAAGATTTATCATAGACATACATACGGACTTTATCTCTACGATAAGGTTAATTTCATGGGAATTCCTTTAGATACTGCAGTATTTTGTACATACAATGGATCCAAACTTCTGTACAAAAATTGGAAGAAGTAAAGATCCGATTTTGAGGCTGGAATAATAGTGTATTTCCTTTCGACTATGAGTTTCAAACTCGAAATATAGCAAGTGAACCACAAAAAACATTTGAATTTTGATTGATTGAGTTGCTTTCCTTTTAAAAACCAAGCAAATTGAACACGTGGAGAAAGTTACAACCCGATTAAACGAGTCCGAATTTTGTAGACTGAAGAGTCGGCAACTTTGAGAGAAAACAGCACACATTTTTCTTCGCCTTGATGTGGGAATAAATACTCCTTTTGCAATTTTCTGGAAAGCGGTTGCTTGTTCGAAGATTATAGATAAATTTCCTTAACTTGAAACCTTTCGATATCATTTTAATGTTGTGCTTTGAGATTATTTATTTCTTCACATTGTCCTAATTTACGTTCCTTTCGTAATAATTTTTATATTTGTGTTCGATTCTTGTCAATCGTAAAAGTATTTTCACGGAGGTGTAACGCTGTTTGATGAGTTGTGATTGCATGAAAGTGTTTCGGTATTTGAGTAACACCTTGAAAGTAGAGGATTTAAGCGCACTTTTGGTTACTTGGTAAATGTGTACCTAAAAACTATCGTAATCGAGGTTTTTTAAAAATTCAGATCTTCCGATGAGACACTTGAGTCTAAATATGCTGAAACTTTCATAAAAATCGCTTAGAATCCTGATTTTTGCCAGCTTGGAAAATACGTGTCCCAAACTTGTCACAAAGTGTTTTGTTTTGATTGAACAGCGCTTTCACTCACAGGCAAAGATCTTCAAAGTTTCATGAAAATCACCTTGAGTGCTGATGTTTCTCAACTGGGTAAATACGTGTGTCTCAAAATCAGTAAGGGATGTTTTGATTCAACTGCGCTTTCTACTTAAAAAATTCGCTTATTCCGAATTCCAGCAAGTAGCAATTTTAAAGTTTCACCATTTAAAAAAAACACTTGACTCGAAAGATCTTCAAAGTTTCATAAAATTTACCTCGAAACTTGATTTTTTCCAGCTGGAGAAAGGTGTGTGTCTCAGAATTAGTTATGAATGTTTGAATTCAACTGCGCTTTTTTCTTTAAAATTTTGCTTATTCCAAACTGAATTGAATGAAAAAGTATAGCTTTAAAAGTTTAACAACACTTGACTCTAACGTTCTTCAGCTTCAAAAAACTTACATCGAGTCCTCATTTTTTCCAGCTGGATAAATGCGTGTCTCAAAATTAGTCATGGACGTTTCGATTCATCTGCGCTTTCTACTTAAAAAATTCGCATCTTCCGAATTCCAACAAGTAGCAATTTGAGAGTTTTGCCATTTTTTGGAGACACTTTACTATAAGGATGCTGGAACTTTCATGAAAATGATCTCAGGTCCTGATTTTTTCCAGTTTGCTAAATGTATGTGTCTCAAAACTAGTAATGGATGTTTTGAATCAACTGCACTTTCTTCTTTAAAAATTCGCATATTCCAAATTCAAGCAAGTAGCACTTTGAAGGTTTTACAATTTTACTGGACCTTTTGCTCTAAAGATGTTGAAAATGTCATAGAAATCACCTCAAATCCTGCTTTTTCTCAGCTGGGTAAATGTGTGGAAGATTTTCCAATTTTTGGAAGACAAAGATGCTGAACGTTTCAAAAAATTATCTCAAATCCTGATTTTTCCCAGTTTGGTACTTTTCAACTGCGCTTTGGTCTTTAAAAATTCCCATATTCCAAATTCAAGCAGCAATATGAAAGTTTTAACATTTTTAGAAGAAAAATTATTATAAAGATGTTCAAAGTTTGATGAAAATTGGCCTCCGTCTTGATTTGAGTGAAAAACGCTCTTAAAATTAATCGCTAATCGTTGTTTGCTGTGAAAGTTGGTGTTCCAGATTAGAACTTTGTCGGGTCATTGGAAATTGTATAATGGATTTTCGGTTAAAACTCATTTTGACAAAAACATATTATCTAAATACTTGTACTGATTTTTCAACCATTCCTTGCTGCGATTTAAACATTATAAATTTACCATGCCTAATAGATTTTTTACTTTAATACTTCAAATTAAAAGTTTCCAACTGCACATCTAACAATAAAGCAAACAATTTTTCTATTCGCTGGCCGTAGATTTGCATACGCCCGTTTTTTGCTGAAGCGCCATTATTGAATTAAGTTAATTTAGTAATTGCAAAAGTAATATTGCTGATTAATGCTTCTATTTATCAAGCCTTTGTCGTACTTGCAAAAATTTTGCAAACCATATAACTGTTTTATTTGTACAATGAATTGTACATGTGTAAGTATGTGTGTGTAATCCCATGCATTGTTCGGTTTATCTTCAATTCTCTCTCTCCCTTTCTCGACAATTTCAAGAGCAAAGAAAATGTTTTATTTAAATAGAAATAATTTATTGTAGAATAATCGCGACATGCAAACTCTGCTGGTTGGAAATTTAAAAGGCTTCCCAAATCTGTTAAACTTTGCCATTGTTGCGTTCGTAATTAGTGGGAAAAGTAAGGTTTTCCGTGGAATATGCAGATTAATTCGTAATACTTATCGCAAATAGTGGTGACAGTCCTTTAACACATTTTATCAGAAATATTCCTTATCCAAAAATGTTTCTTATGCTAAATTTGCTTGCTTTATATTGATAAGATTCTCTGAGCATTCATTGAGCAATAGGCTGTTTTCATTGTATCAAAGATTCCTACAAACTGAACATTAATATATGGTAATATATATATGAAAGATTAAATAAGTTTACACCATCTATCTAATGCTATTTTGTTAAATATTTAATAAACAAATTCAGCTAAAATTCAAATTATTCATGAATCTCTAAAACGCAATCCTATTGGTTGTGACGTCTTTGGTCATATAAATGGCGGATTGTTTACGTTCTGTGCATAGTGTTTAGTTGTGTGGTTGCGTTTCATTAATTCTTTTGTGGATTTAAATAATTTATAGTTTGTGTTAAATTAAAAAATGGCTTCCGAAGGATTCCTTAAAGCGCCGTCAAACAATTTACCATGTGTACATATTTTTATGGTTACCGAATTTTTAAGAAACGACGAACGCTTTAATTCATGCGAATTTAAGGGTGTCAAAGCAGCAGCAGCCCAAGTAAAAATCCGTAAATCCATTATTAGYTACTCTCTCCTTAATATACTAATCTGTCTGTATTGGTTTWATATGGTATATTAGGTATATTTATATGGTATATTAGGTAAATAATATATAGAATATCATTTATTCAACTTAACCTAACTTATACACATGGCTGCTTTAAAAGTAAAATTAACTTTTAAATTTGTACTTTGGGCATCACGAGAACACTATGGTGATATCGGATATGTGGAATTGACGGCCCACAACACAGAGTACAATCGAAGGCATATTCTGTCGGCTTCATGATTAGCTTTTTATTCGTACTTTCATTAAAATGATCCTCGCAACAAAAAAATATTGATTTTGATTTAGGAACATCACGTTTAGCTGCTTTGAACCATAAGACTTTACGTGCATAATCATGGGGAACGGTTAGAAAGAGTTTGTTTGGAGCACTGATTGAGGTATTCTTGCATCCTGGCACAAAACAACACTTATTTTGTGATCCATGTCACTATTTTCCATTATGCAAGATAATAATAATAATCAATAAAATAATGATAATCACAATAACTTAAATAATAAAACAAAGCTGCGAAAACAACAAAATAAACACGAGACACTTTGTTGATATGACCTGCTACGTCATAATCGGGATAGGCAACCGAYGATACGAATTCGGCGTTTTTGGCGGAAAATATCCGATGAATTATTATTGAATTTAAATTCGCTTTAAAATWATTATGGATACTTTTTTTGCAAAAAAAATTATATCAGTGTAATGTTTGCCATAACTACTTTCTATATATCAACATTAAAAAAAGTGAAAACACCGTAATAAAATTCTATAGCTTAATAAATATGCAGGGTTAAATAAACTGAAAAGGGTGCACAATGTTTCCAAAYAAGACTTGTGTAATGTAATTAATTAATTGAGTAATTCATCAGCTTGGCTGAAATTAGTAYTATTAGTCCGTTATGTAATTCTAATTGAATTTTGACGTAATTAAGCATGTGAAACTGATACAATTCGTTTTGAAAAGACATCACTAATGACTTTTAAGAAGCGTTAAAAACTTAATGATCGTTAGTGATGAATATTTTATAAATAGACTCAGTTAGTAGCAGTATATTTTACGAAAAGAGTAACCATCAATCAAGCGCAACAGGAGATCTATGCTGGCTTGAGCTTGAGCCTTGTGTAGGCCTCAAGACGCAAATTTCCGGCTTTCATAAGTTTTCTTAAATTCTGCAAGTGAACGATATTATCAATGTTTTTACCACACCTTTAAGTAGTCGATTCGAGGAAAACTTATTCCACTCACGAGACCCTATTATGTTTTACGTTCATTCTTATCTTATCTTTACAAATCGAGCTTATTTAATTTGTGTCTAGTTTTTCAGCACCACGTTTTTACTTAATATATGACGTCTCTCCTAATGTAATTCATTAAGTTATTAAGATAAAATTGAAGCATATTTATTGGCATTATTATATTTTATTTTTGCGCAATATGATCTCAACGCTCGTAGATAAGGTGGTGTTTCAAGGAATATTATAATTCATTATTTGCATTTACTTCTATCTATCTTTGAAAATTTCTAATGGACTTTCGTACCATTTTCCTTATTATTAAGGCAAATATTTATTTATTTTCCTTACTTAATGAATAGAAATTTATTTTTAAAAAAATTGTGTCTCCACTTACTCAGAAAGTATCATTGTATGTTTTTTGTTTCTTGTCAAGTTCTTCTTGCGTTGAGTTAAATCCGTTTGCAAAATTCGCTTCGTGGAAATCGAAACGAACCCTTTGTCATTTATTTTTGGGAATCGAAATAATCTTCATTCTTCACGTTCACTAAAACTTCTTGGAAAAAACAGAAAGAAGTTAAGGATTTTTGGGCAATTTTATTTCATATCTGAGCTCAATTCCTTAGGGTCTTAACAATATTTCGACAAATGTTTTATTGCTGTTTGATGACTTTACATGACGTGAAAATGTTTCGGTATTTGACCATTAATCGCCCCTTTAAAAATCTGATTCATTAACGAATATCATTATTTCCTACAATTCCTTCTATTAGAAATAAAGAAATTGATCGCCGTATTTTTCAGCCTCTCACTAACCCGCTTTAACTTTTCTTTAATTTGTCCTCTTCTGAATGTGTTTAACGCAGGAATAATTCTTGTTTCTTCACTAAATGCAAATGTTGTTTGCCATTCTCAAATTTCTTGTTCGAGTTGTCTTAACGGTTAGTAGTTCTTTTACAAACAATTTCCAGTTAATGGAAAATCTAAGGTTCAAGTACGTTTGATTTGATTTCAGCATTGTAATGAGCAAAGTGCTGAGATAACTTGAAGGCCTCATTCATGTACAATCATTATTGCGTTTTCGACTTTAGCGACAAATCTGATGTCTAATTTTTATCTCTTATCAGTATTGCCAAGAATATTTTTGAAGTCTTCACATGGAAGAATACATTAGACTTCAGTTGCTTGTTCTTCCGAGGAAACTAATCCATTAATTAATAAAATGAAAAATTAATTCTTGGTGGTTTTTTGTTTGCTCGGGAGTTTTATCGTTTTCTTAGGTTTGGATCAGACTTTTCGGAATAATTAGTTCAGTTTCGGACTTTTATTGGGAATCTTCTAGTAGAAAATTTAAAAGTGTTTGCTTTGCTTGAGCTAAATAAATGATAAAGCGCTTTTCGCCTTGTAAGTTTTCTTTAGAACATTTTCAGTTTAATCTGAGCTTAGAGATTCTTCTACTTGTTACCATTCTGGTACTTTAAGTATGCATTCGAAAAACTCTCTATACAAATCCACTGGATCACAACCGAATGTGTTCATCTAGTTGACTGTATTATTCAACCTTATCGAGCACGCATGAAATATTCGATATACTAATTAATTTTTTTCAGATCAGGTCATCAACTCAGGCACGCTATTGAACGGACAGTAGGTACTGGGCGAACTTGAACCAGTACCTAATAAAACAGTAGGTGTGTTTGCTCATTGACTTTTAAATTATTTGGTCCAATAACTGTATTGTGCTGGACACTATATTATCTACAAAGGTACTGTTCCACATTTTCGGTTCAAAAAGTAAACTTCTCCAGATAAAATAAGTCAAGGATAAAGAGACTTTATTATAGCTGGATGATATAGACAAATTAGAAATCGAAAATATTTCGGTTACAAGGTCATCAGGTGTAGATGAAAAATTCGACCAACGTCAAATGCTTCTTATAAAAATACATACGAACGTTTGTTCCAGCACCGAAATAGAAGCGAGAAACAGGCACAGAAATATCATTCATTTTTCAAAAGCTAATCGAGCCGTGGAATAGTTTTCGACGAGCAAGTAGCTATTTGTGTTAAACATTTCGGAGAATGGTCTTCAACAGATTCGGTACACTTTTTCCTAATATATCGGCCGGTTAATGCAAGGAAACAGTCCTCTAGGTGATCAAACATCATAATTTTATGTTGGTATTTGAGAGTCAATCATGTTGCCTTAGCATTTAGCAGTTAGGCTTATTTATCCATTAAAGCTTACATTAGTGAGTTTATCTGATCGTTTGATTAACAACGACTTTTTGACTTGGTACTAAAGTACAAGGTTTTCACAAAGTATTTCTTAGAAAAATTCATGAACCTGGTTCACCTTCCCTTTGCCCCAAAAAATGTTTTCTATTGCTGGTTTCGGGATTTTGCTCTAAAATTCAATTTTTTTCACGTATTCAGACCCCACAAAAATTGGTGGAATAGATCGACATTGAAAAATAAAAGTGAATAAAAGTGAATAAATCTGGAAAAAAGCTCGAGTTTGCTCAATTTCCCAGTCATCAAAAGTATTGTCATTCCTTAGTTTTTTTCCCAGCAGAATTCAAATTTTCCGTTAAAAATTAGCCTTTTTTGGAATAAAATTGTTTCAAAAATGTATGTTTTAAATAACTTTCTAATTTTCAAAAAGACACTTGGAGAAAATTTAATTTTTCTACTTTATGTCTGTAATAATGTAAATTGATCAGTTTGCTGTTAACAGAAAATTTAATGTGTTTTCAAAAAATTAGCATTTGTTCGCTATTTTCGGAAATATTCTCGATATTTCAAAATAGTTTCGATATATCACATACCGCTAATTTGCCACCGCTCACCAATATCTAGAAATTGAACGAAGCCCAAAACTGATGAAACAATTCGTTCCCCATCATTATCATGGTCGTATTAAGTGCAAAAACTACTCAAACTGACAAAATTAACTTAAATAATCTTAATTTCCTATGTTGCGGTAAAAACAAGAACATACAATTAGCACTTAAGCACCAGAAAAAATTCAATTCATGAAAACCGCAATTATTCAATGGTTATAACATGAATTTAACATACTATAACAGGCGCGCTAAAATGTATTCGTTTATATATTTAACGTAAATCTTAACACTTTTACGCTAATGACATTGATCAATGATTTTTTTAGATACTACGGATTAATTTGCTGCAAACAATTGACATTTCCGTGGTTTTTCGAATAATTTTTTTAAATTTATTTTCCTGGCTGCGTGTAATTGTTATTATATTCTTTTCCTTCCTGGGTTTCAGTCAAAGTGTGAAATAAAAATGTTTAAATCACACTCCGTGTAAGCGTACGACTAAAAAATGCTGTTGACTGAAAACAGTTAAAAACAAATGTATTTTATTCAAAATATGCACAACACCAACAATTGTATTGTTCAACTTCAAGCGCTCTGTAGATGCTGCCAAGGCGTGCATGAAAAGAGAAACTTTGATTGGTGTTCTCATGCAAGTGAACAAACTATCGATGAAAATCAAATTTAAAATGACAATACTGAAATAACAAAGACATTGAACCAAAAGACGGAGAAGAAGAAAAACATTTTGTTAGTGAACAGACTAAGAAAAATGAAAATGTTTGCAGGAAAAATATTGACGAGTAGCGAAAAAACGTTGTCCAACAAATAATGAGTGTAAAAATAGTGAGTGTAAATTGGCTTTAACATTTTCATCTTTCTTTCTTTGGTCTTTTAATCTACTTGAATTCTGTAAAGTGCTATAAAATAAAATCTATCGCCAAACCCAAAATACACAGTCAATTGACCAAAATGCGAAATAATGTGAGAGAAGAGTAAACGATTATAAAAATAATAGTGCTTGGCTCAATCTCAGGAATTTCACGTGATATTAGGTTTAGCATCTAATAATATTCAGCTGCTTGTTAAAAGCCGAATGTTGTCCGTTTTCATTTCAAATGGAGACTTGTGCTCACGAGGAGGCGCATTTTAGCGTAAAGGCTAATTCGCAATGAATCATGCATTGCCCACGCTTACAACATTATTTGGCTAAAAAGTGCAATTAATAATTGAACTTGACTAGAAAATCGAATACTATACGTTACATTTTGATAGTCTTATTTTATTGAGGCAAAATTAGCAAATCATATTGATGTATCTAGTTAATTCATCTTTTGAAAATCCTTGGGTAACTGAAAAATTTCAAGTATTCCCATTCTGAAGTTCTATATTTATTTTCCGTGCCTCCCGCCCACTAAAAGCTTAATTCCAGGTTGCTAAAAGCTCACTCGCTGCTGCAAGCCGTAAAAATTCTACAATTTACAATCTTCCGATTTAAACACTTGTAAATAGTGAATAAAAACTGGCTCCGAGATATTTAGCGGTAATTCGAATCTATAAAGCCATTATTTATAACACTTGGGCCTGTGCCAGTTATGCCAGTGTTTTGGAAGTAGCCGGTTAGTGTGTTTGGGTATTTCTTGCGTTTGCCGATTTGCTATTATTGGCCTTTTCCTTTCCTAATTTAATTATTTAACGTTTCGGTATGAGAAAACAGGTTTACTTTTGAAACAACCTTTGAAACCCTCAATTAGAACGGTCTTCACCCGTTTTCATTCGCTCGTTTCATTGCTAAGTTTTTTTGATAAAGTGATCCACCTGAGTACCTAAAATTACAACAATTAAGATAATTGAAACGCAATTTGCAACAATGTAAGGGATCGGATCGGTTTGAAACCATATACATATGTACTTCAAAGCCAACAGTTTAATACAGGTTCAAAATTCCGATTTCATGCTACTACTTTTCGCGGTGGAAACATTCAAAATATTGCACTATTTTTCTCGAATTTATGTTGGAGTTACGCGAATCGTTCTTCAAGCCATTTAATATAAATTCTGTCTTAACTTTTGTTAACTTGCACTTGCAAACCGTTATAAGTCACTGTTACAGCCAATAATCAACAAAAAAACACGGTTACACTAACAGAATAGATGAATTGTTGAATGAGATCGTTTAGGAGATCAAATCTGCTTATTTACACTGTTACATTACTAAAAGTGCAAGTTCGAACGATTTAATGTGAAATAGTTGGTATAAATATTGAGGCGAATTTATGTGTGCAGTGCGGAATTGTTGCTACACCACAATCAGTTTAATGGAGATTGCATGGAAGATAGGCTTGAAACGCAAGCACTTAACGTTGAACGCAAAACAAAAGGGAGCCATACTTCAGAAGCTAATCAATGGTTTAGTTGAAAAACTTTGCCTTTTGAATACAACGGCAAAAGGCAACAAGGTCTAATTGAAAAAGAATAATTTTTCCTGAATTTCATGTGACGAGAAATTTGGCGTCAATGAAAAGTATATAAGTTCTATATTGTTGAGGCGGATTCATTTTTATACAAAACTCCTTGTTGGTTATTTCTTGATTATTTTTTAATAAATAATTCGTTTTTATTGCGAAATAGGAGCAATATTTATGAATCTGTAATAAAAGACGTGAGGAAATTCTGTCTTTTTTAAAGACAAAAATTTTTGAGGCGAAATACCCAACAAGAAGTTTGTAAAAAAAAAGAAAAGTATCTAATGAAATTGGGTACATTTCTGATAAGGTTTGTCGGTTAATATTTGATTGTAAATGCAATTGACTCAACTAAAGTAAATGTGAATAACTGAGGCTTCTGCAATCATATCTTATCTTGTTTGCTGCATTTTTCTTATTTGAAACAAGTAGAATTAAGTAGTTAGGAACTGATAAAGTGGATTTTGAGGAACGGTTTCATTGGATAGTTTGGCGTCACAAATTAAAAAAAAAAACGTTTTTATTACTAAGAGCCTACTGAATATTCGCATCAGCAATCGAATAATAGTCATAATTAAAATATTAAGAACATTTCGACTGTTATTGTTCGAGAGATTTTAGTTAATCGTTGACAACAGAAACAGTTCAGCATGATTCACAAATGAAGTTAAAGAACTTGGCAAAAAACAGACGCTTACTTAAAATACACTAACAACGGAACACCGAACGATTACGAGAGATACAAAATTATTAGAAATCGAACAAACAACGATATAAAACAAGAAAATTGGGATAGATTTACAGCTGAAATAGAGGGAGATCTATACAGCGTTCAAAACAGATTAATGAAGAGGTGAAATTGAACGAGATTAAACTGGAAACATGGAAGAAACCTTTGAAAACAATGTAATAAATCAAGAACAGAGATCCTGCCAAACATTGAGACTCAATGTATGACATTAAAATTTAGCTTTCTGGGTCAAAACTACTCGAATTCCCTCACTCATCTGGTTATGACTGAATTGAATTTTCAGTTTTCTATCGAACGATGCCAAAACGAATTCTGGGGCTTGAGAGACTTGGAAAAAAGCAGCGTTGATCTTCATGAAATCGAGACTTTTTTGAGAAATGGACGGTCCACTTTTTAAAGATCATTTAGTTCTCTCTGGAATAATGTAAAAATGAACGTTCTGGCTCATTTTGCTTCAGCGAAATGAACAAAAACGGGACAGAACACATGAAATGTTGGCATAATCTTGCAGCTAAGTGTCTGATATTAAAATTTTGCTTTCTGGGCCCAAACTACTTTAATTTCCTCACTCACGTTGTTATGACTGAATAGAATTTTCAACTCTTTATCCAACGTGTGCTGCGCTTATGTCGACTAACGATGATTTTTCATAGACAAAAAAATACTGAATTTCCCCTGCATGGCCCCCTTTTACTTGAAAGCTGGATCCGCCCTTGCTGCCAAAGGACGATAACATTCATAATTAAAATAAATAATCAATTTTAATTCATAATTAAAATTGAAAATTCAATTTCATAATTGAAATTGAATTCAAGTTCAAGCCGACAACACAGAAGTTGAAAACCTAAAAAACTCGCGTCGATAATATCAATAATAAACTTATGAAATACGGAATGGAACTACAGGAAAAATCACCAAACTTGGCTTAAAGCCATTGAATATCTCGAATGAAGACATTGAAGTTCGAACTTTACTTTTACCTTAAAATTGTGATTTTTTTCTGCCAGCAAATTGAGGATTCAATTGCCAGAAGAGGTGTACAAGTCTGCGAAAGTCTTTCAATGGATAGATGCAAACCTTTTCAATGAACTTTTGAAAATACAAATGACGACTTTGAGTTTTAGATAGCATTATACTTAGACATATTTCCGATCCTACAACAGAAAATTTCCAGTAGGTTTCCTGTACACAAATTTGAATACTTTAGTTCTATTGTTTTGTGTTGGCGACGATGTGTAGATCACATCACATGGAAGCACAGCACATGAAATTCTTTGCTGATGCCTCCAAAGAAACGACTATGAATTTGCTAAACTTGTTGCATACAACACCGATTTTCAAAGGCGAAAAGTGCATAGTGCAGTTCCGGCATTAGAAAATTGTCCAACACTACCCACTAACTGGAGCGGCGCTTTAGAGCTCATAACTCCATTACTATTTGACCGATTTTCAAAGCCAGAATACGGTTTTCTTGCAAATTTTCTGCCCTTTTAAATGCGAGTTTTCGTAAAGACGTACCATCTGATTTATTGAGGTCCCCAGAATACAGAAAATACAGCACATAATTTGGCAAACATTAGTAGAAAACATTTAATTATAATATCTCGTCGGTTGTATGATTTTATACTTAAAAAAAGGTAATAATGGAAATTTTGTAATTAATTTAAAAAAGTTTTGAAATTTGAAAAATTTGAAAATCTGAACAACGTCTTTATTCACCACTTTTGGAGTGTTTGCTCATGAGGACTGTTAACACCCTGTGCATGTGAGGGATGCAAATGTGCCTCCATTACTGAAACCGGGAGCCTGATGACACAGCATTGATCTTTTCAGGGGTTTCGTGGGATGAGGTTAGAAGGAAGGCAATGGACGGGATGGATGTGGTAAAACAATGGCTAGATTCACATAAATTATCACTAAATGTCACGAAATCCCATTTTATCCCGTTCAGTATAACAAACGCTAATAGGCCACATTTTAGCCTGGTTAGCCAAATAAACCCAGACCTTGAAATTAAGGCTGTGTCAAAAGTAAAATATCTAGAAATCATAGTGGACCAAAATTTGAAATGGATAGAACATGTACACTATTTGACAGGCAAAGTTCGAGGACTCATTCATAAGTTCTATGTTCTTCGAGATTTTTTGGACAGAAAACTACTCAT
>NW_026019016.1:3734745-3736647 GCF_020466585.1 Dendroctonus ponderosae | reverse complement strand
AGAAAATAAAAATATGATTACTGATATAAAAAAAATTGTAACCTCAAGAGTACATACAGGTACAAGGTATCTAGGTACTCAAAAAATATTTTTTACATTATATGAATTGTAAATTGACCCATAATTTTCTGTTTACATATATATTTTTAATAAATTTTGAATTTGAATTTGAATTTGAATTTATAGGGGTAAGTATAAGTATTAAGTTTCATTTTGTATAAGCTGCGGATGGTTAAAGTTCAAAGTTGAAGGCGATACTCTGAGATCGCTCGATGACTTTTTTTGACTGTAGATTTTTGAGCGTTTGGGCAAGAGATGATAACTAGGAAAAGCTTGTAACACTAACCCACATGCGCATGGCGACAAGTGCATCAAAGCCTCGTGCTTTCTGACCTATAAATAAGTTTCTCATTAATATAATACTCTGTCTATTATAACATCGAAGGCGTCACGAGCATCCACTGTTGACGTCCGTCGCCGCACACCGCATGAGTCGCCAGCGTCGCGCAAGCGTCTCGCTCAAAAAAACATGTGACTGCTCGAAGGAATTGGGATTTTGTCGAAAAACTGACTGAATTCAGCATGATTTTTAATGAAAATGTGAATTTAAAGCGATCGCATGTCTTAGGGCCGGTTTGCGTTTGGATTAGCGGCGAAATGCGGCTGGATCGGGGGCATTTTACGAAGGGGGTGTGCGCAGCGCATTCCCCACTGGGGAAATTGGGTTAATAAGCAGCTAAAGATGAACCTTCTTACCGTTTAGCAAAGGAATAGTATGTCCAGGATGTCCAAGGAAAGATTTAAGACCGCTCTCGAGTAATATGGGTGAGCCACGGTCTTTGTAGCTCATCTCACTATCACTGTCACTATCGAAATTATAAATTGAGCGCGGAATTTTGGCGGTTTTGTTGAGAGGCTTGCACCCCTCGGCCGGTTTACATACGAAAAAAACTCGCGCTAGACGCGATAATAAAAGCAGCTAAGAACTGATTCCGTTTAGTCGGCTTTTGCCGGTACAGTGTAATCAATTCAGAAATAAAATTGTCGTCGTCAGTAGTAGTGCAAGCGCTCTCTTGCGTGGATTCGCGGATCGACTCCACGGCGCGGAGCCGCAGCTTACAGTCCAAGGCTGATAAGGAACCAATTTATGAAAAATGTACATCATCGGGGGCCCGAACGGGGAATTTTCGACCTCAACATAACCTCGGATGCACTTTGGAAAAGGGCTTCTGCCCCAGGTGAAAGTGCACTGATGGAATGCGCAATCGCGCCCGTGCTTGCCGCAGACGTTTCCGGAGTTTCATCGACGGGAGGCCGGGAGAATTCCCCAATACATCCATACAAGGGGTGCCCGGAAACTAGTTCCATTCCCGTCTACCACGCATGGCGGAAATAGCCGAAGAGGTGGCAGTGTCAAGGCTGACGTCAGCACAATGTCCCATTGACCTCCATGTGACGTTTGAGGACGTAGTGAACACGTCACAATAATAATAGTCTGTCCGACTTCACCCCGAATGTCGGTATCTTGTGAGAAGACGATTACGGTTAAAAAAAACTTGAAACTAAACACCCTGAACAACACAGCCCACGAGGAATGACGGCAATTTTGAGTCACCCTGTATTTTACAGAATGATTTGTTTTACTTTTACTTCATAAAATTCCTTTTTGCGATTTATTTCAGATAACGCTGTACCTTCCAATATTTTATTTTTTGTCTACTTCGCTAGTTTTTTGGTTCTAAACAGTGGATATTTTACCAGCGCATGCAGGGGCGGATCCAGCTTTAAAATCAAGGGGGGGGTTATGCAGAAAAAATACAGTCTTCTGTTGTCTATGAAATTAGAAAAATTATCGTCGTTTTGTGCAAGGGTGGCGTAAGATTATTGCGAAATTTAATGTTT
>NW_026019016.1:3703989-3733746 GCF_020466585.1 Dendroctonus ponderosae | reverse complement strand
TATTTGGAAAACTCGCCGCCCTCATCGCTCTGAAGATTGTTAAAGTTCCTTTAAATTTTCGGGTCATTCTAGTTTTAACAAGGTTTCTATTAAGCAATTTTTTCTACGCAAAAAACGCATTATTTTTCAGTTAAAATACTGACAATAGAAAAAGCGAAAATTTATAATCCTTTATTTGTAAAATTCTTGGAATCTGGGGTTTCTTCACTTTTAGGTCAACATTTCTAAACAATACTGTCTCTAAACAAAAAGCCGAGTTTTTCCTATCGTTTTACTGTAAAATACTGGCAAACTAAATATTTTATGGAAAAAAAATTAAGAGATCGATTTTACAGGAAAACTCGTCGACGTTCTTGCTGGGAAAATCTAGTTGACTTTTTTTAGTTGTTTGATCAAAATAATAAGACGTTAGACAGAAAAAATATTGATGACCTTTTTTTTAGGTGTGAAAATTCCAGTCTCGGGTCTCGTAAAGCTTTAAAAAATGAATTAAAACTCATTAACCGATGAGTTATAACTCGATAACTCAGACAGCAGCAACAACTCAACGCAGTGTTACCCAGGCCTAGGTCAAAGCTAAAGATTTAATTCCAGAACTGGTATTATTATCAAATACTCTCTGTTATAATCTTATAGACAGTAAAAGGATTTTCTAATATTGTGGTAATTACTTTAAAATATCCCTTTAGATAAGTTCGGCTTTTTTTTAAATAATTTGGACAATTTCGGTTTTACTCGAAATTTCCGAAAGTAAACCAAACTTTGCAACTTTTAAAACACTAATTTGTTAAGAACCAAAATGCGCAACTTTAGCTTAATTTAAACATATCTTACGGTTTACGAGAACTGACTGTCAACACTCTGTATTTAGCCGCAACTTAAATGCTAAACGGCTGCTGATTTCGTTCTTTGACAACTAATTTTGAGAAGAAATTAAAACAAACTATCGCTTATTGTGACAACAGTCATTTATTGCCCAATAGATTACACTTGTCTAATTTAATAAAAATTAAATCATGATTAATTTCCATATTCGTTAATGTTTCGCGTCTTGACACACGGAAACATTTTTTGGCTAAAATCAAAATTGCTTTGCTGACACGTTCTGATTCAACTGTACCCCAAAAAATACAATAAAAAAATTAATAAATGAAAAAACCATTGGACAAACGCCGGTTCGCAAGCAGAAAACATTTAGTCTGTTACTTTTTCCTACACTAATTTGACTGGCTTACACGTATCTACAAATCGTCCTTTACCAAAGTATCGACTTTCAATATAAAAAACATAAAATTCAAATTAAAAAAAATAAATTAAATGTACAAGTATAGTGAGACGTGCATTAACAACCTTCTGGATACTATGTTCTTGAACTTTAACTATTTAGAAGTACGTGTGATTAAAACCAAAGTTTTCTACTACTACACAGTCATTTACAAAAGGGCCGAGTTACACTTTCCAATTTACACAGTCTTTTTTTTTTGAGAAAATAAATTAGATAGGCACCATGTCCGAGTTTCATGGCATCTGGTGATAAAGATGATTATCAGCCATTAATGTTCACCGTCGAACATCACACCCACAAAACCTTCAAAGAAGATGACGCAGTCTTCTTATCGGGCGAAGAGTGCCATCGCTTGTGATTGCCTTGAAAACTCGCAGAAGAAGCAACACTCTTCAAGTCTTCTACAGCTTTGCCAGACTCAGAGAAGCTTGCAGAATCAGGCTGGACCGTAGCTGGCTTCTGCCAGAGCTTCACATCGCTCAAGCTATGCTGCTTTTTCTCAGGACACGGAGACATTCTGTCACTAGTTTTTAATGGGCCTTTCTGATGTCGTCTCTGCTCAGAATGCAGCAATGAGGTGGTCATAGTGGACTCTTGCCAGGAACGGCAATGCTCGAACTCGTTATGGATTAATGTGTAGTCAGTTTGGTTGTGAAGCATACTTTTCAGAAGGATGCTTCTTGCAGAAACCTTTAAAAAATGTTTCAGTGTTATAAGGAGGTAATATTATGGACATATACAAAAAAATACCTCTCCTACTGCAGTAGAATTAATTAATGGCACTCCAATGTCCTGAAAGGAATTCATCGATGAAAATCCACTTTCATCCTCCATTGAACTAATGCTGGCAGTAGCAGGAGAACTTGGAGATTTATCCTTCCTATTGGTTTCCAGAAATTCATTGCCCGAATTTCTTAGCGGATTCGCTTCGATTGTACACTCCAGTCTGTCGATTACTGGAGGCAAAGAGTGACATTCGGTATTTCCTAAATAGTCTCGATTTAGCTCAGATGGAGAATTCTTCCGACGCCCATTCAGTTGCAAAGACAATTTCCTGTTAATCGCAGTAGAAATTTTCAGATCATGTTCCGGTTGGACCAGTTTCGGAGTCAGGCTAAAGCTGTTTGATCGTTCGGGTTTTTCATCACTTCTAGGAAACTCCTTAGCCAGCTGCGCCAGAAACTCGATATCGGACGGATCCTCGGCCTGATCTGAGCCGGCAAAGTTCGGCTCTTGAGTCCTCAATAGAGACTGGGCGGTTCTCATCAAGCGGAATGCTTCCTGTGAAAGTTTTTCCGGAGGGATTTCATCGGGATGGTGCTCTTGTTTCTTATTTTGTGCCCTGTTGAAACAATGCAAAATTATACAGCTTGGATTTCAAACAAGAAAACAATCACTGACCATGACGCGATGTGTTCTTCCACTAAAGCTTTTTGGCTTTGTGTAGTATTGTGGTGCTCTGAAACTATGTAGTGCTCGCTTTTCGATCTGGGTACCGAATTTTTCCTATTCAGTCGGGTACCCAAATGCTCTAAGCTGACGTGCGCCTTTTCGAGGAAAGTCACTACTTGCTTCATTACGGCTTTGTACAGTTCACGGCTCTTTTCCACCTGAAAATGGAAATACACACTTTTTGCTGAAATGTTCCATCTAGTGGTGCTTAACAATTAATACTCTTTGCTTTGTTAACTATTTTAACTACACAATCGGAATCAACGCTTGATGCGCATTGTTTTAAGATTGTATATTTTTGTTCTGTTTAATTTTTTTTGGTGCGCATATTCAGTCTTGATGCAAATTATGATTTTTAGCACGTTGAAAGTATACTATACAAAATATGTCTATCTACGAAAGAATCAAGGAAAAACAAAATATGGATTTGGCAAATGCGCGAAAAGAAGCAACACAAAAAACTGCCAAAAAACTTGGGACAGACCGAAAGATCTAAAGAAATCGACCCGAAAAAAGAAAAAAAAATTACTTCTCGTAGTTGCCACTGTAATGTTGCAATTTTATTCTGACTATAGACATTTTCGACTGGGAGATCATTTTGCTTGGTCGTTGCCACTGTGGACGTTCGTCGCGCCACCAGACTTCCACAGGAAAACCTTCTGGAGTCATCCATGGTCGAGCTTCGGTTATTCTGAAAAAATAAAAAAGAATAATTGTTAATCTGCAAAACACACTGTTTGGTTGCTAGAAAAATTACCAGTAACTTGAAAAACATTTTCAATGTTTCAAGGAAACTCGTAGCGAAAAATTGGTTTGCAATTCGTTCGAGAAATATGAACGATTTCTTTACAATTTGCCTCCCGTTTCGACTGCTTACGAGATCCTATCAGAAACGTTATGATGAGCGAAATTTACGTGTGCTTCAATCTTGCGATTACCACAATCAACTTGCTAAAATCATCTAAAAATAGATTGGTTTAATCAAAAAAGTGATACTTAAAATACAAAACAGGTATTGCCAATATGAAATTCCTGCGAATGGACAATTCAAAGAAAATCATCCTTCAAACAAACAAATCACACCTCTCACACAGGTAGAGAAACTGAATATTGATGTCAAGAGTGCAAAAACAGTTTGACTGAAACATTGTTAATGGAATTAAGTTACAATGTTTCGAACATATTCATGTGGGTGGGCTAATTGCGACTTTATATATTATACATACAATCTAAAGGTCGATATTTTGACTTGGTACTTTCTAAGCATATGTTTTGAAGTGTTCGCTTTTTAAAAGTCCGGGTCTTCATTGGTTTATGCTAAAAAAGTGTTGTCGATAATTGATTCGTGCTCTATAAGCAAAACACTCGGGCAATCATAAACTCCAGAGAAACCCATAAATAAGGGCACGGATTGTTTATATGTCAGGTTATAGCGATAAGTGTGGGAATACCGAGTAGGAACCATAGAGAAAGTAAAATAAGTTTATTATATAAAATTATTTTACTTACTCTATGGTAGGAACCCTTTTAGGCGGGGTTAGTCTGATAGATGACGAATTGGGAGACGGATGTTATGAGATCGCTCATATCGTCTTTGGAATTAAAGTAATTCAAAGTGGTGTCTGTGTGTTTTTTCTTACATTTTTTTCTTCAGTACTTCATTTAACAAAAGTTACCGAGGTAAATCATCTGGAAATCCAAACAGTTCAAGTATCATCAATTCAAGATGAAGACAAAAAAATACGTTTTAGATTTAGGATTACGATCATGTTTTAACGCCTTGGCTTATTCATTCAGTTATCAACAAAGTGTGGCTTGTCACGTTTTTGCAATAAAACTCTATTCATTTCTTGTACAAATTTATTCAATGGCTTGGGTAAATTGTGGGCTGTTTCGCAAATAATTAATGGAATTGGCAATGTTTTTCTAAAATACCATGGCGTTTTAGTAAATTTGCAGTCCGCCGATCAAGTCATTTATTTCGGTTAAAAAACAATTAGAATAAGTTTTGCATTATCCAGCAGTCTCTTCAAACTCATTTGAAGCATAACAACTTCCTGCGGACGCAATGGGATCTTTTCCTAAATTCTCCAATCTGTTAAGTCTGCAATTTTACGGCTGTAATTAATGAATCAAAGGACAGTTAAGCAAAGCCGACAATTAATTATTTGTTCACGCTGTGCCATTGACGTTGCCTAGTCGTTCAAGATGGTACAACAACAGTTGTTCGATGCCACAATTGACACGGTTCGAAAAAAATTGTGTGATTCTTGACCGCATATCTGTGCTATTCCATGCGAATTTCGGCTATTGCATCAATCACGAGAAATTAATGATGTTGTCTTTTATTGGATATAATAACACGGTTCGGGTAGGCCGGCCATCTGATCAAATCAATGAACCCGAATTAATTGAGAACCGCTTCTAAACAAATAGCAAAAATAACGTCATTTCGGTTTGTCCTAAATTCTTATAATTTATTCAATAAGTTTGGGTTTTCGATATTGTTACAATAATTTTTAACCAGAACCACCAGGTGTCTGGTCTACAGTCAGCTTGTATGTTTGTTTTCACCTTACTGCAGCTTAAAACACGCTTTTACCAGAAAAAACCTTTTCAAAGAACTGGCCGTAACATAATCCGCATAAGCCTCAAAAAAATAACTTAATACAAAGATACTGTGTCCGGTTCTGCGGTGGCTTGGCAGCTGGGTCATTTATTCTTCACATGCTGTTTATTTCTTTGAAGCCTTAATTTGATATCTGGCGTCTTCTCAGTATAATCTTCATTAAAAACAGCCATTTTAATGAGAAAAATTGAAATTGTATATTGCCAAGAGACGCACTCGTATTGTCGGCTCTGTCAACGGATTATTCACGTTTTGTGGTCGCAATTCAATTACAGCATTGTGTAAATAATTTATGTTTACTGGGTAGAATTCAATTTTGTAATGCAAAATTGCCCCCCGATAAATATTAATGAAACATTGAAATTGAGATGGAAAAATGCTAATTTCAACAGTTGCTTACATATTTTGAAGAAAACTGCAAACTTGAAAATGCATCGAGAATTAATAAAAAAGCTACACATTCAGCAGGGCTCAAATCAGTTTTTTGTCTCTACTGCGAAGAAATTCTTGATTCCAAACACCAGAAGGTAAGAATAAAAAGACAGAAAAAAACGATTATAATGGCTGCTCACTGCATATAGGTGTGTCCCATTTATCTAACTGTATCTATTTTCCTTGGGAATATTATTTTGCACTTTACCAATGACCTACACCGTTTTTTCGCCATTTATAATGCAAAGAACTTAACAAATAATCACGCCTATTATTACGCGATTTGTTGAATACTTATTAGAACATAAAGAACACGATCGTCTTTCGACCTCAAAAAGTGA
Source organism: Dendroctonus ponderosae (assembly GCF_020466585.1). NCBI lineage: Eukaryota > Metazoa > Arthropoda > Insecta > Coleoptera > Curculionidae > Dendroctonus > Dendroctonus ponderosae. Next base: position 3,727,607 of record NW_026019016.1, on the reverse strand, counting down.
ATGTAGGATGCTGGCTTTTATTTGTTTCTTTATTGCACTGTATTCAAACCATCCCGTAAGTTATAAAAACCGGCTTTAACTCATATACAGGCCAAAATTATAAATGCGAAAGAAGATTTTGCAATAAAAAGAACACGTTTATTTTTACATCATTCCAGAGAGAACTAAATAACCTTTTTAGAAAGTGAACCACCGATAAGGAAAACTTGGGAGTTTTCTCATAAAAATCTTGATTTCAAGAAGTTTTAGGTTTGCGTGCTTGTTTTTTGAAATGCAAAATCGACTCAAACATGACGCTGCTTTTTTCGAAGTATTTCAAGCCCCAGAATTCGTTTTGGCATCGTTCGATAGAGAATTGAAAATTCGATTCAGTCATAACAACATGAGTGAGGAAATTCGAGTAGTTTTGACCCAGAAAGCTAAATTTGTATATCAGACATTTATTTATTTTTTCAAGTGCCAGATTATGCCAAAATTTCACGTTTTCCGTGCCGTTTTTTGCTCGTATCTCGGAAGCAAAATGAGCAAGAACGCTCATTTTTACATCGTTCCAGAGAGAACTAAATGGCCTTTTTAGAAAGTGAATAATCAAAATGGAAAATTTGGTAGTTTTCATAAAAAAGTGTTGATTGGATAGAGAATTGAGCGTGAAAAAAGTGAGGAAATTCGAGTAATTTTGACCCAGAAAGGGAAATTTGAATATCATACATTAAGAGCGGCGGATCCACCTCTCAAGTCAGGGGTGGTCATGTAGTAGAAATTCGGCTTTTTGTTGTCTATGAAATTAGAAAAATTAATTTCATTGTCATCTCCTTGTCTCAAATCGTAAACTCTAATTTTTGGTTATCGATTATCCATTTAAATTATTGCGTACCCATTTGCGGACATCATGCATAATCTATCCAGAATTATTGAGATACTACCTGTCTATTAGCGGTTAATTGCAACTCGGTATAACTAATAAACATGAACGTGCGTACCTTAATTGCATCAAATCAGTATACCAACCTACCCAAGCTAATTTTCTTCAAGGATTTCGGTTTTCCTTTCGATAAAGTAACAGGATATCCTCCCAGTCGGATTTCTTTGTTGCTTTTACTGAATTATACTTGGATATAAATAGCTGGCGATTAAACGTTCTCAATTTATGAAAGAAGCCAAACAAAATAGACTAAAACAATATATTAAAAAGTAATTAACCAGTTAGCCTTAACGAAAAAGCGAGCAAAGTAGATTCCATGCGTTTCTCAACGCCAATCTGTGCACATTACACGACGAAGACTGGAAGGAAAAACTTGCCAATTGCGTTATCGCACATGTTATAAAAGAGTATTATTGCATATAATAATTTAACTACTTAACGACTGGACAATTATGGAGTTGGCTAGATGATTATTATTATGACTGTCTGGGAACATTTCTAAATAATATACACTGCTGGTATATACTTTTCAATTTATAAATAAATTAAAATATCGCAAATTATCTTCAGTTTTTGTTTAATAATTTAATTAAATGTCACGGCAATAATAAAAATACTAATGCAATAATAAAGTTAGCTTTTCCGAATTTTGAAGAAAATAGTTTTTTTAAGAAAAAGGAAAAGACTGAGAAAAGTTAAGAGTTTAAAAATTAAGGATATAGAAGGAAATAAACCGCTCGCTTAGCTATATATCTTAGCTCTAGCCATAGATCAGAGTATGGCATATGTTAAGAAACGAAGTAATAAGTCCATAGCAGAATACGATAAATAGATAATCAGAAAGAAAGAATATTCAAAGAAATTCACCAGCAGAAGATATGGAATTTGATACTTGAAACCAAAAAAAAGTTTATTCTCTTCCAGTTTTAACCCGAGATGATCTAGTTTTATGAATCTGAATCTGTGAACTGGATTTGTGATTTTATTACGATAGAGTTTCATTAAATGATTGTCTATCATTCATCTATTTTTTATGTTTTGCTTGAAAATACTGAGTTGTAGGTACAGATAAATTGAAAATAAACTTTTTCTGTCGAACTGAATGAAGAATCCAAAAATGATTTGTTGGATGAAAAAGCAATAGCGTATAATAAACGTGTTAGTACAGATGCCATTGAGAAAACAAAAAGAATAGTTTTTATTCCAAAATGTGCTACATCGGTGCCAGTTATTGTCTGCAAAATTTCCATTAAATATAGAAACCCGCAGTTTATAATCAGTCAGCTCATATTGTTTTCCATTCTTTACCGTTACTTGAAGTTTTGGCTGTGGAAACTGGAGCACCCTATATTTTAGTTTTTAATTGTTTTCCTGTACTACCCAGAGTAACTCATACAGAGGAACTACGCCCATTTCGAATAATTTGCATTAACAAGAAAAATTATACAGAAACCAGTAACAAAAAAGAAATACCGGGCATTTTCAGAAATATAAAATGAACATAATTAATGCACCTTAGTCGAGCTTTCTGAGGTGCAGAAAAACCGAATTCAACAAATTCCAGCTCCCTGTAGTAAAATCCGTTTACCATTTTACCTGTCTACCACTAATTGCATCGGCATAGTTTCGTAGTTTATTGGATCTCTGCACCTGCGGAATTGAGCAAGTCACACAGTGAGATAATATCAGATCTTATCCGAGAGATATCAACAGACAATAATGATGTTGGCCTGATCGTAATTGCTCTATAATAACCTACACTGTGACTAGTTTACTATTGCAGGAAGTTAAAATTTTACAATCATCCTGATTGAATTGCTCGACTAGAAAAAGTTAACAACCTAGTGTCAAGACTTGTGATAACTGCAATCTTAAGAATTGATTGATTATGCTTATACTTGACTTGATTAAATCACAATTTGTATCAAATACCTTCTAGTGTGATTCAACAGTCCTAAACAAGATTTGTGCAATGCTGAATATAATTTTAAATTTCGAAAACTTGACTCAGGAGCACAATCACTAGACACGAACCAAAACCCGACATGGAATGGCAAAACCTTTCAATCATGTCGATCGATTAACAAAAATTTTCGAAGTTTTTGCGGTACGCTAACAAACTTGCAGATTCGATGATGAAAGTGATCTGGTATGAAATTACGGCATTGCAAAGAAAGTACTTTTGGTGGGAAAATGGGGCAATCTGCGGCTAATGGTTTCATAGGTGAATCAAAGCCTAATGGTTCGGAATCAGGACGATTTACTAATTGAAATTTGTTACGCCAAGAATCTAGTCAAGATTTGTTGATTTTCGATGGAATTCTAGGAAAATTGGCTCAACATACAATTACATAAAAAATGTAATTCAGCGAGTCACTACTGGAAAACTCTCTCCCAGTATAAATTCCATTCGTTTAACTTGTTACTCTTAAATAAAAATATTCTCTTTATCATGCCGATTTATCTTTGCTAAACTAATTAATACGAAACTGCGAAAAAACGTTGCGTAACACACAGAAAACTACCGTTCACTCCACTAGTTAAGCTATTAAATGCCAAAGGACAAGATTTATAACGATTGTTTATTATCTCGCTCATTTGCCATAATTTATTTAAGTTTTTTCATGCAAGGTCTGCTACATATGGAGATCACTTAACAACGCAAACCATTCCCTAGATGCAAAAACCATCGATTTTATTATGCAAGTAAAGAAAATATTATCGCTTCTTCGATTCCCCGTTAACTGAACATATTCAACTTCCATTCATTTATTTATGTAATTTATTGGCATTTGTAAAGCTACCAGGAGCATAATTATCGTTACTGTATAATTAACATGGAAATATAGTCTAATTGTAGCTGAGTGAAATTTCGTTCAGCTCATTGTCGATACCCATTAAGCCTATAAATCATAGTAATTTAAGATGGGATAAATGAAAAACAATACGTCATAAAATAGCGGATTTTTGCGCTTGAGAACATCCGCAAAGAAACGCTAGTTCGAGATTTCACAATATTGTTAATGATGGAATCTGATAATATACATAAATATCTTAATTTCGTAGATTAAACTGCAAGATTTTTCTAAAATGCCTTTTTAATACAAAATTTACAAAGTTTTACAAAATAACATTCTGTGTGCTTTAATAGGTTATTTCGTTTTTGCGTATTCTTAGTTAGCAAAAAGCAAAAAAAAACTACAACTTTTGTCAGAGTCAATTGTGCCTCTGTAAGAGACCAAAAATCGCTCTAACGTTTTGTTTGTTAATCGTGTTTTTAAATTTACTGTTAAACCACATTGCCTTTGTTCTTTGAACAATATATTTGATGTTACTTTTATACTGGTTTCTGACAAAATAACTATTTCATATTAACAACTATATTTTTACTGTATTATAATTGATACCACACTGTTCCCCGTTTAGAGCCCTGAGGCTGACTCAAATTTAGCCGAAAAGTTGCTCCAAAGAAAATAATGTTTTATTTGCTACCATATTTTACGAATAACTTTAAAGGAATCTGAACTTTAAAGGAATGTTAATTTTGACCTTTCTGGTATTAGCTGCTTACTGAGCAACATTTACAGGAAGTTTGCTAAATCTGGAAACTATCGGCAAACAGACATATTATTTTGAAATTTCGAAAAACTGCTATAAAAATTGAAACATTAATTTTTTATGTACTTTTGATTGACCCTTGATTTTTTGCGGATCATTTCCAGACACCCTGTGTAATGAAAAAGGTAAGTAGCCACCGGCGCCCAGAAATAACAATATCTCAGTTCCTCGACTTTGAAGTTCCCGGTCTCGAATTAAATTTAGTTCTAATTTTTCACCGGCGAAGACACTAATGAACTTGCATACTTGTCACTACTAAAATACCTTGCAAGAAGGTATTTGAGTAGTTTCAACGGCTTCTTTTTAACATTCCCGCTTTACGTACTTAAGCTTATCTGATACACGTTAAATAATCAGCTAACTGTTTGTGTATATGACGGATTTGTCTTTTTTTCATGACGTTTTCCATACTTATAATGCGAAACATTCCCGGTCGTTGCAGTTCAAAATACGCTTTTCTCCAGCGCCTGAATTGTTCTTGCAATTTTGTCGGTCTCTATGGACGTGATTAGTGCTATTGGGAAAAATGACTGTTGTTATTTGTGCCTTTTTTCTTAGATTTTTGTTTTAATGAAATATGATGAACAAGCTTAGTGATTTTTATTGATTGCCGATGTTTTACCGTTCTTCTTATCCAACTTACCTATAAGAAATAAATATGATACATATGTATGTATCACACACACAAAAGCAGTAAACATTCAATCAATAATTCCACTGAATCTACATTTTTCACGCCATCATGAGCTTGGAATATATACGGAAGCATCACATAAAATGTTCAAATACAGCCTTCCACATGTTTGCATTGTAGTCTCTTTCAACGAAAACTAACAGCACAGCACAAAGGAAGTTTATTTGGACTTCTTTCCACACGGTAAATAAACCAAGATTAGGATGCAGATTTTTTGAAAAAAGCCGAGCCTTTTTCAATAAACAACCATTCAAATAGCATGTTGAAATTGTCTGGATGTTTGGGCCTTTGTTAAACCCCTTAGACATTGAATTCCTCTAAGTATCTGAATTTATTGCTTTCATAATTGCTCCGATAAGGTCGGTCTCCTTGGAACGAGTTTGGCTGCATTCTGGTATTAAATGAAAAATAAAATTTTATTGGCTGGTGAGGCGCCCCCAAATGGAATTCGGCTATTTTGGGCGAAATCCACCTTGGCATACTTAAAGCCGGTTGTTGAACAAACGCATCAAACTCGAAATTGACACTTTGGGCCCTGTAAGACTACCCACGCAAGTGATTGATCGAATTCAGGTTACATATTGCAAATAAATTAACATTCGGACCAAAGAACGAATGTGTAACATAAAAAGATTTACAACTCTTATTCCTTAAAATCAGRGGCGGATCCTGCTTTCAAGTCAGGGAGGGCTCATGTAATGTGTCAGGAAATTCGAGTAGTTTTGACCCAGAARGCGAAATTTGAATATCAGACACTTAGGTGCAAGATTATGCCAAMATTTYATGTKTTCCGYCCCGTTTTTGCTCATWTCTCGMARGCAAAATGAGCAAGAACGCTCATTTCAACATCATTCCAGAGAGAACTAAATGGACTTTTTAGAAAGTGATTCACTGATAAGGAAATGTTGGCAGTTTTCTYAAAAWGTSTTGAKTTTAAGAAGTTTTAGATTTGCGTGTTTTTTTTTTCTTGCAAAATCGACACAAACATGACGATGCKTTTTTCGAAGTTTCWCTAGAACCATTTGAGMCACAGAATTCGTTTTGSCACCGTTGGATAGAGAATTGAAAATTCGAYTMAGTATTAACAAYATGACTGAGGATATTCGARTARTTTTGACCCAGAAAGCKAAACKTGATATCATMCATTGAGCCAAAATGTTGGGATTGTGGGAAAGGATCAATTTTCTAACGTTCTCCATWRWTAGGGTCCATACGTCCTTATCTACAAATCGAGTACTTTAACAAMACTTAATATAGAATTTATTTTCCTTTTTCTTTMTTTCTTTTTATTTATTGTTTATTTTTTAGAAGTTTTCTAGCGTCTTGGGAACTGTGGTATGCTATATTTCTAATATTTACGGCTAATTTTACGTTATCAGTTTTTCCATGAGGTTAGGTTTACGTGAACTGGGTCTAATTAATTTACAAATTAAAACGATTATTTTCAAAAAGCGCATATGAAAGCCGATTTAACAGTACAAAAACTCAAAGTTTCAAAAGAGCGTACAAAATTAAGTATGCATTAGCGCGATAGTTTAAATATGTGTGAAATTGATTAATTGTAAATAAAAGAATTTCTTTCATAAAAAAAATTGAAAGGAATAATGAATTTGAAGAAAAGTAAACATACTTTAAAATAAGAATGTACATTTTGTCAGTACAGAAAACGCAGCAATTAAATGTTCTAGTGAAAAGAGCCAATTAAAATTATTGTTTAAAAAAGAAGTAAAAATCCTTTATTCTAAAGCTTAAGATCATATAGAGAAAGCTCAATTGAGATATTAACAAACAAGAACGCTTTAAATTTTATATACAGTTTAAATACCATTTTTTTCATTAGCAAATAAAAACGAATGATATAATCTTTAAGCAAAATTTGGCCGTTTAGGCAAGAATTGACTCTGGAGGCAAAGTTAACAATGCAACTGCATTTAAAAATAAAAAATAACCTGACAAAATCAGAACTTATGTTTGTTAAAATGAAAATGCAAAAACCGTGTCATACAAATTGCTCTAAATGCAGTAAAATTTTCTTTAGTTTTAACTTGAAAAGTGTTACAATTTTATTGAATGAGAAAAGAAAAGGTAGAACTGCGTGTAGTTGTTATTACATATATTATTTTCTTTCCTGGGCTCCAGCCACAGTGAATAACGATATAAACGAAATAAACGATATAAAAAAAAATTGTTTTCACACTGTGACTAAGGCCCAGGAAAGAAAATAATATTTGAGATATGGAATAAAAAGAAACTAAATACTTGATATGATATGATATGAAGATAGTTGCAGCTGTCTTCTTCAGCATATAAGAGCCAATTAGAAAAAAATATAATCATTAATTAAGAAAGAAAGTTACTATAGTTATTTTTGTGTTAAATAGTTTATACTTAAACAATATCACCAAGATTTTTCGACATTTCTTCTTCAGATGCCAACATTAGACACGCGGTTGCCAAAAACCGAAAAGCCAATAAGTGTTTAATCAGCACATAAAAAATTCATTTTTTTGGAACAATTTGAATTAATACAAAATTAGAAAGTGAGTATGGATAATATGAAACCATAAAATTGACCCCATTGTTATTGTGAAAATCCGCAAACAAAAAGTTGAAAACACTCCGGAAGAAAGGAAGTAAAAAATATAACATGTAAATATACGAGGTCTTCACTGTAACCAACTTTACATCGGTTGTGATCTTTTGAAGCAATCTGAACTGCCACCAAACAAATGGTTTAAGTTGTAAAATATACATTTCGTTAAAAACAGTTTCTTTTCAGAAAGATCAAGTGAAAATATATGAAACCATTAGATCTTCTGGCAAAAAAATGATCTCCTGTAAACCTGCCACACAGCAATTGGATTGAATAAAGCACATCGTTGCATTTAACCTTTTTCATCTCTCAACATTTCTGTACAATAAATATTTGAAAGCATTGACCTGAAACGCACACACCGACATTTGTTATTTCCATGCCAAGAAACAATTTCGCTGTTTGATGTTAATATCGAATTGAAAGCTTTAAGCCCCTGAGATTATGTTTACAAAAAAGGATCCGGGTAATAAACCGAGCTATCAGGAAAATCCTTATTGATGCCTCGCTCTTGCATTAGAGCAGATCTGAAGAACAAGAAAGATGGACGATGTTATTTGCGGCTTTTCAGCTTGTTGCTGACAACCTAAAATATGACACACTAAAGTTAATTCAGCATTTTAAATTAATTTCATGGCTTTTCGAAGTCTTAAATTTGGAGACGCCGTGCTCTGGAAATAGACAGGAATGCTTCGAGGATTTGTTTTCTTAGTCGTTGGATTTGTTGGAATTGGGTTTTAAAATAGGATTTTAATTTCTGACGGCCTGTCTATTTTGAAGCAGGACATAGGCAAGACGGTTCATTATTAAATATTATTGAATCCATCATTCCTATGTTTGCGACTCCACAATGCATCAGACGATTCTTCAGATTTCAACACTTTAGGCCATCAAAAAACCTTTTATGTCTAAAAAAATGGACGCTAAACGTCCGAACTTCTACAGACGATCACGCAATCTCACACAAGCATATCCACTTTAATTGTTGTAATTATTTACCGTATTCTTTTGTCCGAAATTCGGATTCATCGCCTTAAAGTATACACCTATAATGTCATTGTACTCATTGTACTCACATCACATGGTTCACTCTGGGAACCCTGTGAGTCACCTAACAGGATGACATTTTTTTGGAGAATTCATTGCTTTTCTTCCATTTTTACGTTACATTTCACTGATTTTTGCTTCCAAACTGACACAATTAGCACTGTACCGTTAGTGTATTAATCTTGATTATTGTGGATTGTAATTTTATTTATTTTTTGACAAATTATTGAAAAACCTTTTACAGTGCATTCTCATGGAAATCGATTTAAACATCATCCAAATAATTCTACTGGCTGCGACAAATGTTAGTTAATGTGAAAATAACGTTCTTTCAACAAATAATCACAAAATTCTAGTCTAAAGTGCACGATAAAATACCCGTCAAAAAATATATGTTTAAGCTAAAGCATAAGCTAAATATTTCATCAGAAAAAACTTACAAAATGTCACATTACCTCGAGCAACAACTGAAATGCTTCCTCATATTCCCCAAAGATGCAGCTAACTTTTACATATCCTGTATAATATTCGAACATTTTTTTGACCCATTTAAATGTATAAAGAATAAGACCAGTAGTCCAAATTACACAATTAATTTGTACTAAATCGCGACTGTCCAAATTAGGCCGACCATAAAAGGAGACATTCAAGAGCATCGATTGGAATGAGCAGTTGAAACCACTGGTCCTGATGTAAATGACGTTGTACAGAGCGATTCGGATGATAACAACAGTATAATTTATACTGTTGTTACCATTAATTTATACAGTCGTTAATTGTATAAAACCTCGACAAAAAATGGCGCTAAACAGAATGCTGTAGATATTCAGTAGCGGTTGCAGGAAGGACGACGAGATTTCTGAAGGAAAGCTATTAATGGATTTTTTATTTTAATTGCAATTTCATTACAGAGGAAGACTATTTCATCTGCTTGGACTTCTTCTAATGAAGAAGAAACCGTTGGTGCAGCGTGTGACAGTGATCGAACGCAACAGACTCAACAAAAAAGTTTTAATTTTTTGAATTTTGCCGGCAATAAATGTTTTTGCCAGTAACTGAACAGTTTCTTTCATCTAATCCCAACAAAACTTGAGTTTAAGCCGGAAAATGTATACCTAATTAAAATACGCAAGCGTAAGTTTCTTGCTTGCAATTAAAAAAAATATTTATCATGTTTTATCTCCTGTCTCTAAATCGCAGCTTCTATGTAGCTAAAAACGAATTTGTTATCAAATAATATATATAATAATATATTAAGGCTATAATTTTCATAAATCTCAAAATATCTTTCGAGTTCTTCAGTTATTGAGCAAATCAAATTAAGCCGTGGGCTAAATAGAGCCAAAAATGAAAAATTTGGCGTTCGAAATTTTCCAAATTTAGATTTTTGACTTTTAACTGAGTGTTTCACCTTCAAGGAGATTTTTTTAAGTAAATATTTTGAGCAATAGTTCCGTAGAAGAAAAGGAAAAAGATTGGAAACGGTATAATTTTTTCTGGAAAATATGTCTTTCGTCGACACGATTTGAATATCCAATAACTTGGATAATTTCGTTTTTAATCCTGCGAGTCGCTTATCTAGATGAAAAGCACCCAATAATTTCCAAAATTCGACATTTTAAAGATAAATATTTTATGACAGCAAGATAAATAAAGGACCTTCTTTAAAACTGTCTTTAAAAAAGTGAGATTGTTTGTATGTTTCTAAGTTATGTGTGTTGCAACAATTTATGGCTATGTTCGTTTCCAGGTGAGCAACGGTTTCATTGCTTGAAAAAAATAAAAGCTTGAAGAATAATGGTGCGAAACTGACTATGGGGTGCATTTAGTTGTGCAATACAAACTTTACGTTTCAATTTGTTATATTAAGACCTGATTCATTCCCCAAACATAAAAAGACTTAATAAAAACTGAAATTTCACTAATAAATTAAATTTTTCAAAATATGACCGTTGAAAGTTGATGGATAATGGATACCCCCTAAAATTCTCAGTAAGTAAGTAAAGTCAGTATCTACTTCACATTGTCCAGTGGTTTGTTACATCAATCGAATGATTACCCAACATTCGAATTATGTTTATTACAAAAAGCATCAGCCTAAATGCACCATGACGTTTATGAGAGGTGCAGAAATAAAATCGTGGAAATAAAAGGATTTTAGTGCCAAGAATTCCGAATTGCGGACATTCTAATTTTGCAATTGCGTGTCGACATGAAAGAAGAACGTTGGATTTGGAATAGGTCATCGAGGATGTTTTTAGGTTCGCTCTCATTTATAATGGGACAAAGCGAGCGTGGAATCTAGTTTTTCAACCCAATTGTATGCAGGACAAATGCACTTGGTTCGGGGAAATATCAGCAAATTGTATGGAAAGACGAATTCAGAAATCTTCAAAACTCCAGAACTAGCAAGTCGATCACCGACTTAATTTATACATTTCCATTTATAGAGGCTTTTATTGATTCAAAAGTATCTCAAATTGATGTTTGCCAAATTGAATAACATACATTTTCCTTAACAAAATATGAGTAAAATCAAGAAGGTGGATTGTACAGTGTTAAAATATTAAATACAATTTGGCCGAAAGCTTTCTTCGAAAGAAATCAAGATTATTATTATTAAATGTAAAGGTTGTAAATATTAACGTCTAATTTATTTTAAGTTTTAATTCGAGAACGTTGTTTTGTTGGACAATTTGATATGCATCAAAAATAAAGATAATTTTCGTGCAAGCTATGTTCTACTTTCGCATAAACTGTGCCATTTGTTGCGTGGGATTCCGAGATGGGAAGTTGTTTTGCTAAAATCAAGTTTGCAATAAAAATTTTACGATGGATCCGTTAGATAAACGTTGGCAGATATTTATCTTCAACCTCTTCAGTGTCATCTTTCTTTCTCATGATAATTTCGCTAGTCAAGTAGTATAAAATTTTCTTGTCCAGCGACCGGCTAAATAATTTTCAAATTAAATCAGCAACAACTAATTCCAACCGCCAATAAATACTCATTAATCAGTACAAAAAACATTTGTTGACAATTTACCTGTATAACGGAGAAACTAGTTTTTATAATAAATTAGATTGAAACCTTGTCCTGGTTTAATTCATTTAGAGACATATTTTTAGAAGCAAATAAAAATCGGCTAGTCTTTTCCATAAATTTGAATTAAACATTAGTAGTTATTGCAAATAATGGTCATACTCTCGGGTAAATGGACCTATTTACTAGCATGTGAGATTTAATGAATAACAAGGAATTTACTATACAAAATGTCCCAAGTAAACCGAACCAGAATTGTTTCCTGGGTTGTTAAAAAGTGATGCAAAAATACTCAGACACACTTTCACTCCCTGAGCAGAGGATGGACCACCCTTGATATTTTTAATGAAAGAGGGTATCCGAGTGATGCAAAATAATTAATGTTTTTTGGGGGTCTAGATGCTGCTACAATAATTTTATGTTTGTTTTAAATGTTTAAACTTTAAAAATTTTGAAGAAAAAATGTGTTGTAAATTCGAATAGTTAATCAGCTTTTTTTGAAAGACCGTCGCACATACTATCTTTTGTTAGAGTTCACGAATATGAGACACTATTTTGCTTTAACATTATTTATCTTAAAAAACATTTTGTCCTTGTTTAGGTCTGTCTATTTATTATATATTCTACACTTATTTTGCCTCGCGCTCCATCTTAATATATGTAATTCATTATTAAAGTAGCATTTTCGAAAATAACTCTATATTCTGTGTTTTCATTCAAATTTAATTACACATAATTTTTGTAACTAAATTATTATTGAAGAACAGTTGATCTTCCAATCTCACCATCAGAGTAACTAAGAATTTTGAGAATTTATTTTTTTTTATATATTTCCGGTATTAGTAATGAAACTTATACATCAGGATAGCATAGAGGATCGAAATAATCAGTCATCAGTTGAATGAGTGACCATTGTGATAGCATTATGTGGCCCATTTATAAACTTTCAGCTTAAAAACGCTTTTCTGCAATTTCCTGAATCATTATTTTCTGCTCTAAACCGCCATTAGTTTTGAAAATATAGACAGAATCATGTTCCTGGTAGGATCAGGAAAAGGGGCAGTTTTCACACAAAAAGCGAATTTCGAATATTCCATACAAAGTTACATTTTCCTGTTTTTTTATATTTCAAACTTGAGCTTCTATGGTGATTAATAAAATACACATTTAACTTTTTTAACAAGGGTATCATAGGAACATTATTTGTACATACGACGTACGGCAAAAGCAGCCTAATTATTTCCGGAATACCATTTTGGAGTCATTATTTCTGCTGTTACGTGACAGACCGAAATAATACGTTTTGTTTTATGCCACTGACATGCTGCGTGGGTTTTACTATATTAATTAGGAAGATAATCTAGGCATTCTTACAAACCGTTTTTCCTTTGGTTTATGCGAAAAATTCGACTGAATACTAAAAACATATTTCTCCCAAGATTCGTCCTATTCGTTCCAGATATATGGGTAATCTTGAATAACGACCTTTCCAAGAAAAGGTGAGGAGACTTTCAATGTGCAACACGCAAGGGCAAATAAACGTGGCCACCGAATTCAAGCGGACAAAATTGATGCCTTTTAACTTAAAAAACTATGCTATTAGTACTCTGATATAACATTTATCAAAGACACTAAAAATAGCTACTTAATTGTGTTAGAAGAATCCATAACCCGATGGATGTCAAGTGCATCGAGATGCGAAATCGAAATTCAACTTTTTACATCTTTTAACAATCTGCTCAGCTGAGACTCCAAGGTGAAGGGGAAAAGCACACAGCATTGTGACACTTAGTTCACAACTCTATGTAAAGCAAGTGCGATATGCAAATTGTGAGGAAGTTACTAAAATAACACGTTAGGTTACATCTAGACTTCCCATTGTGTGTTGTGCATTCAACGTACAACGGATACCAAAAACGGATGTGCTCATCGTGGAAACAAAGAACAAACCGATGTTATCGAACGTGAACTGAAAGAAAATTATCTTACATAATTGACCTTTAGTATTTCGAATTTGCAATTTACACCATTTGAAATTGTTTTCATTCGAAATTATTTATGAAATTCCAAACAAATTTCATAAATTGTTTAAATACATACATTGTCCGCGGTTCCGAACAACATTGTAGCGCTTAATAATATTTCTATTTGGTTTATCTGGAATAGTTACAAAGTTGTGGTGATGCAAAACATACTAATTGTTGCCCTAAATGAACATAATTAAAATATTTGGTCAGCAAACAAGTGTATTTAGTTGTTGAAAACATTACAAATTACAATTTCCACAAAAATGTGCTCGAATGCTTTGCCACGCTCATCTGGTTTAACATATTTTTAACGTGCGATGGCAAATTTGTTTATTTGATTTTCATTTGATTAGTTGCTATAATTTTAACCCAGTTAGCTGTGAAAAGCGCATTACTTCTAAGTACTGAAGATATTATCTTTTCGAACTGTTTATTACCAGTTAACTGCTCTATAAGTGTGAAAAGCGCAGCAATAGAGAACATTGAATAAAAACTTAAATAAAACTATTCCTCAATGGTTACGCACACTGTTAAATAGTCAAGTGCATCACAAGCAATCAGTGACGCTGAATAATGAATACATCATTGAAATATGCCATGCGAATGAAATAAATAAAACGTCATAAAAAGACCCGAAGGAATAGAAAAGTGAATCCAAAAAGCAGAATTAACAAACATTATTTATAGGAAACTAATTAACACTTCATCCCAATCTTTTGCATGTGAAGCGCCACCACACGAATGTGACATTACGCAATGAAAAAATAATTCTAGGTCAATTTAGCAGATCACAAGTTTTGTGATAAAAAAAAATCCAGCATGTATCTCCGGAAAAAATCAAGTTTTTTTTAATAATTCGCTCTTGAAATGTGGTCTTACCAGAAGAGATAACAGAACGAAAATAAGGTTCATTAAGAAAATCAAGGCTGTCTGCAAACTACGTAAATCACTAACAGTAATATCTGATATATCTTCTTATCGTTGTTTGCCAAACATTCCGCAGTGGAAGAGTTTCCATAAATGTGGCAATTTACTTGGCGATCCTCTCAGTGCAATTTCCTCATCATGGACCATCAAGTCAAAATTGAAAGGTTACAAGAACTTATTGCGGGCAGCATTCCTGGAGAGTTGACTGAACAGAAAGTCACTACTCTGCTACCCCCGGGGGAGAATTATGGAAGCATTATATACCAAGTGGATTTTAAAGTGAGTCGTAGTATTACTATTAAGAAACTTTCATTGAATTTTCAAGAAACTTTTTTGTATTAAGTAAATTTGTGGTCAAGATTCATGCGTCTTTTTCCCAGTTTCTTCTTGCGTTTTCATGATAAACAATTTTAAGAATTAGTGCCTCCCACACACAAACATAGAATAGGAACAAACACAAAAAATTTAGCGATACGTAAAAAATGCACAAGGATAATAACAGGAAAAAAACATTTCATACAATCAATCGCTCTCTCAATGGCGCCTTTCAGATGAAGATAGATGGTGAGAAAAAGAGCTACCATGCAGTGGAAAAATGTACCCCGCTCAATAAAATTACTCAAGAATTCTTTAACACTCAAGAAACATTCAGAGCGGAAATTGGCTGGTACACCACCGTCATACCCACTTTGAAGACCTTTGCTAGGGACCAAAGTTTCGGCAGGAAAATAGATTTTTTCCAGGAATTTTATGGAGGCAGAATTAGTTTGGATGCTAAAAGTGATTTCGTGGATAAACATGGAGTGATTTTGACCGAAAACTTGAAGCAAAGAGGTAAAAAAGACACTAACAAATTATTTAACAAAAGAACATCCGTTTTAAAGGAAAGAAATTGATTGTAGGTTTTCACAACATTGATCGTTATGTGGGTTTTGATGCGCCAACAACCTACTCTATTCTGAAAAACCTTGCGACATTTCACGCCCTTTCTATGGCAATTCGTGGGAAAAACCCTGTTCTATATGAAAAAAACTTGCAACGTTTCTGCACCAGGTTTGGTGCCAATCGAGCCAAAGAAGTGTTCCAGAACTCCATTTTAGAGCTATTAAACAACCTCCCTGAATTCGCATCTCATATGGATACAATCAGGAAAGTTGTAAAAGAATCCTGCCAATTTGAAAAGAAAACAACTCGAGAACCGTGGGTAGCGATCGTACATCAGGACTTTTGGTGTAACAACATTATGATTACTGGAGGAAAATGTTAAAAAAATATAATTTTGGATCTACAAGTACTTGACGAGGGCAGCCCAGCTGGGGATGTAATATTCTTCCTGCTAACTTCCATACAGTTCGAGGTAATTAAGGAAAAGCTGGATGAATTTATAAAATTCTACTACAACCAGCTGATGGAGAACCTCGAAGGCCTCAATCTAGACACTTATTGCTATCGCTTCGACGATTGCTTAGCAGAAATCGCCATTGATGTGAACCGGGCAGAATACGTTCACGCTTTAGGTCACACAATGATCATCTTCCAAGAAAAGGGATCTTCATTTTATGACTCTTCCGATGCCGAGTGTAAGGACGACCATTTCGAACAACTGAAGTGGACTCCGAAGCAAAAGCAAATTGAGAAGTTCAGATGGATTTCAATGGAAGCGATACAGAGGAAGTGGATCTGATGTTAAAGCAGATTTTTTTGGTTAAAGGTGGTCCTGTTTCGATCGATTTTTTTAGGCGAACTGTTGTTGGCTTTAACGGACGCCAATGATACAAACAAATAAAAACCACTCGACAAGCTCACTGGTCGTTACCGCCGCCCTGTCTACCGGAACCACGGTTTTTAAATTCGCTGACTAAATTTTTATTCGTAGTATTAGCACTGCTTTTACCGTAATATTTCATGGGAAAGGAACCTTACAGTTGTATCAAAAACACAATTTGCCGGTGAAGACGCTTCCTCAGACAACCACAAAAAGCCACTAGTCAGAATGTCTGAAGAAGAACAAAAACATGGGATTTAATTAACAAGTGTGAAATTAAACAAGAAACATGGAAAACAATACTTTTATACATAGGGGGATGCAAACAAAAGAAGTCACTGTTCGCTGATGATAATCAAGCGATTGTTTTTTGTGATTAAGCCAATATTTTGACAAACTTTGCAGCAGTGAGTTTTACAATGTTGGAACCTTCATAACTTGAAGCAAAATATTACAGACTGCTTCAGTTTCAAATTGCTGGGTTTGCAGTTTTTATTGTGTTTCCACCAAAAGTTTTCCAATAAATTGTTAAGGAGAGTTATTAATAATATTATAATAAGAAGTTTATCAAGAAGCTCGCACAATTTTATATAGATTGTTATGTCTAAAATATTTTGTATTTTTACGCGCTTCCTCACTAAAAACACGGTTTGCTTGATTAAATTTTGCGACACTACATCGATTGATTTAATTAAATAAATTTTAATCCATGTAACACAAAAAAAATTGAAAAAACAGTGTATCAAATAATAAACTTGCGAATCATTTCAAACCATCGTATTGGTGGACTGAGAATCTAAACTAACAGTCTGAAAATGTACCATTAAATGTACAGTAATTGCTTTAATCATTGCTAAGCAATGTCATGGTCGAGTTGCTTAAACTCTGGCTTGTTTAATTTAAGTAAAAATTACAAGCTGACATTTTATACTTTATAAAAAAAATTGTTCAATATGACAAACATTTTGAATTTAACAAAATTTTTCTTATATGGTGATAAAAGCTTTAAACATAGTATTTTATGCTATGCTATAGTTTCTATTTTCGCATTATGCATCAATAAGCAAACAATTTTCATGATTTGTGTATGTATTAGCGCCCTGATTGAGGTATTTCGTTCATAGGCCCAAAAAATATATATAGTAGGAAACATGTGACAAACAACATGCATTTTTTGGTGGAAAAAAGCAAAAACAACGGTTCCTCTTCAAATCACTTTTTTGGCAAGAATCCAAGAAACACACAGTACGTTTTTAAGCTCTAAGAATAGAAGTTTCATTCAATTAGCGCCAACACAAGTGTGTATTTCAGTAAGAAGTTTGAATATACATAATATCAGGAAAGAAACACCGATATTTTAATGTATAATCTACTTGATTAATCTTAAACAAGTTTTGCAGATTTTAAGCGGTTTAAGCCTAAGGAAGATCTAAGGACTAATCACAGCGCTTTTGGTAAATTGCTGACAGATTTATGAAAAATTAAGTTGCTCTGAAGAACGAAACGTTTGATTTTTGTATTTCGACTTAGTTAATGGCGTTTTGTAGAAAATCAAAGGGTGCATGATAAAGTTGAATAGAAATTACCTAGTTTTGATATTAGGTCAAGAAAAATTTTAAACAACTGCCAAAATTTCCTAACAATAAATTGGTGCAATATAATTATAATAAGGCTGGAAGTTGACTCTTCCTTGCAGGACACGAACGTTCTTATTAAAATAACCCAAGAACCAACAAAAAGTTCTCACAAAACAAATAAATATTGCCAATGGCAATTTCAAAACAACACAGTATTAAAGAGTAAATAAACCGATTCAACGAAATAATTTTAAACCTTGAAACTTTCTAGTTATTGACCTGGAAAAGTATAATTTATATGACATACATTTCGCGTAATTCAATCTTTTTAAGAAATATTCAATTTAATTTACCTTAGAAGTAGATTAATAACGAAAAACAAAATAGTTTGTGGCATAAACACTGTTCGGCAAGCGCTTCTCGCCAATAAATAAATTTGCGTTAATGTTTTGAAGTACAAGTTTAGAGCCAGTGGTTAAAATGAAATCGTTTTGAAAAATAAACTAAAAGTGATGCTAATTCCTGCAGTTTCAGTGAGCAAAAAATACGTTTCTAGTGTGCGTTTTGCTTCTACATTGAAAACTCTGAATATTTAAAACGAGAAGCAGTTGCAGGATCAGAAAGAAAAGTATTTTCAAAAGAAGTAATGGAAACTGCGGCAAAACAGAAAAATCGAATAAAGCGCTTGATTAGTTGAGCCTAAATTAAAACAGGAAAAAGTTTTTTGATCCAATAAAGCAATGGATGACAAATTTGCGTTTTCATTGTCCAAACTTCGCACAATTTTACACCGAACAAAAAGCAAACATTATTTTCGTCTAAGAAATAAAAATCTTTAAAACAGTATTTCTTGGTATCTTCTAAACTAAATTCAACAAACTGTTTAAGTTTAAAAACTCGGATTTTTAGTGCTTGCTGCAAAAACTCCCACAACGTTCAATCAGTTTTTTTTAAATAACCCCCTTTATCTTTTTCCACTGTCCGTAAAACAGTCCTAGTCGGATAAAGAAAAGAACGGACATTGTTTTCAACATTATCTCTCCTTATTTACATGCGGGTTGGGGTGAGAGAGGGAACGACATGTCGTGACGTGATTCGTCAAGTGGAAAAAACAGTTTCCGGTAAAAATGAACAACGAAGGTCTTCTAAAACTGATTAAGCTCGTAAAGGTGCCATTTTATGCAGATTTTCCATTGAAAAACTAGAAAATTTCAAGGATCCCCTAAGAGCATCCTCATTTCGTTACTCATCACTTTGTAATGTAAATTTGAAGATTCTGACATAACAACAATATTAGAATTAGTAACAATTGCAGGATTGATTAATGAAAACACATGCACCAACATAATAGCATTTAAGCGGACTTGATGTGTGATAAATTAGGAAAACTTTGCTCAACATGTAATAAATAATGAAAAGGCGCTTTCACTTCCCAGGATGTTTAAAAGTTTGGGAAAATTTCGCGCGAAAGTATCAGATCTGATGCATTGTTTTTGGCTAATTAACGAATCAGCAACCTGCCTCTGTGTTTGCCAATTTTTTCGCTGCAGGAACAAACTATTCGTCACACGGTATTTTTTTTCAAAGGATTACAATTTTGAATACGCACTATATCCTATTGTTTGCCAATAAGCCTATTGCCAACTAGTAGACACCTTTCGTTTTGCTTTATATACAGTGTGGACATAAAGCGAAACAGGTGAGTTTTTCGGGTTTTTCGGAATTTCCAGCAGACGTTTCGCAAGCACGGCTGGTTTGCATCTTCAGAGGTTGTTTGGGCAAAAGCTTAAACTGAACTGATCACTGAAACATTAGTTCAAGTTAAAGCTATCTAAGAAACAACCTTTAAAGATGCAAAACACTCGTGCATGCGAAACGTTCGCAAGTAATTCACGACGGTCTAAAAACCCGAAAAACTCACCAGTTTCATATTAAATTAAAACAGCTGCAACACGTCAAAGGTATCCAAATCTGAAGTTGCCACAAAAAATTGCGGCAATTTTTCTTATTGGTACATCTGTTTGAACTTTATTTCATATGTTCCATACTTTACGTTCACACAATCAAGAACATTACAATCTTAATTCAAAGAAAATTAATTTAATTTAATGGGAAAAGTGTTCTGTTCCATAAAAATTCAAAGTTTACTGCATAAGTGTTAATTAGTGTATGAAAGTAAAGTATTACTTAACGGTGTTTACAGAAGAACGAAGATTTACCGAGTTCGAGATAAATATGTGGATTGCTGAAGAAAAATGACACGAACATAAATATAGCACAATTTTTATGTGTACTAAGTAAAGTATTATGCAAATTTATTGAATTAAAAGCGTTTTTGGGTTTTTACGCCGTCGTGATTTAGAATTTCTTCCTGACGTGTCAAGACCTAAATCCCGAAAAATTCCAAGAAAACTCTTTTGAATACAATAAAATGTTCCTAAATACCACCACGCGAAATTAAGAGTTTTAAATTAATTGTCAAAATGTAAAAGATGCAAATGGAGAATAAGGAGAATAATCATTTTTTTTATGGTTCCAAGGATTAGTCAGATAGATAGATGTAAGATACGGCGATAGTTTTATATATTACTCCACCGTTTTGCTCATATCTCAAGAAGTGAAACTTCACTTGAAAAATGACTCACACAAAAGGCAAAAATATCAAAACAACTATTAGAATTACGCGGTAAATTGGGAAAATTTTCGGCAAACCTCAAGAACCGTTTGCGTCCGTTTTCCTATCCCAATATAGACTGTTAAAAACTCTTAGGAACTTAGGGAACAAGTGGATTGAGAAAATAAAAATAATTTGCACGCAAAAAAAGAAGAAAGGTAAATTTTTTCCTGCAAAATTCGAGTTTAGACGAAAAGTGAATCCCATCTTTTCTATGCACTTTGAATGCACTCAGAATGTGCCTATTGGTTTTAGTTTTGGAGATATTTTTTTGGAAATAACAACTCTACATGTTCTCACAAATCTGGCGATTGAAAAATCTCAACTGTAAAAGCTGATTTTCAATTCAAAAATTAAATATGTAGTAAAAATTGAGCAAAGTCTCACCGCAATTTCGGCTTTCATACACTAGATCCGGACAAAATGCTTGTCCTAAGAGGTTTAGAAGTTTCGCGAAGAAATCGCCCGCAGATCCAGAGGAAAAATACTAAAAACTCACTACAGGCTCGTATGAGAGCGTATCCTTCAAACCTCTGTACATTTTACATATTTGCTGTTTCTTTAGGTCGCTAAAGTGACTAATAAGGACTCACTTTACCGAAAAAGTGAATACCAATTCTTTTATGGGTTTATGTGCTTTTATTTTATAAAAATCCACTCAACTTCAAATAAGTAACCCACTGAAAAATTTTGGAATTTTGGAGGTTTTTGTAAAAAATCACCACTGGATCTCTTTTGATATCCGCACCTTTTTTTATCAAGAGCAAGATCAAGAGAGATCAAGAGAATCCTATAGTTTTTAATTTAAAAAAATGTAAAAATTTCAAGCTTTTGAACCCTCCAAATACTGGGGTAAAAAACTTTTTTGGATTTTCGAAAATTTTCCTTCAAAAGGGCTAAATTGGCCAAAATACATGCCTCAAAAAGTTCAAAATTAAAATCTACTTAATGAAATTATTTTAAACAGACTGCTAACAAAATCCTCCATCCAAGCTACCACAAGACAGTTAATCTCGCCCAATTAACAATCAACTTATTTGCTATTTCCATACAAGTTGATAACATGAATCAAATAACCGATGGTTGAAGGAAATAGACCCTAATAGTTTGGATTAACTATCAAAACAAAGATAAACTAAAACAAACATTTCAGCTTCCAGTCAATGACATCAGACAATGTATAAGCATGTGAATTTGCTATTTTTGCGTATTTTGGCGAAAATCGTAGATTCACTGACGTGTCAGGTCAGTAAAGTAATTCGATTCAAGTCAGGTCTTAATAGCTTAATGGGTTCATAGACTCTAAAAATCAAATAAAACCAGCTGCTGATTGAATGGGAAAAGGTTCTTTGGTCGGACCCCTCATTCTTTCAAACGGGTTCATTTCCTGTGATTTGGGCACATCTTTCTCATCAAAAGAACATACTCAAGTTTTTGCTTTGTGAATTCAACGTATCAAAATCGTTAAATTAAGGTGTGAGCACAGAAGGAGTAAAAGTATTAACAGTGCAACATAAGTAAAAATTTACGGATTATATTGCAAAATAGTTACCTACAAAAATTTACGATTGCACTTACCAAATAAGAAAAAATGGCTGAAAAATGCCTCAACTTGAAAAAAAAAACGTTAAAAAAATTGACTAGGATATAAGAAATTAAAATAACATTGCAACGATTTATTTGAAGAAAGTCTAACAAATTGTGGCTGAATTTCCACTTAAAACCTGTG
Organism: Dendroctonus ponderosae; assembly: GCF_020466585.1. NCBI lineage: Eukaryota > Metazoa > Arthropoda > Insecta > Coleoptera > Curculionidae > Dendroctonus > Dendroctonus ponderosae. The sequence goes on along the minus strand of NW_026019016.1, from coordinate 3,704,994 downwards.
AGTTCGCAGTTAAAAAAAAATATTTGAAGAATTGAACATAAAGCAAATTTTTAAACATAAACAATTAATTTGAAGGCCCCCGTTGGATCAATCAAATGTATATTTTTTTAAACCACAATTACAGATTGCATATTGGGTTGAAATTTAAAACATCTACTTTGTATCTACCTATAGGAAAAAATATGTATCGAATTATCTTTAAAGGACACCCTCTATGTAGACGCCAGAAAAATAACGAGGACTTCAAAATGTTTGATAAATTAACATTAGAAGACTTACAAGAGAAATGCACATAAATGTTTATTTGGTGCATTGATCATCAGTAAATCAGCGAACTTTAGGTGAAAACATATTTTATTTGGATACAGCTGCAACCCTTAGGGTAAGACAATATTTAAAGAGCTTGGAAAGGTTGCTTTAAACTATCGAGTCGAAACCTAAAAGCGTTGATTGAAAGAGTATAAACGCTAAAAGTATGGGGCAAGGGTGGATCCAGCTTTAAATTAAGGGGGGGGGGGGTTATGTAGAAAAAATACAGTCTTCTGTTGTCTATGAAATTAGAAAAATTATCGTCGTTTCGTGCAAGGGTGGCGTAAGATTATTGCAAAATTTCATGTTTTCCGTCCCGTTTTGCATTTTTCTCGGAAGCAAAATGAGCAAGAACGCTCGTTTTTACATCATTCCACAGAGAACTAAATGGCCTTTTTAGAAAGTGAACCATCGATAAGAAAATGTTGCAGTTTTCTTAAAAAATGCTTGAATTCAAGAAGTTTTAGATTTGCGTGGTTTTTTTTTTGAGTTGCAAAATCAACTTGAACATAACGCTGTTTTTTTCGAAGTTTCTCAAGAACCATTCGAGCCACAGAATTCGTTTTGGCATCGTTGGATAGACAATTGAAAAGTCGATTCAGTCGTAACAACGTGAGTGAGGAAATTCGAGTAGTTTTGACACAGAAAGCAAAATTTGAATATCAGACACTTAGGTGCAAGATTATGCCAAAATTT
>NW_026019016.1:3693223-3703698 GCF_020466585.1 Dendroctonus ponderosae | reverse complement strand
CAGACACTTAGGTGCAAGATTATGCCAAAATTTAATGTTTTCCGTCCCGTTTTTGCTCATATGTCGGAGGCAAAATGAGCAAGAGCGCTCATTTGTGCATCATTTTAGACAGAAATAAATGGCCTTTTTAGAAAGTGAACCATGGGTAGGGAATTGTTGGCAGTTTTCTCAAAAAATGCTTGAATTCAAGAAGTTTTAGATTTGGTTCGTTTTGGCATCGTTGGATAGAGAATTGAATGGGGTGATCATGACCCCCATGACCCTTGGTATGGGGTTCTTCTGGCTAAAAACTCATTTTTCAAACATCGGAAGCATGTCTCTACTTCCGCACATGTGCAGGGTTCTGGGGTTGCAACTGTCCCTCATAAACATTAAATTTAAGGGGCTTTTTAGCTCTACATGCTCAGCTCATATCGCATGGCAAATTTACACTGTATACGAAAACTTACCCCAAAACAGTGCCTAATTAAAATAAATATAAATAAATGACTGACCTTTCTATATCGAACCGTCAATTGTGGGGTGCTCTCCAAACTGAAACCATCCCCTCGTTCCAAAAGTGTGGATGGCTGGGAGAACTTCTGCCGATTCGTGGAAACCTTTACATGTGAATTCACTGCCACATCTTGTGCAATAAAACTCTTAAAGTTTTCACTGTCCAGAAAATCGTCTGGAGAATTCCCGTCACTCTGTTCATTATTATCGCACATTTTTTTATATACAAACGGTTTGCTGCAAACAAACTCTTTTGCTAGATAACACGTGTTTGCCGACCGGCGAAAATAAACCTCCCCAATCGGTCAGTACCATCAGCAAGATGTTTTTAAACTGATCATGGACAGGTAGTAACATTTCTTCGTGGAGGGTACCATTCAAAACACGCGCGAATTTGTCACATCACGCAGGCCCAACGGTCCGAACGGCTCGTTTGCTTCTTTGTCAGCTCTTTGAAACGGATAAGGACAAACATACTTTGACGAATAGCCAGTTTATGGTTCCTTTACGCAGGCAACTTTAGATACGCGAAACAACAACAGCAGGCAAAAAGGGATTAAAACTAGAAAGTCAGCTACAATAAACTATCTGCTGAGCAAACTGATGTTCCTAAACCCTCACAAATTTGAAATTTTTTTATTCGTCATTAAAACCACATAACTTGTATATCATGCTATCTATAGAGTTTTATCAGACGTCAATCCACTTAACCTAAAATATTTGAAAAACACAATTTCCCGGTCAGAAAAAGTTGTTTACAAGTGAATTGGTTCTAATAAATTCCCACATTCAACTTACGAATCAGTTTAGGAAAATGGATAGCGGTGAAAATTCCGAAATATCCAACAACGAGGTAACTTTGCCCTTATCTCCAGTGTTATGTTCAGGACAGTCGAAAAAGCTGCTTAAAAACCGAATACGAAACAGAAGAGTTCTTCGGAAGTGCAAAAGTGCCCTTAGCTATAACATAGAGTATCAAAATGGCTCAAAAAGCGAGTGTAATGTGTCTGCTGCAGAACCAAATCCACACTTTCAAAATACCACGGATCAAGAGACTGTTGCAGACAGAATCAAAAGATTGGAAGCCCTAGAAAAGAAACGGCTTCAAATTATCAACACCATAAGCTTCAGCTCGATAATTCCTAACGATCTACAATCAAACCAAACAACTGACAAAACTCTTGCCAGAACAGACCAAATATTGCCATTAGAAGAGTGCACTGGCTCCACATTAGTGGAGAATACAGAAATCCAAAGAAATGCAGTTAACATTCCAGAATTTGGAAATTTTCAAACAGGATCAGGGAAACAGATCGCTGTTTCAAAGCCGCAGATTGAAATTTCCAAGAAACTCTTTGATGACATTTTTCTCTCAGGAGTTTCAAGAGACAATAAGTACAATTATTTGCACTGCAACTCTACCCAAACTAGTGCCTATAATAACAAGTTTTGCAACATTTCAGCGAGAGAGCCTGTTGCTCAATCTAGATTGGATAGTTTAGATCCGACAAATAAGGATATTATCGGCAACAATCAAAGCCCAAAAACTAAAATTCCTTCAACAGATTCAAAATCAAAAGACGTATGTGAAGAAGACATTTTTGAAGACTTAAGCCTTGAAAATGATGCATTTCAAGCAGCCTCCTTACAACTAGAAGCGTTGTTCAGCTCTGAAAGGCGTGAGTGCTCTATGCCAGTTTTGAAGAAACAAATTAACCACAGCAAGGAAAATATACTTCAAGGAACAAAAAAAATATTTGAAGGCGAAAACTTTGACGACTTAATCCCTGGTTGTCATAAAGGATTCCAAGCAGCCTCCTTGCTTTTAAATACAAGCTGTAAAGACGGATTGTTGAACTTAGAAAAGCGTGACGACTATATGCCAACTTTAGAGAGGCAAATTGAAAACGCCGCAGAAAAGACACGAAAAAATATATTTGACACGGAAAACTTGGACGACTTAAATATTGGATCCAATAAAGGATTTCAATCAGCTTCCGTGCATTTAAACACAAGCTGTAATCAGCCCAACCAGAAATTGCTCAACTTCGAAAAACGCGATGAATCTATGCCAGTTTTAAAGAAGCAAATTGAAAACCCCATAGAAAAGACACCCGATCGAAGAAAAAATATATTTGAAGGAGAAAACTTTGACGACTTAAAACCTGCTTGCAGTGGATTTCAAGCAACATCATTGCATTTCAAACAGCCTCTTCGCCCTTCTGAAGTCTCCTCTGGAAATGTAACTTATTCAAACAAACCAAAAATTTTCGAAACTTCTAATATGCAATTGAGCGCAACAAAATCACCACAACCCAATCACAATTCAAAATGTTCTGAAAATACAGTCCGAAGCAACAGTTCAATCATATCAGATAACCATTCCTTAAATAAACCAGCAAGTCTAGGAACAAAACAGAGCAAAGGTTCCGTAAAACAGCGAAATATATTTGCAGATGAAAACTTTGATGATCTTAATTTAGGAGGAATTGTATTTCAAACTGCAAACACATTGCAGAAACAACAAGCTAATATTTATCAAAGGGCTGACAAATCCATTGCAGCGCAAGTTAAGAAAACCTTTAAGGATATATTTGAGGGAGAATCTTTTGACTCTGGTAATTTTTCATGAAACTTTCAATCTCAACCACGCTTTAACTGTTTTATAACTAATCACATAATTTACCCAAATAACTCACATACACATTGAATTGCAGGTGCGAGTTTCACAACTAAAATCTTTAAACCGCCCACCAGAAACTTTAAGTATTCGGGAGACTTTCGAAGCCCATTGAAAACAATACTTGAAGACAGATCTGAGTGTGAAGCGACAAATGATCTCAAGGGATTTCCACTGGTGGAGCAACAACAAACTTTAAATATCTCAGATAAATATAGCGAGATGCTGGAAAAAATTCATGCACATTTCCAATGCAAGAAAAGCGGCGCGGTTAAGCCGCTGTTAAGCATACAAAGCATCGGAAAGTTGGCGGAGACTATAAACAGTAACAAAGAAAAACTTAACTGGAAGGCCAAAACCATTATTAGCAGAAAGCGAAAGATATGTGAAGTAGATTCGGATTGTAACATTTCAGATTTAAACTGTAGCTCTACCACGTCAAGCGGGTCTAAAAGACCCAAAAAAAGATTGGGTTGTTTTGCTTCCCCAACCATTCAAGTCCAACCAAGTGGAATTAAAATGGCAAACCATTTATTTCAAGACTTGGAACCGAAAACGTTTTCAACCTCGACACCTGTGAAATTCGAAAATCTTTTAAAACCGCAGAATTGTAATTCGACGCCTATACCAAGTGCTAGAAAAAAATTAGACAGCATGTTCTCTCCAAGTGCATATAACACCAGCTTGGACTTGTCTAAAACTATTCACAAAAGCCTTAATTCAACAGTAATGACTGTCCATAGTAATACGTTTAGCTTGAGTAAGCCTGCGGAAGCCGACGCAAGAGTATGGTTGGGGAATTTGGACAAAGAAAGGTTGCTTTTGCAGGAACAATTGAGGATCGTCAATGAAAAACAGGCTATTTTAGCTCAGCAGGCAACTATATTGGATTTGCCTATGAAGGAAAAGATCAAGTAAGTAAACAGGCTTTAAGGTAACTTAAATATTTTGAATATGAATTATTTTGTCATCTTGTGTTATTAGACCCAAACCAGGGTTATTATATGAATCAAAAAGAAAAACCAACAGAGTCAGGCTTCAAGAGTATGTCCAGTATTCCGAGCCGGGTGCTCAAGCTGGTGCGGATGGATTTTTAGATCAAATTAATCCACAAAACTCACATTTGATGCACTTTATCAGTGGCCAACGGTGAGGAGAAATATACAGCAGCTTGATATATTGACAAATTACATATTTACAGAATATCACATGTCACAACTGAAGATGGTGCTGTGATAATACCAAATGTAGACTCTAAGATAGGCATATCAGAAATAGAACATAGCTTTAAGTTGCTGGAAGGAGTGGACAGAACGTTGATACCGTCAAATTGGATTAGGAACCACTACAAGTGGATTATCTGGAAACTTGCCAGTTACGAAAGAATGTTCCCGCATATCTTTGATGGGTGTTTATCGGTGGAGAACGTTATGCAACAGTTGAAATATAGGTCTTAAATTTTCAAGTATGGAATTCAATCAGAATTGTAGACAAAGCGTTTCAGGTACGACGTGGAAATCGACAGAGCTCAGAGATCCGCCCTAAGAAAAATCTTTGAAGCAGACGATTGCCCTCAGAAGCGAATGGTACTTTGCGTCTCCAAAGTAATTAAGGTAAACTGTGTGTGGCAGCAGGTTTGCAATATTTTTTAAATAACTCCATCTTTTGCAGATTAATGATACGTATGAGCTGGAACTAACCGACGGTTGGTACCCAATCAGAACGGTCATAGACCTCCCCCTCTGTGATCAAATAACTAGAGGAAAAATAAAAATTGGCACTAAAATGATCGTCTGCGGGGCAGAACTGATGAACTGCGAAGGGTGTCATCCATTAGAAGCAACCGATTTGATTCATCTGAAAATCAGTTTCAACTCGACAAGAAGAGCGTTGTGGTGGTGCAAACTGGGCTATCAAAAGCAAGCAGGACCTTTTGTAATACCCTTGTCGAGCATTAACATGAACGGAGGGAAAATTGGGTGTTTGAAGTGCTTCATTCTCAGAGTGTACCCGGTAAAATTTTTGGAAACGTGCGGAAGCAAAAAGGGTATGTGCAGTATATACCCATAATTGCTTGAAAACATGGATTTTATGCCTAGTGTGGCGAAACCAAAAAGCAGACGAACGATCAGAACAAAACTTCTACAGTGAAAAGTTCAGGCGAGTGGATTCTTTGCACAACAAATCGGCCGATAATGGTGTAAAATCAATGAGCTACAAAGATGTTAAGAATATTGAAGATCCTCAAATTCTATATGATATCTTGCAACGAAGTAAAGATCCTGAAAATTTGCAGGTAGTGGATCAGCCAGGAACAACTAATGAGTCAATTAAACATTTACTTTTTTATTGCAGGAAATGCTCACATCAACACAAAACACTATTCTCTATAATTACTCTCTGGATAAATCCACTAGTACGCATACAACTGAATGGAATGACGATAAAACATCTCAAAGAGCAGTAAAGGCGTTGTTAAAGATAAAAATTGTCGATGCTTGTTACAACTCAGACAAGATTCATGATTTACAAGTGTGGAAACCCACAGAAAATCATTTACATGAACTGAGAGAGGGAGAAATTGTAACCTTATTCAATACATCCTGCAGGTACAGATTATACTTTTAATTTAAATCGAGTTTTTATTGGAGGACTTTATAGTTCAGTCTGGGGTTTAAACGCCAGTCAAAATACCCAATTCAAAATAGAAGGCCGGTCAAGCGACCGAAAATTTGAGAAGTTCAAGCGTAAAGTCACACATATAAAAGATATGGAGACTTTCTTCGACAACAGTCTATTTAACGAATTTGATACCGTGGGGATTGTTGTGAAAAAAATAATAAATGAGGCTGATCAGCAAGTTTGGATGGCCGATAGGGAACAAAGGTGGTTTTTTTATGAAAAAAGTAAAATGGTAATTATTTGGTAAATTGCAGACTTTTGCTCATTAATATCTGCGATTCTCCGAAGAACATTCTGGTATTGGATATGATCAATGAAGGGCAAATTGTGTCAGTGTGTAATTTGATTTTTCAACACCACCTTGATACACATTCCTTCGCCGTAGGGAATCATTATGTAATTTTTGCGCGATATTCTAAACACAAGCACTTGCAAGAAGCGCTTGACGGCTTAGAAAAGGATTTTAAAGATATCGTGAGTTATTAACATTTAATTACTACCTACTAATGAGTATAAAGCAAACAGAAAGAGTTTTTTCAATATTGCATAATTAAGGGATCTTGTAAACTATAACAATTCAACAGAGGAAGAACTGGGGAATTTTTTTTAACCCAGTTTGCAGTTTTATGAAGTGCGTTTAAAAACCATATTTAGTGTTTCATGTAAGAAAAGTCATAAGTGATATCTTTATATTTATATAAAATCAAAATCCGCCAAACAACGTTGTAGCTGTATTGTGTAAAAATGTACGAGTAGATACATTTTTACTTCGACATACAGCTTAAAACACACAAGATCAAATTGAAAGTGGACTTTAAAATAGCTGATTTCTTATCGTTTTTAATTGTATTTGATGTTCTTGTTTTGAAGTCATACATTTTAGGACCGACATGATTTTATACTGAGATGTACAAGCAAAATAAAGCATATTGGACTTGAAAAGGTCGGTAGAAATCCCATGGATTTGGACGACATGGAATGTTCGCAGATAACAACTACTGATATTGCACTTTTAGAATGTTTAGAAAAATTAGCCTAATATGGAAAATAATGGAATATGATTTGCTGAGGTGATAATTGAAATGAAGTCAAAATATTTATTTTAAAGTTAATAAAACTATATTTTAAGATATTCATTTGTATTACAAAGAATATAAATTACTTACTTTGTTTAGAATTTGACTAGATCATGCTCCACTCCTGTGCTATGTGTTTCTTAAATTGATCCAAGTATTGACAGGGCATGAACATGTTGACTTTGTGGAATTCGTTCATTCCGGATCTCACCCAATGGTCAGATGCGCCTAAATTAATGTTAGTTTTTTACATACATTACTGTCAACTTTATCTGATCAATAAGAAGTCCATAAGACATTTTTCAGCTTTGTAATAAGTTTGTTTGAAAATACACATTCGTAAATATTTACTCACCAGTTTCGGTATTTATAAGCAACAGAGCATTAACGTCGTGCATTTCTAAATTGGATTTAAATCCAATTATTGGCAAATTCACTGAACAATTACCAGTGCTAGGATTTCTAATAAGGCTATCGTCGGACAAAAAGTTTGACAATTTTTGCATCGGCTTTGGACGCACACGTACTGAATATATTGACTGGCTTTCTTTGTTAACGGCTTTGCAAAAAATACGTATCAGTTTGGACCTGAAAACAGTTTTCTTTCAGTTTGCCACTACTCAATTATTTTTTTAAAGCCTACCTTTCCTCAAATGAATGTCCCAGAAGATTCATTGATCCTAAAGAAACGGCATCTATAACATGCAAACTATGTCGAGTAACCTGTTGATTATTCACGAATATCTTCTCTTTTACGAAATCTGCTAGAAGCAGTGTTCCCTTCACAAGGTGGAGACTCTGAATTTTAACCCAGTTCTGATTATTTTGCAAATGAAACGTATTGGAATATCCCACTCCTGAAATTTGATATCAAGTCAATCTACAATGCACTAAGTATGCATTTTTATGGGACTCACCTGCCACGAAATTTACTGTTTGGCTTCTATCCGAACTATATATATATGCGCAGAGCCAGTTATTAATGTTTCCCAATTTGGCCCTTGCTGCTTCCCAAGAGTGGACGTACCGAAGTTGAAAGACAACTTGCGCTAAAAACATAAACATGTATATTCCATTTACATCAATAAATTGCTCAGTCAATTTTCAGGGGTTACTGGAGCTTACCTCTAATCTAAATTTTAAGTTAAGTTTAAAATTCATGAATTTTGTACCTTTTAATTTTGCTCTTCTAAGCTTCAAATTTATAACAATGTCGAAATTGCATAAAGTTTATTTTCCTTCGGTACATTTCAAATTGGTCGAAACATCTTGACACTAGATGCGCATTATTATAGCATTATATTGTTTACAACAAGCAAATTAATTCTTTTGAGAGAGTGAATTAATGTTTTGCTATTATTTCGGATTCTTGTCATATTTATTCATTTTTTACCTCCAGACAAACACCTACAGAGATGAGGCCAATTTTGAGTCAATCCATACATATAAGAAAATTATTGTACTTTTTTCACTTACAAATTTTCAGGCCCAAGTCGGTAAGCAGATCCTGAACTCTGTAAAATATACGTTTCCTATTTTGATTTGGAAGTTTCCAATATTCTAGTGACTGACTACGTAAATCATCTTGCCTGGCTTCGATCAAATTAGGGTTTCTGCAAAAAGCTGCCAATTTCTTTAAAGCCACAATCTGTTGATTGCCAATTCTGCAAAAATGAATGTGAAAATACAATTAAAATTCAAAAAAATCGAATATTTAAATGGATGCTATGAAATACAGAAAAGTTTCAGCTTTTGTGCTTTTTACCTTGTATTACTGTCGAAAATATATTGAAAGAATGCAGCATCTTGCTTCAAAACTTCCGCATCAACTATCTCCAAAATATCTTTATCCAAAGTTTTCAATTCCCACAATCTAAACACTATTTTCCACATGTATTCCTTTATAACAGTTGTACGTACATCTGCTTTAAAATTACGGCACACAAAATATCTTTCAGAATTGGCGGGACGAGACGAATTCGGTTTTATAATACCAACTGAAAGCAGGCTATATCTCCTATTTGTGCGTATTGAAAACTTAAAACTTACCACTTTCAAAACACAAATACATTAAATAGAGAAGTCCAACACTAAATGGCGTGAAAATATCGAAAGTTTTTGTAACAAAATGTCCATGTGGTCTTAGTGTTTTCAGTGCCAGTATGCACTGGCAAACGTAAATAGTTTTGGATATCACTTCTTGTAGACTTTCTTGGCCTTTCACACTAAATCCCTAAAGTTAAAGTCTGTAAAAATAATGTTCGCAAATTACAACCGAAGCTTCCAGGCTTACTCCATCAGACATCATAAAATGTAGCCCCCCTTTGCTTTCATTGGCCACTCTATCAGCAAAATCGGTCAGATTATCAGGGTTGCATATATCTCCTCGTTCATCCGCGCCATATAAGGGTTGAAACATCGCAATACTAGCACAGCACGAGTCAGCAACTAATGTTCCAGATCCGATAAAATATTGAGACAATCTAGTTGATTAATAATAGTTACCTTTGAAATCATGCTCATCTTTCAGGGTCATTCCGAATCCTTTATACCACCACTTTTTCCGCCATAAAATATATTCAGTGAAACCTCCGGGACCAGCACATATGTCCGCAAAGTAAATAGGGCCCTCTTTATTGCTGAAATTCTCCTGACAAAATGTGTAACTTGAGATTAATGGAAGATAGCACTGCGTCTTTCTTACGTTTTCTTCCATAGTAGTAAACATAAAATCACATGCCGCATCGATATTAACCATCTTTAAGGCAGCTCTGTTCATGAAAAACATTGCTCGTATAGTTTCAAAAGGGTTCGCTCTCGTTCTTGCTTTGTTCAGGTCTTCCGCATCAAGTTCATCAAAGATGTTCTAAAAAAAACCGTTGACTGCCTAATTCAATAGTTAGAATATATGTCTTACTTTGGCATTAAAAACATTTTCAATGACTGTCTTATCACAAAAAGGTGAATTCTTGATAACTTCAGTGCTAGAAGGTCCCTCTTTCAGCCAATTTTCTAAGTCACTTGGAGTTATGTCGGTGCTATTCGTATTGTTTAACCAATCGACTTTCTCTTCGACTATAATTTGCTCTTGCGAAAAATCCCATGTCTCGTTTGTTAAATTAGTAGATGGGACACTATGGCCTAAACCGATTTTCCTTGCGTTGGGGGGTACCGCAACGGGTGCTTGGAAACTCGCCGGGCCTTGTTCAACTCTACCCAATCCAAGTCCCACTTTATAACCCATTTTTTGCTGAAAATATGTTCTTTTCCTTACTCCATTAAGAGCAGGGAAATTTTTTTGACTATGCATAAGATACTGAGCAGGGTCCCTCAATAAATGCACTGTACTCCAAAAATAAATGTCTTTTTATAGAACACCATACTCAATCTTTATTAATGGAACTAATTGGTGCATTCAATTCTCTATCCAACGATGCCAAAACGAATTCTGTGGCTCGAATGGTTTTTGAGAAATTTCGAAAAAAGCAGCGTCATGTTCAAGTGGATTTTGCAACTCAAAAAAAAAACCACGCAAATCTAAA
>NW_026019016.1:3666098-3692224 GCF_020466585.1 Dendroctonus ponderosae | reverse complement strand
CCCTGACTTTAAAGCTGGATCCGCCCCTGTTAGTTACTTAGGTAGTCGTTGCGTTTTTTATGGGTGTTCTAGTACAAGTAATTTTTGGACCATTTTCTTAATATTCAATATTCCAAAAACGCTTAGATTTCGATCAACAAATGGTTTAAATTGTCATGTACCAGAATTTAAATTATTAACATTACGAAACCACTTGGAATAGTTTAAGGAACTTTGGCAGGCTTTGAACAAAGAATAAACAGTAAGTCTGGAGGAGAAATAAGTATTTCGAATAAAAAAAATGTGTTTGCAAACCTGTTTCTTTATATCAATTGAAAATTAAATTGCATCCCTGAATATTTAAATTCCGACAAATTCTGGAAATATACTTAGGTGAGCAGATATTTTTTGGGGATTTACAGTCATACGTAATACGTAAATATTAGCGCTAAAGTAACTGTTAGATCTAGGAACCAATAAAATGTTATAGTAGGATGCGATATTATCACATACCATTATCCGTAGGGCTTTTTCATCGATAGTATGTGTTGGACTTTCAGTGGTTGAGTAGGATTCCTGAACAGCTGAAGATGGCTCAGTTTCATCGAGACTTTGGTCTTCCGCTCCTGTAATTGAGAATGTGCTTTTGTAATTACAATAATGCCCCTAAAATGATTGCTCTTTTAATTAATAATATGTATTCCAATGTGCAATAAATTGGCCAGAAGTGACTAATTCATGTAGAATTTGATGGTAAAATACAGTTTACATCGCGTTTTTTCGTGTTCTATGAATTGTTATCTTAATTAATAAACTTCCATAAATTCTGATAAATAATAATAACGCCAGTTGAATTGAACGCTAATTATGCCAGATAAGCTTCCGGGGATTCACTTTAAGGTGATGTGCAATGCGAGATTTGGCAGCCTGAGCATAAAAAGATTATGTGTATAGCCATATCATCAGCGTATTGTGCTATTTTTGTAGTGTAGTCTCGATAGAATAACTACCGATAGAGTTGAGGAGGGAAATGGGCCTATAAGAGGCGGGATCAGTCGGGTTTTCACCCGGCTTTAAGATAGGGATTATTAGATACCATCCATGATAGGCGTGCAGTAAAGAGGTTTAAATATAAACATCCTTCATAGCCATGGAGTATAAAAGTGGTGTTTTACTTAGAAATCATTCAAGTACATTATAGGTCCCTGATTAGACTGTCCATAATTACCTGGCTGATTATCTTTAGTGTTCTCCATGGTTAAATTTTAATACGAAATTTTCTCAAAAATGAGCGTGCTGTCTCGTTCCCGACTAAACATGCATGTAAACTGTGCATGTAAAATTAAATAGTAAAAAGGATGCTAAATTGTATATTTCAAAAACATAGAGGTTATGTCTATTGTGACAAGATCTAAATGTTTTCAACAACAAATTGCTAGCACATGCTGCGTGTGACGTCATTTCCGAGTAATACTTATCAAATAATAACTGACAAAATAGTAGATTCTGAGAACAAACACAATCGCCTCTATTTGTGTAACATTATAACAGCCTACTTTAACTGATATAGATTTACCTAGATTAGTTAAAACATCGTAAAAATTTGAAATTGCCAGAATAAAAAAACAATTATAAACAGTAAAAATACCCTCATGTCGGATTGAGTTAAAAAGACAAGGATTACTTGGAATTTACTTTTAACTATTTCCAAAAAAACACAGTTTCATTTCATCTTTTTTAGATTTATTGTCAAAGAAATTTTAATAACAACCTACATACAATACAATAAGATAGATAGATACTGGAACATTCAGCGACATGAACGCTCCTATATCAGAAAGCTGAAACCCTAAACCGAACATAAATATAATACAAAAATACAAATCACTCACATATTCACATATGTATAGTAAAGTAATCTTAAAATGCTTGTGCCTCTGATGTTGCCTTGTTGAAAATATAAGGCTCCCACTTTTCATATTCACTCTCTATCACTGACATCTCCAAATCAGCATTCAATATCAAAATGGGAGCAGGACAAGTGAATAGAGTTTTATGAAACAACCAGTCTTCATAAATGTCGTGTAGGGCTCGTAAATGGGGTAGAGAAACTGCTTTCTCCTCTGGCCTGTTCCGCTTGAGAATTCGTTCACGTGCCACTTCAGGTGAAGTTCTCAGGTATATTATTAAGTCCACTGGAACCAGGTTTTGCGACACGACCCACTGAAACCATCCATCAAGTACTGCAGCTTCAGGACGCGACATTAACCCATCTCTAGACAGTTTCTCGACGAAACAGTAACGAGCGCTATAGATGGACCTCTCAAGGAGTTTAATTGGACAAGTGGTTGGTTTGAGGTGATTTTCTAACATAGTAAGGTGGACGTAGGACTGGAATGTAAAGCTCCACTTTTCGGGATCTTTGTACATTAAACCCTGTAATGTTACTGTGTACGAAATGGAAGTGGCTGCGAATGTTAGTATCTTACCAATAAGTTGTTTCCATTTAAATTTCTCCACTGCTCCACAGGTTCAGGAAGGATACAGACATCTTCGTGCTTTCCATAGTGCTCTAAAAACGATGTTTTTCCGCAACCGATGTTACCCTCCACTATCACTGTAAACGGTCGCCTTAACGGTGAACTTTTTGAGACCAACGACGAGGCCATCTTTCTGATCAATACTTTTGCAGAATGCATTTTGGTGTTCACATAATCTGATTATATTTTATCGCCAAAGATTCCCCCGTTAACGCCAGCATCTACTGAGTACCGGTAAAAAGGTAATTACCTAAACATAACCTATTTCAATTGTGTTGTAAACAATCACAGATAAAGACAAATACACATCGAAGGATGAGAAAAACGGTTTAACTCGGACGTATTTTTGTTCCTTTCTAAGATGCGTTTTAAGAAAATTCGGAAGCTTTTTAACATCAAATTAATTTTTATCCGTCCATAAATTATTTATTTTTCTTGTGTGTTGACGTAGAAATCCGATAATAAAAATATCGATGTGGGAAAAAATCTGAAACTATTCAAAATACTCCTTGCTTAAAAACTAAAATGTGAAATTGCGATGTTTGGTTCATAACGCCAAAGAGAAGCGCTTGTTGTTTTTCTTCTTTTTGTCTATGAGTGGTTCTAACCTGAAAAGGTGCTGTTGTTTCGGTTATTAGTAGGGCTCAATTTGAAACCATGGAAAATAAAAACGTTAGATACGAGAAAATCGAGTTTTTGGGCGAAGGCCAGTTTGCCACCGTATTTAAGGCCAAAGATGTTAAAACCGACAAGATAGTGGCTGTTAAAAAAATAAAATTGGGCAGTCGCGAAGAGGCCCAAGATGGCATTAACAGAACAGCGCTGCGGGAAATCAAGCTGCTTCAAGAGTTGCACCACGATAATCTCATAGGGCTTCTGGATGTGTTCGGCCACATGTCCAACGTGTCTTTAGTGTTTGACTTTATGGATACCGATTTGGAAGTGATTATTAAGGACAATACGATCATTCTTACAACAGCCAACATTAAGTCATATATTTTGCAAACCCTGCAAGGTTTGGAGTATCTTCATGTAAACTGGATTTTGCACAGAGATTTGAAGCCAAATAATTTGTTGGTGGATGCAAGCGGAGTGTTAAAAATTGGCGATTTTGGGTTAGCGAAGTTGTATGGATCGCCTAACAGGATTAACACACATCAGGTTTGTTAGCTGTTACAGCTTGTTAGGTGGAAATCGTGGGTGACTTATGAATTTTCTTTGTAGGTAGTCACCAGATGGTACAGGCCTCCAGAGCTCCTATTCGGTGCAAAACAGTATGGCACATGCATAGACATATGGGCTGTAGGCTGCATCCTAGCAGAGCTGTTATTGCGAGTCCCGCTATTTCCAGGAGAATCTGATTTAGATCAGCTGACCAAAATTTTCGGAGTCTTTGGAAACCCGACAGAAGACAATTGGCCTGGAGTCAAAAGTCTATCCGATTACATCGAATTTAAGACATTTCCCCCCATTCCATTGAAATCCATATTTACTGCAGCGGGCGATGACTTGTTGCACGTGATAGAAAGTATGCTTGTCCTCAACCCAATAGCCAGGAAAACTTCAACAGCATGCCTGAAATTGCCGTTCTTTAGCAATAAGCCTGCACCGACAGCTGGTTGCAAACTTCCACTACCCCAAAATATTAGAAAGCTGGCCGAAATTGAAAGACTGTCCCTGAAAAGGAAGCTGTTGGATTCTGCGGAAGGAGGGACTCTATCTAAACGGCTATTCACCTAAAAAAGATCTACACCATAGACTGATTAAAAATCCCATATCGTTCGTTGTCTGCAATACAAAAATGACTGTAGAACTAGTAAATTAGTTGGATGTATGACCTTTACAGTTAAGCAAATTAAACTTTGATTCTTTGATACAGTTCGAAAAGTCGGGACGAAAACAAAACGACAATCTCTAGTTACTGTTACAAAAAAGTTTATTAGAATATTATTCAAATTATGTTAGTCGCTTTAGTAATCGAAGTTATAATCAAAGTATGACGAATCTAAATTGTGCACCCTAACATAACCATCTTCTCCTCCTGAAGCGTACGATTTGCCATCCGGATGGAAGGCCACGCTGTTAATCGGACCAAAGTGGCCTTTAACCCGACCAAATTCCTCCTCAAACACCAAATGGAAAAACCTGGAGTCGAATTTGCCAGCTCGTGTACTAGTGGTGGTTACTTCCATAGCTTCCTGCCCTCCACCTGAAAAAGCAGTTGATTCAGTGATGTTTTTCCACACCTAATCATAGCGTTTACCCAATACTACGTGCTCAGCTATTGGACTTATGGCTGCTGAGTTTACTGGACGTTCGGTTTTATATGTTTTTAACAACATGAGCTTTTGAGCATCAAATAGCTTGGCCGTGTGGTCCTTGGACGCAGTTATAAACATCGTACAGTCCTTGTTCCACTGCATATCATTAATTAACTGGCTATGTTCCGTAATGCTGTTGAGTTTCTTGCCGGTCTAAAAACACCCTTGTACAATGCGAAATCTACAACTGGATAGAGAGTGTGGACCTTCAAATCCCATTGGATAATCTCCCCATTTTCATGCCCAGATATTAAGGTTTCATCTAAGTTGTCCCATAATATCGAGGAGACTCTTGAGCCGCTGATGGGAATTCTCAAAATTGGTTCTTGCTTTGAGAAGCTGTCATCAATAGTACGGACATCAATTATAAAGATTTCGCACGGTTGCTTCATTGCTTTGTCAGTTGTGTACACAGCCATGTTAGCTGAGTAACTGAACAGGCAGCTTCTGACTGGGGACTGAGTGACAATATTGCCAGTTTCTTTGCCCGTTGCACAGTCCCAAATTTTACAACTGTTGTCACCACCACCCGACATAAATTTGGTGGTTGTCCAATCCACATCAATGCACCAGACAGCCCCCTGATGCCCATTGAAGGTTCCTAACCTTTCCCCGTTGAGAGAATACCAAACATTGGGTTTGTTATCTTTCGAGGCGGAAAAGAGTAGGTCTCCTTCTCGGTTATATTTTATTTGCGTTATGGTACGCTCATGGCCATTGAGAATGAGCGGCTTCTATAGTAAAAACACGTGTGATTAGTTTTAAAACGAGTTTAGATTAAAAAAATGCAATTTTTATTCAACGAAAGGGTCAAGCCAGAGACTTACCATGTCTGTCGTTACTATAACAAGTGAAGACTTATTTCTAGCTAAAACTAAGCTAAAATATTGCTGATATCTCTGAACAGAAAGAAATTTTCATATACAGAACTTTCAGGCGAAAGTCGCTCAAAATGACAAATGACAAATGACAAATGGCATCGGTGTCGACAACATCACAGAACACCTCTGAACAACTATTTGTCAACAATTTGGCTACATTGCAATGCAATTGGCGATCGGACTACCTTTTTTTTCATAAAAAAATCGTTAAAATTTCGTATTTACTTCACACTAAGAGCGACAATTGTCATAATTTTGAAATTGAAGATAAGCTTGTGTTAATTATGAATGATAAAATCTTATATAGGGAAATTTGGAAGACTGAGGAGATATTTTGATTTAGAAGAAAGAAAAGTGATTAGTTCGCGAAATTAGTATTAACAACTTTATTAGCAATATGTATGATACATATTTTATTTATTTTTTGTGTGTTTGTTATTTTATTTTTCCTAATAATGTGTTGTAATGTTTAAAGAAATATCATAAATATATCTATTGACTCTTATGTTTATTTTAGTATTGCTGCAAGTTCATAAAAATTCAAGTTTTGAAAAACGTGCGATTTTATTTAGCCCCCCCAAGAAGGAAAAATGAGACTACCGATTTTTTACGATATCTACCGAAAAATGTCGAGCTTATCTACCGAAATTCGATTTTCTAACCTGGCAACGCTGGTTCACAGGGTCAGTCTCATCCACAGATCACATAATAGTAACCTGTGTGATCTGTGGTATCATTCGCAGGTATCATTAATCAGTAACCTATTTTGGCAGTATATATCAAGTAAATTAAAAAAAAATGGCAAAAGTTGATCTGGAACTGAAAAAAGTAAGTTATAAAAATCTGAGATGGTTCGCTCAACTCCCACATTTTGTTTAGGCGTTTGCTGAGCTGCAAGAGAAAAAAATCGAGACTGAACAGAAACTGAAGATTTCCGCAATTCAAATCGAGGCGTTAAAAAGGAGCAAACAGCACGCTCAGTTCACTGAAAGGTACAGTAGACATTATTCCACATATCTCCTATAATATATTGAGAACTTTTCCCCACACACCCAAGGGTGGTTGGCACAAAATGTGGGTATATTAACATGTGCAAAACTTTTAAAGGGAGATCGCAGCTCTAGATTCGGCAATCAATACATATGACTCAGTGGGTAGGATGTTTGTCTTAACGCCCAAAGCAACTATTGAGGAGGACATTAAGAAAAAACAAACAACAGCTGAAGCGAAAATTAAAACCCTAGAAGGGCAGATGGTATATTTATCAAACTCACTAAAAGAGGCTGAAAATAGCTTAAGGGAATTGATACAGCAAAAGAAGGATTCCTAATATTTTACTATGTTGAAATTGCACTTTTGATGCGTTTTTTAAGCTTTTATCATCATTTGGAATTCAGTACACCGTCGGTAATCCGAACTAATTATTGCAAGGGCAAATTCGTATTTTCGAATTGTTCGGATTAACAAACTTTTTTTGCGTTACTGTAATTAACTTATTTTACTCCTGATTTTATTATGTAAATTGAAAATTTTTAGGTGAGAATGCATGCATTAAAAGTCTAACTTTGTTTATAAAACGGCTTAATTTTTATATATACGTAATACATACGACTCAAAATTAGTGACTTTTTGTTCTGCTAAAACGGCCTTAAAAGCCCGTTTTTTCATTTTGACTTCTTCTCTGTGAGAAGTTGGGCCATACGTATTCGTCCGAGCTAGCGCGTAATTCATCTTGAACATAACAACTAAAATATCCATATCGCTTAAAGATTCGCATTACTCCTCATGACTCCCAATTAATAACTTCCTAGTTCTTGTTCAAGTTCTGTTATTTGTAAGTCATCGGGAACTATTCATTTCCGAAAAAAAAACGAGGCTATCCATACCTTCCTAACACTAATAATTTAATTTTGAGTCCCAGAAGCGTTTAATCAAGGCATACATGTAATTCTCTCATGGATCATCTTTCTGCTTGAGGCTGGTGCCTCCGGTTGATCAGCAAGTGTCTTTTGAGGGAGGAATTTCCAAAAAGGCCACTTTTGTCTGCATGATAGATTTGGTACAACTGCATTTCCCGGACTTTGTTTTGAAGTAGTTCTTTGAATCGCTCTCCGGATCCCTCGTTACTGGACAATTTTTCGCCTGTGAATCGGCAGCACTCGTGTTAAAATTTCTGTTATTGTAAGTTGGCTATAAAAAAATTGGGCTTTTTCCCTCAAAATTTCTCATGGGACCGAAGGCCAAACATTTCAAACATGCGGATTAAAGGGTATTATTACTGTATTAATTAAAATATTATAGCTAATAGTCAGAGCGCTTATCTTATTAAAACTTTTAATGGAAACTGAATACTATTATTTAGTCAGTACACTTTCAAACAGCAGCGGTTTTGTTTCTGGATTCATATCCACATCTTGGGGCTTATTCAGCAACTTGAATAGTCCGGTTCCGATCGGTGCTGGCATACCCATGATAATATTTTCTGATACTCCACTGATTTGGTCAGTTTGCCCATAATACGCGGCGTCGAATAAGTGATCTGCGGTATTCTCAAACTGGAAACATCATACATTAATTTGGTTATTTGCATAACTAACGCAAGACTTACCGAGGCCAAGTTCAAAACAGATTGCTTCATTTTCGACAACCCTTGCCTTGTGACGCCGAGAACCTCACCAGTGTGCGTCATCTGGGCAGAAAGCAGCATAATGTGCCGGTAATCGACACTCATTCCGTGATTTTCCATCACCATTTTGATCTCCGTCATTATGGTTTCCCTAAAATATTGCTCATAAATCCCTTATTAACCAGTGACAAGGTCTTTTTACCTGGCTGCTTCAATACCAAGAGTGTTATATACTTCAACAACATTATTTGACACCGTTTTCGTCCCATCAATGCCGTAAGTAGCCATTACTTCCCTAAAATTGTTGCCCTCGACACACAATTGATAGGTGGTTTCCCCGCCCTTTTCTTCTTTGGCAATTACAGCTCTATTTACGGATGGTAATCCCTTTAAAAGACCACGCTTAGTGTCATAATACGTAAGTATTATAGGTAAATAACTTGACCAATTTACCTTTATTACAACTTTTGAAACTTCGGCCTTCAACTCGCTAACGGCGAAGTTTAGCCGACCAGCGTACGTGCCCGTACTTGGGTGAATCGTTAATATGGTGGGGTACTCTATGCGAACTTCGCAATGTTTCATTTTGAGTTTGCTGTCGGTCAATATGCTGAAATTTAGTAAATATTAGGGCTAAAATACATTATTCAAAGAAGAAATGTGAAAGACTAAAGCACTACTGTTGAACTAGAACTTGTTGACTGTTGAACTAGTTGTGGAGCGTGTTTAAAAAATGTTTGGAATGCAGTAGTTTTACCAGTAACGGATTAACTCCGGGCTTAATTCCAACTTAAGCGAGACGATCCTCTCATGGTTCAGTTTGATGAGCAAAAATGCGTTGGTTTCTGTGTAAACTTCCTCAATGAATTCGGAAATCTGAAAATTATATTAAACCATTACCAGTACCGACTTAAAACTGGATATGTCTCACATCTCCTAAAGTAGTTCGTTCTAGTCTCGCTTTTACAACTCTGGCAAACGAGTCATCTTTGTCGTTGACCAGACAGGCATTTATTATGGGCGTACTAATGGTCTTCGTGGCGTTGATGATTTCTTTTATTCTGTAAATCAATCGAATGACCGGGACTTAATTTTTTAAGTCAATGGACACATTTACCTGGGTACTCCTTGAGTAATATTCATGCTGGCAACACCAGCAAAGTGGAAAGTTTTAAGAGTCATCTGGGTGCCAGGTTCGCCAATACTCTGAGCAGCTAAAGCGCCCACAGCAGTGCCAGGTTCAATAATTGATTTTGTATATTTCTGTCCACATGTTTCTAGAAACGTTACAAGTTGACTGCATGTTAATCTTTCGATTTCTTTCACTACACTGGTGTAACCGAAACGAGTCAAAATTCTCTCAACTTTGTCGGCGATTAAGTTCATAAATTTGCTAAAAAATACAATCAGTTAGTTAGTTTTTCAGGTAATAACTTCACGGCTTTTAACGTGATGTTGAATGATTTGATTAGCCACGGCGAAAGAAAATTAATTCAGACTCAACTGCAGTCGCATCGTTTTTATTTTCTTATTGCACTTGATGTTTGAATAACTTTTCAGTGCTCTGTTTGTTTTAGTTAATAAGAAAATGATAAATTTCGATCCGAGGATAACCGTGACATTCTTCTTGCGCCGCTCATGCAATACCAAAACACCAACGACTGTTTTTTTACGTTAAATTATCTCAGTAGAATTTGCATATGCTCTACCTCAATTCATTTTTAAAATCTTGGCTGCACTCATTTAAAGCACCAGTATCTAGAAATGCTTTGGTCGCTCGAATAATCTGACCTCCATTCAACGGCACTTCATTCCTGTAAGGGCATTTGGCCTTTATGTGTGCCAAAACCCGGTCAAAATCGACGGGACAGTCTTTTCCTACATTTTTTGTTTTTATCATGATAATTCGTGTTTGGTATTCTTAAAAGTACATACCTTCCATGTAGATTGGATCTAATCCATCACATCCGTAGGCCAATTGCACAATACCGCCATCGGCATTTCTTACTGATCCGTCGTAATGTACTACCAAGTCTTCCAGCACCTAAAAAACAAATTCTATGCCTAAAAACATAGGAATTTTTTTAAATTCCTACCTTGATGAGCCGTCGTTGCATGTAACCAGTTTCAGCGGTTTTGACTGCGGTATCTACCAAACCCTCTCGTCCACCCATGGTATGGAAAAAGAACTCAGTCGGAGTGAGGCCGCTGAAAAAGCTATTTTCTACAAATCCTTTGGCGTAGGGAGTTTTCGCTAAAAGAACACATTACTCAGATAATAACAGGATAATATTGTAGCGTCTTGTGCACCTACAATGATGATCAAAATGAGGCAGCGATCGATCTTCAAATCCATCCGGCACTCTTTTCCCGTTCAATGCCTGTTGTCCGACGCACGCAATCATTTGGGAAATATTAATCAAAGAACCTGCAAAAATACTGCCAAATAAAGCTTTCCATGGCTGTTAGTTACAACACAACCTTTCGATCCTGACAAAGCCATTACGAGGGGACTGTTAGTCGAAGGCAGTTCAGCTAGACACGCCTGACCCGCATGGTCTCGAATGACGGAAAGTTCCTTTAACATCATCGCCTCTAAAGTCTCTTCGGCTGTACAGCCAGGTTGGCACTCTAATTTTCGCTGTTCCATTTGCGTTATGTATTCGTCGCATTTTTGATAGCTGGAATAGAACAGTGTTAGGAATTGGCTTCTAGGAAAAGCTTGATTTAATTTACCCAGTTTTAAGCAAATGGTTTTTGC
Source organism: Dendroctonus ponderosae (assembly GCF_020466585.1). Lineage (NCBI taxonomy): Eukaryota > Metazoa > Arthropoda > Insecta > Coleoptera > Curculionidae > Dendroctonus > Dendroctonus ponderosae. Next base: position 3,681,116 of record NW_026019016.1, on the reverse strand, counting down.
GCTTAATTAACGCCTCGCTAGGAGTTACGTCGCCAATGCCAATAGAAAATCCAGTGTTCATTAAATAGTTTGATGTCATTCGTGCTGTGAAGTGAATATACTATTTGTATTAACTTATACAGTTTTACATGAATATCCAGAAACAGAAAAACCACCCACCACCACCACCACCAAATGGGACACCCTCTACATATAATAGGATTTTTAGATTGTCCTCCTAAAATATACGGTGTTTCAGGAATAACTACCGTAAATTCAGGGGTTAATAGCTCTTGCCCAAATATGGAAAAAATCTGAATATAGATGGGTTCACAAAAGCTTCGTTTTCGAAATACAAGGCGTCAAATATTACTTTAAAAAATACAAAATTACATATAACTTTTGCAAAATGGTTTGATAAATTTTAGTGAAACTTTGTGGGCAGTGAAGGCTGTAAGAGGTGCTTATTTTGAATAATTTTATTTCACCCGTACGCCAGTTTTAATTGACTGCTCAATTCTGAATAAAAAAAACACTCTTTCAGTTCTGTCGTACGACCAATCGTCGTAGAAATAAAAAATATAGATTAATTGGAAATAAGCAGCTTTTTTACAGCCTTTACTACCCACAAAGTGTCATTAAAATCTATACAATGGTTTTGTAGATTTTCGAAGTAAAGTTTGACGCCCTGTATTTTGAAAACGAAGCTTTTGCGTACCCATGTATTTGGGCAAGGTCTTTTAACCTCTGAATTTACGGTACTTATTTCTGAGACATCCTGTATAATGGTGTAAAAAGCAAAGTACCAGGTTATCTGAATAGCACCTTAACGCACTTGATTGTAGTACTTACAAAGTCTCCACATGGATTTAATGGCAAACTCCTGTCCAAAGTCCCTGAGAATTACATAAAATATGTTTCCACCTTTTCCGCCACTGCCCAAGTGACCCTTATCTAAAGTTCCTGCTAATAGCTGAGAGTTTCTGATCAACACATACGAGTCCTTTACACACATTTCCTTGTTCTTTGTATACGATTTTCCTTTGGCTTCCATATTGGCCAGAATGTGGCATTTCTTATTGGGTTTAAATATCAGCGAAATAATCTGCTTACCAGACCAGAGCGTTTTCGGCTAAAAAAACGAGCAAGTATTTAAAAAAATTAAATAGTTTCATCATTTATTACATATAATTAATATTAGTAAAATTACTAACCTTTATAATACAAGGAGGCGGTAGATCGATGTCCATATGCGTGTCGGAGCCAGCCAATAAATTTGCTGCTAGTTGAAAAGCATGTGAGCGGTCAAAGAATGTATCTTTTTTGCTTAGAAGATAAGCGCCCGTGAGAAAATCTTGAGTGGCTGCAATCAGCAGTTCTCCATTTCTAGGCGTCACCAAATTACTTTTGTTCTAAAATCATATCGCAAATCTTGAAGTTTAGACAGAACAACTGAGTCTCGTTATTTACCCCCATGAGGATTAGAGCTTCAGCCTTGGCTTCCTCAGTCTGCGGTAAGTGAAGATTCATTTCATCACCATCAAAATCGGCATTGTAAGGGTTGCAAACACATTCGTTGAATCGAAAAGTCCTGTGGTTGTGCACTTTGACTCTATGAGCCATAATTGATAGTTTATGTAAACTAGGCTGTCGATTGAACAGGACTATATCATCATCGTGCAGGTGTCTTTCAACGATATCGCCCAACTAAAAGAACAATTCATGATCTATTTCCTCAGTTTACTCATTGATAACGGGTACCTTCAGCTCTTGGGCCAACTTTTCTTTGTTTCCATATCTGAGAAACTTTTTGAACTCCGAGCCTTTTTGTTGCACATAGTTGGCTCCGGGCCACCGATCTGGACCATTCATTATGAGATTCCTCAGCATGTCAATGTTGGCTCGAATCACCCTTTCAGGAAACGTGAGTATCATGGCAACGTGCCTTGGAACACCCACTTGGTCGATTTCTAAGTTCGGATCAGGAGAAATAACGGTTCTCGATGAAAAATCCACCCTTTTTCCAGACAGATTGCCTCTGAATCTGCCCTGCTTGCCTTTTAAACGTTGTACCAGGCCTCTACCCGGTTTCTTTGGCTAAAATGCAATTGGTTATTGACGCATATTCGATTTTATCGGCTGGGAATTACCATCATGTGCAAAGGAACTCCAGAAAGTTCACTGTTAATATAGAGAGCAGATTGGAGCTGCAAAAAGTCCCATCCTTCTTGGTACATATTAAACGAAGCTCCAGATGATCTGTGTTTCTCGATCACGTCGTTGAGAAACACAATTTCTGATTGTTTTATTGTTAAATCATCCTCGTTGCTGCAAATATGAAATTTATAAATAAATCCAAGGGTACAAATATCTAAACTTACGTTCCAGCTTTTACATCTGAAACCACGGATGGTCTGATGGAGACTGGAGGTACTAACATTCGTGTTAGCAGCAAGTCTTTGGGATGAGCCCTAAAAGGTTTCAATTAATTGAGTTTGTCGTAAATGTTGTATTTTGTAAGTACTTTTTTGGATCCATTCCCAATAGGACAATATCACTCGTTGGAATCATCATAAACAGCTGGAGTACATCGATGGGCGTTAAAACGCGGTCAATGCCGTTGCCCAGCGCCGATTTAATGTCCGGGTTGTTTTTAATAGCGTCTTTAAATTCCTCTAAGAGTTTCTCCCTTAGTTTCTCCTTGTCCTTTTCCCGGTAGTCAACATCATGTACGATTTTAAGCGTTGTGTTAGAGGTGCTGCCTTTAGCGGCGGTCATTTTTTTGACAATTCCGTTAACCGCTTTGCAGTGAGGACATTTGGAGACTTTCTTGCATTTCTCAACGATCTTTTTCCTGATTATTTTTCTAGTCATGTAGCTGAGACGCGGATTGCTCAGTTTCATTCTGTACGGCATTTTTTCGTCCTTCGGTAATAATACAGATGAACATTTCTTACATATTGTTTGCAATATGGAAATAATGCTTCTGAAGTAGCCAACGTGAAATATGGGCATCTGCAAATCTATATAGCCGAAATGGCCTCCACATCCGTTGATGTTTTTTCCACAAGTTTGGCATGGTGACTCTTTCGAATTGGTGCCCTGAGAAAGGAAAAAATTATGGAGTTATACAAGTTACAAGCAATGACCGAGAAAGCCGAACTATTAATGTAAGTACACTTTGTATACTCTTTAAAGTATGAGACAATCCTCATTCCTCATTCAACCTTCCTGTTAATGCCAGTATAAAACAGTACTTACCAGTCTCCTATCCAGTACTCCATAACTGATAGGAGTTCTACCAAGATCCTGATTATAAAGACTTTTCGCAACTACGTGAATGTGGGCTTGCTGTTGCATACTTCCAGCGCTTTCGATTCCAAAGGTTAAGTGTGAGCTGAATTAAAGATATTCATATTAATGTACCAAGCAATGATGTATTTTTGGCAATTGGGAGCTGGTGTATGGTTATATATTCCAACACCTTTTCGGAAGTTTATTAAGAATAAGTCTAAATCATGTACTTACATCCTTTTGGTAACATCCGCTTCCTTATACTGTTCTTTAGGCATTTTGGTAGGTAGGTATACACTAATTGAGAAATAAATTAAATATAAAATCTCTGATAAAATCACTTGTTTCAAACAATATTTAACTACTGTCGAAAGTGAGGTTAACTCGTTTCCACAGATTCTCAACTAAAAAAAACAACTTGAATCGAGAATGTTCAATTTTTTTTTTTTTTTGGTTTGCCCGGCCGCTGGAGGAATAAAAATCTTCGCGAAGACACCCAGTGTTCCGAACCCTGGGTAGTGTTGGATTCTTACCAACTAAAAAACCCCCTTTTTGGTACTACGAGTTTTCGGGAGTTATCCTTTAAAACTTGTAGTCCTCTCTAAGAATTTGTCAGCTCCGGCATCCGTATGCCATAGCATCGCATTCTCTCCATGCTAGCTGCTTGCTAGCATGGGCATCTTATTAATTTACACCTTACTTCTATGTGCATGCTAATTGCTACCACATATTACAAAGTACCGCTGTGACCTGTGATTACTACTATCTCTACATAAAAAGATAATGTTCAAGCAAGCCACCACTGTTGAAATTCATGATGTCATGGCTGGAATATTTGGAAATTCATCGCCTGATTTTATCGAAATACGGCCATTTTAACTAGTTTGTTTTGCCAAATTCAATAATGACTCCATCTATTTAATTTTGATTCATTGTCGTGACTCTTTTTAATAATTTAATAAATTTTGTAGATATTTGGTTGTTCAATGGCTTCAGTATGCATTGTTTGCAACCTATTTAAAATGTATAGTTCGATAATCTGTGAAATGTACTTTCACCTTTCCCTTTTGACAAATTTGACAAATCCTTTTCCTCATGGTCGGTCATTTGGACCGAGCATAGAACATTTTGTGTGTTTATTTTCACACAATTTAGGTAAAATTTCGGCCTGATTTTGCATACTTTAACACATAGAGTATTTTCAGAGTAGCCCTAATTAATAGTCACGCTAATTACCACTCAAGAGCTGTAGCTTGAAATACGTGTCTTTTGAGGTTATATTGGAAAGTTAACATATTGTTTTCAACATGTCCAGGACAATGTCCCGCAGGAGAGGCGAAATCGAGGAGACCGACAAGCTCACTCGTATTGCAATCGTCAATGCCGACAAGTGCAAACCCAAACGATGCCGGCAAGAATGCAAAAAGTCTTGTCCTGTTGTTCGTATGGGCAAGCTTTGCATTGAAGTAAGCCCTAACAGCAAAATTGCTGTTATATCTGAAGAACTGTGTATTGGTTGTGGTATTTGTGTGAAGGTAAGTTTCAACTAATGCTGACGACATTTTAAAACACTACATGTTATGAATGCAGTTCAGAGCTTTGAACTCTACAGGACTTAACGGAAAACTCAGGGTGCTTTCTTTGTTTTCAGAAATGCCCATTTGATGCCATCAACATCATCAACCTTCCCAGCAACTTACTGCGTGAGACCACTCACCGTTATGGCAAGAACTCGTTTAAACTCCATCGTCTCCCCATTCCCCGTCCGGGCGAAGTTCTTGGGCTAGTCGGGACTAATGGGATCGGCAAATCCACTGCTTTGAAAATTTTGGCTGGCAAGCAGAAGCCAAATTTGGGGAGATACATGGTAAGAACATCTACATGGCGTTTTACCAGTTTGTTTGAGAATTTGGCCAATTTAGGAACCTCCAGACTGGACGGAAATTCTAAGCCACTTCAGGGGAAGTGAGTTGCAAAACTATTTTACAAAAATTCTCGAAGATGACTTGAAGGCGCTGATCAAGCCGCAGTATGTGGACCAAATTCCCAAGGCCGTAAAAGGCACTGTGGGGCTATTGCTAGATAAGAAGGATGAGCTGAAAAATCAGGATATTATTTGCGGCATGCTTGGTAAGTTGAGGCGTAAGCCAATATTATTTTTATTTTTGTTTTGAGCATTTATATTGCAAGTAAATAAGCAGTAAATCACTGTACTCTCAAATCGATATTCTGATTTTTCCAATCCCCGATTATTTTGCTTAAATAAACATCTTTTAAAAACTTATCGGGAAATGCGTTAAACACTCTCAAGACGGAAAACTCAAATGCCTATGCAGTATTTTTTATATTTTTTCCCAGATCTGAAACACATTAAAGAACGAGAAATCAGTGCGTTATCTGGTGGTGAGCTTCAAAGATTCGCCTGTGCCATGGTGTGCATTCAAGATGGAGATATTTTCATGTTCGATGAACCTTCCTCCTACTTGGACGTGAAACAACGTTTGAATGCCGCTAAAACTATCCGATCCCTACTTAGTCCCGATAAGTAAATTTTCACCATATTCACAACTGTTTGCTTTTTTTCTATATGATGTTTTGTTAAATTACAGATTTATAATTGTCGTTGAGCACGATTTGAGCGTACTGGATTATCTATCAGATTTTATTTGTTGCCTTTATGGTGTTCCTGGTGCCTATGGTGTAGTTACAATGCCTTTCTCTGTTCGTGAAGGTATATACTCATTACTCATGAAGTATTTTTATTATTAACGTTTTCTCTCTATTTAGGTATTAACATCTTTTTGGATGGGTTTGTTCCCACCGAAAATCTGCGTTTCCGCGATGAATCGCTGGTATTCAAAGTGGCTGAATCCGCCACTGAAGAAGAGGTGAAGCGAATGAATCATTACGAATATCCGACCATGTCGAAAACTATGGGCAACTTCAAGTTGGCGGTGAAAAAGGGACAGTTTTCCGACTCGGAAATTTTGGTGCTATTAGGTGAAAATGGTACAGGAAAGACCACATTCATTCGAATGTTGGCCGGTAACTTGGAACCCGATACGGGATCAGGTAAATATTTATGACTGAGCAAACTCAGTCATAAAAGGTCATCAAACTTTTTTCAAACTGCTTTTTGTCCACAAAAACATTGGCAAATCTTGTTTGTTTTCAGGGACTTTGCCTCAGCTGCACATCAGTTACAAGCCGCAGAAAATCAGCCCCAGGTCCCACGGATTAGTCCGGCAATTGCTGCATGAAAAAATTAGGGACGCCTACATTCACCCACAAGTAAGCATTAAGTTTTTAGCTTTGATTATTTATTTTAAAAAAATATCCTTTTCAGTTCATCGCTGATGTGATGAAGCCACTGAAAATCGAAGACATCATCGACCAAGAGGTTCAGAATCTCTCTGGAGGAGAACTGCAAAGAGTTGCAATGACTCTTTGCTTGGGCAAACCTGCCGATGTCTATCTTATCGACGAGCCCAGTGCTTATCTCGATTCCGAGCAGCGTTTGGTCGCAGCCAAAGTAATTAAAAGGTAAGCTTTTAACACAGTCTTTATTTGACCAATCACAACTTCGATTCATTAATCCGTTTGAATTCATTTATGGAAGATGAAAGTGATCAAGTTATCTTTAAAAATACTTGCGACTGGGAAGAAATGCAAAGAAAAAACATTCAAAGGGGCTCCCCCCTTTGAATGTTCTATTTTTTTCTCGGCCATAAAAATGTTTTTTTTTTAGATTTTATTACATAAAACTATTACGATTATTGATATTAAAATAATAATTAACTGGATTCTAATAATTCTTTCCGTACTTAAGAGCCTTTTACACAAACAAATGTCCTGAATACATTTATTTCTTTCCAGATTTATTTTGCACGCCAAGAAGACCGGATTTGTAGTAGAGCACGATTTCATCATGGCAACTTATCTTGCGGATCGGGTAATTGTCTTCGAAGGCCAACCATCGGTAGACACAACTGCTAATTCACCGCAAACCCTGCTGGCAGGCATGAACAGGTTCTTGGAGCTGCTGGGAATCACTTTCCGAAGAGATCCGAACAATTTTAGGCCTCGAATTAACAAGCAAGAGTCGGTCAAGGATGTGGAACAGAAGAGAGCTGGTCAGTATTTCTTTTTGGAAGACTAACTTTCTTTGAGCTGGCAAATTTTGGTTGTTTTCTTGTTAGATTATAGGGCATAAATCTTGTAAGACAACAATAAAAATGGCAATTTTTCTTATCGCTAGGAAGAGATTTTGCAAGATTTCTGTGCTTATTTAAACACCCAACTTGTGCTGTACAATGTAATAAGAATCAACCAGGTGTGTGTGACAATTTTGGGTTTATCCAAAAAGTTTGGCAAAAAGATCAATAATTACGAACGCAAATGTTTTATTTATTGCGAAGCTGTACTGCTAATTGTGCGGCGAATTTATCAACAAACGGTCACAAATAAAAAAATTGTTGTAATGAAGTAGGCTTTTATTTTACAATCACAAAGGTTTTTTTAAATTAAATATTGCTATTTTTCAAGATTAAAAAAATTCTTATACACAATATAATAACAGTATTCTAGATTAGAAAACTTGCAGGATATGTTCAATATGTACAATATTCTTATTACTTTGAGCTAAATGTGTCTACCACGCAATTACAGTAGTACAAACGGAAATTTCAAATGGAAGTCTTTGCGGAGGTCAAACTTGGTTTTATAAATACATAATTTAAAAAGTGTGATTTATGAATTAAATTTAGCTTGAAACACTTACTTTTTTAATTATTTTTTAACGCAACTATTCTGGTAATTGATTTTTTTATCTCAAACATTGATAAATAAGTCAGTTCACATTTCTGTGCCTAGGAAGGTCGTATTTAGGTAATTGTGCGTTAATGCGAAATACTCAATGTTTAATAGTTTTTAGAAGATTTATATGAAAATAAAATTTTCCTATTAACTCCATATGAATAAAACTAAGTTTGACGAAAAAAATTGGTTCTGATATGGCAGGCAACGTTAAACCATTACTCGGTAATAAAAAAATACTTACACTGACTGTAAAAAGTATAATAAAAAATAATATACATACAAATAAAATATACAAAAATATACATTGAATAGATACAACTTAGGAGCGTAACTAGTGAGCAAATGTGGTGGAAAACGAGAATTAAGTACAAAATAACTTAAAAATACAGTAATAATACATTATTATGTATCAGATGCGAAAATCTTATAGTATGAGATACGTCTGACTACATTTTCTAGGCCAGTTGAAACAACACAGTTCTAATAGGCGGGCGACAGCCCCAAATGAAACGATGCACACTGTGCGTGCTTAATCGTTGACGTCGAAATTATACGTTAAAAAATATACATTTTTATTAATTTTTTACAAATACAAAAAATATCTTTGGTATATACTTTATATTATTAACAAGAACATTTTTTAAAGTTAACAATTTTCATAAAAATAACGTATTTAGTAAGCACATGATTGTTACGTGAATTATTACGAAATTGAATTTTTAACAACAAAACGACAGGGGAATTTCCATTTGCAAGTGATGTAATCAAGAAAAAAGTGACAAGCTTATCGACAACGTTGCGTTTAATTTGGCAGTAAATAAATTTCCTTAGCCTGTTCCGTAGGAATTACTTGTACAAACAATAGTAATCGGATTATATCAGAAAGTTGCTGTGGATAGTTCGGAACTAAAGCAATCTTCTCAAGGAAGCTTATGAACAAGTTGAACTTAATGAAGAGGTTATTAAATACGTTAAGTTTGTGTGAAGTGAATCAACTTTTAATGATTCACCCTGTATTTCAAGCGCCTAGTTTGTGCAGATAAACGTACAAATTGAGTTTTGTAGTTGCTCTTTGTGCGTTTGTAGCTCACGAACTTAATAAAAACTTAACTTTCTTCCTCCAACAGCTGATTGCGTAGGTTTTTTTAAATTTGTACGCTCGGCTTTATAGTGAACACTGTGTTCAAAGTTTCTATTTTCAAAACTTTATTGTGCGGGTATTTTGCCTCAACATTTTCTGCCTTTTAAAATGACAATATTAATGTACATCAGAAAGTGTTCGTTTGATAAATAATTCGTTATTTGTATAGACATTAAAGCACTCCATCAATTCGTAAGCGAAGGCGCGAGGAAGTTATGTGTTGTAGTTAAGTTATTTGTATTATCTCTTGCTTTTTAGCACAAGCTACTTTAAGTTGTGATAAGCACTAAATGTTTAGTTTGCTGTTCGACGAACTAACATCATCCACCTCGTTTTTCTAAAAAAACGGTCCTGTTGTTGCACAGGGTTGATTGATAATAAGCTTGGCACTTTTCCTGTAGAGAAAACAGCACAAACATCACGTTTCGTCCGCATAAATATTAGAAACAATAAACGGATAAACATTGACTACATGGAAGCGCTAGCATCGTTCAAAATATAAATGATCTATAGAAGAACTGTTAGTTCGATTTCTAAGGTAGTAAAAGTCGTAAAAAAGTTAGTTATTGATAAAAAATTGACAAGATATTGTCGGTGGTTTTGTAAAAGTCCGACTTTCACTTGATATGTAGGTATTTACAGAACGGTTGAATCGTTGAAAGCTGCCTGATTTTTTCGTGTAGTATGGAAGTAGTATGGCACAAGGTTCATTCATCAGTTTATTTCAAACATATCGGTTCTCAGTGAATGTTTTGTTTTATTATTGCGAAGGTTAATTAGTGCTTGATTTTTTCCAGTAAGCCCTGAAATATTTGTCTATGTTTGGGGAAAAACCGGCAGCTGAACAGTTCAACGCTATAAAAAAAACTCGATTAATTCGGCAACCATTTGAATAATTGTCTAGAAAGTGCCCATAATGGGGCATCAAAGACCCTGAACACTACCGACAAATTGACAGGAATTTCAGAACAGTGTCGTCAATTTTTGTGTAAATTTTCCACTACGAATCCTACGAGATTCAACAAAACGGCATTAGTTTATATCAGTCTTTTCAGTGTTTGTCTCTAACAATTCTCTACTAAAGAAATCACTTTGTATGGTACAGAGGGGTTCGTCTCGAAATGTTACTGCCAGCACTAGAGCGCGACACAGCAGCACTTTTAAATTTCTGGTTTCATTGATTTACCTTAAAATTTTTACACCAAATATTACACATGGGTAGCCAAAGTCCCTCGTTTTATTGTCGAGCTGGGCACAATATACTGACTGGTAGGTGAACTGGGCAGTCTCGTCACTTGAGGAACACTGCCATTGGCACCGTTCGACACTACAGTGTTCACAGGATTTGCACTAGCAGTGATCATCCCACTACTCGATATGGCCAATCTCGAGTTCTCCCTGCTGTATGGAGGAGGAGCAGGAGTTGCGACTGGATTGGCCGTGTTGGGAGTGGGCAATCCAACGCTGGGGTTCCGAAGATATGGATTCCCGTAGGTGGCACTGAACCGAGGATCAATCCCTGGAATGGAACCGTTCGACTGCGACATATGCAAGTCCGACAGATCGTTCATCGGGAAACTGTTGCCGTTTCCGCCCATGCTGAGCTGATGGTTTTGCAGCGAATTCAACTGCAGCCGAGTCGACTGAAGACTTTCACCGCCCATTGCCGTCGAAATAGGAGGCTGCATCATTGGCGGATTGTAGTCTCTGGAATAGTCCACGTATGGAACGTAACCGTTGTTGTTTTGACCGTCCTGTAACAATAAAAACTTGTGATAACCTACACAATATTCACATAAATTATCAATTTTTTTTTTCATGTTTTTTGTTTCCTTCATTTCCTCAATTTACCCAGTCACTCGTGCCAAAACATCAGCAAAAAATTACTGCTTGAAACTGATGAGTGTCGGCCTTTTCGGCGCCGTAGAAAATAATTTCTTCCTGCGGTTTCGCAAGCAACCAAAACTCTTTTGATAACTGAGAAAAGTTGGAAACTGGTGGATTTTTTGCCATTATAGAACGGCGCAAAAATCCTGTTGCAAGACTAGTAGCCTCTCAAGATGAACAAAACCGTGCCCATAAAAAAAATTTATAGAGAAATTTATTTTTAAAATACACAAATATGTTTCTGAAACACAATCAGCTAGAATTCGGCTAGGGGATGGTGTAAACTGAAGCAAGTTCCTAAAAATATCAACATAATCCCAAAAATAGTCACAGATTGTGATTTGTTAACTGCGGTGATAAAAGTACAGGCAGCAGTACCACTTTCTAAGTGAAAACCAGAAAAATTCTCAGCATTTCATCGCAAATCCATTTCGGTTACGACTGGACAAACGCTAGAAATTCTACCCAATATAGTCTTAAGCCAATCAAGTCTTTGCTTAGGTTCTACACTCACAATAGGGTGTTTTCACTTTTTTTAATGTTGATATATAGAAAGTAGTTATGGCAAACATCACACTGATATAATTTGTTTTGCAAAAAAACTCTGCATAATAATTTTAAAGCGAATTTAAATTCAAATTATATATTTTACGCCAAAAACGTCGAATCCGTATCGTCGGTTGCCTATCCCGATTGTGACGTAACAGGTCATATCAACAAAGTGTCTCGTGTTTATTTTGTTGTTTTCGCAGCTTTGTTTTATTATTTAAGTTATTGGGATTATCATTATTTTATGATTATTATTATCTTGCATTATGGAAAATAGTGACATGTATGGATCACAAAACAATGTTTTGTGCCAGGATGCAAGAATACCTCAATCAGTGCTCCAAACAAACTTTTTCTAACCGTTCCCCATGATTATGCACGTAAAGTTTTATGGTTCAAAGCAGCTAAACGTGATGTTCCTAAATCAAAATCAATGTTTTTTTGTTGCGAGTCAAATCATTTTAATGAAAGTACGAACAAAAAGCTATTGATGAGGCAGACAGAATATGCCTTCGATCGTACTCTCTGTTCTGGGCAAATTCTACCTTGTACAGTGCACAAAGAACCTTCCGTTTCAATTCCACATATACGATATCACCATATTGTTCTCGTGATGCCCAAAATTCAAATTTAAGAGTTCATTTTACTTTTAAAGCAGCCATGTGTTTAGGTTAGATTAAGTTGAATAAGTGAAATTCTATATATCATTTACCTAATTTAAACCAATTGTTACTTATGCTGCTGCTTTGACACCCTTAAATTCGGCTGAATTAAAGCGTTCGTCGATTTTTAAAAATTCGGTATCCACAAAAATATGAACACATGGTAAATTTTTGGTTGACGCTTTAAGGAAGTTCTAAGTTTCTTTTTTCTTCGTTCTAAGTTCTAAGTTTAAGTTCTTCTGAAGCCATTTTTTAGTTTAACACAAACTATAAATTATTTAAATCCACAAAATAATTAATGAAACACAACCACACAACTAAATACTATGCACAGAACGTAAACAATCCGCCATTTATATGACCAGAGACGTCACAACCAATAAGATTGCGTTTTATAGATTCATGAATAATTTGAATTTTCGCTGAATTTTTTTATTAAATATTTAACCAAATAGCAATAGATAAATAATATGAACTTTTTTAATCTTTCAGATATATATATATATATATTACCATAGATTAATATTCAATTTGAAGGAATTTTTGATACAATGAAAACACCCTAATGCACCAAACTGAAAGCAAATGAGATGTTGTCACTAGCTCTTAACTGGACAAAGTTGCTTTTAAACTAGTGTTTTTTTTCGGGCTTTGCGGCTGTCGTGGAAAATATTTTTCCTGACGTTTCGCAAGCATGAGTGGCTTGCATCTTCATAAGTGGTTTAACTGTGACGATTCAAGCCACTTGTACTTGCTAAACCTCAGGAAGAAACTTTTTTCCGCTATGACCTAAAAGGCCCACAAACTTCCCAGTTCTAGAAACCCAAATCAGTTGTATTTGATTTTTTCGTGTTGTTTTCGATCTATATTATCGTGAACAATTTTCGCTAAAGACTGAATTGGACTACCAGGCACCATTTTACCAAATGATGTTTTGTTAATTATTTTTTGAAATTAATTTTTAATCCCGACACGAAGAATAAGAATAACCTGAGACTCAAAAATAACTCCGGTAATTAGGAGGAGAAAGAAAAGAACATCGCGGCCATCTATCCCTCGTTTTATTCACACGAGTTTTTTTAAACCGTTTTCTCGCGCTTACTCAATAACTGTGTAGATTTCCCATCCTATTTACTCAATTTTTCAATTTCGACGAAAAAAAGCCGAACCCATGCAATCACTGAAAGCTTTCGACAGTGGAGCCGAAATCGATCGAAAATCGTTCTTTCCCCTCATGCCGATATTTACATAAGACTCGGAAAAGCCGTTTTATTATTTTTATAGACCACAATTTCAAGTTTACCCGCCCGCATTAGAGGGTCAATTTCGTAGTCTAAGTAAAATTTATGTGAAAGGGACTCGGCTGGGATATTGACCCTTATCAAATATGAATTAAGAAATTAAATTACATCGCCGGAATGCGAATTAATAAATTGACTGGATCGTTCAGATACATTTATGGTTTCCAACCGGCCATGTAATCACCCCTACCAGCCATCAAACAGTTGCATAATGCAATCAATACACTCACTATATCTATTTGTCTTTTAATGGGATAATTTCAGTCAATGTGTAGATGACCTGGCACATTGTAAACTTTATCGGTATTTGCTTTGTGCAAAGTGAATGAATATGTTTTGAATTGCATCTATGGAATATTCACTACATCTCTAGTTTAAATGCATTTTGCTGGGGGTTTAAGACCTACATTTTCTGAAAGTATTTGCCAGAAAAAGCTTTTTAAGAGCAATTTTCAGCAAAAAATTCAGTTTTTTTTGGTCAAATAATATAATAATGGTACGAGGAGCATGTTACCAAATGAGCGTCATTTAACGTCCATTATTGAATATTTCAGCTTAATGGAGTGGAAGTAGATAGAAAATCTGTAGTTAGCTACAGTTCAATTATTCATAATTCGGAAAGGACACTGTATGGAAAATCAAACGTTATTTCCACCAAAAAAATCTCCCTTAAGTGAAGTGTGTAATGGACGATTTTCCCTCAAATTGCTACTTTTTCTACCAAAGTTTTTTATATTATTTACTATGTTTTAAAAGGTATCGAACCATAATGTTGACTCTTTTTGCCACGATTGTTTTCGTTTCACATGAATGGGAAGGGCGTTTAAACCAATTTGAAGCTAGACTTCTCTTCTTCTATTAATTTGAAACTTTTCTTTTTGGTATTTCGCCTCAAAAATTCCGTCTTTTAGAAAGACAGTATTTCCTCAAGTTAATACAAATGTGTAAAAAATCGTTCTGAGTTTTCGTTTTTGAACAAATTATTTTTTTGGTAAAGAACTGGTTATTTACTGTAAATTAAGATCACTTTTTATAGATGACGTGACTGTAATAGAAGACGTGAGGAAATTCTGTCTAAATACCAAAATTACTGAGTCGAAATACCCAAGAAAAATGCTTTGAAAATCAGATTGATTAGGATTAACTCATGTTGCGGCGTTTTGGGAGAATTTTTGAATTGGAAAAATTAATTAAAAACTTAATTAAAAAATTAACAAAAAAAAAAATTAGTATCTACATATTAGGTACTTTTGGAGGTTTTGTTTCCCTTATCATCCGTTCCCAAATTCATATAAATCCATGTTCCTATTCACAATCTTTGTTGAATTTAGGCCAAAAACTCAAAGTCCCACGCTTGGTTTCTACTACTCAAGGGCGGATCCAGGGG